>NC_135239.1:45795897-46995897 GCF_051348905.1 Ranitomeya variabilis | reverse complement strand
ACTTTAGTGATGTATGGTCTGATGGTTTTCACGTGCAGGTGTTCCCACGCCCCGTAGTATAGAATAGGGTTGGTATGCCAAGACTAACCCTCATCATGTAGTCATTGACTATGGTTTCCAAAACTTGGTATAGTACAGCATGATAATAGTGGACTGAGATGGAATTTGTTACTAATCTTTGTGGTGAAATGAGATTTTGGCACAATAAAGCCTTCTATGTTGACATTTCAGGGATATTTCATTCCTCTGCGATGCTTTAGTTACGGAGAAAAAGAACACAGCAGTCATACCATCGACAAGTGGAAGTGATAAGACACCAAGAACAATGGTATGTCTGTGCCCGCACGCCCCATACAAAAGCATTCGTTTCCCTTGTCAGCAGTGATCGATCTCACAAGTCCAGTGATCGTCTCTTTGAAACGGATCCAGTGAACGAAAATCCTAACTCTGTTTAAAACTTGATGAAAAACTGATCCTTTCATGAGGATCCAGCAGCGATCAGTTTAGTTTTATTTTTTTTAGCCAGACACAGAAGTGCAACCTTTTTTGTCCGGCTAAAATAATTGACACAAAATAACATGACACTTTGTCATCTATGTATTTCCAGCGGCAAATATGTGAAATAGATAAAATATATGAAGCTCATAGGCTTAAGTGCAAAATTTCCTACAGGGCCCCAACTATCGCTTGTCTTCTCATATGGATCAAAGAGACTTTTTGGACCCACCTAAGCTTTAGGACCCTGGTGTGACTGCAGCCCCAGTACACTCTACAGTTACACCCCTGTGTATTCGGGGATCAGGTTCTGTTTTGCCTACATAAAGCTGCAGTGACATATTGCCCTTCACACATAGTAAAATGTCAGGAGCTTGTATACTGTAAGCTTTTCAGGAGAAACCATCTCACCGGTCGCCGACTTCCAGGTAAGATGATTGACATGTGAAGAATTTAAGCTCCCATAGCTGACTTTGTTCTCTTCCATCTCACGCGTTTAAAGGCTTTTCCACATTTAAAAAAAAATGTCTGTCCCCAGCCACTAACACATACAGTAAAAGTAAAAAAAAAGGTAATCATCCATATAACCCTTGCTGTTCCACCTCCACATTCCCATTCCACCCTGATGGTCCTTTGTCAATCTGGCTGCAGGGGTGGCATTCCATGTACCCCATATGACCGCTGCAGGCAATCACTGGCCTCAGCAGTATATGGCAGAAGACCACTAGAACTGGTGATTGGGTCAGTCAATGAGCGAGCATTCTTTTTATTTTTTACTTATTTTATGTGTATTGGCAGCTGAGGGCAGATTTGTTAATAAATGGGCAAAATGCCTCTAAAGCAATTTTCGCATAATCATGGTAGAAAATAAATCCTAGAGCAGCTGGTCACTACCTAAAAATAATAACACCTTTTGCTACCAGGCTCTAGACGTACTGCCCAGCACCTCTACACAATTATGGCCTGAATCATGAAGACCGGCGTTGCTCATGCCAGTCTAGATGAGGGGTCGTGGTGCAGTCAGATGCTCCCGATTCATGATGAGGTGCATGCTACATGAACCTGGAGTCACATCAAACAAAGCGGCTGGCAGCACTCACTGCAATATTTCCGAATGGGTTCGTTGGTCAAGATGGACGTGCTCCCTACACAGTGTAGGGAACATGTCCATCTTGACCAACGAACCCATTTGGAAATATTGCAGCAAGCACAAAAGTGTAGACAACGTCCAATCCAGGGGGGTTGAATTTAAAAAGATGAAGTTTATTCCGCCATATAAAATAACAATGTTTTGACCCAGAATGTACTTGAAAAAGACCCATTTTAGCTCGAAATGTTATTTTTATGGCAGAATAAACCCAACATCCTGCATCTGACGCTGTCTACACTTTGTGTTTCATGAATCTGGAGTGTCTGACAAGTAGTGTGCGCCTCCATGCGCTACGCCAGAAATCTCACTCCAGTACGTGGCGTAGAGAACACCACAGCTCATCATGAATTAGGGCATCTGTGATGTCCCCGTCCCGCCACAGTTATGCCCATTTCTGCAGAGCTGGGAGAAACTGGCATAAAGATGCCCAAACTTGCAAAATTTAGGTCAACTCTGAGTTGCGCCTAAATTTGGCAACTTTTCATGCTTTTATGGCAGAATTCTGGCGTGAAAGCAGTGATGAATGAGGCCCAGTGTCTATTCTACACATACCACTGGAATATGTGTGCTGGCAATTCGTGTCTTTCCGATACATACAGCACTGAGCTGCTAACACATTATTTAGGGTAAGGCCCTTCATAGCGGCACAATAGAATGCACAATCATTAACCATGAACATGCGGCCTACAACCCAACCTTTAAAGAGCTTTCCAATCTGGCTCTTAGACAGTTCAAGGCAGAAATATTTGGGAAAAGTGAGCGCCGACTGTTCTTTCCCCCCTCCAGCAGCCGGGCCCTATTGCAAACTATCTCTTATCTACTACACACTTCCTAATTTTGTGAAACATCACTTACAGGGGTTGTCCATGCATATGATACTAATGTCTTATCCTTAGCTCCTGGCTGTCCTTAAGAAAATATGAGATGATCTGCAGTGCCCAACAGCTGTTCAGCTCCGTTCGGTGTTAAATACTGGCCGCCACAAAAGCTAATAGTAACAGATTGGTGGGCCTACCAGATATCAAACCCCTCACTGACCTGTTATGAATGAAAAATCTCTAGAATAGTCACCTTATAGCTCTAAAATAGCTAACATGGACAGGCTTAGCACATGCCACTCCGCCTACCAGATCCCAAGGGTTGCCTTGGCCTTCACCCTTTAACCCCCTGTAAAGGGATCTGGGCTTCAACAGGGGACCATTGGGTGGGAGACACAGATAAACCTGCTCTATGGTGGTACTGGCTGGCAAGATTGGTCAGGTAGCTGGGTGAGAATCAAGAGGGCAGGAAAAGTAAAAATCAGAAGATGCAAGAATAGTCCGTAAAACTAGCCAAGGTCAAAACAGGAAACAAATACACTACACAGGAACAGAAACAGACAGGACCTAACCAGAGGAGCACAAGGCTATATCTGACTGCCTCCAGCAGTAAGCTGGAAGCTTTAGTAATGTCACGTGTGGTGTTTCCCAATTAGCTGAAGCAAGGCGCTGATAACTCCAGTTGGACAGAACACACTCATACTGTCAGACTGGACGGCACTGCAGGTCCCAGTCACCCTACACTAAGTGGCTGGACTGAGCCTGTGTGATCCACAGCTTTTGGCTTCTGATGTCTCTCCTATTACCAATGCTGCCTGTAGAGTGAATATGGCAGCGCCTGGTGACAGTAGCAGATGTCATGTTATGGAGTGTTGGTGGCCTGTCTGTCACATCTCTAATTAATACTTGTATTATTCTAGGAACGAAGCATTGAGGAAAGTCTTATTCCAAACGAGTTTTACATCGTGAAGAATAAAGGTGTTTTGGGACTTGAGTATTATGAAGAGTAAGTAAAATATTTTCTCTTTTTAACCCCTTACTGAAGCTGGATGTTCCGCTCTGTCCAATGTCAGCTGCCTGTGTATGGAGCGGGCTCAGAAGTCAGCACCTGCCTCTAACAGCAGTGATCAGAGCTCAGCTGTTAACCTTTTAAATGCTGCTGTTAATCTCTGTTAGACATTGACATCAGCATTTAAAGGGGTTGTTCACTTTTAAAAGTTCGTCCTTGGTTGCAGGATATCATGAAGAAACAAACCGCTTCTAGTGTCTGGCTTTGCCTGTGATGCGAGGCAGCCATTCAATGACCTCACTGGGTTTAAGCTTGGAGACTCACTGATGGATTCGGAAAAGGTGAGCACAGGGTGTTTTGTTTCTTTATAATAGCCTCCACCCAGGGATGAACTTGTCCTGAAAGAGAACAACCCCTTTAAGGGATTGTACCATAGCTGTAGAGAAAGACATGGATTGCACATCCAAAAATCATACTTTGATCTAATGCCGCTAAGCAAAAATTGACAAAACTGAAAATAAGGTTCTTAGTGTAACATTCTGATCAGATGAGCACCAACCACTGCGGCAGCAACAGTGCACCAGGGGGGCGGGTGACCTGGTGCCTCCCCATGACTACAGGCCGCCTCACCCCACAGTATCATCATGAAAGAAACAATGGCCACCACACAGCACCAACACCGCACAGAGCCGCACCTTTAAGGCTAGGAAATGGTTAGGGATCCACTGAGAAGTTCACCGTGACGTGGCAGTGGGCTTTAAACACTCTGACCAATATGTTAAACTAAAAATCTCATGTTCAGTTTTGTAAATTTTTCCTTAGCAGCAATAGATGAATGTGTGGTTTTTGGATGTGCAGTCAATGTTTTTCTCTACATTTATGGCAATTTAAAGGGAATCTGTCAGCAGGTTTTGCTATATAATCTGAAGGCAGCATGAGGTAGGTGGTAAAACACAGATTTCATGGTTGCCTCTCTTATCAATTTCCATGGTTTTGTTTTCTTGCAATGATTGTTTTAGCACGAGGAGCTTATCATTGCTTGTACGCTAATCCGGCACACCTCCTCCTGTGATAGATAGCTCACTGTCTATGGACATTGTATATACAAAGCCTAGTGTGGGAGGGGTTAGCTTCCTCAGCTGTGCTTCATTGCTAAATCTAAAAACTCTGATTGTGTCAGAATGCACCCAGTAAACTAAGTGATACATCCTTGGAGTCAGCTTCTTTTTTGCCTACATTATGCTGCTCTCAGATGAAGTAGCAAAAACCTGCTCACAGATTCCCTTTAAGCAGTTAACAGCAGCAATCTGAGCTCTGATTGTTACTAGTAAAGGCAGATTCTGACTGTGCAGGGCTTCCACAGCTGGCCTGTTATGTCAGTATAAAATTAAATGTAAAATTACCGTAACCCAAATGGTAAAAGTTGTAAAAAAAAATTGAAACACGAGAACTGTGTTTCTTTTTCTTGCTGCAACTCCAACAATGCAATCAGAAGCGATCAAAAAGTTGTATGTACCCCAAAATGGGATCAATAAAAATGTCAGCTCGCCGTGCAAAAAACAAGCCCTTACACAGCTTAAGTGACAAAAAATGTAAACACACAAAATTTTAGTTTTTACTTTACTGTCTTAACATTTCACCTTTAGTAAGTACACCACCCTGCTAGAAGATGATGAAAAGCTGCGCTTGTTTCCTTCTATGTAAGTATATTGTACCCTCATTATCCGACAATGATTGTAAAGCCATGTTAATAGATAGGTTTAATAACATTAAATCTGCCGTACTGACTGCAGGAAACCAAGTGGAAGAGCCGAGGTTATTCAGTTGATGAAGGTGATGGACACCATGCTAAAGCAAGCAGGTATCGATGAAGATGATGTAAAACTGGAAGGGCCAACTCAGGTAAACATATCAGACCGAAATATCATCAAGAACGAAAAATAAAAAAAAATAAACATATTTGTTACAATTTTCACCCTTAAAGTCCGATCTATAAAAAAACAAACAAAAAAATAATTAACCTATATGTCAAAAGGTAAACAAACAGAAAAATAATCAAATTACCATTTAATATAATTTCACTTCTCCCCAAAAATGCAATTTAATGTGGCAAAATGTCTACGTATCTCAAAATGGGACAATAAAAAAAGAAAATGGTGATACATTTTTTTTCTACAAAGTTCTGAATTTTCTTTTTAGCCACTAAAATGTAATGTTTTATAGCAGTGTAATCATACTGACCAGAAGAATCAGATTGCCAAGGCATTTTTACCACAAAATAAATACTGTAAAGATGAAGAAAAAAAAAAGAGAAAACATTGGCGGAATTGTGTTTTTTCACCATTTTGCGCCATTTGGATTTTTTTTACCTATTTTTGCAGTACATGCTATGGTAAAGAGAATGCTGGAATTGTAAACGATATCTTACTTATCAAAAATAAACCATCATATGGATATGTTATTGAAAACATATCAAAGTTACAGTTTTTGGATGAAAAGGGGGAACAAATACACACAAAAAAGGACGATCTTGAAGGGGATGAAATATAGTTTTAGTGTTATTCCTAGACTAAAGGGTTAGTTAAAAAAGGAAAACCTGTTTAGTCAGGATCTCTTCCCCTTTAATAGTGAAATTTTGAGCACTTGGAGGAGAATTCCTTGGGCAATAGTGGTATATACACAGGATCTGCCATACGTGTCTGATAGATGCAGGTCCTAACTCGGCAACCCTCACGTATCTCCAAAATGTGGGTCACCTGATCATTGTCCCTGCGTGAATGCAAGGGAGGACTCTTATGCTTGACTGTTTTTGTAAAGTCCATAGAAGTGACTGACGAGAGCCATGAATGCAGGACCACCTCTCCCTTCACAGTTGAATGGGTTGGGGATCAGGGGAACCCAGTTTTGGGGATAAGTAATAAATTCGATTGTACACCTGTTTTGATTAATTTGCTCCAAATTTGTGTTATATAATGGGTATGTGATTTATTTCCTCTCTGGTTACTTAGGTTCACAATCTGCTGGAATTGCTGAAGATAGAACAAAACATCTATAACATCGTGTTTCATGAGTTGATTCGACAGGTCAGCGTAGAATGTGCGGAGAGAGGGGAACTACTAGCTAAGCTCAGGTCGATCTCAAATGCAATATCTCAATGTTTATTATTGATGATTTCATAATTCCGTGCATTTTCTACCTTTAAAATTGAACGCTGGTTGACATGAGTGCCGTGTCTATCTGTCTATGTTACCCCCTGATAAATGTGCGAAACCCAACAAGAGCTTTCATTTGTATGGAAGAATGAGGAAGATATTGGCAACAGAATCATAGCCAGAAATCTCTGTATAGAGGCTGGGATAATGGCGTGATCTCCCATCCAAAGCTGGCTGATGTAGTGCTGCGAAAGCCCCCAGAGACTGACATATATGTATTTATCTGCTACAGACCAAGTATAGGACAAATGTATATCCCTCCCCCGCAACATGTATGATGCATCCATTTCCACTGTAAAGTTGAAGACATCATTTATGATCACAGTCCTCCATAGGACAACACAAAAATATCAGCCCATTATATAATTTACTATATTTTTAAAAGAAAAGTGGCATAGCGGTGCAACCAGCAAAGTAAATGAGCCTTGAACACGCACTGTATGTCTAAGATTCTGTCACTTCTGTGTGCTCTGGATTCATTTGTGAAGTCAAATATATTCTATTACTGTTTTTTTTTTTTTTGCAGACAACGATATGTAATGTTGTTGAATAAGATCCCACATCAAGTACTTAGCCTCTACAATGACTTGCTGGCTCAGCGGGCATTAGACCGAAGTCTCACCGAAGAGATCATTTATTTTAAGAATTCCATAGGAGAATTAACGGAGTGAGTACTTTTATCTTTTAAGGAATGTATAAGCATATGATTGCCAATGGTCTGAACCATTGGACCGCCATTGATCGTGAATGGAGCTGTACTGCACATACATGATCATCTAATCGAAGAGAACCAAAGGAGACTTTGTTTTTTTATAAAAATAGTTAACCTTTATTATAACAATAAACATATAAAAACCGACTAAAAACTATCAGCATATGACATGGTAATGTAAATGCACCACACACAAAAGTGCAATAAAGACACCAGAAAAAAGTGTAATGAGACACCCCGTATGGATTAACCGTATCCTATATCCGCATAATGCCATTATCCACATGGTTGAGACATGTTGCTCATATAGATGTGTTCAGAGAGTATGGGGAGCAACTGCTCTATGATGTAAATAAATCCCGCAGTGTAGTTATAGCTATAGCATAAGTAAATTTAGGTGCCCCAAATAATTTCTGCCATACTTGTGGTGAGCAGAAACCCCTCCAATGGACTTATGGACATCATAGAGCAGTTGCTCCCCATACTCTCTGAACACATCTATATGAGCAACATGTCTCAACCATGTGGATAATGGCATTATGCGGATATAGGATACGGTTAATCCATACGGGGTGTCTCATTACACTTTTTTCTGGTGTCTTTATTGCACTTTTGTGTGTTGTGCATTTACATTACCATGTCATATGCTGATAGTTTTTAGTTGGTTTTTATATATTTATTGTTATAATAAAGGTTAACTATTTTTATAAAAAAACAAAGTCTCCTTTGGTTCTCTTCGATTAGATACAGCAGATGTAAGGAGGTAAACATGATGTATGTGTGACAAATGGCGGTCACAATAATGAATCTGGAAATTGTGTTACACATACATGATCACTGCACCATCTGAATATAGGAATCTACTCTCCAGTATAGAAGATATGCTACGTTTGAAGATAAAGCAGCTGGATCTGGAAAATAATATCACCTTCAATCAGATCAGTCACCAGTTACTAATTAAACTGCATACACTATTGAATAAATATCTTAGAGGCTGGTGTACTTACTTTGAAAATCCATGTTACAATGACATATAGAATCCTGATAGGCCTAAATCTGGACTCAGAGAATGAATAATTTAAAGTGTGGAAAACATTAAAACAATTATACTGACATTCTAAAATGGATTTTCAAAGTAAGTAAACCAGTCTCATCAGGTCTAAGAGTTCTATATAAAAAATGTTTGCAGGTTCTATTTTGAAATTTTTTGAGAGACTTGCTTAAATAAATAATGGTACAGGACTGGCTTTTTGCATCCAAAGTTTCAATCAACTTCCTGCCTTTGACAATAGATGTCCCCTATAGTGTAGAAATAAAGATTTCCTTGTTTTACAATAATCTGATGATTGAGGTAGTTGGAATAAATTTCAAACAATGATGTTTGTAAGACGCTGTGCAATCAATGGCTATATATAGGAGAGCAAAATAAAACTCCAATAAATACTTTGAATGAATTAGCCATGACACAGAGTTACATGTTCTCGCTACTCTTAGAGTGGAAAAGCCATTCTGATGTAATATTTACACATTATTAAGATTTAAAAATATAAATAGCAGGAACGTTAATAAATACAATGCCAATAGCCCTAACAGGGCAGTTCCACTGATCTTTTAGCTATGGAAGTCAAGTAGATCTAAATGACCGCTACACCCAATCACTACCCTAAGCGGACTTGTTCTGTAAATGCAAGCATCCCCACTGAGACCAGTGTCTGGCTGCAGCACTCATGTACATTTACGACACATCATCACTATATAATCTGAGATAATATAGGGCAAGAAAGCCTGTGATGTATCACTTACTGGACTGCCTGATGCAGTTTTGGTGGAATCCTTGTTTGCCTGATGTAAATGAAGCAGAGCTAAGAGTTTTGGGCTGTGTATAACCCCGCCCACACCCCTGACTGGCAGTGTCATGTGTGAGTTGTCAGCAAGCTGCCAATCAGTGGTGGGGGCGTGGTAACATAGATTAGCCTGACTGCCTGGGACTGCAGATGTAGTCCTGTAGTGATAATCTCCTGCTGATAAAATACTTATTGTATTGAAACTACAACACACAGCCTAATAAGTGACATATTCCTGGAATCAGGCTCTTGTGCCCTATATTATGCTGTTCTCAGATTAAGGCTGGGGTCACACTAGCGTATTGCATCCGATGCAAGAGCATCAGATGCGATATGCTAATGACACTCGGCTCCTGCTCACAGCAGAGCAGGAGCCGAGTGTCATGCGTTTGTGCTCCGATTCTCTCGCACAGGGAGGATCGGAGCACAGCTGCGGAGGAGGCGGAGAAATGAATTTCTCCATCTCATCCATTGCCGGGGTCCGCTTTTAACGCACATCACTCGGATGATATCCGAGTGATGTGCGCTGTCTCACTCGCACCCATAGGCTCATATGGGTGCGAGTGAGCCGAGAGTTTTCCTCGGTCCGAGACAATCGCAGCATACTGCGATTGTCTCGGACTGAAGAAAACGGCCGACAAAAAGTCGGCTGCTGGGAGCTGCCCCATAGCTTAACATTGGTCCGAGTGCAATGCGATTTTTTATCACATTGCACTCGGCCGTTTAAAACGCCAGTGTGACGCCGGCCTAAATAGCAAAATCCTGCTGACTGATTCTCTTTAAATGGGTTTTCCACTGCACGGACAACCCCATCTCAATTACAATACTTAGAATAAAAACACAGATGAAGTGAGAGCTGCTGCCTCTCTCTGACTTCTCATGTTAGTTACGTCCAAAGGAAGCAATAGTAAAGCGGACCATTAGCGCTTGCTGATTGAAGCCCCAGGAGACCCGGCATCGATGACACTGGAATAGTGCCGGCACTTTAGGACAGTATAACATAGTAACATAGTTATTAAGGTTAAAGGAAGACTTTAAGTCCATCTAGTTCAACCCATAGCCTAACCTAACATGCCCTAACATGTTGATCCAGAGGAAGGCAAAAAAAAACCCCATGTGGCAAAGAGTAAGCTCCACATTGGGGAAAAAAATTCCTTCCCGACTCCACATACGGCAATGAGACTAGTTCCCTGGATCAACGCCTTATCAAGAAATCTAGTGTATATACCCTGTAACATTATACTTTTCCAGAAAGGCATCCAGTCCCCTCTTAAATTTAAGTAAGTAATCACTCATTACAACATCATACGGCAGAGAGTTCCATAGTCTCACTGCTCTTACAGTAAAGAATCCGCGTCTGTTATTATGCTTAAACCTTCTTTCCTCCAGACGTAGAGGATGCCCCCTTGTCCCTGTCTCAGGTCTATGATTAAAAAGATCATCAGAAAGGTCTTTGTACTGTCCCCTCATATATTTATACATTAACATAAGATCACCCCTTAGCCTTCGTTTCTCCAAACTAAATAGCCCCAAGTGTAATAACCTATCTTGGTATTGCAGACCCCCCAGTCCTCTAATAACCTTGGTCGCTCTTCTCTGCACCCGCTCCAGTTCAGCTAGATCTTTCTTATACACCGGAGACCAGAACTGTGCACAGTATTCTAAGTGTGGTCGCACTAGTGACTTGTATAGAGGTATAAGATGTTTTTATTATTCATGGGGAAATATGGTGATTCAAAAGGGGTTGTCCGAGTAGGGGACAATTCCCATAAGTGTCTTTTTTTTCAGTTTCTATATTTAACCGTGTCTGGCTTTATGCTTAAATGTTAATTATAAAGTGTCAAAGGGCAATAATAAAGCTTCTCACTATGTTTCCTTGGTCTGTATTTAATTTTATAGATATCAGCATCCATCAATAATTTTGAGCCAAGCCCTTTTTTAGTTTAGAGCCCCCTCTATACATGCTCTGCACATAACTCCTTGGTCTGGGAATCATGAGCTGTACCTCCAGGTATCACTTTGGGATGTTTGCCTTATAGCTTCTTTGTAGTGACCTTATACCCTGGGATTGTGGAATCTGATGTTACTGCAATCTGTATAACGCTGTAATGTTGTTGTGTATTTCAGTGAGTTATATCAAGTACGAGAACATGACCTACGTGTGAGCAAAGACGCAAAGCAAGCACAGGCTGAACTGGCTAAGGCCTTGAACAATGCAAAGAAGAACGCCAAGTAAGAGTACACCACCTAACTATTCTCTCTAAAGACAGTCGTACACAGCATTGTCCACTGTAGCAATGGGGTCAACAATCTGAACCTGTAAAAAGCCAAGTTGCGTCACGAGTTCTCAATGCAAGTTAATAATTTTTATTGCTGATTTCCCCTGTAACTAGAGCTGGTATATTAGTCCCAGTTACAGTGAAAGTGCAGCCTCCTGGCTGAATAGCAGATCTGACTGGGTGACCTAGGACCCAGCAGCTCCTATTCCCTCATTACAGCCTGCAATCACATGACCTTGTTAATGCTTCTTAATCTGTATACACAAGCCCTAGTTCAGCTTGTTTATAGAACAATGTAGAAAGCAATCATGGTAATAAAACCTGTTTATCTTCTCTGTGAGGAGTCTGGCTGTGTCTGACAATGCTTACACTGCATTGACTACATACACTGCAAGCTGCTTACACTGCATTGACATTTTATAAAGTCAGTGCAGAGGAAAGTGTGGACTGCTTTGCTTTGATAGTCTATGAGCACTCCATAACACATTAAAAATGAAAATTAGAAATTCGTGATGGCCACAGGGGCCTTTTTAGACTCTTAATTTCCTGTTGTTTCAAAAAATCCACAGTCATTGTGACACAAGGGGGAGTAGCGGGAGCCGTGCCATCACCTATTGTGAATTATAGATTCTGTATTATCAGCTGTGTACAGAGATATTACCAGTCATTGCAATGATACCTCTGATGATAATGAAACTGCTGAAAACTGTTCCTGAAAAGACAGGGAGAGTGAGTCTAAAACAACCCCGGTGGTCAGTGCAAAAATTAGACAATTACTAATTTCGTTTTTTAATAAAAATTGTAATATGAAAGGAAAAACAAACATTGCAAAACATACATGTAACATAAACAATGTTGTTTTTTCTTATGACACACTTTAACGATCAACTACACGCACTTGATGGAGAGCTTCCCATTTAATTTTTCATACAAGCAATAATCGTTATTCCGCAAAATATATTTATTATAACTAACGTGGACAAATGCCAGAAAAGAAAAACGAATAAATCTTGACATCGCTATATAAACACATGTCTATAGTGTAATCAAATATTTGCTGACTTGTTCAGTCTTTTAGAAGAGTACCGTGAGTTGTATGAGTTACAAAGATGTCGCCTGGAGAAACAATTAGTTCACCTCACTGAGGAAAGAGATATTTGGAATTCTGCAACCTACAGATTGGCAAGAAAGGTACGGCTTGTTAGCAAACGCTGCATGTTTTATGCAGATTTACTGAATCCGTGAGTTGATTGCTGCTAATTACAAAACCATCAGCATTTCAGAAGGATTATTTCTTAATTTTAAAGGGAACGTGTCATCTGATTCATGCTAATCAAACCATGGTCAGCATGAATCAGATCCTCGCTGCAGGACTACAGTCAGGTATATATTTTTTTTCCTGAATCGCTCCGGGGTTTAGAAGAAAACATAGTTTTCTACATACCATAGTTTTTAATTATTTTAAGACCACCATTGGTCCATTTAAGAAAATAAAACTAGTGGAATAGTTTTAAAATCCAGCAGGTGCTCTAAAACTATATAAAAAGTAAAATGGGCGAACATAAAAGACATCCTTGTAATGTAGGATTGTACACCGGAGGAGAGCTGTTAGTTCCATAACAAATCTTATTATGACCTTTCTATTAGGTTATAGAAGAGAATCAGTTGCAGCTGGCTCGCAGGTTGTACATCAGTGAGAAGACCTGGACCAAGATTGTCCGGCATTTCATTGTCCTCCTCGCATCAAATGTAAGTTTTATAGAACATACTGCAATTAGTTTTAGGAAGTAAAACCATCTGAGCAGTAAGAAGAGTACTGACATGGGGGCTTTTACTTGTCCGATTACAAACTTTCGGCAACTTGCAATCGCTTTGCGGTTTTGGGGTCGAAGGGGCAATGAGTGTCCGGAACAGAGATTTACAGTGGCATTTAAGCAGATATCGGAACATATCTCCAATTGCTGCTAACACTGATGCCGGCTGCATGGCACAGCCGGCATATGCCGGGTATAGTGTGGGCTCAGCCCTTGAGCCCAATTCATTCACCCGCACCAGCTGCATGATGTAATGGTAGTTTGTTTGGCAGGAAGAGGTTAACGTATGTTTTTTTTCTTTATTCCATTTGTCTAAAACTGCAGTTTTTACAACCCCCCCCCCCTTTAATTTTTTGAGCCAAAACCAGAAGTAAATGTAAACAAGGGAGAAATACTTTATATGGACAAAAGTACTGGGACTCCTCCACATTACATGTACAAGAGCTATTATGATCTCCCATTCTCAATTGATAGGCATCACTGTAGACGTGCAGCTATTACATCTTCTTCTGGGAAGATTTTCTACAAGATTTTGAAGGAGTCTGTAGGAATTTTTGCCCCTTCATCCAAAAGGTCAAACATTGATTTTGAAGGAAAGGCCGGGCTCACAATCTGTGCTCTAGTTCAAGTTCTAGTTGTTGAATGGGATTGAGGTCAAGGCTCTCTGTGGCCGGTCATGTTCTTCTTCACCATAGTCACCCAACCATGTCTTTATGGACATGACTCTGGACTGAACACAGTCATGGGGAACAATGGAGGGCCTTCTTCAAACTGTTCTCATGAAGATGGAAGCTCCATAATGTCTTATATGCCAATTTACCTTCACTGGAACTAAGGGGCTATGGTTGACTCCTGATCCTCAAAGCATTATTCCTTTTCCACCAAACTCTAGAGTTGGCACAAGCACAATGCAGTCTGGCCGGTAATGTTTTCCTGGTGGCTGTTGCCAAAACCAGTGCTTACTCTATCAGACTGTCAGGAAGATCTGTTACTCCACGGAACACATTTCTAATGCTCAACAGTCTAGGGGCGGCTTTATACCACTCCATCCGATGCTAGGCATTGTGCTTGGTGATATCAGGCTTGGTTGCAGTTGCGCAGTCATGGAAACCCATGAAATGAAACTCCCAGAACACAGTTATCCTCAGAGGAGGTTTGAACTATTTAGAAAGGAAGAAATGTCATGAACTGACTTGTTACCATGGTGACCTTCTGTTAAGGGCTGCACTGGTATCAGTGATTTTCTTAATAGTCCTGGGGGCTTGATTTTATAAACCAGGAGAAATGGGACTGAATGAAAAACTTGTCTTGAATGATTAAGACGTGTCCCAATATTTCTTCGATACACTGCATAAAGGAGGACATGCATTTCTCATACCGGATCTACTTTGCAATTTTGATTTTTTTAAACATTGCAATCTTTTCCCCCAAAAAATACTGTGTGAAATCACTATACTGTTACAACAGAAACTTCATCGATTTCTACAATTCAGTTTAGCCTTCCTATTCTGTCTTTCATTTGCTATGTTACTAGAAGCTAGCATTGGACACTGGTTTCCAGCAGGCCGGCAGGCTATAAAATGTAAAAGAGGGAAAAAAAATACACTGAAAAAAAGATCATAAGCCTCAGTAGAAATCATTTGTAAAATTTTCCTTCATTGTCATGTAAAATAATGTATCACATGGATTATCATCCCACTTTAGGACACAAAAGACCTCTCTGAAATCCAGCAGATTACGGAGCGATGGCGAGATCACATGTCTCGCTTTCACCTGGAGCTGCGGCGCAGTGAGGAGTCCAGCAGAGAGAAGCTGCAGATTATCCGCACAGACATGAAAAAGTGGCAGCTACATTTTCAGGAAAACGTTTTGTATGTTTGTTTCTTATATACTGTTATCATTATATGCAGGCTATATCACATCTGGTACTTTATATCCAATCATATGGTAGATGTCAGCATACGGCTGACAACTATTGCATGTGTATGGCCAGCCTTACAGGCCTCCATGATAGGGAACCTGACTGCTGATACATGCTGCCTGAACCATGGACAGCATATATCAGACACTACATCAGAGGTGTCAAACTGCATTCCTCGAGGGCCGCCAACAGGTCATGTTTTCAGGATTTCCTTGTATTGCACAGGTGATAATTTAATCACCTGCACAGAATGATTCCAGCACCTTGTGGAATGCTAAGGAAATCCTGAAAACATGACCTGTTGGCGGCCCTCGAGGAATGCAGTTTGACACCTCTGCACTAGATGATGCTGCAAGTTTAAAGGGCCAGTCCCCAGCTGTTTCACCCCACGCACTAGCCCTGAGTGGCAGCTCTTTCCCTATGTGTGAATAGAAAAATAAATAATCAAACGCATTGCATTAAAACATGAAAGTCCAGTTATCAGTCATGCAAATCGGGTGTACGTGTCGCGGTATCACGCTCCATCCCCAAAACAGCCTCAAGCATATACTCCAAAAAGAAAAGATTACTGCAACATCCCAGAAGATAAAACATGTTTTCTTTCATCAAAAAAATAAATTAGCAATGTTTCAATTCTGAGTCCATCTCACACAACGTGACATGATAAGTGCAGCACATTAACAAGACACCGGAACAACACATACGGACATCTATGTAAAAAATGTTTGTGTTTAGGGAGAGACCTGTCACTCAAGAGGAGCGGGCGGGAGAAGCTTCGAGGGATCGGCCTCTTGGAGTAGTCACCTGTGCAGCATGGTCACCGGACAGCTTTTACATTTACAATTTACTCTGAAATGCCGCAGTTTTTCAGAATAAACCAAAACTGGGTGAAATGCTACAGCAAATATCTGATACATACTAACCCTGATTGGGGCAGCATTAGTCAGCTCTCAGGTTCACTTTAATTAGAGAGAAACCTTTAACATTCAAATGCCCTAACTCCAATTTTGCAGAATTGGCCCTTTTTATAATCTTTACACCATTACAGAAATCCTTCAGAAATTTTTGTAAAAATATGTAAAGCAGAACTACCCTAAGTAATTAATTTCTTAACTTTTCTTTTTATTTATACCAGTGTGGATTGCCATTACTATAAGCTGCAAGAAGAAGTCACACTAGCGATACTACAGGATGTGAAGAACTGGGAAAATGTACGAAGGTTTGACCATTACATAAAATGTGTCTTAAAGTTATACAGTGCGTGTTTTTTTAGTTGTTTAATGTTCTAAATGCCCAAATTAGTTATTATTATTAAAATGAATTTTAGATGTAATAATGTTACATAAATTCTTGTTAAAAAGTAGAAATTCTGCTCGGTTATTTCTGTGGGGAAAAGTGATGCTACAACACCAGCTCTGAAGAAGTAAACTATATTTTGGGGTGTATGCTCTTAGATACTCAAACCAGACTCAGAAAGCCTATATTTTAGAGTATCCAGCTACTGTTAATTATTTTGTTTATTCTATTATGATCGCTTATACTTATATATTCTACAGCATCGTTGTGGCTCACAATCTAAATACCCCATCAGTATGTATTTGAACTGTGGGAGGAAACTCACCCAAATGCTGAAGTTTGTTTTTCTTCTAATGTGCATGATAAGAATTAACTAAATATATTTCATCTAGGCAAGTGTATTGTTTATGGCCATTAAGTTACTGTCACGTTTAGAATATGAAGTGGCACATTTAGCTGTGGATATTCAGAAAGCTCAGGATTTCTGCAGCAGATTTCTAACTGCAACTTGTGGATTAGCTCCAGCGAAGTTCAGTGGAAATAAAGTGTGGCTTTCCAAAGTGGAATTTGCTGAAGTGATGAACATACAAAACCTAGGATAAAAACAATGAGCAAATACCCTGCAGTACATAAATAAGTAATAGTACATGTGAATAACATGGGGTACTTAGTTGACAGTATTTTGATCAAAAAAGTGTACCGGTCTATTTCTTCAGTTTTGCTTTAGTTCCTTGTACATACAGGGGTGTAGCTTCTCCTTTTTGGGCTGTGCATCTTGTCTACATGGCAAATGTAAAATAATCAAGTCTGGGTCCTGATCTGCCACCCCAAACCTCCGTCTGTATTGAGACCTGCTGGCACTTACAGAAGTGAGATATTGAAGTCCCTAGACCAGTGGTCCCCAACCTTTCTTACCTTGAGAGCCACATTCAGCTTTGCAAGAGGGTCGCGAGCCACATCCAGCTACTGCCCACCCCCTCACAGTAGTGGCAACCAAAGCCCCCATTACGGGTATAATGATAACCAAAGCTTTTCCACACAAATCACCCCGAAGCAGTATACCAAGATCCAGGGGTTCCCACCACACCCCACCACATTCAGCATTCTCCCATCACGCACTCCCACCACAGTCACATCCATCTTCAAGCACCTCCTCTAACCGGTAGTATCATCCTGTCTCCAGCGTACCATACTTAAATTATCTCCAAACCCCCAAGACCAGTAGAAGTGTACCCAAATCTGCTCTTCTGTGCCGGGCTACTCACAAAGGTCACCATTTTGAGATGTGCTCTTCATACCAGTTTAATAAATCTGGAGCTAATGCACCAAGCTGGCAGACAGCCACGAGCCACAATTCATGGGACCTTGAGCCACATGTGGTTCCCGAGCTACAGGCTGGGGACCCCTGCCCTAGACCATCCAGATTGGGTGCAGCTTGCCATAGTGGGATGGGATGGTTTTTACACTTTTCTGATCAAAATAGTGTCAACTAGGTACCCTGTTCAATTTAAACGTACTATTTATTTACTTATGGTTTGTGATGGAATTGCTGCAGAGAATTTCTGCAGCAATTCTGTCCTTTGTGAACATAACCTAATACCTCTTGCATAAATTGAAACGCTCACTGAAAACTTTCCATCGTTTGATCAACGTAATGCTCTGCTTTTAGCCCCTAAGCTAACTTGCTGATTAAAACTTTTTTTTACCCTCACTGGTTCCATCTATCATAATGGTGCGTTCATATGTTTCCGCGATTGTGGTAAAACTGCAACAATTTTTGCCGTGATTTTGGAAATCGTTGCAAAGCAATGCATTTTACAAAGTAAGAACATAAAAATTGGGAGAACGTGGTCGTGTTCTGCGCTGCTGAATCACTGATAGTCCAGGCCTATTAATAATTGTGGTTTTTATTAAATGCGTTTCAGAGATTCACAAAACTCCTTCATCAGGAAATACCGCAAGAAAGTCTTGTTCACCTCCTGATGAAGGAGTTCTGTGAATCTCTGAAACGCGTTGAATAAAAACCAAAATTATTAATACGTCTGGACTATCAGTTATTCAGCAGCGCAGAATAGGACCACGTTCTCCCAATTTTATTTCTAATGGTCGGTCCTTTTTGGACCTGTGGATCTCCTGCAGTGAATCTTCTCGTTGCTTGATCTCAGCTACGTCTGGTGAGTGCAATTCTTTGTATTAACCATTTATCTCTCAGATAAGACCCTATTTTTGCTCTATTTCCTACAACAGCTTTCATACAAACTAAGAACATGCAATAGTAAGTTACCTTAGCACAGTGAGAAGGTTTCTTTTACCGTTCTGCTTTCGATATACCTGTAGATGCTTGCTGAAGAACAACAACGGTTTGAAGGAAATAATGTCCTAAACAGTCAGGAATCTCTTAAAGTTGCCTCTGATATTCAGAAGGAATGGTCTCATTTGGGAGAGAAATTATTAAAAAGGCATCAAGGCTTAGATGGGAGCCCAGCTCCGGAGCAAAAAGACATGGAAGACCTGAACAACACCATAGAGGAAGTCAGTGAGCAACACCGACGAAGAGCCGAGGGGGAAAACGGTGAGTGACTCTACGATACCGGTACAAGTTTAATCAACAGATGCCGGATAATCAAACGGATTTAGAAAAGTAAAGAAAATAAGTAGGGATGCATTCACTTGTGATTGGAGTTGAATGAATGAAGGAATTTTATTGGAGAGCACTTGGATTTCTACAGCCTTCAGATGAATGGAACAATCACAGAAATTTCCGTAAATGACTATTTGCATCTGATAATACCAGAAATATTCTCTGGTATGGCACAAGCTATATCAGCCTGGGATACGATCAGAATGTATTTAAAGTACCAAACCTTCACATTTTTTTTGTCTATCAGACGTCCTCCAGTTTGCTATTTCCAGTCGAACGTTACCATATTTGTGTTGTCCATACCTGTATTACTGTGATCTATACTTTTTATGGCATAGTATCCCAGTTACGTTGAGTTCTTCCTGTTGATATGTGATAACGTTTTGTTTTATTTTGGATCTAAATAAAGCAAAAATAAAACTGAGCTCTAAAGGGAACCCATCAGCAGCATTTCTCCCTTCATACTATTTATAAGTCCTTGCAAAGACATATCTCACCATACCTTTAGCGAGACAGTCCGTTGCTCCATTTCCGAGAAATCTGTGTTTAAATTGAAGCTGAAGTGCTTTCGGCGTATGGAGGCTTTTCACAAGCCTCTGTCACTCCAGCTCTATTCCCTGCCCAGCGTCGCCTCCTCTTGCTTGACTTGATCACTCCTTTGCTGTGTGACTTCAAGGAAAAGGACCTGTCAATCATGCAGAAGAAGATGGCGCTGGGTAGGAAAGAGAGATGTGGAGAGTAGATGGTTGGAGAGTGCCTCCATTAGCAGAAAGCAATTCAGTCTCATTTCTTTATCGATTCAGTTGCAGATTTCTCGCTAACGAATGAACAGGCTTCCTAGCTAAAGGTACTTGTCTTTGCAAGTTACAACAGCATAGAAATAATATGAGGGAGTCAAATCCTGTTGACACATTCCCTACCTTAAGGTTAGGTCATCAATATCAGATTGGTGGGGGGCCCGACACCCCCAACAATCAGCTGTTATAAGCTTCAGCGGTGGCAAGATGGAAATGCAATATAGTGAAGCAGTAATGCGGAACTGTGGTGCGCCCGGTGGCGGATAACGTAGAACGGCTCGTTTAATAAATCCTTTCAATGTGTAGCAGCAGACGGATGTGGCAGAACAGCTAAAATTTGCTTTAATAGGAGCTGCATCCGGCCTCGGGTGAAGCCTGTAACAACTGATTGGTTTGGGTCCCGGGTGTCAGAGCTCAATCTTGATCTATTCAAGGAGTGGGTCATCAGTAACTTTAGAAGGAATCCAGTATATTATTATATAGTCACTGTTTTATGCTTTTCCCCATCACTTTGGTCAACAGGAGTCGCCAAAGGCCTCACGTCTTTTCTAAGCAGTTTGGAGAGCTGGTCATTGCCCATGCATCCTCTCAAACACCCCCCCAATGAAATAAAGGAATCCGATTGGTCAAACCTCTATCATATGTTTCCTGAATGGACAGCCCATGCGGAAAGGATATTGGACCTAATTGGAAACACAGAATCGGAGGAAGCATCGAGTGAGATTACAGTTAGAAAGTAAGAGCAGCACACGAATATATATTGATTTACACATTGCCACATAGAAGTATAAAAGAAACAGACTAAGAGGGTTGGACTGCTTTTGTCAATGCCTTTCTACGCTTCTCTGTATAGTGCGTGTAGCAGAGACAATAGTTATTGTACTAAAATCACTGCATGCAGATCAGCAAGTGACACCGCTGGAATCATGGTCTTGGCCCCTACATCATACAGCTCTCAGATTACATAGCACACACCTGCTGACAGATTCCCTGTAAGCTTTGCTACACCTGTGCACATCTACCTTTGTTTGGATATTTAAAAGTACCAATCTGAATAGTCTGCATGGCAGAGTGTTATAAGTAGAGATGAGCGAAATTTGCTCGGGTTCCCTCTTATTCTGCAAGCTATAGCACTTGCTAAATAAGCTGCAGAGGGAACCCGGCTTCCTGGATCAGCTGATCGGCGCTGCATGTGTCGCAGCTGTGTCACAGGCACAATACAGGGGTGAAGAGCCTGTATGTTGGGCTTTCCATGCGTGTGCTGTGACTGTGACATCGGCGCCAGACAGCTGATCGGCGCGATCCAGGAAGCCGGGTTCCCTCTGCAGATTATTCGGTAAGTGCTATAGCTTGCTGAATAAGAGGGAACCCGAACATATTTGCTCAACTCTAGTTCTAAGATCTGTTTAGAAACATTCATTATTCCTGTGATTAAGTACGGTCACTTGTATCTATGCAGAGTGGAAATGGAAGAGGTCCTGGGCCTGCTGCAGCACTGGGTACTGACCACTACGAGCGGAACAGAGAGAGACGATCTGCAGCTCACACAAGAGGTCCGAATGCTTAGTACAATCTAGAGGAAAACAATGAATATCTCATGCTCCATGTCTAGTTATCAGCTATACTTCAGCTTCTATATAGCACATAGTATGGAAACTTGAAATCTAAGGCCTCATTCAGATGTTCCTGATTTCTCTCATATGTAAAGACACAGATTGTGTTTCATCAGTGTTTTGGATCAGAGTCCATGTATTCATTTTACAGTCACTGTTTCATCAGTGTTTTTCATGTATGTAAAAATAAATGAATTCCAGAGCTTCTGTATCCATTAGTCATGGAAGCAGGCAGATTGTACACTGATACCGTCCATGTGCTTTTCTTGACCTTCACTGGCCCTTAGACTTGGGTAATTTTTATTCCACACATGGATGGAAAACGGACAGGTCTCCATATCCACAAAAATCATGGGCACATGGACAGTTTGAAAGATTACGATGGGAACATGTTCTATATGTAAAAATCAGGAATAGAAACCAGCTGAGAAAATCGGATGTGTGAATGAGGCCTAAAGAGGAGAACCACCACAGGCGCGATCCCACAAGGACAGCCGGAGCTATAAACTCAGCAGGTCTCCACTAGCGCTAGAGTATTTTATTGTTATATTTGCTTGCTTTCCACCTGGTCTACTTTGTGGAAGGAATTGAATAAAAGTTATGTTTTCAATATTATAATACCCCATTACTATTACATGGTGATTTTTTTTTGCAGATCAAGTTGTAGTTTCAAATGATAACACTCATTTTATTATTTAATATACTGAAAAACTGTAAAGAAAAAAAATCAGATGGGGTGAAATGGTGACCGCCCCATCCCACCCTCCACACTCTTCTATTTAGGATTTTATCGACTTTCTTCGTTTGGTAAAAATGACCTGTCAACATGTTTCTACAGGTTGCACACATAACAAAATTTGTCCTGTGTCACCATCCTCTGACACCCATAACTCTTATATTTCTCATAGAAATACTATTGTATTGCAGTGTATTATGAAATTGACAATCTCCTATGACGTCCAACCACAGGCTGGAGACTACATATTAGTTCTAATATGGCAGACATTGAGGCCTTCAGTAGTCACCCTGTTGTCATAACAGTCAGTCAGCACCCCAAAATCATGTTGCACATTGGAGCTGATGGCCGTCAGAAGTGATGTCCAACATGTTAAAGGCTTTTCCAATTTCAGAAAACTCATGTCCAGTGGCTGCAATTTGTTGGAAAAAAAAAACACTCACCCTCCCCTGGTCCAGTACTAAGTCTCTGTTGCTGCTCCTGGTTTGGACAGAGCCTGCCCTAAGAGAAAAAAAAAAATCGCAACATCCCCAAGTTTGAGCCGGTATTCAGATTGCACTCTGCCATGCAAGTCAATGAGTGCGTGGAAACCATTGGACTGCACTCAGATGGCATCTGAATACTGTCCGATGGTCGTGGACTGACAGAATGGAGAAGGCAGAAACATTTTTTTTCTCCATCTTCTCCTCATCCGAGAGAATTGGAGCACACTACAATCACACTCCGACCAGAGTTTGATCAGTGTCAGATGCGTATTCAACCCTGTTTTCTCAGATCTACAGTCATCTGCACCTGCCCTAAAGGGTAATCAAGAGGAGAGAGGACGGACTGCACGAGATGAAGACTTTGGGAGATGTTGTTTTTTATTAATAGTTTATATGAGACAGTAGAACTCTGTTAGAAAACAACATGTCCTACAGCCTGCTACTCGCCTTGTTTTGTCGCTCCACCTCTCTCCTCATAAACTTCCAACGTAACTGCCTGTGCTTCGAGAGGTTGTCCCCTACTTTACCACTGATGACCTATCCTTAGGGTAGGTGATCAATGTCTGATCAAGAGGTGCGGCACCCGGCACCCCCGCTGATCTGCTGTTCTTGGTGTCGGGCAGAGCTGCTCAGTTACGGACCTGCACAGCGCAGCCCTGTCTAGTGGCCACAGCCAGGTACTGCACATCCAGCCTCTATTGATTTGAATACTCTATACAGGTGATGTGCTGTGCACCTCTGTAACTGGTCAGTTCCAGCCGACACTGGGAACAGCCGATGGGCGGCAGTACCGCGTGCTGCACCCCAACTGATCAGACACTGCTGACCTAAGGATAGGTCATTGATGTTAAAGAAGTGGACAACCTCTTTCAGCTGAGATGTTATCTCAGCTTTGATATGCACACAGTAGTCCCAAATTATCATTTGCACTTTTTTTGAGGCCACGTATTTTTTCTGTCTATAGGTATTTGCTGATGTTTATTGCACCAAATTCATCAAAATGGCACATAAGCTTTACAAATTTGGCACAAAGTTAAAACAAATGACTTCTTTGCTGTCATTACGCCAAATTTGGCAACTTTTTTTAAAAAGTTGCAATCGATGAGTCAGACGAAAACATTTGGAAACACTAACCTCCGCCTATAAAGCGGAAAACAAAAAGGGCGAGCGCATATAAAACAGTATTTTTAGGCACAAAATTAGACAAAAAACAAGTAATGAATCGGGGTCAGTACTTCCTGTCTTCCTTCTGTTTCGTTAGGACAGGCTTTGTGTTTAGTAATGTGACAGGAGCTATTTTGAAAAACCTTTTTATTACCCCCTAAGACAAGCGTAAATAAATAATTAGAAGTACTTATGATTTTTTTTTGTAATAATGCATTTTTTCATTTAGTTTTATTTATGTCCTGGAAACCCCCTTCAAGGACAAGACACCAGATCACAAATCCAATCCCTACTCATGTTTCGCAGTTCGCTTTTTCAAGGGGTTATGGAACAAAGGAAGAATTAATACTAATGGGTCTCCTAAAATGGTGACACGAACCGATTTTTCGGGGGGGAGGAAAGTTCATAATTATTAATCTACTAAAATAATTAAAAAAAAACTGTACACATTTAGTATCATTGTAATCATAGCGAGCCTGTGGAATTATGTAGCTAGATCATTTTTACTGGACATTGAATGCCGTAATAATGAAACAAAAAAAAATATGGCGGAATTGCATTTACCTTAGTTTTTTTTCCAGTTCTGTTAAAATGAACGGTGTCACTCAAAACTACAACTCGACCCGCAAAAAAAAAAAAAACAAGACTCCATATCGCTATGTAAACAGGAAAAATTAAAAAGTTACCGTACGTCTCTTGGAAGAAGGCAAGGGGAAAAGAAAGTGGAAAGAACAAAAATTGGCCGCATCATTAAGGGGTTAAATATACTGCTCTGACATTATTATTATTATTATTATTTATTGTTATAGCGCCATTTATTCCATGGCGCTTTACAAGTGAGGAGGGGTATACATAATAAAAACAAGTACAATAATGTTAAACAATACAAGTTAAAACTGGTACAGGAGGAGTGAGGACCCTGCCCGCGAAGGCTCACAATCTACAAGGGATGAGTGAGGATACAGTAGGTGAGGGTAGAGCTGCTCGTGCAGCGGTTTGGTGGATCGGTGGTTACTGCAGGTTGTAGGCTTGTCGGGAGAGGTAGGTCTTCAGGTTCTTTTTGAAGGTTTCGATGGTAGGCGAGAGTTTGATATGTTGTGGTAGAGGGTTCCACAGTAGGGGTGATGCACGAGAGAAATCTTGTATACGATTGTGGGAGGAGATAAGAGGGGAGCAGAGAAAAAGATCTTGTGAGGATCTAAGGTTGTGTGCAGGTAAGTACCGGGAGACGAGGTCACAGATGTATGGAGGAGACAGGTTGTGGATGGCTTTGTATGTCATGGTTAGGATTTTGTACTGGAGTCTCTGGGCAATGGGGAGCCAGTGAAGGGATTGACAGAGGGGAGAGGCCGGGGAATAGCGGAGGGACAGGTGGATTAGTCGGGCAGCAGAGTTTAGAATAGATTGGAGGGGTGCGAGAGTGTTCGAGGGGAGGCCACAGAGCAGGAGGTTGCAGTAGTCAAGGCGAGAGATGATGAGGGCATGGACTAGGGTTTTTGCAGATTCTTGGTTGAGGAATGAACGGATTCGTGAAATATTTTTGAGTTGAAGTCGGCAGGAAGTGGAAAGGGCTTGGATATGTGGTTTGAAGGAGAGATCAGCGTCAAGGATTACCCCGAGGCAGCGAGCTTGTGGGACTGGGGAGAGTGGGCAGCCATTTACTGTAATGGTTAGGTTCGTTGGGGGGGTCGCGTGAGATGGGGTAAGGATGATGAATTCTGTTTTGTCCATGTTAAGTTTGAGAAATCTAGCGGAGAAGAAGGATGAGATAGTGGACAGACATTGAGGGATTCTGGTTAGTAGGGAGGTGATATCTGGTCCAGAGATGTAGATCTGTGTGTCATCAGCATAGAGGTGATACTGAAAGCCGTGAGATTCTATGAGCTGTCCCAGGCCAAAGGTGTAAATGGAGAAGAACAGGGGCCCAAGGACTGAACCTTGTGGGACTCCGACAGATAGGGGGCGAGGTGAGGAGGTGGTGTGTGAGTGGGAGACGCTGAATGTCCGGTCTCTTAGGTATGAGGAGATCCAGGATAAGAGGGTCTGTAATAATAGGGAATGGTCCACTGTGTCAAAGGCAGCCGACAGGTCGAGGAGGAGGAGAACAGAGTAGTGTCACTTGCTCGTGGTGGTTAAGAGGTCGTTGGTGACCTTAGTTAGGGCAGTTTCAGTGGAATGGTGTGACTGGAAGCCAGATTGTAAGCGGTCAAAGAGGGAGCAAGAAGAGAGATGGGAGGACAGTTCAAGGTAGACGTGTTGTTCCAGTAGTTTTGAGGCATAAGGGAGAAGTGATATAGGGCGATAGATAGATACAGAGGATGGGTCAAGAGAGGGCTTTTTGAGGATAGGTGTGATGGAGGCATGCTTAAAACTTGAGGGGAAAACACCAGTTGTTAGTGATAGGTTGAAGAGATGGGTTAGGGTTGGGATGAAGACTGTGGTGAGGTTTGGGATGAGGTGGGATGGGAGCGGGTCAAGTGCACAGGTGGTGAGATGCGATCTTGAGAGTAGAGTGGCGAGTTGATCTTCTGTAATGGTGGAGAAGTTAATTTGGAGGTGGAGGGTAGGGAAGTCGGGAGGAAGGGCTCTGGGGGTTGTTGACCAAAACTGTCTCTGATGCTATCAATCTTCTGCTTGAAAAATGAGGCAAAGTCTTCAGCAGAGATAAGTGGGGAGGGAGGAGGTGCTGGGGGACGGAGGAGAGAATTGAAGGTGTTGAATAACTGTTTAGGGTTGTGAGACAGGGAGGATATGAGAGATGAGAAGTAGGTCTGTTTAGCTGTGGCGAGTGCGGTCTTGAAAGTAGTGAGGGACTGTTTGAATGCGATGAAGTGGTCGTTGGATTGGGATCTTTTCCATCTGCGCTCAGCAGCCCTGGAAGCTCGCCTCAGTTCTTTGGTCAGGCTGGTGTGCCAGGGATGTCTGTTGATTTTGCGTGCTTTGGTATGTGTAAGTGGGGAAGCAGATTCCAAAGCTACAGCTATTGTGGTGTTATATAGAGCGGCAGCGTCATCCGCATTGTGTATGGAACTTATGTCTGTGAGAGGGAGGAGGGATTCAGAGAATGAATGTAGGTCAAGATGTTTAAGATTTCTGCGAGGGTGTGAAAGTTTGTGGGGTGGGGATTGTAGACATGGAGTGGAGAGAGATGAGAATGTGAGAAGGTTGTGGTCAGAGAGAGGAAGAGGTGAGTTACAGAGGTTAGATAGGGAGCAGAGGCGGGTGAAGATGAGGTCCAGTGTGTGACCATCTTTGTGAGTGGCTGCAGAATACCACTGAGTGAGGCCGAAGGAGGAAGTGAGAGATAGAAGTTTAGTGGCAGCTGAGAGGGAAGTGTCAATGGGGATGTTGAAATCGCCCATGATGATAGTGGGGATGTCCGCAGAAAGGAAATGAAGTAGCCAGGTGGTAAAGTGGTCAAAGAAGGTGGTGGCTTGCCCTGGGGGGCGGTAAATGACAGCCAGTTGGAGGTTGGAGGGGGAGTAGATGCGCACAGAGTGCACCTCAAAGGAAGGGAGGGTAACAGAGGGTGGCAGTGGGATTGGGGTGAAGGAGCAGTTATCATGAGAATATACTTTACACTTACTATACTACAACATTGTAGAACTTTGTACTATTACCGCAGGTCACAGGTCTCCATACAGCAATGGTGCAGTACATGGTGAATGTCCTCATGCTGCTGTCGCCCGACTACCCTTCTGATTCTGACCCTTTGGATACCACGATTGCTGCTGGGTTTGAAGAAGGAGCGTTTTCAGGTCCAGTTACTTTGCAGCAAATGCAAAAAGATGCTTTTTCCTTATCTGAAAAAGTGAACAGTTTCTCTTTTTACATTATAAAGTGAGTGGAAGTATATGGTAACTAGCATAAATTACTGTATTACAGATGGCAGCATGTAAAGCAATAATTCTCTCGCTATCACAGATGTTGCCAGGAGTTGGTGGAACACAACCCTATAGTGGACGAAGATGATTATGAGTTGAGACAGCTGCAGTCAATTAAGGTAACGGTGTCCTATACTACAGGATCCATGGTGCCAGAGCCAAGGACATCATGTAGCAGACACTGGCTGTGTGACCTCAGCCAGGCATACTGCGGCTTTTCAGAGAAATGCATACTTTAAGAACTGTCAGGGACCGAGCAGCACTTGAGACTAGTCAGACAGGCGGTTCCCTAGCATCTTCTGCCCCGCCCACTGCCGTGGAGTGACAGGTCTCTCCCTATACACACATGTAGAGAGAGACTTGTCAATCAAGAGCAGCAGGTAGGGAGAAGCTGCCGCGGATTTGCCTGTCCAACTAGTGTTCCTGTGCAGCTCAGTCCCCTGCGCTTTCTCCCCACCCGTTGCCCTTGATCGGGCAGCAATTATCAGCTGTCAGGTTACTAAAGGATAAATAAATAATTATATGATTAATGTAAATCTATTTTAATATGGTTTTTCTATTGAACATTTATTAATTAAAATAGTTGCAGTAGTTTCCATCTAGGATGGGAGAAACTGTAGACAAATCCCCCCCTGTGATCCGCTAAAAACTGAAACAAGATAGAGCATACTGAGAAACGTCAGTACTTTACAGGCTGAAAGTCTTGGCGATTTATTGCCATGGCTACTGATGGAATTGCAGTAGCAACTAATCTAGGTCTTCATCCTTTTTTATTGTTTAATTTCCTTTCTAAATAGTCTTCATTATTTGTTTACCAATTTCCTGCTGCAGAGGATCTGCAAATCCATTATCTAGCTGAGTGCTTTGTATAAATGTTACAAATCTGGCAGAGTTCCTGGTTCTCTTTGGTTTCTCAGGATCTTCTCTCAGTTTAGAGACAGCAACGGGTTAGGGTGGGAGTTGTACCCAGATCTCCATAGTATGGACAGGGAAGAAAGCATGTACAGCCTCAGTGAGTGAAGAGAAAAAATGCTATGAAAAGGAGTAATGCACATTAAGGAGAAATAAGGGCTAAATAGCTGTTCTGTTATATGAGCTCACAATGACAGTAGTACCCTGGATACACACATGAAAAACAAAGCAATACAGAGTGGATACCAGATAGAGACAACTATACACCCATGGGAATTGTGAAATATATCTTTTATTGGAATCAATATTATTAAACAAATTTATTAAAATATACATAAATATTAAAACCGCAGGGTAAAGAACTCAAATACTAGCTAAGTCCCCATAAAAATGCGAAAAAATGCTTGCAAGTTATTGCTGCAATATGATAATACATGTAAAATAAAAATTATAAATGGTTAAAAAATGTGAATTAATGATACATAAAAGTGACCAAGTGCATCAAAGTTATAAATTTATAAAAGAATCATTCAATAGACCAGCTCCAAACAACCTATAAGGAGCATATTAAAGTGCAAATAGTGTCACACACTCAGGTGTTGGTTGCTCACTCAGCAGTATAAGACCCAACCTGATACCAATGTGAAAAAAAGAGGGAGTGCTTGAAAAAGTATATATCTGCAGCAATATCACATGCATAAATACCTGGGGGGACAATAGGCTCTTCCTGCACACCCTACGTACGTTTCGGAAAATTCCTCTCCTTCGTCAGGGGTTACACACATGGTTCATGCATTATGGTTGTACCTATACCCCTTGCCTATAGCTTCTCCCATTCCTCAGATGAACTTGATGGTCATGTGTCTTTTCCAACCATCCTAACTATGCAACTTCACATCCAGTCTTTACTTGGAGAAACACTGTACTCTTTTGTCAAATGATTGAAAAGTTTGTGAAATTAATGCAATTCTCAATCACTAAAGAAGCTGACTGTGGGGTATAAAATACAAACACTTTTTAGCTGTCTTTGTCAAAATAGCTCCCCCTTGAAAGTTTTCCAGCCTGTTACGATGGACATTTTATGAGTCCAGCTCTTGCTTTTACCTGGTCTCTCCAAAAAAAAAAAAAAATGCTCATTTTCAAATCAGAATTATATATTCGGACATGGAATTTCAAAGTAAGTACACCAGCTTTGTCAGGTCTAATTTTTACATTTAATAATTTATGCAGTTTATATTGTGAAATCTGGCTACAGATCTGCTTTAACACAGTGAAATATAATTGGTCTCTTGAGTTTTATACATCCTGCAGGTTCCATTCCAAAACCATAATGGAAAATTTTCTTTCACTTTGTCCTTCAGACCTCTTGCAGTGAATGGATTGAAACGTGCCAGATGCTTCTCACAAACATTACAGACTATGCTGCTCCAACAGAGATATCCGAAGAATCACAAAACACAGAAAACAAAGAGGTTACACATCATGTACTTGAGACTACTCAGCAAATACAGTGAAACTGTTACATAGGGAAAGAATATCAGCAGAGACAGTTTTTGGCAAAGGGAACTGCAGTTGCAAACTAAAACCTCCCTGTATTATTTACCAGTATATAGCGGTATTAGTCGGTACCTGTTTTCAAGCAATATGTTCTTCAGCTCATGTGAGAAAACTTAGCTAAAAAAATAAATAGAACTTAAAGGGGACTTGTCACCAGGTTTTTTCAAACTAATCTGAAAGCAGCATAAAGTAGAGATAGAAACCCTGATTCCAGGGATGTGTCACTTACCGAGCTGCTTTCTTATAGTTTTGATAAAATAACAGGTTTATCAGCAGGAGATTATCACTAGAGGACTAGCAAACCTTCCGCCAAACAACTGCTAGATCTGCAGCAGATAAAAGTGATTATATTACACTGCAGTAAATAGCCCAATATGTGATACATTGTTGGAAACGGGTCTCTGTCCCTATATGATGCTGCTCGAAGATGGGGTAGCAAAAACCTGGTGACAGATTTAGGTTTTTATTTTAAGAATTCAAATTAAATGTGTAATAAAAATGTCATACATTGTGTGAAAGTTAAGTGGGTCATAGTTATAAATAGACGTACATCACTTTTATTCTTGCGTTCAGATTTGTACATAAATATAGAGGAAAACACATTGCTAAGCAGCACTAATTTATTATATTATTTAATTAATCCCATGGTCCGACATATAAATGGCGGTAATACTTAAAATATACATAATTACCAAAGTTTACCTAATAAGGTATGAAGTGACGCAAGAAATAGTAGAATAAAACAATTTTTTATTAACAAAAATGTTTAAAACAACTAATTTAGTATAAAAAGACAGGGAGATGGAAAAGGAATTGTAGGACCTCCAAAGAACTAATCAGGATGTGACACATGAAGGTGGTAATTTTTCGATAATATGTCTGCTCCCGGAAAGTGTTCCCCGAAGGAGGTTGCAAGGGTATATCACGCCCCCCCCTTTATGAAGAAGCGGTAAACACGAAACGGCGCTCGTCAGGACACTGATGCAACCACATCTTTATGCTGCATTCCTTTCCAGCCTCTTGACCCAGGTAATCTTTGACCATGTTTTATCAGCTCAATTACATCATGCTTGTCTCCGAATCCTAGATTTTCTATGCATTGCATGTTATCCTATACGTGCCTGCCATCTGGTGGTTGTTCGTGTAATTACAGTCCACAGGATATTTCTATGTTCTAATATAGATTGTGATTCGTTTCAGTTCTTTCATTTTTTCATCTTTTTGTGAGCTGTTGTCAGCAATTTTAAATTGCATACCTGTGGTGTTAGGCTAATACCTGTGGTGTTAGGCTTTTCCTTGTTCTCCGTGGGATAGAGGATTATGAGGTGAAACTTTTGAGACGTCTTGGCGTCCATCACCTTTCTGTGATATACCCTTTCAACCTCCTTTGGAGAACACTTTCTGGGAGCAGACATATTATCGAAAAATTACCACCTTCGTGTGTCACATCCTGGTTAGTTCTTTGGAGGTCCTACAAGTCCTTTTCCATCTCCCTGTCTTTTTCTACTAAATTAGTTGTTTTAAACATTTTTGTTAATAAAAAATTGTTTTATTCTATTTCTTGTCACTTCATACCTTATTAGGTAAACTTTGGTAATTATACTAATTTATTATAGACTAGCCTTGGTTTTGGCGCAAAATACAATTAAAATAAATGATTTATGTGTCCTGCAGGATCTACCATTAGGATACATTTTGCACTTGTAAAGACTGGGGCTCCAAGCATAAAGACTTTATCCAGGACTATTTTTTCAATTTCACTATGGACCTAAAAACTGACAGCTAGTTGCTACCTACCTGACTTTTGTGCCCGACACAGCCGACCTCTGCCGGTACAGATCTGTCGCTGACCACTTCTCAGGAGCTTCCGCTGGACTCATGTCGACAGACCAGCAGCTTCTCTTCTGCTCTATTGACAGGCCACGACTGCCTACGTCATGCTGATTGACAGCCAGGATCCCCACCGCCTAACTGTGGGGAGCTGGCTGTTAATCAGCATGATGTTGGCTATCGACAGAGCAGCCTTGATGAAAAGGAGATGCTCTGTTGACATGGATCAGCTGAATCGCCGACAGGAGTGATTAATGGACTTCGTTTGTGCTCCTTTGTGGCAGTGTCCATCTTTTCAGAGGGGCATAAGATCGTAGTCGACGAATCAGTTGGAGACCACAAAAGCATCTTACATTCCAATTTGTGTCTACTATGTTCTAGTTTAGCGCTCGGCTCCGGAAGTCTCACACTACAGACACGTCTGCCCAGGACGTCGTGAGGATCATCGGTTACGATGGCAACATTTGTAAGAAAGCATTGAAGGAAGAGGAAATTGCCGTTTTTGCACAGGTCAGTCATGTATTTCATGAACACTTGTATTTTACACCCTAGTAAAAAAACATTTAGCCATATACAGTTAGGTCCATATATATTTGGACAGAGGCAACATTTTTCTAATTTTGCTTATAGACATTACCACAATTAATTTTAAACAAAACAATTCAAATGAAGTTGAAGTTCAGACTTTCAGCTTTCATTTGAGGGTATCCACAATAAAATTGGATGAAGGGTTTAGGAGTTTCAGCTCCTTAACATGTGCCACCCTGTTTTTAAAGGGACCAAAAGTAATTGGACAATTGACTCCAAGGCTATTTCATGGACAGGTGTGGGCAATCCCTTCGTTATGTCATTCTCAATTAAGCAGATAAAAGGCCTGGAGTTGATTTGAGGTGTGGAGCTTGCATTTGGAAGGTTTTGCTGTGAAGTAAACATGCGGTCCAAGGAGCTCTCCATGCAGGTGAAACAAGCCATCCTTAAGCTGTGAAAACAGAAAAAAACCATCGGATAAATTGCTACAATATTAGGAGTGGCAAAATCTACAATTTGGTACATCCTGAGAAAGAAAGAAAGCACTGGTGAACTCATCAATGCAAAAAGACCTGGGCGCCCACGGAAGACAACAGTGGTGGATGATCGCAGAATAATCTCCATGGTGAAGAGAAACCCCTTCACAACAGCCAACCAAGTGACCAGCACTCTCCAGGAGGTCGGCGTATCAATATCCAAATCTACCATAAAGAGAAAACTGCATGAAAGTAAATACAGAGGGTTCACTGCACGGTGCAAGTCACTAATAAGCATCAAGAATAAAAAGGCTAGACTGGACTTTGCTAAAAAACATCTAAAAAAGCCAGCACAGTTCTGGAAGAACATTCTTTGGACAGATGAATCCAAGATCAACCTCTACCAGAATGATGGAAAGAGAAAAGTATGGCGAAGGTGTGGTACAGCTCATGATCCAAAGCATACCACATCATCTGTAAAACACGGCGGAGGCAGTGTGATGGCTTGGGCATGCATGGCTGCCAGTGGCACTGGGTCACTAGTGTTTATTGATGATGTGACACAGGACAGAAGCAGCCGAATGAATTCTGAGGTCTTCAGAGCCATACTGTGTGCTCAGATCCAGCCAAATGCAGCCAAACTGATTGCTCGTCGTTTCATACTACAGATGGACAATGACCCAAAACATGAAGCAAAAGCAACCCAGGAGTTTATTAAATCAAAGAAGTTTAATATTCTTGAATGGCCAAGTCAGTCACCTGATCTCAACCCAATTGAGCATGCATTTCACTTGTTATAGACTAAACTTCAGACAGAAAGGCCCACAAACAAACAGCAACTGAAAACCACCGCAGTGAAGGCCTGGCAGAGCATCAAAAAGGAGGAAACACAGAGTCTGGTGATGTCCATGAGTTCAAGACATCAGGCAGTCATTGCCAACAAAGGGTTTTCAACCAAGTACTAAAAATTAACATTTTATTTAAAATTATTGAATCTGTCCAATTACTTTTGGTCCCTTTAAAAACAGGGTGGCACATGTTAAGGAGCTGAAACTCCTAAACCCTTCATCCAATTTTAAAGTGGATACCCTCAAAAGAAAGCTGAAAGTCTGAACTTCAACTGCATCTGAATTGTTTTGTTTAAAATTCATTGTGGTAATGGCTATAACCAAAATTAGAAAAATGTTGTCTCTGTCCAAATATATATGGACCTAACTGTACATGTGTTACGCATCAGTGCTGTGCAATTAATAGACAGTAACTCTTTCTAATGTAGGGTGTCCTCACAGCTAGCCGGCCCAGCACCCCACGCTCCATACAAGCATTTGAGTCACTGACATCTTTGGAGCAACTGGAAAAGCGTCTCCTGTACGTACTCTTTGTTTTTTTTTGTGATAAATGGTTTACAAAGAAAAAAAAATCAGGATAGTTTCTGCCCACATTTTACAAAATACCACAATTTTTATGATTTATTACATTTATTCATTTTAAAGTGTTATTTTTATCAATTAACAAGGTTCAATCCTAGGAATAATTGCAGACCGTTTTTAAAGAAACCCGGCAGAGAGGTTGTTCCAAACATTTTGGAAAAACTAACCACAGATCTTCTGTGGATTTCGGCTTGCACAAATCTTTGACTATTTATTCATGTATAATAGTACTCAGTGATGTTGACATCAGGGCTCTGTGGGGGCTATGTCATCACTTCCATGACTTTGTTATATACCATAGTAAGACTGAGCAGCAACAAGACACAAGGTAGCTATACTACAAAAACAAGGTCTCTCCTAGGCTAAGATTTCAAAGTAGACTGGGGTATCAATATGTGCTCTTCAAGATTTTTGAGGAAACTTAGTGCAGCAGATGAGAGACACATTATGATTTTTTGCCTTCAAAATCGGAAAATGTCCAGCAGTGCCATCAGCTTAGAACTGGCTGCAACCAGTGGGCCCAGCTACATCCATCTACTGTTCAGAGAAGACGGGCCAGAAGTGGTCTTCATGGAAATATTGTGGTAAAAAAAATCATACCTTTGACACAGAAACAAGCCAACTGAGTCAACTATTCATAAAAACATGCAGAAAAATTGCAGCATGTGCTCTGGACTGAGGAGTCAAAATGTGACATTTTTGGCTGTAAAAGAAGGTAGTTTCTTCACAAAAAGGCTACAGATCAGTACAATAATGAGTGTCTGCAGGCAACCGTGAAGCATGGTGTACATTCTTAGTAAGTTGGGGCTGCAATTCTGCAAAAAGGGTTTGGGATTTGGTCAAGACTGATATCTTCAATGCTAATAAATACAAGCAGATACTTTTCCATCATGAAATACCATCAGCGAGGCATCTCGTTGGCCCAAAATTTATTTTTGTTAAGGTACCGTCACACATTGAAATTTTAATCGCTGCGACGGCACGATTCGTGACGTCGCAGCGTCGTATAATCATCGCTCCAGCGTCGTAGAATGCGGTCACACGTTGCAATCACGGCGCTGGAGCGATGCCGAAGTCCCCGGGTAACCAGGGTAAACATCGGGTAACTAAGCGCAGGGCCGCGCTTAGTAACCTGATGTTTACCCTGGTTACCAGCGTAAACGTAAAAAAACAAACCGTACATACTCACCCGTCGGTGTCCTTCATGTCCCTTGCCGTCTGCTTCCTGCTCTGAGTGCAGCCGTACAGTGAGCAGAGCGCAGCACCGCTGTGATCTGCTCTCACTTTCCGGCCGGCACTCAGAGCAGGAAGCAGACGGCAAGGGACATGAAGGACACCGACGGGTGAGTATGTACTGTTTGTTTTTTTACGTTTACGCTTGTAACCAGGGTAAACATCGGGTTACTAAGCGCGGCCCTGCGCTTAGTTACCCGATGTTTACCCTGGTTACAAGCGAAGACATCGCTGGATCGCTGTCACACACAACGATCCAGCGATGTCAGCGGGTGATCAAGCGACGAAAGAAAGTTCCAAACGATCTGCTACGACGTACGATTCTCAGCAGGGTGTCTGATCGCAGTAGCGTGTCAGACACAGCGATATCGTAACGATATCGCTAGAACGTCACGAATCGTAACGTCGTAGCGATGGAAATTTCAATGTGTGACGGTACCCTTAGACTCATGAGATGAGGTGAATCCTCTAAGCCTTAGTTCCAGGTGGACACACGAACCTTGTGTATTGATGCAGGAAGTCATGTGAGATCTGACACACACAAGAATCTAAGGAGCACCTGACAAATGAAGTGGAACCCTGCGGGGATGAATACAAGCACAAACACCACCAGGACAGAAGGTGGAACACACCAAAACAAGGTGTGTGTGTGTCTAAATTTTCCTTAAAAAGGCTATGGAGATTGTCATTGATCCTCTCCGGACAACTTGCAAAACTCGATGCAGAGCCGAGAGCAGCAGATCCAGGTGAAGGAAACGAAGCCCGGGATACCCTGCACAGGTGTGTTACAACTTTGCAGCAGAACAAAGACCCCAAACATACAGCCAATGGAATTAAGAACCATCATCATCGTAAAGAACAAGGAGTCCTGAAAGTGTTGATATGAACCCACCGAGCCTCGATCTCAAATCCTTGCTGAGTTTCTTCAAAACTGTGTGCTAGTTAAACTGTAAAGCGCTGCGGAATATGTTGGCGCTATATAAATAAAGATTATTATTATTATAGTGGACATAGGAGAACTGATGCTGTTTTGAAGGCAAAGGTTGATAGCACAAAATATTGATTTGATGTAGAATTCGCTTTTATTCACATTGTATTTTGTTAATTGATAAAAATAAAACTATTTGACACTTATATTTTTAAAGTGATCTTACTATGCAGTATTTTATTCTCACCTTCCAATAGCTTTTCAACAGTCCTGCGAGAACAATCCTTCACTACCACAGCAGCCAGCAATGAAATCGTTCAGGGACAATAATAAGATGTCAGTGTATGCTTTTACCAACTGTTTTTATTTCAATATTTACAAGCCTGATTCCCTTGCTAGGGAAGCAGAACTGAGAGCTCAGAAATCTGAAGAAAGGTCCGAAAGTCTCGAGGAAGAACTGAAAGCAGCATTGCAAAAGATACAGGAACGAGAAGTAAAATCCTCCGTAGAAAAAGAGAACAAAGAGGAATTTGATGGTAAGAAGATTAGTGATGAGCGAGTAGACTGTTGCTCGGGTTTTCCAGAGCTCGCTCGGGTGGTCTCCGAGTATTTGTTAGTGCTCGGAGATTTAGTTTTAGTCGCAGCAGCTAGATGATTTGCGACTGTTAGACATCTTGATTACATGTGGGGATTCCCTAGCAACCAGGCAACCCCCACATGTACTCAGGCTGGCTAGCAGCTGTAAATCATGCAGCTGCGTCAACAAAAACTAAATCTCCAAGCACTAACAAATACTCGGAGATCACCCGAGCAACGATTTTACGCGCTCATCACTAAAGAAGATCACTAAATAACATGGAGAGATTGCTATACTGCTTCTCCCAAGATACAGGAGATAACTTAGATTAGTAGATTTGTACAAGACAGTGCCCCAAATATTGGACACCATTTAATGGGAGCTCAGTGCTAGTTTGATTTGTACAGCTTTCCATTAAAAGGGTCTTTCTATCTGATAGTGATGGTTTATCACTAGGATGTGCCACTGCTTTGATTGTTGGAAGTTGGCATTACCCCTTTAACAAAGAAGCAGTGTCCCCCAGTGAAACAATAGAGAAACCCCTTTAACAAAGTAGCATAAACTTCCTACTTACGTACAAGAGTAACTTATTTACGTTTTACTGTGTAATAGGAAAAAAAAAAAGGCCTCAAGTGTGCTTAAAGGGGTTCTCTGGGAAATGTAATAAAATACACATTTAAATATTAAAATTTTTTCTAAATACCTTTATTTAGTAAAAAAGCTATGCTTTATCTAGTGCACTCTTTCAAGATTTCAAAGATGGCACCTGCCATACATCATTGTGCAGCCCGTCCTAGATTTCAGAAGAAACACAGTACGTTGGGCTAAAGAAAAGGTTTATCTTCTCCTACAATCCGCTGTACTTTGTGTTCTGTCAGGCTGACTGGACAGTGGAATGTGCGTTCATGAAGCCTGACAGGACGCCGCTCTGTCGTGACCTCTGTCTCCAGTAGACAGGCCGCTGCTCTGTCGTGACCTCTGTCTCCAGTAGACAGGCCGCTGCTCTGTCGTGACCTCTGTCTCCAGTAGACAGGACGCTGCTCTGTCGTGACCTCTGTCTCCAGTAGACAGGACACCGCTCTGTGGTGACCTCTGTCTCCAGTAGACAAGACGCTGCTCTGTGGTGACCTCTGTCTCCAGTAGACAGGACACCGCTCTGTCATGACCTCTGTCTCCAGCCTGCAGGACGCTGCTCTGTCGTGACCTCTGTCTCCAGTAGACAGGACACCGCTGTCGTGACCTCTGTCTCCAGTAGACAGGACGCCGCTCTGTCGTGACCTCTGTCTCAAGCAGACAGGACACCGCTCTGTCGTGACCTCTGTCTCCAGCAGACAGGATGCCGCTCTGTTGTGACCTGTCTCCAGCAAACAGGGTGCCACTATGAAATTACCTACTAGGTAAAGCATAGCTTTTTGCTACCGTAAATTAAGATATTTAGAAAAATGTTTAAAATGTAAAGGTCTAATTTATTTTTCTTATTTCTCAGAAAATCCCTTTAAATTAGTAAGTTACTCAGCTTATTAATATATTTCATGTCTCAAATGTGCTCCCAATCTTCACCTATAAGAGCCCTTTCTGGGTTCTGAAATAATACAGTACTGGGTTTGAAATTTCAAGCACATTACCGATGTTATGTGTGAAGGGGACTTTCTGACTGCTCATTTCAATATGTAACCCAGTAACTGCACAGTGTCTATTGATCAGCTGTGACAGGCTTAGGTATTGAAATGAGCAGTCAGACAGCCCCCCTCACACTTGGCTCTGAGTATTTGCTTGAAATGGTAAATTCTGTATATTTTAGGCACAATCAGCACAGCACCTTCCTGGACCGGAGATTTCTGATGAAGGCTTGGGAAGCATTTGAACCATGACATATATATATATATATATATATATATATATATTATATATATATATATATATATACAGTATATATATATACACACACACAGTATATATATATATATATATATATATATATACACACACACACAGTATATATATATATATATATATATATATATACACAGTATATATATATATATATATATATATATATATATATATATATATATATATATATATTGATAACTAATTTTAGGACAACTTTTATAAACAGGAAAAACTCGTAACACTTAACAGATCTCCGGACGATGAGTTGACTGCATTGGGGTCTCATAGCTGGAACCTCCTATGATCACATATTTAAAATATTTCCAATTGATATATTTCATAACTTTAATTTTCAGAAAATCCCCCTTTAAGAGGTCCTGTCATGTCCTGATATGTCCATTTTTGTAAACTATTGCAGTTACCACAAAATAAACCGTATCAGCAGTAATTGTGTCAGACTGTGTAGGGGATATTTCCCATTGAAAGAGGAATGGTAACAAAGTTATCAATTTATTCATAAACTTCTGGGAGGAATAACAAAGGATTAGGTTCTCCACAATTATTTGAATGTCTCCAAATGGCTATTAGCTTTCAGAAATGGGGTTAATCTGCATATTAACACCACTACAATGCTGCCCAACCAAACACCTTACTAAAAGTGCGGCTACAAGGCGAAAATTAACTTTATTCTTCCCTATAGCCGCCGGCTTTCAGTCATAGAGATGCGGATTCAGTCACCGTTCAGTACACAGTAAGTGGTGGCAATAAACACGACGCAGCACATTAATTGAAAAAGATCTGGGTGTATGGGTGGATGACAAACTCACATTCAGTGGCCAGTGTCAGGCAGCTGCTACAAAGGCAAATAAAATAATGGGATGCATTAAAAGAGGCATAGATGCTCATGAGGAGAACATAATTTTACCTCTATACAAGTCACTAGTTCGACCACACTTAGAATACTGTGCAAAGTTCTGGTCTCCGGTGTATAAGAAAGACATAGCTGAACTAGAGCGGGTGCAGAGAAGAGCGACCAAGGTTATTAGAGGACTGGGGGGTCTGCCATACCAAGATAGGTTATTACACTTGGGGCTATTTAGTTTGGAAAAACGAAGGCTAAGGGGTGATCTTATTACAATGTATAAATATATGAGGGGACAGTACAAAGACCTGTCTGATGATCTTTTTAATCATAGACCTGAGACAGGGACAAGGGGGCATCCTCTACGTCTGGAGGAAAAAAGGTTTAAGCATAATAACAGACGCGGATTCTTTACTGTAAGAGCAGTGAGACTATGGAACTCTCTGCCGTATGATGTTGTAATGAGTGATTCATTACTTAAATTTAAGAGGGGACTGGATACCTTTCTGGAAAAGTATAATGTTACAGGGTATATACACTAGATTCCTTGTTAGGGCGTTGATCCAGGGAACTAGTCTGATTGCGTATGTGGAGTCGGGAAGGAATTTTTTTCCCCAATGTGGAGCTTACTCTTTGCCACATGGGTTTTTGCCTTCCTCTGGATCAACATGTTAGGGCATGTAGGTTAGGCTATGGGTTGAACTAGATGGACTTAAAGTCTTCCTTCAACCTTAATAACTATGTTACTATGTTAATTTACAGCTCGCTCTGCAGCACATCTGTGCAAAGCAAGCTGTTAAAGTGCCAGATCATGCTTGTAGACTCCACTCACAATGCTGTGAGCAATGACTGCAGACACTCCTAGCTTGCCTCTATGACTTAAAGCCGGCGGCTCTCGAGAGGAATACAGTTTATTTTCTCTACATAGCTGTACTTTTAGTAAGGCAGCCGGACAGCTTTGTGATGCTAATAACCTGCAGATTAAGCCTATATCTACAGGTTAATAGAATTAACGACATGACAGGTTCCTTTTAAAGAGGCCCTGTCAGCTATTCTTACATTACTGTTTATTGAGGGGTTTCAAAACCAAAACTCCCTTATACACAATCCCCAAGATACTGTGTATATATTGCTCATTCTGTATAAATAAGCTATAATGTACCTGACTGTGATTCTGGTACCACCCAGTATCCATAACACATATATTTTCTTCTTAATAGAAACTCCAGCGCACATTGAAGTTCAAAGTGAACAACTAAGTCTCCCTGTACCAACAAAAAAGAGACCCAAATCAAGTAAAGCAAAGCATCACAAATGATACAAGAGCTTCTAGTGGCATCAGTAGGTGTGTACACGATACCTTGGAACGCGCCTGGCCTTCACCCCTCTCTTTATATTCGCAGAACGATCATAATTAAGGAATATTAGAATAATCCTTTTATCCTGAATAAGATTACATGTTTGCATTGATATAAATTGTGTAATGTAATCCTATTGTCAGTCCTGAAATGGGAACTAGAATTTCAACTAATTTTGTATAAATCAGTAAATATAGTAAACCTTGTAATATCTTATCAGCTATATTATATGACCCGGGCATGATGGAGTTACTCAAGTATCAGGAAATCTCATGCCCTCTGTGAGAAATCTGAAGGTTGCATGACATTTGATCTTGCAACAGGAAGATGATCCCAATCAAACCTCAAAGTCCACCGAGGCCTCATTTCAGAAGACGTCTTGGCATATTCTTCACTGGCGTCACATTTTCTATGGGATTTCAAGAAAGTGGTTGCAGTCCATCTTACTTTTAGGCAAGGTTCACATTGCGTCAATAGGAATGCGCTGACGGCATCCGTTACACAGCGGCACTAACGCTATGAAACGGATGCGTTAGCGCATCCATTGACTGCCATTATGTAGCGCATCGCTAACGCATGTCATAATCGGCATGGATTAGCGATGTGCCGTCATTCTGTGACGGACCCATGGACGCAGTCTGCAGCGTTTCCGGGTCCGTCACCGAGAGCGTAGGTGAGCACCTGCGCTATCGCGATTGCATAACGCGATCTTTAAAAGGCACTAGCATTGGTGCAATCCGTTTAACGCATGCAATGAACGGACTGTACCAACGCAATGTGAACCTGACCTTACTAACATAAATTAGTTGCTTTTTAAGATAAATTACTAAGTTTCTTACATTTGCTTGGAATATTTATTTAAGCAATTTGTTGAACAGGCAGTGACCATTTACATTGCATTAAACCAATAAAACAATAACAAACAGCTGAATATTTGCAAGTTTTGCTAATAAACCTAATTTGCAACGGGGCTTGAATCATTTTGATTGGAACTGTACATATTTGTATAAGATAACACACAAGTACTGTTCTGTATCATTGTAAAGTACAAGGGTTTCAACTTTACAATTACGGTAATTAATATTGATATTGAAAACAACTGTATTAAGAAATGTCTTAAAAGGTTTTACCTATTAAATAGGTTGTACAATATAACAATTGTATGTGATAAATTGTACTTTTTGTTTGTATTTTCTGAAGCTTTTAAATTGGTTATTATCAATTATGGCATAACCAGAGTATATGACATACAGTAGGTCTGATAGGTTGGAAGAATAGAAGAACCAAGGCTCCCTGCAGCAGTGGCTGCATCCACAGACTAAGGGCTCATTCAGACGTTATTTTTGTGCATACGAATGCTATCTGTGTTCTTTATGGACAGCACTCGTACCTGTAATAGTGAATAGTGTCGTTCACATGTCTGTGATTTGGAAAATGTTCCCTTTACTGAAAGCAAACTGAGAATTTGAAACCATCTAGGAAGTGAAGTACAGGAAGGTGCAGAACTTTTTTTATTGTATTATCCAGCAGGAGAGGACAAGCCTTTCAAGGAAAGGTTTTGCTGAAGTGTTGTGTGTGTGTATACAGTAAAATTCTGATAGTAACAGACAAATTATATAACCTTCAAAATCTCAGTATAAAACAAGTATAGATTGATGACATACAAGTGCTTATCACAAAATTATAATATAATCAAAAAGTTAATTTTCCAGTTCTTCAATACAAAAAGTGAAACTCATTATATAGAGTCATTACAAAAGAGTGATATATTTCAAGTGTTTATTTGTGTTAATGTTGAGGATTATGGCTTACAGCCAAAGAAAACCCAAAAGTCATTATCTCAGTAAATTTGAACAATTAACAAAAAACACCTGCAAAGGCTTCCTAAGCGTTTAAAAAGGTCCCTTAGTCTTTTTCAGTAGGCTCCACAATCATGGGGAAGACTGCTGACTTGACAAATGTCCAGAAGGCAGTCACTGACAGTCCACAAGGAGGGTAAGCCACAAAAAGTCTTTGCTAAAGAAGCTGGCTGCTCACAGAGTGCTGTATCCAAGCATATTAATGGAAAGCTGAGTGGAAGTAAAAAGTGTGGTAGAAAAAGGTGAACAAGCAACCGGGATAACCACAGCCTTGAAAGGATTGTTAAGAAAAGGTCATTCAAAAATTTAGGGGAGACTCACAAGGAGTGGACTGCTGCTGGAGTCATTGCTTTAAGAGCCGCCACACACAGACATATCCAGGACATGGGCTACAAGTGTCACATTCCTTGTGTCAAGCCACTCGTGACCAATAGACACCACCAGAAGCGTCTTACCTGGGCCAAGGAGAAAAAGAACTGGACTGTTGCTCATTGGACCACGGTGTTGTTTTCAGATTAAAGTAAATTTTGCATTTCATTTGGAAATCAAGGTCCCAGAGTCTGGAGGAAGAGTGGAGAGGCCACAATCCAAGCTGCTGGAGGTCTAGTGTGAAGTTTCCACAATCAGTGATGGTTTGGGAGCCATGTCATATGCTGGTGTAGGTCCACTGTGTTTTATCAAGAACAAAGTCAGAGCAGCCGTCTACCAGGGAATTTTAGAGCACTTCATACTTTCCTCTGCCGACAAGCTTTTTGGAGATGGAAATTTCATTCTCCAGCAGGACTTGGCACCTGTCCACACTGCCAAAAGTACCAATACCTGGTGTAAAAACAACAATCACTGTGCTTGATTGGCAGCAAACTCGCCTGACCTTAACCCCATAGAGAATCACTGTGTTTGCAATGACTCTATATAGGATATGAGTTTCACTTTTCATATTGAAGAACTGAAACAAATTACCTTTTTGATATTCTAATTTTGTGAGAAGCACCAGTATATAATATATATTTTAATTAAAAATTAGACAAGAATAAGACTGTCGCATCAACTTGCAAGACAAAAAGGCGGAGGCATTATTAATAACAATATGTAAAAACGGATTTCATTTCAGCGCCTCCGCTGTTTGCTTTAGTTTCTTTACAGGTCCCTAAATATTAAATTACTTCCTTGGTTTAGAGCATTGGAGAATCTTTCTTAGTATCCTGGTCTGCATCAGTGTCAGACTTAGGCAAATCTGTCTTCGCATTATTTGCCTGCAAGTTTGGCAGAATATTGAGGTTCATGAGGTCAAAAGGAAACGGTACAAGGAAGGTGGCGGGTTTTTCAGATGTCATACATTGTAATGTGTGAAGATACCGCAGCTGAACTGCTGTAGGCGATCCCGATAAACTCTCTGCTGCAAGTTTCAGAGACTCTGACACAGTTTTTTCACATTCTGCTGCAAGAATCTGTCGCACAAAAAAAGTTTTTAATATAAATAAGGACTATGCAAAATGTGTACATTTCATTGGTCCTCATTTTCCTTACCTTTACTTTAGCATTTCTTTGTGCTTCAGCTTCTGAAGCCAGCGACTGCTTAACGTCTTCAGGAAGGTTAATATCTTTACTAAAGACAGGAGCAAAAATGTCAAAATATTATAGGGAAATACAGCTCTGGCAAAAATTAAGAGACCACTGCAAAATTTTCAGTTTGTTTTTTCTCTTCATAGGTATATTTTTGAGTAAAATGTAAATTGTTCTTTTATGCTATAAACTACTGACAATGTCTCCGAAGTTCCAAGCAATAAATTTTGTATTTATTTTCTGAAAATAAGAAATGATCAAAATAACAAAAAAATGCATTGCTTGCAGACCTCAAATAATGCAAAAAAAAACAAGTTCATAATAATTTAGAAACAACAATACTAATGTTTGAACTCAGGATGAGTTCAGAAATCAATATTTTGTGGAATAACCATGATTTTTATTCCCAGCTTTCGTGCATCTTGGCATGCTTTCCGCCAGTCTGCTTTTGGGTGACCTTATGCCACTCCTAGTACAAAAATGTAAGCAGTTCTTTGTTTGATGGCTTGTGACTATCGATCTTCCTCTTGACTACATTCCAGAGATTTTCAATGAGGTCCAGGTCTGGAGAGGGGCTGGCTATAACTGGGATTTGATGTGGTGGTCCTTCATACACACCTTGATTGACCTAGCTGTGTGGCATGGCGCATTGTCCTGCTGGAAAAAACAGTTCTCAGAGTTGGGGAACATTGCCTGAGCAGAAGGAATGAACTGTTTTTCCAAACCATTAGACGACCAGGTGTTGATCTGGGGATGCTTCAGAAAGGCTGGAATTGGGCAGGTTAATCTTTGCGAAGGATTCTTGGTAGTGATGAGCGAGTACACTCGTTGCTTGGGTTTTCCCAAGCATGCTCGGGTGATCTCCGAGTATTTATGACTGCTCGGAGATATAGTTTTTCTTGCCTTAGCTGCATGATTTACGGCTGCTAGCCTGAGTACGTGTGGGGGTTGCCTGGTTGCTAGGGAATCCCCACATGTAATCAAGCTGTCTAGTAGCCGCAAATCATCTAGCTGCGGCAAGGAAAACTAAATCTCCAAGCAGTCACAAATACTCGGAGACCACCCGAGGGTGCTCGGGGAAAACCCATCACTAATTGTTGGCACTTTATTACAGGTATCTACATAGGTAATACCTTTACTGCTTCCTGAACTGTTTGGATAGTAAACTGTGACCTGCCACTATATGTATGGCGTACCTTGGAATATGTTCCCTTTTTTTCTTTCCAAGAACCTTTCTAATTTTAATAGATTTTATACATTTTGACAAATAATCAATATTAAAACATAGTTTTTGTATTTCATTCTTTTTTTTACATTGAGAACACATTTATGGTAAATACTTGTTTAAGATTAATATTCAGTACTGGAAAAATGTAAAGGGAACCCGTCACTATGAAAATGCAGACCAATCTGCAGGACCCATGCAGGGGGGAGCTGCACAGATCGATACATATTTTTTAAGAAGACATCCAGTATATCCAGTGTTTAAACAATTTAATCCTCAGCTTTCGCTGGGTTTTTTGGTCCTACCAGTGACTGACAGCTATTTTGTACAAGTGTGCATGCAGAGGTAGCTGTCAGTCACTGATAGGACCGCCCACTGGACTGAAAAGCCCAGAAACAGCAGAGGTGTAAATGATTAAATCACAGGTTATAGTGACTGATTATGTAGTTTTGTAAGAAAACAATCTACCCTGCTTCCACCTGCTCTATAACATAATGCTTGAAAATTAGACTGCATTTTCAGTGATAGAAAAAAAGGGTTGCACTCTATCGTGCTAAAGCATGTCAATGTGAAATATGTGAAATTTGAATCTCAATACAGCTTTGAGTATTAGGAAAAATATGAGACGCTTAGCATAACATTTGGCCAAATTCTATCTCCCATCAACCATTGTCAAGGTGGTCTCAAAGTCTGATGGATCCCTACGTGTGTGAATACCTCTCTAAGGCTGATATTATTATTATACATTTTGATAGCGCCATTTATTCCATGACTCTTTATATGTGAAAGGGGTAGATATAGACAGGCACAATAAGCATGAGCAAAACAAGGCACACAAAAGTACAGGAGAGAGGACCCTGCCCGCGAGGGCTCACAGTCTACAGGGGATGGGTGAGGATACACTGGGGACGGTTGAGCTGGTCTTGCGGCAGTTCAGCAGACCAAAGGATCACTGCAGGTTGTAGGCTTGTCAGAAGAGGTGAGTCTTCAGGTTCTTTTTGAAGGTTTCCGTGGTAGGCGAGAGTCTGATGTGTTGGGGTAGAGAGTTCCAGAGTATGGGTGAAGCACGGGAGAAGTCTTGTATGCAATTGTGAGAAGAAGAGATTAAGAGGGGAGTAGAGAAGGAGATCTTGAGAGGATCGAAGGTTGCGTGTGGGTAAGTACCGGGAGACCATGTCACAGATGTATGGAGGAGACAGGTTGTGGATGGCTTTGTATGTCATAGTTAGGGTTTTGAACTGGAGCCTCTGGGCAACAGAAAGCCAATGAAGGGCTTGGCAGAGAGGAGAGGCTGGGGAATAACGGGGAGAAAGAGTGTAGGATGGATTGGAGTGGTGCCAGAGTCCTAGAGGAGAGGCCAGAGAGTAGGAAGTTGCAGTAATCGAGGCGGGAGATAAGGGCGTGCACTAGCGTTTTTGTGGTTTCATGGTCAAGGAATGCATGGATCCGGGAAATATTTTTGAGTTTGAATCGGCAGGAGGAGGCAAGGGCTTGGATATGAGGCTTGAAAGAGAGGGAGAGTCGAGGATCACCCTGAGGCACTGAGCATGCGGGACTGGGGAAAGTGAGCAGCCATTGACATTGATGGATAGGTCTCCTGGAGGGGTAGAGTGAGAAGGGGGAAAGATGATGAATTCTGTTTTGTCCATGTTCAGTTTTAGAAAGCGAGCAGAAAAGAAAGCTGAAATAGCAGACAGACAATGTGGGATTTTGGTCAGTAAGGAGGTGAGGTCAGGCCCAGATAGGTAGATCTGCGTGTCATCGGCGTAGAGATGATACTGCAAACCATGGGATTCTATGAGCTGTCCCCGGCCAAAGGTGTAGATGGAGAAGAGCAGGGGCCCTAGGACTGAGCTTTGGGGAACACCGACAGACAGGTAAGGAGGTGATGTGGGAGAGGGAGACACTGAATGTTCAGTCTGTTAGATATGATGAGATCCAGGATAGGGCAAGTCTGTGATGCCAAGAGATGAAAGAATCTGTAGCAGGAGGGAATAGTCGACAGTGTTGAAGGCAAAAGACAGGTCCAAGAGAAGGAGGACAGAGTAGTGTCGCTTGCTCTTGGCGGTTAGTATCCGAATTACTGCGTGAATATGGACACCTCTCTCAGCAATGCCTGCTTTTATGGGTAAGTAGGGACCTGCTGTAATTAAAATCACCACCTGGTGAAGGGCGGAGTGCTCAGTCAGTAAACTAAAGGTACCGTCACACTCAGCGACGCTGCAGCGATATAGACAACGAGCCGATCGCTGCAGCGTTGCTGTTTAGGTCGCTGTAGAGACGTCAAACACAGCAGCTCCACAACGATGCAGGAGCGATCCTGTGACGTAACGGTGACTCACTTATCGTTCTCACAGGTCGTTCGCTCCATGTAAAACATTGCTGACATCGTTGCTTTTGCTGTCAAACATGACGATACACGCCGACCTGACGACCAAATAAAGTTCTGGACTTCTAGCTCCGACCAGCGATGGCACAGCGGGATCCAGATCGCTGCTGCGTGTCAAACTCAACGAGATTGCTATCCAGGACGCTGCAACATCACGGATCGTTGTCGTTCTCGTTGTAAAGTTGCTGAGTGTGAAGGTACCTTAACATATAAATGACCTCCTCCTGGTATACACCTATTCATTTCACACTAGTCTGGATGTGCCAGTCAGTTTTTTTGTCATTTGCATTTTCAGTAAGACTGTTTCCCTTCAATTAATTTTTTTACTATGTAAATTCTGCAAATTTGTCCGGACTAATTATCAACTAGAGAGAAAAATGTTTTCACTGAATATCTACTTTTATTAAAACATTTAATGGGATGGATGGCCATTCAATCCTTTACAAATTCACAAAAAATGTCACAGTTCAGGAGGTATGGCCTGCTCCTGGCTTCTAGTAATCCCCTCTGGAGTTTTAACATTTATTTTTGTTCCCCAGTACTTCCCTTGTTCACACTTACATTTCTGTTCTCTCTACTTTGATCCCCCAACGACAAGTCACAGCATCCAGTGCTACCTGTAAGGAGGTAACATCATTTTTTTCCCACAAGTTATTTAAACTTATATAATTACCACAATGTGTGACTTAAGCTTAGGGTATGTGCACACGTCAGGATTTCTTGCAGAAATTTTCCTGACAAAAACCGGACATTTCTGCCAGAAATCCACATGCGTTTTTTTCGTGTTTTTTGTGCGGTTTTTTTTTTTGCGTTTTTTCCCAATGCATAGAATAGCGGGAAAAACTCGGAAAATCCGCAAAATTAATGAACATGCTGCTTTTTTACCACGAAAAAAACGCATCATGTACACAAAACATGCAGGATGCATTCTAAATGATAGGATGCATAATGTATGCGTTTTTAATGAGTTTTTATAGCATTTTTATAGCTAAAAACCGCAAAAAAACCTGAACGTGTGCCCATAGCCTTACTCCTAATTCTCAACACCATTGTAATCTATTTCTGCTTTAAAATGGCATTCTTCCCACAAGATACTGAAAGCAAAGGATACAGTGGTGTGAAAAAGTGTTTGCCCCTTCCTGATTTCTTATTCTCTTGCATGTCTGTCACACTCAGATCTCAATTACTTTGTTTCTCATTTGTTCCAGAATTCCTTTGGATTGATGTCTAGCTTTTGAGGATCTTATGGTCTATTTCACTTTGTCAGGCAGGTCCTATTTAAGTGGTTTCTTGATGGAGAACAGGTGTAGCAGTAATCAGGCCTGGGTATAGCTAGGGAATTTTGGGACTCGGCTTCCAAAAGATGTGATAAACCAGTTAATTTATGTTTTAAAGGGGAGGATAACTTTTCTACACATGAAAATGATTTCCTCCATTTATAAACTGCATTTTGTGTTTACTTGTGTTTTCTTGGTCTTTAAATTTGTTTGGTGATCTGAAACATTTAAGTGTAACATACATCCCAAAATGAATTAAATAAGTAAGGGGGCAAATACCGTACTTTTTCACACTACTGTAAGTCTTCAATAGTGAGTAGCTGCACTTCTAGGCATAAAGTGATATTTCTGCAGAATTTCTTTTTTATTCTAAAAGATTGTGCAGTAGAGTACAGGGAAGTTGCAGATGTGTCTATTGCATCCATGCCTTTACATCCAGAGCCCTGTCAGATGACATGCAATATGCATTTTACTTACAAATGGTATAGATGGTGGCAGAAAGGATGGAAGACGATGGAGATGACAGTTGGTGCTTTTACAAATCTATGCAGCTAGGAGGAGGGAGGAGCTAGAGGCTGCACAGACATTCTGCTGCAAGTCCTTCTGAAACAACAGTTCCAGCTCTACATAGAACTTTATAAGCACTAACTGTCATCTCAATAATTGGAAAATCTGTATTTATTGAAGACACATTTTACTCTTGCAAATGTTGATGATGAAAGATCAATCCAGGAGGAGAAAGAGGCAAATTTCTTTGATAAGATACATTACAGACATTGCATATTTTCACATGATATTGAATTTAAAACGATGGTTACTCTTTAACCCCCTCACCACATACATGTATGTCATATGTAACCCTGCCTCATATGCATCTTTCCTGGCAGATGATGGCTGATTTAATCAGCCATTATGTGCCTTTAACAGCCACGAGTGGAGCAGAGCTCTGACAGCGGCCTTCAACATGCCTCGTCAGGGAGGTGCGTCATTCCGTGATCGCAGGGCACCGATTGGTTGTCATGACAGCTGGGGGTCTGCAGATAACCCCCATGCCTGTCATTATGATACTCCTGTAAAAGCCCAGCCCGTGGCTGGCGCTCATAGGACATTGTGATTTTCTCTATACACAGCAGTGCTGAATCACTTTTTTACTGATGTATCTGGCTCTGAAACTCAGCTCTTTTCACTTAAATGCTTTATTAGCTCCTTTCCATCCATTCCGCCATCATCTATACCCTTCAAGTATAATATAATCTACATGGCACCTGACAGAGCTCTAGTTTGAAAAAAAAAAACACATTTACTCTGAATCTTAAAACACCCTTTCCAAGAAGCTAAAGTAAAACTTTTTAAAATATTGTTAGAAAAATATGTAGAATTGAGAGTCCTCAGTGGTTGATACCTTTTAATGGCTAACTGAAAAGATGGTAACAAATTGCAAGCTTTCCAGACTACTCAGGCCTCTTCCTCAGGCATAGACTAAAAGAAATTCTGGAGAATCACATATTTATGCACAAAACATCACAGAAAAAAAACAAAAAAAAACAACATGGATAAGACAGGTGACATGAAGCAGAATTACCATGGGGGATAAACAGTTATGTCCATAAATATTGGACCAGTTCTTAGATAGGGAATGTTTTATTGTCCTCTGATTGAGGTCTGGTTCTGTTGTGATGACCCACATGGTCTGAAGGGCAAATTCCTTAGTTCCTTAGTTGATGTAAAAAAGATATAAATCCATGCGACACATTCATTCCTGCACTAAGACTGTCAAAGGTCATCATCAGTTTATATTCCCATATTCTTCTGTGTCTTTGAGATTTGAAGTTACCTTTTAAAACAAGTAATTTCATGTCTATAATGTTATGATTGTGGAGACAAAAATGTATTGCCACAGGAAGATCCATTCTTTTTTCTCTTATTGTATGGTGGTGAGAATTCATTCTTGTTCTCAGTTTCTGCCCTGGTTTTTTTTTTTTTCTGTGATGTTTTGTGCATAAATATGTGATTCTCCAGAATTTCTTTTAGGCTATGTCTGATGAAGAGCCCTGAGTAGTCTCGAAAGCTTGCAATTAGTTACCATCTTTTCAGTTAGCCATTAAAAGGTATCAACCACTGAAGACTCTCAATTCTAAATATTTTTCTATCTATTGGCTAACACGGTACCAAGATATATATCTTTCCTGTATTAAATATTGTCACAAATCCATAGTTATCTGTGTGTTAGAATATGGGCCACGTTTCCCATAAAGACAGGAAATGCAGGAATCTAAGTGTGCAGATTTACTTTCCTTATGACATTAATATGCCGGATCTGTTTAGTATAACCTATAGATGATGTTCTCACCTTCACTTCCTCCCCGATGCTTTTTCTTTCCAGTAAGATATCTATGAAAGCCCTGTGTGCCAGGAGACGCTTTGTAGTGCTCTGGATGAGTAGCCGCAGGGCACTGGAGATATTGCTCACACTGGTTAAGAACAGAGCAGCGTTTTCTAAGCGATAGTAGCAAATTGCATCCACCTCCAAGGTGACGAGATCTTTAGTGAGAATCTAATAACAACAGGAAAAAAACCCAAAACATTTAGACAAATGGTTTGATAGAAGAAAAAAAAAAGGAGTTTTACTACCCCTGCAGGTTCAGATTTGAATTGAAGGCGCCATCACAGATTCTGTCAAACAAAGCAGGAAAAAAAGTATAATGACACCACAGCAGAAACACAGTGGGCCTCATTATACCCAAGAGGATCCTTCAGGCACCACTGATGCCCGGACAGCACAATGGTCTTCTTGTAGTATTTTGTCCCATCACTGCATATTTAGGTAACAGATCCACTTTAACAAACCATTTTAACGGGTAGCAAACACAAAGCAAATATAAACAATGCAGACAACTTCTAGAAATGTTACCAAAAACTGCCATGTATACATATATATCCTAAGCAAAGTGCCAACAAAGACTTACCTGGTGAAAAGGAACCTCAAAAGTCTTTATTCGGAAGTCTAACTTGGTAAATTTGTCCAACATAGGGAGATAAAAGAAGATCCCTGGGGAAAAAAATGGTGACACCGCCTTCCATTACTAGGAAATTATATTGTATATCATATTATATTACAGTTGTCAATAGTTTCTTCATAGTACCAGGAGACACGGATAAAAAGGTATTCTGGAATAAAATGATATATAAAGTTATAATGACTGTTGAAGAAGTACAGTATTTCCTATAAAAAATAAAAAAAAACACTTTTAAAAACACTATGAAAAGGTCATGAAAAATGTAGTCGTTTTCAGAGAAAGTGTTTGAAAACCAGCCTATGGCTATGTTGACATGGAACAGGTGCAAATTAACCCTTACGTGACGTCGCCATTTTCTGTTTTTGCACTTTCGTTTTTTCCTCCCCTCCAAGAGACATAACTTTTTTAAATTATTTTGTCAATATGGCAGTATGAGGGATTGTTTTTTGCAGAACGAGTTGTACTTTTGAACAATATTTGTTTTACCATATACTGTAGTGGAAAATGGGAAAAAAATTCCAAGTGCGAATTAATTGCTAAAAAAGTGCAATTCCACAATTGTTTCTTTTTCTTTTTTTTTTACCATGCTCACTAAATGCTAAAACTGACTTCCCATTATGATTCTCTAGGTCAGTACAAGTACAGAAATGCCAAACATATACAGTACAGACCAAAAGTTTGGACACACCTTCTCATTTAAAGATTTTTCTGTATTTTCATGAGTATGAAAATTGTACATTTACACTGAAGGCATCAAAACTATGAATTAACACATGTGGAATTATATACTTAACAAAAAAGTGTGAAACATCTTAAATTATGTCTTGTATTCTAAGTTCTTCAAAGAAGCCACCTTTTGCTTTGATGACTGCTTTGCACACTCTTGGCATTCTCTTGATGAGCTTCAAGAGGTAGTCACCGGAAATGGTCTTCCAACAATCTTGAAGGAGTTCCCAGAGATGCTTAGCACTTGTTGGCCCTTTTGCCTTCACTCTGCGGTCCAGCTCACCCCAAACCATCTCGATTGGGTTCAGGTCTGGTGACTGTGGAGGCCGGGTCATCTGGTGTAGCACTCCATCACTCTCCTTCTTGGTAAAATAGCCCTTACGCAGTCTGGAGGTGTGTTTGGGGTCATTGTCTTGTTCAAAAATAAATGATGGTCCAACTAAACGCAAACCGGATGGAATAGCATGCCGCTGCAAGATGCTGTGGTAGTCATGCAGGTTCAGTATGCCTTCAATTTTGAATAAATCCCCAACAGTGTCACCAGCAAAGCACCCCCACACCATCACACCTCCTCCTCCATGCTTCACGGTGGGAACCAGGCATGTAGAGTCCATCCGTTCACCTTTTCTGCGTCGCACAAAGACACGGTGGTTGGAACCAAAGATCTCAAATTTGGACTCATCAGACCAAAGCACAGATTTCCACTGGTCTAATGTCCATTCCTTGAGTTCTTTAGCCCAAACAAGTCTCTTCTGCTTGTTGCCTGTCCTTAGCAGTGGTTTCCTAGCAGCTATTATACCATGAAGGCCTGCTCCACAAAGTCTCCTCTTAACAGTTGTTGTAGAGATGTGTCTGCTGCTAGAACTCTGTGTGGCATTGACCTGGTCTCTAATCTGAGCTGCTGTTAACCTGCGATTTCTGAGGCTAGTGACTCGGATAAACTTATCCTCAGAAGCAGAGCTGACTCTTGGTCTTCCTTTCCTGGGGCGGTCCTCATGTGAGCCAGTTTCTTTGTAGCGCTTGATGGTTTTTGCCACTGCACTTGGGGACACTTTCAAAGTTTTCCCAATTTTTCAGACTGACTGACCTTCATTTCTTAAAGTAATGATGGACACTCATTTTTCTTTACTTAGCTGCTTTTTTCTTGCCATAATACAAATTCTAACAGTCTATTCAGTAGGACTATCAGCTGTGTATCCACCAGACTTCTGCACAACACAACTGATGGTCTCAACCCCATTTATAAGACAAGAAATGCCACAAATTAAACCTTAATGACGACTTTTGTTAAAGTGTTTTTTTCTTATAAAGTGTGGCTTGTTGTTTTCTCACCTCTGGGATTCTCATGAATCCTGTGCATAAAGGGGATGCAGACCTGGTGTAGAGCTGCATCCCCCTAAAGGAGTTATTCAAGCAGGTCATATTGATGACCTATCCAAAGGTCATCCAAAGGGTAGTAAGGTTTCACCAATATCCGATCATGGGTGTCAGATATCAGGGATTCCTACCTATCAGTTGTTATTTACTCTGGCAGCGGCCGAAAGTAAATATTGTGAATGGAGCTGGAAAGTACAATAGGTGTAGCTGAGTCGGACCCCAACAGATCATCAATATGTTTTTGTGCAGATAATCCTTTTAAGGCTGGAGTCACACTAGCGTATATCATTTGGTGCAGAGGCGATGGAGAAAATAATTTCTCCATCTACTCCGTTGCCTGTCTTGGCGTATATTGGACTACATTGGGATTATATCCGAGTACAATCCGATGTTTCACCCACACCCATAGACTTCTATGAGTGTGTGTGAGCAGAGTCTCGCTGCCAATTGAAGCATGCTGCGGTTGTCCCATCATGCCGAAACGGCATGAGAAAATAATTGCAGATCTGCACGGTCCCATACTATAAAACTGGGCCAAGTACCGTATTTTCCGGCGTATAAGACGACTGGGCGTATAAGACGACCCCCCAACTTTTCCAGTTAAAATGTAAAATCTTCTTAAAAGTCGGGGGTCTTCTTATAAACCGTGTCGTCTTATAGGGCCGGTGACTTTTGTGCCTTTTTGGGGGGGGGGGGGGAGTGGGCCTGATGACGACGAGGGGGCGTCTCCCAGGAAAGTGAGTATCCCCCATTACCTCATTGTATCGCTGCAGCGTGGGGTCTCTGCTGGGAGCGGCGGCGGCGGCTGTGCTGTGGGGCGGCGGCTCCTCTTCTTCAGTGTGGGGCCTCTGTGCTGCTGGGCGGCGGCTTATCTTCAGGCAGTCAGGGCTCCTCCGGTATCTCCTTAAAGCCCGGAGGCCCCGCTGGCAGCTCGGTACGATGCGGTGGCCTCCGGGAACATGGCCGCTGCTCAGATTCAGATCTCGTCCCTAGATCTTGGGAGACGAGATCTAAATCTGAGCAGCGGCCATTTTCCCGGAGACAGCTCCATTGCTGCTATGCGGTGACCTCCGGGAAAATGGCCGCTGCTCAGATTTAGATCTCGTCTCCCGAGATCTAGGGACGAGATCTGAATCTGAGCAGCGGCCATGTTCCCGGAGGCCACCGCATTGTACCGAGCTGCCAGCGGGGCCTCCGGGCTTTAAGGAGATACCGGAGGAGCCCCGACTGCCTGAAGATAAGCCGCCGCCGCCGCCGCCCAGCAGCACAGAGGCCCCACACTGAAGAAGAGGAGCCGCCGCCCCACAGCACAGCCGCCGCTCCCAGCAGAGACCCCACGCTGCAGCGATACAATGAGGTAATGGGGGATACTCACTTTCCTGTGAGACGCCCCCTCGTCGTCATCAGGCCCACTCCCCCCCCACCCACCATATATACACCGGCGTACAAGGCGATACCCGGCGTATAAGACGACCCCCGATTTTTAAGAAGATTTTCAGGGGTTAAAAAGTCGTCTTATACGCCGGAAAATACGGTACTATCCAATAAAACATCAGATAGCACTCGGCCGTGTTATACGCTCATGTGAGCGAAGCCGAAGAGTTTCTCTTCTACATGGTGATTCCTGGCCACCCAGGCACTGTAAGAATTATACATATAACACATACTGTAACAACAGTAAGTGCGGTGATACAATGTATGGTAAATAATAAGAGGAAGGCTTTATTACCAGGCCCTTTGGCCCGTCCTTGCAGCAAGCGTCCCAGTCGAAAAATTACAGCACGTTCATATTCTCTCAAAACCTGTAAGGGGCAGAGAAACGTTGAAATGTTGATCACTGCGGGTCGTACTGTAATATATATATACGATGCAGAGACAAACAAACCATTTACATGAGAATGTGAGAGTATCATAGCTGTTTGTGACTACTATTCCCAATTGTGCTCTATTTTTTAAACTGTAGTGACAAATAAAAGATGAATGCTGCCAGATGCCGCATGTATCAAGCTCACATGTTGTATGGTATATACAGGTCCTTCTCAAAAAATTAGCATATAGTGTTAAATTTCATTATTTACCATAATGTAATGATTACAATTAAACTTTCATATATTATAGATTCATTATCCACCAACTGAAATTTGTCAGGTCTTTTATTGTTTTAATACTGATGATTTTGGCCTACAACTCCTGATAACCCAAAAAACCTGTCTCAATAAATTAGCATATTTCAACCGTCCAATCAAATAAAAGTGTTTTTTAATAACAAACAAAAAAACCATCAAATAATAATGTTCAGTTATGCACTCAATACTTGGTCGGGAATCCTTTGGCAGAAATGACTGCTTCAATGCGGCGTGGCATGGAGGCAATCAGCCTGTGACACTGCTGAGATGTTATGGAGGCCCAGGATGCTTCAATAGCGGCCTTAAGCTCATCCAGAGTGTTGGGTCTTGCGTCTCTCAACTTTCTCTTCACAATATCCCACAGATTCTCTATGGGGTTCAGGTCAGGAGAGTTGGCAGGCCAATTGAGCACAGTAATACCATGGTCAGTAAACCATTTACCAGTGGTTTTGGCACTGTGAGCAGGTGCCAGGAAGCATGAAATGCTCCAAAATCTCCTGATAGCTAGCTGCATTGACCCTGCCCTTGATGAAACACAGTGGACCAACACCAGCAGCTGACATGGCACCCCACACCATCACTGACTGGGTACTTGACACTGGACTTCAGGCATTTTGGCATTTCCTTCTCCCCAGTCTTCCTCCAGACTCTGGCACCTTGATTTCCGAATGACATGCAAAATTTGCTTTCATCAGAAAAAAGTACTTGGGACCACTTAGCAACAGTCCAGTGCTGCTTCTCTGTAGCCCAGGTCAGGCGCTTCTGCCGCTGTTTATGGTTCAAAAGTGGCTTTACCTGGGGAATGCGGCACCTGTAGCCCATTTCCTGCACACGCCTGTGCACGGTGGCTCTGGATGTTTCCACACCAGACTCAGTCCACTGCTTCCTCAGGTTCCCCAAGGTCTGGAATCGGTCCTTCTCCACAATCTTCCTCAGGGTCCGGTCACCTCTTCTCGTTGTACAGCGTTTTCTGCCACATTGTTTCCTTCCAACAGACTTACCATTGAGGTGCCTTGATACAGCACTCTGGGAACAGCCTATTTGTTGAGAAATTTCTTTCTGGGTCTTACCCTCTTGCTTGAGGGTGTCAATGATGGCCTTCTTGACATCTGTCAGGTCGCTAGTCTTACCCATGATGGGGGTTTTGAGTAATGAACCAGGCAGGGAGTTTTTAAAAGCCTCAGGTATCTTTTGCATGTGTTTAGAGTTAATTAGTTGATTCAGAAGATTAGGGTAATAGGTCGTTTAGAGAACCTTTTCTTGATATGCTAATTTATTGAGACAGGTTTTTTGGGTTATCAGGAGTTGTAGGCCAAAATCATCAGTATTAAAACAATAAAATACCTGACAAATTTCAGTTGGTGGATAATGAATCTATAATATATGAAAGTTTAATTGTAATCATTACATTATGGTAAATAATGAAATTTAACACTATATGCTAATTTTTTGAGAAGGACCTGTATATATACTGTATATATATATATATATATATATATATATATATATATATATATATATATATATATATATATATATATATACACACACACACACATACACAAAAATACAGCAGTGTGGTCTGTTTTCGAATTATACCAGCTTTTTTTATCCCTTTTATTGGTAACATAGGACCCCCAAAAACACCATTAATACTGGTTCGGTGGGAGTCCTACTCTAGGCTGCAGCAGTTCACAGAGGACGATTAAGTAAAAAATGCACACGGTGTCATATATACTGGGATTCAATTTTGTTGAATGATGAAATGCAAAAATGTCCTGAAATCTGTAGGACTAGCACCGCTATTAACTCTCACCTTAAAGCAAAACCAGATGGAGAGAGGGAGGGTGAGGGTGACCAGCAGCACACAGCAGAATGTGAGCAACACTTCACATAGTCCGAGACCTGTAGGCTTCACAGCTGGAAATACACAATGATAGGAGGAATGAAGGTAGCAGAATGTAAGCAGAGGGGCATGGATGCTATAGGTACATATCAGCTATACAACATTAGATCTACATCACATGTACATCCTACATGAAGCAGCAATATATAATATAATGCGTTGTCAGACTTTGGCTTACAGATCTATTCCTAGTTTTGACTTCAAAAACCCTGAATGAAAAAGGGGGATATACGGTAATTGGAGAACCAGTAATTTCAATTTTTGGGGGCTTAAATGCATGTATTTCGGGCTTGAATTTATTTTTGCAATTAGATTTAATTAAACATGGTGCTCCCTTTGCATTTTTAGATTTGTATGTGCACATTCAACTTTGATGTGGTCTGTGGCCATAAATCAGCCGAGAGGAGCTCAGAAAATGATAAAAGGGTTATAAACGCTCCTATCAGACTGTCAGAACGAGCTCACTAACGGATTTTGTAGAAAGTAATAGACAGTGCTACACAAAGGCAAACGGCGAAAAATGTTTCATGAAGACCAATTGCTAAAATTATGTTTAGCCCTATAAAAAAAAAAGGGGACAGCACTTTTATAATACAAAATGTGAACTGGACATATTGAAGGCAATGAGGATTTCTCATCAGTTGAAAAGCTGCTCATGTCCTGATGAGGCAACATCTTGGCCAAATGCTCTCCCAGGGCTATAACTAGCATACTCAACCTTAGTTATAGATCATCTGTTATAGTGGGTGGAATTTATAGCCGCTGGCAGCAACCTTGTGGCCGTTAACAATAAGCAGTCAATGTGCACATACTGTCTTATCTGACCCCCGCTATGACTGTGCAGTAACCACTACATTTGACCCTCTGCATTCAGTGCCGTGTAAAGCAAACCTGCATTTATTCTTCATGATTTCAGTTACCAGATTGATCATAATCCGTACCTTCATCCTTTTGCTCGCCCTCCAGAAGAGCCATAATTTCGGTCTCCTCATCTGAGGCCACTACGTTGTCCACATCAACGACAGCAGATACCTTAGCCGTATTCTTTGAGGGTTCTCTGACCCTTTCGCTTCTGGATCTTCCTGAGCTTTGATTTAGTTTCCTTTGCCCTTTAGACCCCCGGCCAGTGGAGTCCCTCTGTTTTTGAGGGGGCTCTCTGGAAGAACTGCGAGATCTCCTCTCAGTCATCGCTATGATGATTAGTGAGGGGGCTGCTCCCCGTACTTATATGATGCCGACAGGTGGGACGTGTTGTAAGACAAGCAGTAATTAGTGCGTGAAAATCAGTGACATTCCACATTCTAGTTTGTGAGAACAACGTCCTCCTCATTCATTATACGCACACTGAAGTTTAGCTTTTCTAAAGTTATTCTGCTATAAGAAAAACATTACACACTATGTTCTATGTTATTAAGCAAAGGAACGTTTAGTAAATTGTTCATCTTGGGTTTTTCTCATACCAGTCTGCAATGCCAACTTTTAAATACAGCAAACACAAATTACGGTACATAGCGCTCCCAAATATCTGTCCTTGCGCATTCTTTGTACAGACGGAAAAATCCGACCCAGATTTGTAGAAGAATCATCTGCAGAAAGCTACTGCCGAGCACCCCTTTTAAGGCCTTAATCCCTACACCTCTTTCTGTTCTGTACTTCAAAAGGAGCCATTTCTTCAACTGCTTATTTTCTACAGCTTCATTTGTACTTGTCCTTGTCACCATCTTGAAATGAATGCAACATAATAACTAACTTATTAACACTTTATGTGAAGTTTACATATATACTGTATATATATATATATATATATATATATATATATATATATATATACACTCACTGGCCACTTTATTAGGTACACCATGCTAGTAACGGGTTGGACCCCCTTTTGCCTTCAGAACTGCCTCAATTCTTCGTGGCATAGATTCAACAAGGTGCTGGAAGCATTCCTCAGAGATTTTGGTCCATATTGACATGATGGCATCACACAGTTGCCGCAGATTTGTCGGCTGCACATCCCTGATGCGAATCTCCCGTTCCACCACATCCCAAAGATTTCATCTTGTTTACGCCAAATTCTGACCCTACCATCCGAATGTCGCAGCAGAAATCGAGACTCATCAGACCAAGCAACGTTTTTCCAATCTTCTACTGTCCAATTTCGATGAGCTTGTACAAATTGTAGCCTCAGTTTCCTGTTCTTAGCTGAAAGGAGTGGTACCCGGTGTGGTCTTCTGCTGCTGTAGCCCATCTGCCTCAAAGTTCGACGCACTGTGCGTTCAGAGATGCTCTTAGGCCTACCTTGGTTGTAACGGGTGGCGATTTGAGTCACTGTTGCCTTTCTATCAGCTCGAACCAGTCTGCCCATTCTCCTCTGACCTCTGGCATCAACAAGGCATTTCCGCCCACAGAACTGCCGCTCACTGGATTTTTTTTCTTTTTTGGACCATTCTCTGTAAACCCTAGAGATGGTTGTGCGTGAAAATCCCAGTAGATCAGCAGTTTCTGAAATACTCAGACCAGCCCTTCTGGCACCAACAACCATGCCACGTTCAAAGGCACTCAAATCACCTTTCTTCCCCATACTGATGCTCGGTTTGAACTGCAGGAGATTGTCTTGACCATGTCTACATGCCTAAATGCACTGAGTTGCCGCCATGTGATTGGCTGATTAGAAATTAAGTGTTAACAAGAAGTTGGACAGGTGTACCTAATAAATTGGCCAGTGAGTGTATATATATATATATATATATATATATATATATATATATATATATAGTTTTGCTTTTTAACATGTTTCAAGTTTTTCACTTTTTCATTTTTTGCACAAAAAAGGTACGAACTCTACCCTGTGGGTAAGCGTAATTACTGTGATACCCAATTTATGCTTTATGACTTTTGTATAATAACTACTCTGAAAAAAAATCTGTTTTTGTGTGATTACATTTTGAGAATCATAAATTAAACATTTTTCTATCAACACCTCCATAAAGGCTTATTTTTAGAGCGATATGTTGTAGTTTTCACTGGTATTATTTTTGGGTATATAAGGCTATGTGCACACTCTGCGGATTTTGCTGCGGATCCGCAGCGTTTCCGCAGCTGCGGGTCCACAGCGGTTTCCCATGAGTTTACAATACAATGTAAATCAATGGGAAACACAATCCGCAGTGCACATGCTGCGGAAAAAAACGCGCGGAAACGCAGCGGTTTACATTCCGCAGCATGTCACTTCTTTGTGCGGATTCCGCAGCGGTTTTACACTGGCTCCATAATAGAAAATTGCAGGTGTAAAACCGCAGTGGAATCCATACAAAAACCGCGGTAAATCCGCAATAAATCCGCAGGAAAAACGCGCAGTTTTTGCCCTGCGGATTTATCAAATCCACTGCGGAAAAATCCACAGAGGATCATTCTATGTGTGCACATACCCTAAGACTTAAAATCAGCTTTTATTACTTTTTTGGGTAGGAAAAATAAAAAAAAACAAAAAAAACTAAAAAACAGTAATTCCTGCATTTTTTTGCCATCCATTGTTTAGGATAAAGATCCACTTTTATTTAAAGAGTTGATATGATTTCAGTGATAATCAATTTTTGTTTGATTACTTTTGAACAAAAAAAAAAAAAAAAATTAAAAAAAAGACATTTTTTGCATCATATCGTGAAAGCCTTAACTTTTTTATTTTTAGGAATACAAAGCAACGAGGGCTTGTTTTATTTCGTAACGAGCTGCAGTTTTTATTGGATGAACAAAAATTTGGTATCTCCATGTCTAATCTATCAAAATATAAAATGAAATAAACCTACACTGTAAATGCCGTAATAAGGGGAAAAAAAATTGAAATGCAATACTCTCAGGGCCGTATTTGCCACTGCGCACTTGAGGGCACGTGCCTAGGGCGGGACGATGCGGGGGGGGGGGGGGCGGCACCTGAGCAAGTTTTTTGTTCTGTTTTTTTTTTTTTTTTAAATTTAAGTCCGGGGTCTCCTCACCTACTCCAGCGATGCCTGGTCTCAGCGCCTGCAGCTCGTCCTGTGTAAGCGGTCACGTGGTACCGCTCATTAAGGTGATGAATATGGACGCATATTCATCACCTTAATGAGGGGTACCACGTGACTGCTCACGCAGGAAGAAGCTGCCGCGCTGGGACAGAGCTGGATTCTGCGCGTTGTGGACAGGTGAGTATGACAGCCAGGGAGGACGGGGGTGGGGTAAGAATGAAGGAAGGCGGAGGAAGGATGGGGGAGCGAGCCATGCGTGCAAGATGGGAGCAGGAGCCGGGGAAAGCTGAGCCATTCATACAAGGGGGGGGGGGGAGAGCTGAGCCATTCATACAAGGGGAGGAAACTGAGCCATTTATACAAGGGGAGGAAACTGAGCCATTCATACAAGGGGGAGGAATGAAAGCTGGGCCATTCATACAAGGGGGAGGAAACTGAGCCATTCATACAAGGGGGGGGGGGAACTGAGTCATTCATACAAGAGGGGGGACGAAAGCTGGGCCATTCATACAAGGGGGAGGAAACTGAGCCATTCATACAAGGGGGGGGAACTGAGCCATTCATACAAGAGGGGGGACGAACGCGGGGCCATTCATACAATGGGGAGGAAACTAAGCCATTCATACAATGGGGAGGAAACTGAGCCATTCATGCAAGGGGGGTGACAAAAGCTGGGGCATTCATACAAGGGGGAGGAAACTGAGCCATTCATACAAGGGGGGAACACTGAGCCATTCATACAAGGGGGGGACGAAAGCTGGGCCATTCATACAAGGGGGAGGAAACTAAGCCATTCATACAAGGGGGAGGAAACAGCCATTTATACAAGGGGGAGGAAACTGAACCATTTATTCAAGGGGCTCGGAAACTGAGCCATTCATACAAGGGGGAGGAAACTTAGCCATTCTTACAAGGGGGAGGAAACTGAGCCATTCATACAGGGGGGGCTGAGCCATTCATACAAGAGGCGGGGACGAAAGCTGGGCCATTCATACAAGGGGGAGGAAACTAAGCCATTCATACAAGGGGGAGGAAACAGCCATTTATACAAGGGGGAGGAAACTGAACCATTTATACAAGGGGCTCGGAAACTGAGCCATTCATACAAGGGGGAGGAAACTTAGCCATTCTTACAAGGGGGAGGAAACTTAGCCATTCTTACAAGGGGGAGGAAAGCTGAGCCATTCATACAAGGGGGGAAGCTGAGCCATTCATATGAGAGGGGGGGACGAAAGCTGGGCCATTCATACAAGGGGGAGGACACTAACCCATTCATACAAGGGGGAGGAAAATGAGCCATTCATACAAGGGGGATGAAAGCTGGGCCATTCATACAAGGGGGACGAAACTGAGCCATTCATACAAGGGGGGGGGGGGGAAACTGAGACATTCATACAAGAGGGGGGAACGAAAGCTGGGCCATTCATACAAGGGGGAGGAAACTAAGCCATTCATACAAGGGGGAGGAAAATGAGCCATTCATACAAGGGGGAGGAAAATAAGCCATTCATACTAGGGGGAGGAAACTGAGCCATTCATACAAGGGGGGGGGGACGAAAGCTGGGCCATTCATACAAGGGGGAGGAAACTGAGCCATTCATACAAGGGGGAGGAAACAACCATTATTACAAGGGGGAGGACACTGCCGTTCATACAAGGTGGAGGAAACTGGGCCATTCATACAAGGGGGAGGAAACTGAGCCATTCATACAAGGGGGAGGAAACTAAGCCATTCATACAAGGGGGAGGAAACTGAGCCATTCATACAAGGGGGAGGAAACTGAGCCATTCATACAGGGGGGGGGGCGAAAGCTGGGCCATTCATACAAGGGGGAGGAAACTAAGCCATTCATACAAGGGGGAGGAAACTGAGCCATTCATACAAGGGTGAGGAAACTGAGCCATTCTTACAAGGGGGAGGAAACTGAGCCATTCATACAAGGGGGAAGGCTGGGCCATTCATACAAGGGGGGAAAGCTGAGCCATTCATACAAGGGGGAGGAAAGCTGAGCCATTCCTACAAGGGGGGGAAGCTGGGCCATTCATACAAGGGGGGAAGCTGAGCCATTCATACAAGAGGGAGGAAAGCTGAGCCATTCATACAAGGGGGGGGGGGGGGAAGCTGAGCCATTCATACAAGATGGGAGGGGGGAAGCTGAGCCATTCATACAAGATGGGAGGGGGGAACAATTTGAGTGGGGATGGGGGATTTATTATGTGGGTGGTGAGTTTGAGTGGGGATGAGGGGATTTATTATGTGTGGGGACAATTGGAGTGGGGATGGAGGGATTTATTGTGTGTGGGGACAATTTGAGTGAGGATAGGGGGATTTATGATGTGTGGGGAGAATTGGAGTGGGGATGGGGGATTTAATGTGTGGGGGGATATTTGAGGACACAAAATGAAGAGCAAAGGGGGAGATGGGGAAACAGTATGGGGGAATAGGGGGCATGTATGAGGAAACAGTACGGGGGGCATGTATGAGAAAACAGTACTAGGCAATGGGGGCATGTATGAGGAAACAGTATGGGGGAATGGGGGCATGTATGAGGAAACAGTAGTGGGGAATGGGGGGCATGTATGGACAATGGGGCGCATGTATGAGGAAACAGTACGGGGGATGGGTGCAGACAGTATGGGGAGCGAACTGGGGAATGTATGCGGGCACAGTATGAGTAGCGATGTGAAAAATGTATGTGCTCAGAGGACGGGGAGTGAGGGTGATGGGATGTGTGTAGACACAGTATGGGGAGTCAGGTGCACAGGCAGTATAGAAAGCGAGGGGGTAAATATATGAGGAGACAGTATGGTGAACAGGAGGGATGTGAGAGGAGACAGTGTGAGGAGGGAGGGGAATAGTGTGATGAGACAGTATGGGGGGAGAAAAGTGAGTGGGCACAGAATAGAAACTGAGTAGTGGGTTCGCAGCATGTGGGACAGTGTAAGGGCACAGCCAGGAGCGGACAGTATACCAAGGAGGGGGAGAGTGATGAGAGAGTACAGTATAAATACTGGGCCCTATAGGGGGACACAGTATGAGAGGACAGTGTGAAGAGGGGGCCGGTATGGAAAGGAGAGGTCAGTGTGAAGGGCATGTACCATAAGAGGGACAGTGTGGGGGTCATGTTTTGTGTAGACAATATAGTGAGGGGCAATTTTTAATTCAGGAGCATTATAATGACACTTGCATCTTTAAGGGCATCATGTGGAGATTTTCTGCAAATGAGCGGAGAAGATGGAAGTCTGCAGAGACGGCTGTGGATGAGAAAACTCATCATGGGGTCTGGACAAGATGAAGAAAAGAAGGAGAACGGCTCTAGAGGAGACGTCATCTATCAGGTACCTGGATGTAAATGTTATTTGTGATACTAACTCTCATGTTTTATGTTAGGAGCATTAAAGGGGATGTCCAGGTTTGTAATGAGTCTGCAGACATTCTGCACGCTGTCAGGATTCTCTCGTGCCGGCGATTTACATACATGCGGTCACGTGATGACTAGACATGTGTTTCCTCACTCTATGAAAATGAACTGAGCGAGGCCGGGAACGTCTAGTCGGAATGTGGTCAGAAGTATACAAATCACATGCTTGTGCTGACATGACTTTCCACCGGCAAGGGAGAATCCTAAAAGTGTGCAGTGCATTAGTTGTGAGAATTCAGAAGCTGCGATGTCAGGATTCAGCTCTGCAGGTTCCAGTAGTCGTCACATGGACACTTCACTCACATGCGACTTTTACACTTATGGTCCTGTGACAACGAGCTTCTCTTCTGCTTCTCTCTGTTTTTCACTGAACATTGAGAGTATTAGGAAGAGAAGCTCGTGGGTACATGACTAAGTGTGCAAATCGCATGTGTGCTGGGGCGGGAACCAAACTCAATTCTTTCCCCGGGTGCCAGAAACCTTAGATACACCTCTGCCGGTATGCCACTGCGAGCGGTGATTACCGGGTCCGGTGGAGGGATGTCTGTGCACAGGCAGTGAGGCAGGGACTGAGGGTGTGCTCAGAGAGAATGGAGACCCGGAGACTGCCCGTCCCAGTCTTCGCCGTAGCCTGGAGCCCTCATTATCAGAGGAACATGTCAGTTAATAAATTGTTTTTCTAAAACTTTATAGTGTAGTTTTAGGTCAGAGAGGGATGGTTAGGGATGAGCTAGCAAGGTGCAGGAACAGGTAGTGATGTCCATTTGCGGACATGTGTGGCACTTGCGGTTTTGCACTTGCGGTGAGACAAAGAAACACTGCTACCAGCATTTTTTTTCCATTGCTGCAAGTACCGCATTTGCCGGATCGCTGCAAAACCGCAAGTGCCGCACATGTCCGCAAGTTCCATAGGGAATTAATGAGGCCAAACGCAGTGTTGCCGTTAAGTGATCCGTTACGCGGCAGTTGCGGAAAAACTGCTAGATCTGCTGCAAATGGCGACTTTCACATCAGCGATTTTTGCCAAAGTCACTGCCGATAGTGTCATACTCACCCATGGGGGAGGCAGCACTAAAAGTGCCTAGGGCAGCAGAAACTCTAAATATGGCCCTGAATACTCTGTATAGTAATATGAATTGTGTCAAAACTGCAACTACAAATATGCCTGCAGAAGGCTATGTTGGCAGAAAGATAAAATAGGGGTAAAAAAAAAAACAAAACAAAACAAAAAAACCTCATAATGCAATAAATACACATTTATTTCCCTACAATATTTATTCGTCCCACAAGCGGACATGAACACATTATCTTTTGATTGCATAGAAAATAAAATACACTGCACTATTTGTGTAGTGCAGCTCGTGTAGTGCATGCCAATTGCTGTCCACACGTTCCATCTTCAGAAAAGTACCACTCTCATTCTCCAGGCAGCTTCATTTTGAAACTGCCCCCTCTATAAAGTTGAAAAACCAAGATAACGGTATGTTGGCAGCGGAGCCACCGGAAATAACAACAGCAAGTTTAGTCAGCAAAGCCACTTCAGGAAAAAGACGGCCGGCTTATTACTGAAGTGGCTTCGCCCAGAAAAGCCCAGATTGCTTATCTGACAGTGAGGGTAGGTTCACACGAGCGTATAAAATAATCGTTCAACATTTCATCAAGAAAACTGGGATGGTTTTTTTTCTCACTTATTATCGTGTACAACTTTTCTTCTTTTTTTTTTTTATTTACAGTTGAATCCATTAATCATTTATAGGACCTTTTACAATTTCCTATTTTCCAGTATTGCAATGTATCCGTAAATATTGTTTTTTATAAATTTTGCTCTGTGTGTAATCCTATTTTTTTTAATGCCAGCTCATATACCTGAACAAAAGAGAATCATCCGATTTACAGGACAAACTAGTGCATGCGAGTGCAGCCAGTAAAAACTAAAAATCGTTCATCTGCATTAAGCCATTGAACAATATGGTTGCGTGAACAAGCCCTATAGATGCCGCATCACCACTGATGCACTGGGTTAATCTAATTGCACAAGAGTCATCATTACTGCAGGTGCTGACCGTGCACTATGTTAGTCCTTCTGTGTGGGAAGGACTGTAGGGGAGAGCAGGGAAGAAATTGCTAAATTACATCTCTACTCCTCCATTCTAAATGGAAGGACAGTTTTACAGCATCTACATTATTTATATTATTAGCATTCACTCCCAACTTCTCGGATATCAGGGCCAAGGGGTCACCGCCGATCACCAAAAATGGAGCTACTGTCCACAGAATACTTAGTAAGCTCTCCTGCTCAGGGACCGCTCGTTAATTTGTTTGGATCATTTGTCACTAAACTTGTTTTACTACTCCCCGAATTATAAAGAGCTACAGAATCCATAAGCGCTATACAACTGTAGATTATTATGAGGCTGCACTCACATCCTGTTACTATCTGAGACGAAACAGAGACCATTTTACCAATTTCTTTTTTTTTCAGGCGTCATCTCAGTTTCATTCATTTTTTTCAATGTCTGAAAATTTTGAGTCCAGTTAACCCCTTAAGCCCCGAGGGTGGTTTGCACGTTAATGACCGGGCCAATTTTTACATTTCTGACCACTATTCCTTTATGAGGTTATAACTCTGGAACGCTTCAACGGATCTTGGCGATTCTGACATTGTTTTCTCGTGACATATTGTACTTCACGTTAGTGGTAAAATTTATTCGATATAACTTATGTTTATTTGTGAAAAAAATGGAAATTTGGCAAAAATTTTGAAAATTTCACAATTTTTGCAACTTTGAATTTTTATGTCCTTAAATCACAGAGATACGTCACGCAAAATACTTAATAAGTAACATTTGCCACATGTCTACTTTACATCAGCACAATTTTGGAACCAAAATTTTTTCTTGTTAGGGAGTTATAAGGGTTAAAATTTGACCAGCAATTTCTCATTTTTACAACACCATTTTTTTTTTTAGGGACCACATCTCATTTGAAGTCATTTTGAGGGGTCTATATGATAGAAAATAACCAAGTGTGACACCATTCTAAAAACTGCACCCCTCAAGGTGCTCAAAACCACATTCAAGAAGTTTATTAACCTTTCAGGTGTTTCACATGAATTTTTGGAATGTTTAAATAAAAATGAACATTTAACTTTTTTTCACACAAAATTTACTTCAGCTCCAATTTGTTTTATTTTACCAAGGGTAACATGAGAAAATGGACCCCAAAAGATGTTGTACAATTTGTCCTGAGTACGCCGATACCCCATATGTGGGGGTAAACCACTTTTTGGGCACATGACAGAGCTCGGAAGCGAAGGAGCGCCATTTGACTTTTCAATGCAAAATTGACTGGAATTGAGATGGGACGCCATGTTGCGTTTGGAGAGCCCCTGATGTGCCTAAACATTGAAACCCCCCACAAGTGACACCATTTTGGAAAGTAGACCCCTTGAGGAACTTATCTAGATGTGTGGTGAGCACTTTGACCCACCAAGTGCTTCACAGAAGTTTATAATGCAGAGCCGTAAAAATAAAAAATAATATTTTTTCACAAAAATGAACTTTTCGCCCGCAATTTTTTATTTTCCCAAGGGTAAGAGAAGAAATTGGACCCCAAAAATTGTTGTGCAATTTGTCCTGAGTACGCTGATACCCCATATGTGGGTGTAAACCATTGTTTGGGTACATGGCAGAGCTCGGAAGGGAAGGAGCGCCATTTGACTTTTCAATGCAAAATAAACTGGAATTGAGATGGGACACAATGTCGCGTTTGGAGAGCCCCTGATGTGCCTAAACATTACAACCCCCCACAAGTGACACCATTTTGGAAAGTAGACCCCCTAAGGAACTTATCTTGATGTGTTTTGAGAGCTTTGAACCCCCAAGTGTTTCACTACAGTTTATAACGCAGAGCCGTGAAAATAAAAATTCTTTTTTTTTTTCAGAAAAATGATTATTTTAGCCCCCAGGTTTGTATTTTCACAAGGGTAACAGGATAAATTGGACTCCAAAAGTTGTTGTCCAATTTGTCCTGAGTACGCTGATACCCCATATGTGGGGGGGAACCACTGTTTGGGCGCATGGCAGAGCTCGGAAGGGAAGGAGCGCCATTTGGAATGCAGACTTAGATGGATTGGTCTGCAAGCGTCATGTTGCATTTGCAGAGCCCCTGATGTACCCAAACAGTATAAACCCCCATAAGTGACCCCATATTGGAAACTAGACCTCCCAAGGAACTTATCTAGATGTGTTGTGAGAACTTTGAACCCCCAAGTGTTTCACTACAATTTACAACGCAGAGCCGTGAAAATAAAAAATCATTTTTTTCCCACAAAAATGATTTTTAGCCCCCCAAATTTTTATTTTCCCAGAGATAACAAGAGAACTTGGACACCAAAAGTTGTTGTCCAATTTGTCCCGAGTACGCTGATGCCCCATATGTTGGGGTAAACCCCTGTTTGGGCGCACGGGAGAGCTCGGAAGGGAAGGAGCACTGTTTTACTTTTTCAACGCAGAATTGTCTGGAATTGAGATCGGACGCCATGTCGCGTTTGGAGAGCCCCTGATGTGCCTGAACAGTGGAAACTCCCCAATTCTACCTGAAACTAATCCAAACACACCCCTAACCCTAATCCCAACTGTAACCCTAACCACACCCCTAACCCTGACACACCCCTAATTCTAATCCCAACCCTAATCCCAACCGTAAATGTAATCCAAACCCTAACCCTAACTTTAGCCCCAACCCTAACCCTAACTATATCCCCAACCCTAACTTTATCCCCAACCCTATCCCTAACTTTAGCCCCACCCTAACTTTAGCTCCAACCCTAGCCCCAACCCTAACCCTAGCCCTAACCCTAGCCCTAATGGGAAAATGGAAATAAATACATTTTTTTAATTTTATTATTTTTCCCTAACTAAGGGGGTGATGAAAGGGGGTTTGATTTACTTTTATAGCGTTTTTTATATCGGATTTTTATGATTGGCAGCTGTCACACACTAAAAGACGCTTTTTATAGCAAAAAAGTTTTTGCGTCTCCACATTTTGAGACCTATAATTTTTACGTATTTTGGTCCACAGAGTCATGTGAGGTTTTGTTTTTTTGCGGGACGAGTTGACGTTTTTATTGGTAACATTTTCGGACATGTGACCGTTTTTGATCACTTTTTATTCCGATTTTTGTGAGGCAGAATGACCAAAAACCAGCTATTCATGAATTTCTTTTGGGGGAGGCGTTTATACCGTTCCACGTTTGGTAAAATTGATAAAGCAGTTTTATTCGTCGGGTCAGTACGATTACAGCTATACCTCATTTATATCATTTTTTTATGTTTTGGCGCTTTTATACGATAAAAGCTATTTTATAGAAAAAATAATTATTTTGGCATCTCTTTATTCTGAGGACTATAACTTTTTTATTTTTTTGGTTATGATGACATATGGCAGCTCGTTTTTTGCGGGACAAGATGACGTTTTCAGCGGTACCATGGTTATTTATATGTCTTTTTGATCGCGTGTTATTTCACTTTTTGTTCGGCGGTATGATAATAAAGCGTTGTTTTTTGGCTCGTTTTTTTTTCTTATGGTGTTCACTGAAGGGGTTAACTAGTGGGACAGTTTTATAGGTTGGGTCGTTACGGACGCGGCGATACTAAATATGTGTACTTTTATTATTTTTTTTTTTAGATAAAGAAATGTATTTATGGGAATAATATTTTTTTTTTCTTCTTTATTTAGGAATATATATATATATATTTTTTTTTTTACACATGTGGAATTTTTTTTTTCTACTTTTTTACTTTGTCCCAGGGGGGACATCACAGATCGCCGATCTGATAGTTTGCATAGCACTCTATCAGATCGGCGATCTCACTCACCTCGCTGCAGGCTGCAGCTTTCATCTGCAGCCTGCTCCGGACCCGGAAGTACTCCCTGCAGGACCCGGATGCAGCCCCGCGGCCATTTTGGATCCGGGGCCTGCAGGGAGGAGACGCTCGGTACAAGGTGTGTACATTCCCTTGTACCGATCGTCTCAGGGAAGGCCGCAGGGAGCCCCCTCCCTGCGCGATGCTTCCCTGTACCTCCGGTACACCGTGATCATGTTTGATCGCGGTGTGCCGGGGGTTAATGTGCCGGGGGCGGTCCGTGACAGCTCCTGGCACATAGTGCCGGATGTCAGCTGCGATAGGCAGCTGACACCTGGCCGCAATCGGCCGCGCTCCCCCCGTGAGCGCGGCGGATCGGCTATGATGTACTATCCCGTCACTGGGAATTAAGTCCCAGGTCACCTTGACGGGATAGTACGTCATATGGGATTAAGGGGTTAAGGAGGACCTCTCAGCAGGATACTCAACACCTAATTACAAGTGTGAGAGTAAAGTATCTTTGAGGTCAAGTTCACACGTTCAGTATTTTCCATCAGTATTTGTAAGCCAAAACCAGATGAGGAACAATCAGAGGAAAAGTATAATAGAAACAGGTCACCACTTCTGCCTGTATATTTGATCCACTCCTTGACTTACAAATACTGACCAGATACTGAAGGTATGCACGCTGACGAAAGCTTATTACATTAATACCTTGCTTGGATAATAATAATGACAATAATAATAATAATAGGAGCAATTTTGGGAAATCTATTCTTGAAGTTTTATTCTCAAGTGAAGGAGAGCAGGCACTTCACTGCTTGGCTACGCTATACTTCGCCACCCAGGTTTCCTTTAAAGTGAACCTGTGAGCAGGATTGTGCTCAGTAAAGCCAGGTTCATACTGCGTTAATGCAGCCAGTTCAACGCATAGCGTTGACGGGCTGCGTTACCACTATAGGATACACGCCATTGTGTTATGCTATACCACTAGCGCAGATGATTCGTCTGTGCTAGCGGTGACGGAGCCTCAGACGCTGCAGCCCGCGTCCTTGGCTCCGTCACTGAATGACGGCACATAGCTAGCGCATGCCGATTATGGCATGTGTTGGCGATGCGCCTGATAATAGGAGTTAATGGCAGCGTTAACGGACTGTCATAACGCAGTGTGACCCTAGCCTAGCCTTAGACAGTGTCAGGTCGGCGTCCTTATACTGATTACAATGATACCTGGGTAATGAAATCTGTTTTGTGGTTGACCTGCCCACTATTTTACATAATGAATATTATAGATATATCTTGGAAAAAAAATCCCCTTCTGCAGGCAGGTGCCGGCGATGGCGCCAGTGCTGCAGAATGACCGCATCTATGTGTACGTAATTAATTTGTTTGATGTTATCCATAAATTCATAAAAATTAGTTTAAATATGGCGCCGCCTGCACAGGAGCAGCTATCCATGATCGATGATAGCTGCTACTTTTTTTTCCTGTAGCAAGTTGGCGTCGCCGGCGCCTGTACAATAGCAGCTATCGGATGCTACTGTACATGTGCCATTTTTAAACTGATTTTTTTTTTTCTTATGAATTTATGGATAACATTAAACAAATTAAACACATAAACATTTATAGATGCGATCATGCAATTTGAAAATGGTGCCGACTGCGCAGTAGAAGCTATTGGCACCATTTCATTGAAGGATCAGTGACCTGTCAGAAGTCACACACATGAATACCTAAGCAGAGGACTACATGAAGAATCCCCCACAGGCCGCCTCGGAACACGAGCATATCATTAACTAGAAACTGAAAATAAAGATTAAACAACAACCACAAGACAGATTTCACCAACCAAGGTGTCATTGTAATCAGTATAACGGCGCCAACCTGACACTGTAGGTTACTGTGCACAATCCTGCTGACAGGTTCACTTTAACGCTTAAAAGGGTTGTCTACTACTAGGACAACCCCTTCTTGATTAAAATGTTTTTTGACCCCAATAAAATAATAAAGCTTATACTCGCCTCCCATGCCAGTGTCGACAGTCGCTCTCCCCGGGGGCTCCCGTGTTGTGACACGTGAAATCGGTGCAAAATCAGCCCTGGCGTCACTGTCTTCGGACAATCGATCATGAAGAGGAAGTGTGGGCTGCAGCTGATCTCGGACTTCCTTTCATGTTCGATTAATCCAAAGGCAGGGACAGGGATGCCCGCACTGATTGGCCGCCAGCGTCAAAACAACTGCACGTGAGCCACGGGGAAAGCAAGTGCCAAAACCGTGGAAATGGCGCCAGCCCGGGAGCCGAGTATAGGCTTTACTATTTTAAACTTCTTTAAAAGGGTTTTCCGACCTCAGGGTAAAAATCTACTGACTTGTGCTGTGAGGATTCCCTGACCCCAGCATTGGAGCGGAAAAACAAAAATAACAAAAGCCCTTACAGGGCACACAATACTAATGAATTCTATTGCCTCCATTAGGATCCATCCGATTTCCATCATGGTGCCCAGCATTTTTGTCCTGATCTTCGATACCATTCTCAGTGCAAGACGCAGATGCAGGGCTGCCACTAGGAATTTCGGGGCCCCATACTGGCAAAATTTTCGTGGCCCCCTTGAGACTCCGCCCAAGCTCCACCCCAGCCCTGCTTCCACCCCTCGAACTGTCCACAGTCCCACCACTCTCTCTTGGAAAAAGTTCACTTCTCACCAATCACACACTAACAGTTCCCATCACCAGATCACACACATAGCCAGCAGCTTTTGTTTCGGCCAAAAGATCTTTCTAATCTGCCACCACGACAAGGTATGCCCTACTCTAACCTAGTAAAAAATTTGTTAAAATATGCAATACAATTTAGGTATATTTTTATTTATTTTTCAATTTTTAAAATGACCAATTATATCACATCCAAAGGGACAAATATCACAACACCATGACCAGACACTAAATTACCACCACATAGTAACCTATACCACATACAAGGAACAAATACTGCCACACCATGACCAGACCACATATTACCACCACATGGTGACCAATAGTACCACATACAGGGAACAAATACTGCCACACCATGACCATACCACATATTCCCACCACAGTGACCGAAAAATAGCACATACAGTACAGACCAAAAGTTTGGACACACCTTCTCATTTAAAGATTTTTCTGTATTTTCATGACTATGAAAATTGTAAATTCACACTGAAAAAAAACTATGAATTAACACATGTGGAATTATATACTTAACAAAAAAGTGTGAAACAACTGAAAATATGTCTTATATTCTAGGTTCTTCAAAGTAGCCACCTTTTGCTTTGATGACTGCTTTGCACACTCTTGATGAGCTTCAAGAGGTAGTCAACGGAAATGGTTTTCACTTCACAGGTGTGCCCTGTCAGGTTTAATAAGTGGGATTTCTTGCCTTATAAATGGGGTTGGGACCATCAGTTGTGTTGAGCAGAAGTCTGGTGGGTACACAGCTGATAGTCCTACTGAAAAGAAACAACACAGTCATCTAGAGCTCCGCTTGCAGATCACATTACTTAATTTTTTCCTAACTTCTACACTACACCAGATGAAGAAAAAAAGGCAACATAGTGTGGCTCTGCACAGTAACAAGACCGCCCCCATTTAAAACAGTATCTTCAAAAAATAAAATAAATACATCACTGCAGTAATAATATCCCTTAATTAGCCCCTGTGGTAATAATATTCCCCATCCTGGCCCCATGTATCTCATTAATGGCTCCAGCCATATGTTCTCCCATCCTGCCCTGATGAGTATCCATTCTGCCCCATATGATCTCCCCATTCTGCCCTATGATCCTGCCCATCTGTCCCATGATCCTGCCGCCCCATGTGTCTCCATCATATCCATCCTGCCCCATGTGTCTCCATCCTGTACCATGATCCTGCCCCATCTCTCTCCATCCTGCCCCTTCTGTCTCTATGCCCCATCTGTCTCCATCCTGACCCACGTCTCCATCCTGACCCATTTGTCTCCATCCTGCCCCACTGTGTCTCACGTCCTGCCCCGTGTCTCACATTCTGCCCCCGTGTCTCACATCCTGTCCCCGTGTCTCACATCCTGCCCCCTGTGTCTCACATCCTGTCCCCGTGTCTCACATCCTGCCCCGTGTCTCACATCCTGCCCCGTGTCTCACATTCTGCCCCCGTGTCTCACATCCTGTCCCCGTGTCTCACATCCTGTCCCCGTGTCTCACATCCTGCCCCGTGTCTCACATTCTGCCCCGTGTCTCACATCCTGCCCCCTGTGTCTCACATCCTGCCCCCTGTGTCTCACATCCTGCCCCCTGTGTCTCACATCCTGCCCCCTGTGTCTCACATCCTGCCCCCTGTGTCTCACATCCTGCCCCCTGTGTCTCACATTCTGCCCCGTGTCTCACATTCTGCCCCCTGTGTCTCACATCCTGCCCCCTGTGTCTCACATCCTGCCCCGTGTCTCACATCCTGCCCCCTGTGTCTCACATCCTGCCCCCTGTGTCTCACATCCTGCCCCCTGTGTCTCACATTCTGCCCCGTGTCTCACATCCTGCCCCGTGTCTCACATCCTGTCCCCGTGTCTCACATCCTGTCCCCGTGTCTCACATCCTGCCCCGTGTCTCACATTCTGCCCCCTGTGTCTCACATCCTGCCCCCTGTGTCTCACATCCTGCCCCCTGTGTCTCACATCCTGCCCCCTGTGTCTCACATCCTGCCCCCTGTGTCTCACATCCTGCCCCGTGTCTCACATCCTGCCCCGTGTCTCACATCCTGCCCCGTGTCTCACATTCTGCCCCCTGTGTCTCACATCCTGCCCCCTGTGTCTCACATCCTGCCCCCTGTGTCTCACATCCTGCCCCGTGTCTCACATCCTGCCCCGTGTCTCACATCCTGTCCCCATGTCTCACATCCTGCCCCCTGTGTCTCACATCCTGCCCCGTGTCTCACATTCTGCCCCCTGTGTCTCACATCCTGCCCCGTGTCTCACATCCTGCCCCGTGTCTCACATCCTGTCCCCGTGTCTCACATCCTGCCCCCTGTGTCTCACATCCTGCCCCCTGTGTCTCACATCCTGCCCCGTGTCTCACATTCTGCCCCCTGTGTCTCACATCCTGCCCCGTGTCTCACATCCTGCCCCGTGTCTCACATCCTGCCCCCTGTGTCTCACATCCTGCCCAGTGTCTCACATCCTGCCCCGTGTCTCACATCCTGCCCCCTGTGTCTCACATGCTGCCCCCTGTGTCTCACATTCTGCCCCCTGTGTCTCACATCCTGCCCCGTGTTTGCCGCATTCAATAAAAAAACAACTTTCTCTTTACCTGGCCGCGGCCCAGCGTTGACGTCCATCCCAGTTATTTCAGCACGGACTCGCCAGCGAATGACAATTACGTCAGACGCGGGCGACGTGCGCGCTGACGTCAGCTGCCAGCCTCCGATTTGCTGGTGGCTTTTACCTATTGCTGTGCGGGCCCAGGCCCGGACGGCAATAGAGTTTAACTGAACCGGTGTCTTGGAAGCAGGTTCAGTTAATGTACAGGCAGAAGCCTGCCGCTGGGGCCCGATGGGCAGATAAGACGGGGCGGGCCCCCTCTGCCCACCAGGCCCCATACACCAGCCTTGGCAGCAGTAATGCCCTGATGGTGGCCCTGAGCAGACCTGCACACTGTCCAGGGTAACTTCAGACCATGTGGGTGAGCTGCCGCTTTATAACGAATTGCTGCAGATTCAATGATTGTGATGGAGCGGATATTGTGCTACAAGGATAAATACACAACACTCATCTATTCAGTGCCGCTCTGGTGGTCCCTGCCAGTGCTGCAGGGATGACATCATCGCCGACATGACCGCTGCAGCCGATCATTGTCCTGAGAGAAGACGCCTGCAGGTGCATCGTGTGACTGCTCAGGCCAATCATTTGTCAGCCCATGAATGATGAACGACCTCTGAAGTTGTGGGCGAGTGAGGTAGTATTGCTTATAGTCATGTTTTATGCCATTAGGACTGGTTCACACTGAGGTTTTTGAAAGATGGATTTTGGAGCAGATGTTATTAAATTTAATTTAAAAAAGGACAAAAAACAATATCAGAAGATTTTTAAGAAGTCTGGACTTTACCATCAAAATAGCTGAGATGCCGTAAAGCAAACCACGGTAGTAAACATTCACCTTATCCGACTTGTCCAATGAGCACCTGACAAGAGACCTTTACTTCACTTCTTCTTCCTCCTACCGGTTTTCTGATGTGAGCGCAGGAAGACGGAGAGGAAAAAAAATCCATTTACTGTTTGACCCGACGCCATTTGTTTTCGCGCGGAAGAATCTACACAAACTAAACTGAGGTGATTGCAGTGCGGCGGAGGGATCTGGAGGCGTCTGAGTCCCGCGTTGGAGGAGACCGCGGTGCTGAGTAGCAGGAGGCGCAGTCTGCAGTACAGTCAGTGTCTGTGTCGCGGAGGAGTCGTCCAGTAAGCGCTTCAGTGTGCATTAGTGCGTAGCTTTACGCCGCTGTAGGACTGCAGGGAGGGATAGTTACTAACACTGGCGCAAAGTGGTCGGTATTTCCCAGCATGGCGCCCTCTGCTGCCAGTGCTGTACATCAGTGTCACTTTGCAGCCATACACAGGGTGCAAGAAGTGGTTGTGCAGCTGAGTCTGAACGCTGTTATGTCCTATTTCCCCCTATGGGAGGTCACATGGCGCTAATGGGTGACTAAGGCTAAGTTCACATTAGCGTCTCTGTGCGCAGCGTATCATCTGCATGCGCAAACGCATGCCAAAACATTTAAACACTTGGTTTGCGTTGATTATGCGCATGCGTTCGATATTTCCAGGAGGGCGTGTCAATGGGTGTGTCCTGGACATGCTTAGTCCGAAATACCCAAGCGCATGCGTACGCATGTCCTTGTGTACCAATGCATTCACATAGCCAGTAATGCGTTGTTTTGACGCAGCCATCCGCCTGCGTATGTCTGTGCTAAATTGACCCCTCAAAAAATGCAACATGTTACGTTCGCCGCACACGTGAAACAATGCATGCATATGCATCCGCATGCTAACGCATGTCCCTGCGTACACATTGTTAAATATATACAGGCGCATGTGGATCGATACGCAGTTATACGCTGCGCACACATGCAAATGTGAACCTGGCCTAAGGCTGCGCCGCCATGGAGCAAGGTGTGGGGGTTCTTTATAAATCGATCTCTGCTGGTCTCTTATTACTGGCAGTGCGGTGAGTCGCTGCACGGCTGCCCACCATTGATGGTTCACTATGGTCATAGCTGCCCACCATTGACGGTTCACTATGGTCATAGCTGCCCACCATTGACGGTTCACTGTGGTCATAGCTGCCCACCATTGACGGTTCACTGTGGTCATAGCTGCCCACCATTGACGGTTCACTGTGGTCATAGCTGCCCACCATTGATGGTTCACTATGGTCATAGCAGCCCTGAGCATTCTTCGCTGACCAGTTCCTTGCCATGTCTATGCAGAGACCTGTCAGTCGGCTGGAGAGGGGCTGGGAGAAGTTGGCCGGAGACTGCTCTGGACTAGTCAGCCGAGGACCGTCAGACCTGATTCATGGCAGCATTTACTCTACAATTCTGCATAAATCGTCTTGAAATTGAAAAGTCACCAATTTTTTTTTTTTTTTTTTTTTTGCATCGCGCAGTTTTCACGTTCATTTCATCTGCCTCTGCCAAAATGGCTGGAGCTGGGGAGTGACGCCGCACAAGTCCTCTAATTCATGACGAGCTGTGGTGTTTCTTACACCAGAAATACGTCGAGGGCTGGAGTAAGATTTGTGGAGATTCACACAGAGACGCACGCCACATCTCTGATGCTTCTCATTTATTAACCCTCCGTCAGGGGCAATATGTTTCATAACGAGTTTAGGGGCATTGCGCCTGTCCGGCACAGGCTAGAAAATTGGCTATATTTTCCTTTTTTAAAAATTTCAATGCTCTAAAAGTGATCAGTTACCTTAATAGGAATGTAATAAATGAGAATACACATAATCAGGTGTAAAAAAAAATGTTTAATAACCAGAAAAGTAATATGTTTCTATGTCTTGAGCATCCTCCTCACTCTCTCCATCTTGATCTGTATCAGACACATCTGGACATTCTTCCACATCATCTTCTGAAGCAATGTCACTTTCTTCCCCTAAATCTTCTAGCTGTAAGGGTCTGTCTCATCATCAATCAGTATATTTTGCACTTGCTCAACATGAAGGGCATTGGACAAGTCATTATTCTCCTCGCCATTTCAGAAGAAAAGCTGAAGCAAGAGAGAGAATGTGTTAGGGCGCAATGTGCCTGAGAAGCACAATCTTATTTCTAACAAAACCTTTTATGACAAATCCACAAAATTAGCACTAGCTATTCATAAAACAAGCTAAAAAAACAATTGGGATGAATGAAAACAGCAAATTCTAATCGTCAAATGTGTGACGCGTTCAGGGGCAATGAGCCTAAAGGCCCCGTCTCACATATTGATTTACCAACGATCACGAGCAGCGATACGACCTGGCCGTAATCGTTGGTAAGACGTTGTGTGGTCGCTGGGGAGCTGTCACACAGACAGCTCTCTCCAGCGACCAACGATCAGGGGAACGACTTTGGCATCGTTGAAACTGTCTTCAACAATGCCGAAGTCCCCCTGCAGCACCCGGGTAACCAGGGTAAACATCCGGTTACTAAGTGCAGGGCCGCGCTTAGTAACCCGATGTTTACCCTGGTTACCAAAAAAAACAAACAGTACATACTCACCTTCTGATGTCCGTCAGGTCCCTTGCCGTCTGCTTCCTGCTCTGACTGAGTGCCGCCGTACAGTGAGAGCAGAGCGCAGCGGTGACGTCACTGCTGTGCTGTGCTTTCACTTTACGGCGGCACTCAGTCAGAGCGGGAAGCAGACGGCAAGGGACCTGAAGGACACCGGAATGTGAGTATGTACGGTTTGTTTTTTTGTACTTTTACGCTGGTAACCAGGGTAAACATCGGGTTACTAAGCGCGGCCCTGCGCTTAGTAACCCGATGTTTACCCTGGTTACCAGTGAAGACATCGCTGGATCGGTGTCACACACAACGATTCAGCGATGTCAGCGGGACCTCAACGACCAAAAAAAGGTCCAGGCCATTCCGACACGACCAGCGATCTCACAGCAGGGGCCTGATCGCTGGTACGTGTCACACATAGCGAGATCGCTACTGAGGTCGCTGTTGCGTCACAAAACTTGTGACTCAGCAGCGATCTCGCTATGTGAGACGGGGCCTTAAGAAGCCAAAACACTGATATCTGATCTCCTGCAGCTCTGCAGCACAAGAGGCTTCTCAGGTTTCACACAGCCTTTAACCCCTTCGCGACATGCGCCGTACATGTACTGCGCATGTCGGGTCCCCTGCTTTGATGTGCGCTCCGGCGGTGAGCGCACATCAAAGTCGCGACATGTCAGCTGTTTTGTACAGCTGACATGTGCGCGCAATAGCGGCGGGTGAAATCGCTATTCACCCGCCGCTATTAACCTGTTAAATGCCGCTGTCAAACGCAGACAGCGGCATTTAACTACCGCATCCGGCCGTGCGGCCGGATATGACGTCATTGCCGACCCCCGTCACATGATCGGGGGTCGGCGATGCATCAGGAAGGTAACCATAGAGGTCCTTGAGACCTCTATGGTTACTGATGCCGGCCTGCTGTGAGCGCCACCCTGTGGTCGGCGCTCACAGCACACCTGCAATTCTGCTACATAACAGCGATCTGATGATCGCTGTTATGTAGCAGAGCCGATCGGGCTGTGCCTGCTTCTAGCCTCCCATGGAGGCTATTGAAGCATGGCAAAAGTGAAAAAAAAAAGTTTTTAAAAATGTGAAAAAAATATTAAAAATATAAAAGTTTGAATCACCCCCCTTTCGCCCCATCCTAAATAAAACAATAAAAAAAAAAAAAAACCTACACACATTTGGTATCGCCGCGTTCAGAATCGCCCGATCTATCAACTAAAAAAAAGCATTAACCTGATCGCTAAACAGCGTAGCGAGAAAAAAATCCGAAACGCCAGAATTACGTTTTTTGGTAGCCGCGACATTGCGTTAAAATGCAATAACGGGCGATCAAAAGAACGCATCTGCGCCGATATGGGATCATTAAAAACATCAGCTCGGCACGCAAAAAATAAGCCCTCACCCGACCCCAGATCACGAAAAATGGAGACGCTACGAGTATCGGAAAACGGCATTTTTTTTTTTTTTAAGCAAAGTTTGGAATTTTTTTTCACCACTTGGATAAAAAATAACCATGTTAGGTGTCTATGAACTCGTAATGACCTAGAGAATCATAATGGCAGGTTAGTTTTAGCATTTAGTGAACCTAGCAAAAAAGCCAAACAAAAAACTACTGTGGGATTGCACTTTTTTTTGCAATTTCACCGCACTTGGAATTTTTTTCCCGTTTTCTAGTACACAACATGGTAAAACCAATGATGTCGTTCAAAAGTACAACTCGTCCCGCAAAAAATAAGCCCTCACATGGCCATATTGACGGAAAAATAAAAAAGTTATGGCTCTGGGAAGGAGGGGAGCGAAAAACGAAAACACAAAAACGAAAAAGGGCCGCGGCATGAAGGGGTTAAAGTTAGGAAGGTACTGGGAGGAGGGTGTTTCCCAGACAAACCACTGAAAATAGAGAAATGAAACTAAGTGAGCTGCGCCTGTCAGATCAGTTGCCCCTGACGGAGGGTTAAGAGGTGTGCATCGCTAAAGGAATCGGGAGCGTCTGACTCCAATATCTCCAGTCCAATCGCCAATCAAGACCAGCGTGCACATCGCCGGGCAGGGCCGGCTCCAGGTTTTTGAGGGCCCCGGGCGAAAGAGTCTCAGTGGGCCCCCCCCTTTAAAATATATCACGATTCATGATGCCCAGATACAGCGGAGAAATATAGGTATAGTACAATGCCAGATTTCACTTCTTACATGAGTGATAGCTATTGTAAATTCTGCAGTGTATATATACAGGGGAGAGGTACTGTGCAGTGTATATATACAGGAGGAGTGGTACTGTGCAGTGTATATATACAGGAGGAGAGGTACTGTGCAGTGTATATATACAGGGGAGAGGTACTGTGCAGTGTATATATACAGGAGGAGTGGTACTGTACAGTGTATATATACAGGAGGAGTGGTACTGTACAGTGTATATATACAGGAGGAGAGGTACTGTGCAGTGTATATATACAGGACAGGAGGAGTGGTACTGTGCAGTGTATATATACAGGACAGGAGGAGTGGTACTGTGCAGTGTATATATACAGGACAGTAGAAGTGGTACTGTGCAGTGTATATATACAGGACAGGAGGAGTGGTACTGTGCAGTGTATATATACAGGACAGGAGATGTGGTACTGTGCAGTGTATATATACAGGACAGGAGGAGTGGTACTGTGCAGTGTATATATACAGGACAGGAGGAGTGGTACTGTGCAGTGTATATATACAGGAGGAGTGGTGCTATGCAGTGTATATATACAGGACAGGAGTGGTACTGTGCAGTGTATATATACAGGACAGGAGGAGTGGTACTGTGCAGTGTATATATACAGGACAGGAGGAGTGGTACTGTGCAGTGTATATATACAGGACAGGAGGAGTGGTACTGTGCAGTGTATATATACAGGAGGAGTGGTGCTATGCAGTGTATATATACAGGACAGGAGTGGTACTGTGCAGTGTATATATACAGGAGGAGTGGTACTGTGCAGTGTATATATACAGGAGGAGAGGTACTGTGCAGTGTATATATACAGGGGAGAGGTACTGTGCAGTGTATATATACAGGAGGAGTGGTACTGTACAGTGTATATATACAGGAGGAGTGGTACTGTACAGTGTATATATACAGGAGGAGAGGTACTGTGCAGTGTATATATACAGGACAGGAGGAGTGGTACTGTGCAGTGTATATATACAGGACAGGAGGAGTGGTACTGTGCAGTGTATATATACAGGACAGTAGAAGTGGTACTGTGCAGTGTATATATACAGGACAGGAGGAGTGGTACTGTGCAGTGTATATATACAGGACAGGAGATGTGGTACTGTGCAGTGTATATATACAGGACAGGAGGAGTGGTACTGTGCAGTGTATATATACAGGACAGGAGGAGTGGTACTGTGCAGTGTATATATACAGGAGGAGTGGTGCTATGCAGTGTATATATACAGGACAGGAGGAGTGGTACTGTGCAGTGTATATATACAGGACAGGAGGAGTGGTACTGTGCAGTGTATATATACAGGACAGGAGGAGTGGTACTGTGCAGTGTATATATACAGGAGGAGTGGTACTGTGCAGTGTATATATACAGGACAGGAGTGGTACTGTGCAGTGTATATATACAGGGGAGTGGTACTGTGCAGTGTATATACTTCAACAGCCGCCCAGCCCAGGCCCCCAGCACCTGTCCTGTATATATATTATATACACTGTATCTATACAGGCTGTGCTGGGGGCCTGGGCTGGGCGGCTGCTGTAGTATATATATATATATATATATATATATATATATCAGCTGCAGCCGCCCAGCCCATGGCCGCCCCAGGTCACCCAGTCCCAGACTGTCAGAACATACAGCGATATAGCATTGCACTCACTCAGGTGCTGGTAGGAGCTCCGTCTCCTCCATAAGTTCAGGAGTGCACACAGTCAGGAGATACAGAGCAGGAGAACTCTCCGCCCACAATGTCACGCTGGCTGTGTCCTTAATTAACCCCTATGTGTGCCTGGCCCTGCACTGACAGTGAGAAGATGCTTGTGCCAGCGCAAATTGAAAGGGTAGAAAGGGTTAAAGCAGCCAGATGGCTCTATGACTGTGTGAGTGGGCCCCCCTGTCTCGTCAGGGCCCCGGCAATTGCCCGGCTAGGCCGGGTGTTGACGCCGGCCCTGTCGCCGGGCCTAATAAATTAGGGTCATAGCCTTGGGATGACTTTTTCAAACTGCTGAAGGGAACGTAATCCTAGGAAAGGGAGTATCCCTCTATAAAAATGAGCATCTGTCACTTATACTGTTCCCACCACCCCTACACCAGTACAGTGTTTATCCCACAGGGGCTTCCTTCCGCTCTGTTAGGCTTATTTATCCAGTGGGTGCGTATCCCCAAGCCAGCCTCTGAATTCCCACTTGTCCCCTCAGTGCTTTAGGACACCGTGCCAATAGGGAACCACTCTTGGCTCAAATGCACCTTTGGAATTACAGTAGGGGTTCTCCTTTGGTGCCTTTTCCACAGGAGGACATTTTCATCCCTAGTGTCCCCGCCCTCTTAGTTTTATTTTATTTTTCAATTCTTTACATTTCACCAAGATAAAGCATTACTGTACCTAGGTCCCTCATTTTTGCCAAAGAGCTCTCCTCCAGTCCACTTGAATGAGAATGTCTTGTCCTCCTGCTCTTCCTCCATCTCAATCTAGGGGATTCCTTCCTCTACTATTTGGATATTCGACAGATTACAAGATTTACTGTCCTTCTATTTCTCTCTTCAATGGTCCAATACTACCAGTTGATTTGTAAATTATGTTCGCCCATGGTGATGGTCTGGTCATCCGTCACCTTTTTCACTTTGTCCTAAAGGCTGTGCACACCTTTGCAATCTTGGATGCCTCTTTTGGGCACAAGACCTTACAGACTGCAGGGTCTGTTAGTTTGTTTCTTTTTGTTTCCTGCCCCCCAAGGACTGCTTTGGAGTATCCTAAGTGCAAACCCACAAACAAGAAAAGTTAAATTTTGGTTTTTTTTCAGGCTGTGTGCACACGTTGCAGATTTGGGTGCAGAATTTTCTATCTGCACAAATCTATCAGAAAACGCAGCTGCATTTTTGATGCGTTTTCGACTTGTTTTTTTGCGCGGTTTTGATGCATTTTTTGGTGCAGTTTTTACAAATCGAGGAAATTTAGGAAATGAATAAGGACTAATCAAAATCAATTGTGCACATGTAATCCCTTTAAAACTTAGCTTTTAATATACTAATAAATGTAAAACCCTGACCCAAAGCAAACCTTGGTTTGTTACCATATACAATAAAAATACCACACATTAGGTCACCTATTAAGATACTGTACTATAACCTACTGTTCTCGCCTGCCTAACTGTGGAGGTTGGCACCCTAAGAAACGATTTTTTGGCGCCCCCACTCAACGCAGGCTGTCCCTCCCTTCCCTACAATGTCCCTCTGGATATAGGTGGGAAAACAATATTAGTAGAGAACAGTGGTGAAAAAATGAGATTTTGCAGATATATATATATATATATGCAGACAGTAAAGAAATTTAACAGGTGCCTCCAAATGCTATATTGATGATCCAGCACACAGCTAAACACCAATCAAGTAATGATATTCAGTCCACCAATCACTGTATTTGTCCCATGTCAATGATGAACACATCAATGTCACATATACAATACCAAAGGGACCAGCCCAAAAGGATCAGAATATACCAATACACAATATAAAATATAGAACGACTTAGCGTGTGCTGGTATTGCCCCGACGCGTTTCCCCGTTAGCACGGTTCATCAAGAGGGGATAATGTGGTCATCAGTGCCACCGGATGCCATATAGATGAATAGCTGGTCCCTTTGGTATTGTATATGTGACATTGATGTGTTCATCATTGACATGGGACAAATACAGTGATTGGTGGACTGAATATCATTACTTGATTGGTGTTTAGCTGTGTGCTGGATCATCAATATAGCATTTGGAGGCACCTGTTAAATTTCTTTACTGTCTGCATATATATATATATATCTGCAAAATCTCATTTTTTCACCACTGTTCTCTACTATATTGTTTTCCCACCTATATCCAGAGGGACATTGTAGGGAAGGGAGGGACAGCCTGCGTTGAGTGGGGGCGCCAAAAAATCGTTTCTTAGGGTGCCAACCTCCACAGTTAGGCAGGCGAGAACAGTAGGTTATAGTACAGTATCTTAATAGGTGACCTAATGTGTGGTATTTTTATTGTATATGGTAACAAACCAAGGTTTGCTTTGGGTCAGGGTTTTACATTTATTAGTATATTAAAAGCTAAGTTTTAAAGGGATTACATGTGCACAATTGGTGCAGTTTTTACTCAGTTTTTATGCGTTTTTGAAAGCTAAATAAAGATGTATTATTGAACAAAAAAAACAAAGATTTGTGATGTCATTATTGGCTAACCTCCTCTTTTCCATTTGTCCAACCCACACTCCATTACACACAGATAGATGGATAGACAGACAGATCTATAGTTAGATAGAAGGAATGAGATGGATAGATTAATCTATTGATAGATGTATGGATAGTGTAGGGTATGTGTCCACGGGCCGGATTAGCTGCGGATTGGATGCTGCGTACAACCGGAGTCTTCAACCCGCAGCGTCTAGATGTTACCGCATAGTGGAGGGGATTTTATGAAACCCCGTCTCCACTATGCGTGCGAACACGCATCTGGCGGCCCTGCGTTTACGGACATGCGACGCGTCTTTTTAGAACACAGCATGTCTGTTTACCACAATCAGAGTCCTATGTATGGGGTGCAGAGATTCCGAATGTGTGCAATGAACACATCCGGAATCACCGAGCATACTGAAGGGGCGGCTCTTTGGGCGGAGCGAGTTTTCCGCTCTGTCCAAAGCAGCGGCAATCTGGCCCGTGAACACATACCCTATAGATATATGGATAGATAAATCTATGTATCTATAGATATATCTATAAATATATCTATAGATAGATTATCCATAGATCTATAATAGCGAGGGCGATGTTTATTAATGAACGTTTAATTAAAAAAAAAAAAAATTGCGTCGACTCCCGCGCAATTTTCTGCGCCAGAGGGGGAAAGCCGACGGCCAGGGACCAATATTTGAAGCCTGGGAAGGGGGTGATACCCATGGCCCCCTCCCAGGCTATGAATATCAGACCCTCCAAAAAAAGACGTGGGGTCCTCCTACATTTTATAGCCAGAAAGGCTACGCAGACAGCTGCAGGCTGATATTCATAGCCTAGAGAGGGGCCATGGATATTTGCCGCCCCTGAAATGGCGCATCTGCAATTCTGGCACTTAGCCCCTCTCTTCCCACTCCTCCGTAGCAGTGGAATATGGGGTAATAAGGGGTTAATGTCACCTTGTTATTGTAAGGTGACATTAAGCCCGGTTAATAATGGAGAGGGGTCAATAAGACACCTATCCATTACTAATCCTATAGTAGTTAGAGTTAATAAAAGAAAAATAGACACAGCCAGAAAAAAGTATTTTAATATTCTTAATTTCACCATACTCGATCGCCTGCAAAAAAATTAAAAATAATAAACCAACCGTATACTCACTTTCTGCCGTAGTCGAATTAATAACGAGTGTCCCACGACGATCTCTCCTATACAACAGTGACATCGGGTGATGTCACTGCTCTATAGGGCCTCCAGTGACACACTGACGGGAAACAATGGCTCCTACAGTGCATCCCTGAAGAGGTTACCTGAGTTAATTTGTCTCAATTTATGTCAAAGCTGCGTGGGAATTTTCCCACACAGCAGTGCCACAAGTGAGAGTAGGAACTATTTCTCACAGTGGCGGAGGGATACAGTGCGGAAGGATACCTTCCATCATTGTATTCCTGGAGCCCCTGGAAAGCGGTCGCATCAGCTGATGTGGCAGCTCTCCACGGGAGATCGTCGTGGGACACTCGTTTTAATTGGATATCTGCGGATCAGAGAGTATATTGTTTGTTTATTATTTTAATATTTTTTACAGGTGACTATGGCTTCGGGGATCAAGGTGATGGTGAGTATGTACACTGTGTTGTATGTACTGTATGTCTATATGAATGTACTGTATGTTGCATGGTGTATGTACTGTACATGTGCATATGTGGTGTTTGTTTTTTTACGTTCAATACATTAGTCGGATGATGGGACTACTACTGTCCCATCATTGGCTAATGTGTCAGTCACTGTAGCAGGCATAGCCCGATGGGACTACACACAATGCTTGCACACTCCCGGACAGCCCCGCACACACCCGAACAGTGCCGCACACATCCAAACAGCCCGCAGACCCCGCCCGCACACACATACACGCACACAGTCACTGCCCACACTCACCCCACACGCTTCCCTCCTCCCGAACTGCAGCGTTTTTCAGACCCGCATCCGCAGCGAAACTGCAGATCTTTTTTACATCTGCGGTTTTGCTGCGGATGTGCCCGACTCAATTCAAGTCTATTGGTGCAGAAACGCTGCATTTCCGCACAAAAGAAGTGACATATTGCGGAAAGAAAGCTGCGTTTCGGTGCTGCTTTTTCCGCAGCATGTGCACAACAAATCTGCGGCTCCCATAAACTTACATTGGTTGTGCACTACACTGCGGATTTGATGCAATTCCGTGCGGCAAAAAACGCTGTGGATCCGCAACGTGTGCACACAGCCTTACCCTCTCTGTAAAATCCTTTCTAATTGGGGACACCTCTCCCATCAACATTCTTTGTTAACTCAGTCTAAAATGAAAGAATGAGCTAATTTGGTTATTTTGCCTCTGAACCTGGGCTCGGAGTTTAGTTTTCCTAGGATGCCTTTAGTTTCACGTTTCTGCTTTTACTACTGTACAAACTGCTTTAGTGGAGTGTCCGCAGGAGCTGCATATTCTGGTAATATGAGCTAGTGCCTTGTGGTAGCAGCCCATAACCAATGTTTGTATCACTATGCGCTCAACAAGAGGGTGATTTTACTCTTCATATTGAATAACAATTCTAAGACAGAGACATTATCATTTTTATGTTTCAAATGTCATTCTTATTCATTTTAATATGCACTTTGCAACCTTCTACTTTCAGCCTTTTCTCTTTTGACTATGCCCCTCTTGGTAATACATGGTAGCTATGAGATATGTATATCTGGGATTCTGCTGTTTAAGTCTCAGCACAACTTCATTTCTGTACTGCTTTCTTCTACAGCTCATGACTTTTGTCGATGGTTGGTTCGCGAATCGCGAACGATCCGGTATAAAGAGCCGGCTCCCCGCTGTGAATGATGGGAACCAGCACCCTAATGAGAGCTACTAAATTCTCTGAATATCTCAGTGGATGTAAAATTTAGGTGTTCAGCAGACATAATTATCACTGTCCACCAGAACAAAACTTCACCCACTCAATTTTATTGGCTAACCTCAAGCGGACGGAGTTTTGGCCGGGTTTCAGCCGCATTAACCTTAGCTTAAATATGTGTTCACTTACTGTGAACATGTATTTAATAGGGATCTATTTAGGATCCAAAGAGAGTCTGCTCTTTTTGGTTAGCGGAGCCAGGAAAGCCAGATCACCAAAAAGAGCCGGACTGCCCATCACTAATGACTAGAGTTGGGCAAAAATATTTGCAGGACCCTGGTGTCGCGGCCATGTATGTAGTGCGTGACTGACATACCGGAGCACTGCAAACTCCCCACTATTTGCAGCATCCCCAACAGGGACTAATCAGAAGAGGTACAACTCTATGTTGTGACGTGATTCACAAATGATGTTGCGGAGGCGAAGTAATCAGAAGAGGCACCAAGGATGCCACAGGTATTAGCTAGCCGACTTGCATTACTTGGATCCGGTGGCCATGGACTACCATGGTTTGCAGTGTTCCAGGGTTCTTGCAAATCTATTTTCCCCTGTGATGACGGACACAGACATTGAGTAGTATGTAATTTGCAACTGTGTTATATGCAGCTGTGTGTTAGCTTTAAGAGGAAAAAAAGTACTGAGACGAGTAATTGAATTAAGTCGTTTGATTTTATTACGCAGAAATGAACAAGGATCGGGTCTTGCAATCCCTGAAAAAGGAAGTCCGCTCGTTACTTATCCCTTCCAAGCTTGGCCTTAGTATTCAAGAACTCGAGCATGATTATCGCTCGATGATTGGAAAGCCCCTTCCACTCAGGTCCTTAGACTACAGGTCAACCTTGGAGCTCCTCCTAGATATGCCGGATGTGGTAAACATGCACAGTAAAGTCGATGGCTCTGTTGTGTTGTCAGGTAGGTATTCCTGAGTGTCTCCTCCTTTTTACTTCCAGATTATGTTCTCATCTTGCATGAATTGGGAGACTTTGCCTTCTGCTGCATTTTCGCCTAAGGCTACTTTCACACTAGCGTCGTGCACTGCACTTCGCAATGCGACGTAACGACGCTAGCGTTGAAAGCGCCGCACAATGGGGGCAGCGGATGCTGTTTTTCAACGCATCCGCTGCCCCATTGTGAGGTGCGGGGAAGCGGGGCGGAGTTCCGACCGTGCATGCACGGTCGGAAGAGACGGTGACGACGCACAAAAAAACGTTACATGCAACGTTTTTTGGTGGCGACGCAACTGTCGCACGACGGTTGCGACGTGTGGCAATGTGTAGCTAATGCAAGTCAATGGAGAAAAACCGCATCCTGCAAGCACTTTTGCAGGATGCGTTTTTTCGACAAAACGACGCATAGCGACGTGCAGTGCACGACGCTAGTGTGAAAGTAGCCTAACGTAGCTTATTTCAGGTGAATGACATGTACAGTAAATCCTAAATTACACTGTTTACTTTAGATGCCTATAGAATCTCTTTGATTATTCACAATAATATCACTTTGAATCAATTGTTGCAGTCTCATGTCCTGTTAATTCTCAGTGTTGGATTGCATCCATGGGGTGTCCTCTTTTTTTTTTTTTTTTTTCCCCCCACAGGCCCATTCATTAGATTGTGTTGAGTTTTGACTGCATCTTTCTCTATAGACGATAATGGATCCTCCTTTAGCAATCTGATTATAAAAACTGATAGCATACATACATGTGAACGAAGCCTTACAAAAGTGTGCTCTTGTGTTGAATTCTTACCTTGGTAAAACATGTGCAGATAGTTGAATGTTCTGCCTGTTTTTGTCTACTTTTCCTCCTGTTGTACTAAAACATACTTCTTACTTAAAGGGACCCTGTCGCCTGAAAAACACTATTAACCTGGGGATGTGGGGTCAATCTGCATGTTAACACCTTTTCGACATCGGGCTGAAATGTACACCGATTTCAGACTCCCTCCTTTGATGTGGGCACCGGCATTGAGCCCACATCTTTTCTGGTACATGTCACTTGCTATAAGCGCCGTGACATGTCACTGTGACAGCGGTTTTTGCACATTCTGCGGATTACAGGTTCAGGGCTCTTCCCATACCTCGCCGACTTTCTCATCATGGCTCTGTCAGTCATTCTGGATTCCCATCCTTTTGTCCGGTTACCTGGTCAGGGCGACGTGCATTTATCCGGCTAAGGTTGCTTCCCCCGTCTCCCTTTTTTGGAACACGGTCTCGTGCGTATAGAGACCTTCCGTTCTCTGGGTCAACGAATACTCCTTGGAGCTCAATTGCACTTGTAGGTTTACCTGGTCAGAGCAGAGCGCCTGGGTTTAAGGCACACTCTTTCCGGGCAATGGGTGCCTCCTGGCGGTACACATAGGTCCTCCGTCTTGCACCTCTGCAGAGCGATAATCGGTCCTCCACATGTTCGCAAAATTTTTCAGGGTCCATGCTTACGCTTCGGCGGATGCCAGCTTAGGTAGCAAGACCTTGCAGGTGGCGGTGGTGAGTCCGCCAACCTGATTGGAGTTGTCTGCTGTTGGTCGCCACAGCATTGCATTAAAATGCAATAACGGGTGATTAAAAGATCGTATCTGCACCAATATGGTATATTGTGTATTTTTCTGTCGTATAAAACGACTTTTTAATCCCTGAAAATCTTCTCAAAAGTCAGGGGTCGTCTTATACGCCGGGTACGGCATGTGTATAGCTCTTAAGTCGCCGCATATGGTGCAGGGAGCGGTCCCGGATGGTTCCCAGGGTCTGGAGGAGAGGAGACTCTCCTTCAGGCCCTGGGATCCATATTCGTGTAAAAAATAAAATAAAATATGGATATACTTGCCTTCCGACGGCCCCCCGGAGTTCTTCCGACTCTCTGCGATGCATGCGGCGGCTTCCGTTCCCAGGGATACATTGCGCACCGTATAAGACGACACCCAGTGTATAAGATGACCCCCGAAAAGTTGGGGGTCGTCTTATACGCCAAAAAATATGGTAAATAAAAGCGTCAGCTCGGCACGCAAAAAATAAATCCTCACCCAACCCGAGATCACGAAAAATAGAGACGCCTCGGGTATTGAAAAATTGCGTAATTTTATTTATTTATTTTTTTTCATTGCTTAAATAAAAAATAATCTATACATGTTTGGTGTCTATGAACTTGTAATGACCTGGAGAATCAAAATGGCAGGTCAGCTTAAGCATTTGGGGAACACGGTAAGGTAAAACAAAAAGCAACTGTGGGATTGCACTTTTTTTTTTTTGCAATTTCACCACACTTGGATTTTTTTCCTGTTTTCCAGTACACTACATGGTGAAACCAATGGTGTTGTTCAAAAGTATAAGTCGTCCTTCAAAAAACAAGCCCTCACATTGTCATTTTGAGCAAAAAATAAAAATGTTATGGCTCTGGGAAGAAGGGGAACAAAAAATGAAAATGCAAAACCAAAAATACCTCTGGTCGTTAAAGGGCTTAAAAACAATCATACTTATCCGTATCCCTTTTTCTGGTTAGTTTCCATTAGAACATCTGCCAGATGATGGACACTTTAATTGAAATCAGACAGGCCCACTCCCTGTTTAGCCTCCTCCCTAAAGTTCATCACTTTTTTTTTTTTTTTTTTTAACTTTTGCTGATCTTTTTTGCTGATAAAGGGTGGGATACGTTACGGGTCCCGTTACTATAGTCAAACTCATTTCTTTACTTTGGTGCTGAGGGTTTAACTGGGTGAGAGGGGCGCCATGAGCTCCATCTGCCTAGGGCACAAAGTACCTTATCCTGGCCCTGTTCCTGTGTATGGCTGGGGTCAGACTTGCGAGTGCAATGTAAGAGACTCACACGAGTCTCTCACCTCAATACCTGGCACTGCTGCCGGCACTCGGGACGGGAGCGTGCAGCTGCATAGAAATACATGCAGCCGCACACTCCAGTCCCGAGTGCCGGCGGCAGTGCCGGGTATTCATGAGAGAGACTCGGGCGAGTTTCTCGCATCACACTCGCAAGTGTGACCCCGGCCTATGAGTCTTGTGCAAATCCTTCTCTCTCTTCATGTAATCCCAGCCAGACATGATGATGAGATCATTGTCCTGAGGGGCCGTCTCATCATTTCAAGGACTCCATTCTTCTTTATGATGGATATATTTCTTATTAACCTCCCTGCTGAGTTCCCAACTAAGTACTTAGAAGAATTGATGCTCTGAGGCTGTTTTGAATACAAAGGGCAAATATTGATGTGGTTTTAGATTTCTCTTCTGTTCATTCACTTTGCATATTGTTTACTGATGAAAATAAACTATTAACACTTTTTTTTTTCTCCTTCGCCTCATTGGGGGACACAGACCGTGGGGGTGTATGCTGCTGCCACTTAGGCTACTTTCACACTAGCGTCGTACTCTGCCCGTCGCAGTCCGTCGGGCCAACGTACCGACGCTAGCGTTGTTTGCGGTGCACAACGGGTGCAGCAGATGCTGTTTTTAAACGCATCCGCTGCCCCATTGTGAGGTGCGGGAAGGAGGGGGCGGAGTTCCGGCTGCGCATGCGCAGTCGGAAAAGACGTTCTCGACGCAGCAAAAAAACATTGCAAGCAACGTTTTTTGCTGCCGACGGTCCGCCACAACTCGACGCAACCGTCGTACGACGATTGCGACGTGTGTCAATGCGTCGCTAATGTTAGTCTATGGAGAAAAAACGCATCCTGCAAGCGACGCATGCCAAAAAACGCTAGTGTGAAAGTACCCTAAGTGATACAAAGACAGTTCGCTCCTCCCCTGCAGTATACACCCTCCTGCTGGCTCTCTGCTAACCAGTTCTTGCTTAGTGTCCGTAGGAGGCACACGGACGGGTCTGCTATTCAGACCCAAAACTCTTTCTTATTTTATTTTTACCTTTTACATTTTTGATTTTATTTTTATGAATGGGGTGACCGATCCTTTCAAGGTTCCGATCTCCCCGAACCATCAACAGGCGAGCAAGGAGAGTGTCGCCTCTCCGTATCCTCTCCTGCAACGTGGGATGCCAAGCCTGGGCTGATTCTTAGGGGCGATGGGCCCCTTCAAGGGCACCGATCTCCCCGCACCATCAACAGACGAGCACATGGAGTATCGCCTCCACGTACCCTCTTCTGCAGCCAGGCCTAATGCCGGACAACTGGCCCTGTCCACCCGGGGGCTTGAACTCCGTGGATGTACAGAGGCCCCTCTCTTTGGCGTCCGAGCAGCCCCCACTGTCCCACCACTGTTAAAGTGGATGGCACAAGGAGGCGGACGGTTCCGCTCCACCTCTCTAACAAAGTAATGATGGATTGAGGTTTATCCCTCTATCCCTGCACCGTCCACGCTGCAATCCCTGACCTGCAGTCATCCACGGCTGCTCCATGTCGGGACGCACACCGATGGTGAGTGGATCCTGTCAGCGGTGGGCTTCTGCAGCAGGATATTCACATGCTCACAGGCAGTCTCAGGCTTCCCTGTGGCCCACCTCCATGAGGTAACGCTCCAGCCGGCTGCAAAAATTTAGCCCCCGGCTTTGGCTGATGTGTAGGCCGCACCCCGGAAGCGCACTATGGCGCCCTAAGGCGGCTCTGCCCGCTTTTCTGGCGCTTCTCGGCAGGGCTGTGGAGTCGGAGTCGTGGTGTCGGACTTAGTTTTGGTTGGAGTCGGTAGAAATATACCGACTCCAGCTTTAAAAAAAAATGTATTAATATTTCATAATTGAACTTTCATATGAGTTTTATAAATGTTACTCATATATATGTTCTATCAAACTATGAACAACAGTGATAAGCAGTTCTGCTGGAGATAGACATTTCTTACTTCTTGTGTGTCACTGTTCTCCACTGCCCTTATCTAATCTTATACTTGGTTAACCTCATGGTGCCCCAACCCCCCTACTTACAATGTATGAAACTGAAAGTGAAAATGTGTTGCAAATTCTTAGTAGTAAAGCTCCTCCTCTAGACTAGATGTTTACTAGGTGTGCGTCTTCCAAGCATCTCACAGCTGCTACTCAGAAGAGGAAGACTGTAAGAAGTATTATCCTTTGAACAAACTTTGCATCAGTTAACTGTGAGTACATGAGGAATAACAGTATTACTGACCACTATATCAGTTCTACGACCTGGCAATAATTTTGTACAATTGTTTTTAGGAAAAACAATTGTCATTTGGATTGTGAATGCAGAATTAAAAACCTGAGAATGTCAAAGAAGCGTCACATTAAATCAGCTGTATTTGAACATTTCACCATCACTCAAGATAGAAAACATTATGTCTGTCAGTGTATGACAAATGATCTAGACGAAAACAAATGCTGTGAAGCCAAGATCAGTGCATATTCAGGCAAAGATAAAAATGCTCCTACCAGAGCTTCTAATCTAAAGAGACATTTACAGCTCTTTCATCCAGAAGTACTGAAAGCAGTGGATGAGAAAGACTGCATCCAAACCAATGAACCAGTGCCCAGCTCTTCCAGCCAAACAAAGGAGCAGAGAACTTTGCAGCCATCAGTTGCAAGATATTTTGTCAGTGACATAGTTACTGTGACAATGAGAGTAGATACATTTAAAAAACAGATCATAGAGCTTGTTGTAAAGGATAGTGTTCAAAAACCTCTAAACAAATGCGATACAAAGTAGGGAAAAATTATAAACTGTGTAAACATGTATTCCCTTTAAAAATATCCTTTATTAATACAAATACTCTAAAAATACCAATTTCCCAGTGAAAAAACAGAAAAGCAAAACAGAATCCAAACTGTGCACCTATCCTCACATATAACCCTACACTTCACTGCTGTCCCTTCCCTTAGGTCTGCCTATCACTGCTGTCCATCATAGCACCTGGATCTATGCATCACTGGTTTTTATATGGCTGCCTCCTGATGAACCGTATTTCGGGGAAACGCGTTGAGGCGACTGCTGGGAAGCGAAGTGTTTCATTTGGGGCCATTACCCCCTCTTTGCTGTCCATAAAGCTTGATACTGATATTAGACTGTACATTGCTGATATTTGTTATTGTCAATTATATTTTGAAGGAACCAATTTTCAGCCGCATGCCTCTGGGACATAATTTTGCCCTTATTGCGTTATTAAATTGAATATATGTGGGAGGGTATTTTGCCTGAGGCTTGGTAAGGCTGCTTTGTACAGTTCGGTATATATTTTTTCTCTTTTGAACCAGATTTTTAATATTGGGTAATTTTATCTCCCCATGTTATTATTGTTCTTTGTGCATCTATCTGCATTCCTTAATAAGGTGTGTGACACCTATATATTTGGTGATTAGTAGGTGGAATGCTATGAGCGAATCTAGGTATATATCTATAACAGTGCCTATTCGCAATATATATACAACTATTGTTTGATATAGGACAATACATGGGGGTACATTCTGTGCACCTAGTTTGGTTTCTCTACACTGTACCTCATCTCTTCTACATGCTCATTGTTTTCCCATCTTTAGCGCATTAGCTGTTTAATAGGGTGAGCAGTGGATAGCCGCCGTTGAGTGGGGGCGCCAGAACCATTTCTATCAGGGTGCCAACCTCCACTGCTAGGAAGGGACAGCAGTGAAGTGTAGGGTTATATGTGAGGATAGGTGCACAGTTTGGATCCTGTTTTGCTTTTCTGTTTTTTCACTGGGAAATTGGTATTTTTAGAGTATTTGTATTAATAAAGGATATTTTTAAAGGGAATACATGTTTACACTGTAAAGGATAGTGTGCCTATTTCATTATTTTCACGACCAGCTTTTATGTGTCTTGGTGTTTCTCTGGAGAGAGAGTATTAGAAAATTAGTAATCGAAGAAGCTTTTAAACAAAAGGAAGAACCTAAAAAAACTCTCAAGGGACGCTTTCTGTTTCTTAAAATGGATGCCTGCACACGTCACAGAGTGAACTATTTTGCCATCAATGTCTGATTTGTTTGTGACAAAAATGAAATAGTTACCAAGACATTGGCAGTAAAAGACACCAAAGCTCATCACACCAGTGAGTTTCTCCATGTCTTGGTGGAAAAGGTTCTGCAAGACTATGAACTTAAAAAAGAGCAAGTTCTTTCTGTCGTAACTGACAATGCTTCAAATATGATAAATACTATTAAGCTAATGAATGAGAGTAATGATGGTGACCAGCAGCTAGAAGAACATTCTGGGGCCACAGACACAGAAATGTTTGAAATAGAGGAACACAGTATTGTAACTGAGGAGCAAACTGAAGTTGCTTCAGATGAACAGCAACATGATAGTTTAGATGATCTTGTTGAAACTGTGTCAATACGTTGTTTCATTCATCACATGCGCTGTGTTGTGCATACGCTACAGCTGGCTATAAGAGACAGTCTTCAAGAAGGACATGCTGCTGCACTGATTGCCAAGGTGAGAAAATTGGCTACTGTTGCCAGAACCCCTAAAGTTGACTCAATTTTGAAGAGACGTGCTGGAAAAGGGGCAATCATTATCAAGCCACACAATGGGGCAGTACTTACTTAATGATTCAGCGCTTGGTTGAACTGAAAACCTTTCTTGTAGACATGGCTAACCCTCAACTGATGCTAAATGAAAGTCAGTGGAATCAGGTGACTGAGCTGGAAAAATTGCTAGAGCACCCATTTACAGTGACTAAAAAAATTAAAAGCAGAGGACTTAACTCCAGGTATTTTCTTAAAGGAGTGGAAGAACCTGATGTTTCGCCTGTCCCAAAGAGGAGGGTTAATTGCAAGTGGCATTGCTACATCAATGAAACGGAGAGAGGAGCTACTATTACAAAATAACATTCTTTTGGCAGCTGTTTATGTAGACCCAATGCATCGGATTCTTCTAGATGATCAACAGCTAACTAAAGGAAAAGAAGCTCTTTTGAAATAGCAGTAAGGATGAAAGGGTTGCAGAACAGTCAGGAGGAACAAAAATAATTTGGTCGTCCTGCCACATCTTCACCCTCATCAACTGATGAAGAATTTAATTTCGAAAAATATTTGGATCACAAGGACCGTGCAAAGCGTTCCCGCATAGAAGAAGAGTCATCCCCATCAAAGAAGACAGCCAGTACATTTCAGCAGAATTTTTCATGTGCACTAAAAGAAATTGAGAAATTTGACCGTTCATCAAAAATAACAGTGCAACAAGCGATTCCTCTGTATCCTGACATTGTCAGAGATGTTGCCCGAGTGGTTACTGCTTTGCCACCAACCCAAGTTAAGGTACCCTCACACTGAACGATATCGCTAGCGATCCGTGACGTTGCAGCATCCTGGCTAGAGATATCGTTGAGTTTGACAGGCAGCAGCGATCAGGATCCTGCTGTGCCATCGTTGGTCGGAGCAGAAAGGCCAGAACTTTATTTCGTCGCTGGATCTCCCGCAGACATCGCTGAGTCGGCGTGTGTGACACCGATTCAGCGATGTCTTCACTGGTAACCAGGGTAAACATCGGGTTACTAAGCGCAGGGCCGCGCTTAGTAACCCGATGTTTACCCTGGTTACCAGCGTAAACCTAAAAAAAACCCAAAACACTACATACTTACATTCTGGTGTCTGTCCCCCGGTGCTGTGCTTCTCTGCACTGTGTAAGCGCCGGCCGGCCGGAAAGCAGATTACAGCGGTGACGTCACCGCTGTGCTTTCCGGCTGGCGCTTACACAGTGCAGAGAAGCACAGCACCGGGGGACAGACACCGGAATGTAAGTATGTAATGTTTGTTTGTTTTTTTACGTTTACGCTGGTAAAGCGGCTCTGCGCTTAGTAACCCGATGTTTACCCTGGTTACCAGGGGACTTCGCATAGTTGGTCGCTGGAGAGCTGTCTGTGTGACAGCTCTCCAGTGACCACACAGCGACGCTGCAGCGATCGGGATCGTTGTCTAGATCGCTGCAGCGTCGCTAAATGTGACGGTACCTTAAGTGTAGAGAGGTTGTTCTCTGCTCTCAAAATAATTAGATCAGATTTGAGGGCATCCATGAAGGAGAATCTGACAGAGGCAATACTTTTTCTGAGGACAAATTTACAGATTTCTTCTTAACTGCATAACAGTGTTTATTGCATATTTACTTACAAGAGTTTAGAAAAGTTTATAAAAGTTATTTGCTATATTCTAATTGTATTCTAATAAATATAGTTTTTGCTCTAAGTGGTCTGATTACTTATATGATGGTGAGAAACTGAATAAGCACGATGTTAATATTTTACAACAGTAAATTTATTGTTACGAATTGGCCATTTATGAAGGAGTCTGAGCCGGAGTCAGAACTTGATAAAATCCAGGAGTCGGAGTCGCAACTGTGGCTTACCGACTCCACAGCCCTGCTTCTCGGCCACTACAACGCCCCTCACTTCTACCACTGGTATCGCTCCCGCCGGCTGCAGAAATTTGGGCCCCGGCTTGGGACTATTCATGGAAGTCTCGAGGCTCCGCCCACATCATGCCTCTGGCTCCGCCCCCGAATTGGCACTTCTCGCTCTCTGCGAGATTTTATCACCTCTGCAACTCCCGGTGGCCATCTTCGTCCACCCGGCCGGCTCACACAGTGGTGACGACTTTGCATTAAAGGGGCACAACGACTCTGCAACATGACATGACCAGTGTTCCCTGGTCTTCAAGGCACATGACCAGTGTTCCCTGGTCTTCATGGCACATGACCAGTATTCCCTGGTCTTCAAGGCACATGACCAGTATTCCCTGGTCTTCAAGGCACATGACCAGTATTCCCTGGTCTTCAAGGCACATGACCAGTATTCCCTTGTCTTAAAGGCACATGACCAATCCGAAGCCGGTCACCCTAAATGAGCCCAGGAGCCCTCCACCGCTGATCCCAGTTTATGCCAGAGTACCTAGTTCCCTCAGTGGACTTCGTCACTGACCGCAATCCGTTGTTTCTCTGACCAAGAGATTGAATCCCTCCGTGATCCCTCTGTGGCTCGGAGTGCTCGCACGACCGATATACATGGTTCCTCTCCTACATGGGAGCTGTCTGCTAGCAGGGGCCACGAGTATTCTAGAAACGTACAGGCATCTAGAAACCTACAGGCATCTAGAAAACGGAAGTTTTACTATCGCCACAACAGCACCCTACGAGAGAGGGGATCCGCCCACCATCAGGACAGGAACCTACAGGTTAAAAAGGGGCGGTCCCCTCACCACTCCAGTTTGGGTTCCTGTCCTAGATGGGAACAGACAGGTGAAGTCTTACCCGGTCTATCAGCCTCTGTGCGGTATCTATGGGAACGGCAGAGACGGGGGCACTGGAAGCAGCGTCGGGGGTGTCCTGCTCGCAGACCCCTCCTCATCTGAGCACATGGATGTCGCAATCCCAGGGGCCGGGGAATGCCACCCTGGGTCGCATGAGCGCTGATCCCGGCGTCTCATCCAGGAATGGAAGCACTCGTGACCCGGAAGTGAATCCAGGTACTTCCGAGGGAGGCCGGGGAGGAGGCACGGCTGCATGTATTAAAGGGAACCTGTCACCCCCCCCCCTCCCCCCCAGGCGTTTGAAACTAAAAAAGCCACCTTTTGCAGCAGCAATGCTGCATTCTGACAAGGTGGCTCTTTTAGTTATTGGTGCTATAAATGCAGAAATAATCCGTTTTGTAATTTGTCCTAAATACCTTTCTTCAGTCATGGAGGCAGGCCTTTCCAACCTGCTACACACGCCACACAGCCGTCGCTCACGTCTTCTCGGCGCCGGGCGCCGCCTCAGCGCTGTTTTGAAATCTGCCGGCGCCTGCGCTCTTTTGTCATGCCTGGGGCAGGCGCAGTGAGCGCTGCCCGTCTGTCCTCATATGCGGTCTCGCTGACTGTGCCTGTGCGGCCGCCCTGCTTGTGAATCCCAGCCCCACAGTGTGAATAAATCTTAAGACACTGCGGGGCTGGGATTCACAAGCAGGGCGGCCGCACAGGCGCAGTCAGCGATACTGCCTGGGGGGTGACAGGTTCCCTTTAAGGTGATCTGGAGCTGCAGGACAGTGTGCGGCAGGATGTCCTCTGTGGAGGACACAGAGCACCTTAAGGTGGAGGTGCCCTAGCAGCACAGGAAGAGCAGCAGCGTGCAAGCGCCCCAGCGTCACATGGCAATTCACCTCCTCCGGAACCGGTACTATTTGGGTCAGCCTTTGGTGAATGTTATAAATACACCTAGTAGCTGATGTGGTCCGTTTCTTGTGCTTTTTTTGTAGGTCAAAAAAACGGCCAAACTAAACACAAACAGTGTGCGTTTTGCACAGTACCTTTGCCAGATAGCTATGTTAAAAAGCTTTGTCAGGCTTGTATTTGCCGAACTTTAGAGGAAGAAGCTCCCCTCCGTACATCAGACCTAAGGGCTGTTATCAGGGAAGAGATCAAATATTCCCTTAAAAGCAGACGGCATGAAAAATCTACGGGGGGTGTCACGCCGTAAGCGGCGATAAAGGGGCAGGACGGCGTACTGGGACCCGCACCTGTCTCTGCCACTTTAATGGGGCCCTGGCTTTCCCTTATCTCAGAGGTACCTATGATGGTTAGGAGGCCTGAGCCGACAACGTATCCCTGTCTCCTGTGCAGGCCCTATCAGTGGCCCCCTCTCCCCCCCAAAGGAGGTGGACTGCACCAGTGTAACAATACAACAAATAATAGGGTATACAGACAAGGTAACTAAAAGTCTCAAACTCACCAAATGCTCACACAACCACAGAGGAAACACAGAGAAGGGAAGAGAAGGAATAAATTAGGAAGGAAACAGGTTTAACATGCAACCAAAACAGCAGACCCCAATCTCTGTAAATAAACCTCCAACACTACGCTCCTTCAACCTCCAAGCCAGGCAGTAGAACTGATCACTGACAATAGCTGAAGTCAGGACTGGGTCTATATAGAGGATCAGATTACAAAATCCACTTCAGCTGAGAGACCCAGCTCTCAGCAACTCAGCAATAAGGTTAACTCCTGCACTGCTGGCACACAGCAACCAGGTCAGAATACAGGTGAAGAGCTTCTGTTCACTGTGTGTGAACGAGGCCCAGAGCGCTGCGGTTCTCTGGAACCTCTCAGTCGTGGTAGCCAGTGACAGGGGGCTTATCGCCAGATTCTAGCGCATCTTTACAAGAGGGCGAATTTTCAGGCTCTTCATCGCCATCCTCTTCAGACGAAGAGGGAAGACCATGCTTTTCCATAGAAAATATGGATGTATTAGTTAAAGCGGTTCGCACGACCATGGGGGTTGCAGAGAATAAGGAACCCAGATCAACCCAAGATATTATGTTTGCAGATTTGTGTCAGAAAAATCATAGATCATTTCCGGTGGTTGACACAGTTAAAGATCTTCTTAAGCGTGAATGGGATAAGCAGGATAAGGGGTTCTTACTATCATCTGCAAGGAGGAGATACCCCTTTGATGACGAAGTTTTAGCTGAGTGGGTAAAAGTCCCTAAGGTGGGCGCAGCGGTGGCTTCCAGTCAGTCAGCCACCTTACCACTAGAAGATGTAGGCCTTCTTAAAGATCCATCTGACAGAAAGGCGGACATGTTCTTAAAGAAATATTGGGAGTCGTCGTCTGGAGCATTTAAACCTGAAATTGCTAGTATCTGCACTGCCAGATCAGTTATGGTCTGGGTGGGTCAGCTAGAGGAGCAGCTTAAAGCTAAGGTCCCTAGAGATAAACTACTGGATTCTCTATCTCAGATCCGTGAGGGTGTAGCATACTTGGCAGATGCATCTGTAGACTCTTTAAAGTTGGCAGCCAGATCGGCAGGCCTCTCGAATGCTGCCCAGCGAGCTCTCTGGCTTAAGACCTGGAGAGGTGATGCTCTAGCTAGAGCAAAACTATGTACAATTCCATGCAGGGGTGAGTACTTATTTGGCCCTGTGCTGGATGACATCCTCGCGAAGGCAGAGGATAGGAAGAAGGGATTTCCTAAAGTGTTTAATCCTACTTTCAGAAATGCCTTCAGGAGACGCATGCCCTTCCAGAGAGCTTATTCAGACCGGGATTGGGAACCGAAGGAGCCAAAGAAGAAAGGTGCATACTTCAGTGGCTCTTCATCATCGAGACGTAGACACGACTACCGATAAATCAGACCTTCCAGTGAGGGGTAGATTAAAATATTTTTTTAACGAATGGGCCAAGATAACTTCTAGCAGCTGGATCTTGGGTATAGTTGCGTCAGGGTTAAAATTGGAGTTTCGGGAGGTACCTCCGAGTTACTATGTATTAACTACCCTTAATTCTCCAGATCACCAGCGGGCCCTGGAAATACAAATTCAGCTGTGGAAAGAAAAGGAGGTTATTGTAGAAGTACCAAAGGGTCAAGAAAAGGAGGAGTTTTATTCCCCTTTATTTTTAATTTCCAAGCCTGATGGATCCTTTAGGACCATCATAAATTTGCGGAAATTAAATAAATTTCTACAATATCATGCCTTTAAAATGGAGTCCATTAGGTCGGCAACTAAACTTCTATTTCCCAGGTGTTATATGACTGTCCTGGATCTAAAAGATACATACTACCATCTACCCATTTACAAGGATCACCAGCAGTTCCTCAGAATGGCGGTATGGCTAAACGATCAGGTCAGGCACTTTCAGTTTACGGCAATGCCATTTGGGCTGTCTATGGCACCGAGAGTGTTCACTAAGATTATTGCAGAAGTAATGGCCTATATCAGGGAGCAGGATACCCTGGTTATACCCTACTTGGACGCCTTCCTCATAATTGGGAATTCAGTTTTCCAATGTAAGGCCCGCCTAAACTGTATAATATCATCTCTGCAGGACCTTGGTTGGTTGATCAACTAAAAGAAATCAAAACTAGAACCATCAACGCGTCAGATTTTCCTCAGCATTCTTCTAAGCTCAGAAGATCAACTATGTTTTCTACCAGAGGACAAAAAAGAGAGGATTATTCACAAGGTCAGAACCGTGAGAAGGAATCCAGATCTAACTTTGAGAGACGTAATGTTCCTGCTGGGGTCATTGACATCATGCATACCGGCTTTTCGGTGGGCTGAGTCCCACACTCGTGTATTACAATCTGAGATCCTCAACGCAGAAATGAATCTTCAAGGTCGTCTAAATGGAGGACTCAGATTGTCAACCGCCACTCTCTCCAACCTAAAGTGGTGGCTGGATGTTGGCCATTTGTCAAAAGGGGTGCAGTGGAGCATAATACCAGGCAACACAGTCACAACCGATGCCAGCCTAGTAGGTTGGGGAGCTCATATGGGAGACGTTTTGGCCCAAGGGCGGTGGTCACTTCGGGAAGTCCAAAACTCTTCAAATTTGAAGGAACTCACAGCAGTCAAATATGCGCGGCTTCAGTTTCTACCGGCCTTGCGGGGTTCACATGTACGGGTGCAAACCGACAACATGACAGTAGTGGCCTACCTCAACCATCAAGGGGGGGACAAGATCAGTCTCTAATGTCCACCACTGCAGACATACTCGCCTTAGCCGAAACTCACTTCCTTTCTTTATCAGCACTCCACATACGAACACAATGTGGAAGCAGATTATCTCAGTTGTCATTGCTTACGTCAGGGGGAATGGTCTCTGACCCGGCAAATATTCAAACAGTCAGTCTCTGGGGATTACCAGTTATAGATCTGTTTGCTACGAGGAGAAACAGGCAGGACAGGCAGTTTGCATCACTTCAGGTAGCAGACAGACCATGCATAGTAGACTCCCTTCAAGTCCGTTGGGATTTTCCCCTAGCATATGCGTTTCCCCCAATGTGTCTGATTCCTCCAGTTCTCAGGAAGATCAGGGAGGAGGGTGGCGAGGGTAGTTCTAATCGCCCCCTTCTGGCCCAGGAGACCATGGTTTTCTCTACTCAGAGCGATGTCAGTGACCGACCCTTGAGTGTTGCCCTCGAGTCCAGGGCTCCTCTCTCAAGGTCCATTTCGTCATCCCAATGTGGAGGGCCTTCATATGACGGCGTGGAATTTGAGAGGGAGTTGCTAAGACGGAGAGGATTTTCGGAGGCCTTAGTATCTACCTTGCTAATAGCTGGAAGGAGGTCACTTCCAAAATTTACTCTAGGGTCTGGAAGAAGTTTCTAGCATTCCATCAGCATCCCCTAACAGACCATGTTCCGATTCTGGCAATTCTGGAATTCTTGCAGAAAGGCCGAGAGTTGGGGTTGGCAGTTAATACCCTTAGCGTTCAAGTGTCAGCTTTAGGAGCCCTATACAGGTCCTTCTCAAAAAATTAGCATATAGTGTTAAATTTCATTATTTACCATAATGTAATGATTACAATTAAACTTTCATATATTATAGATTCATTATCCACCAACTGAAATTTGTCAGGTCTTTTATTGTTTTAATACTGATGATTTTGGCATACAACTCCTGATAACCCAAAAAACCTGTCTCAATAAATTAGCATATTTCACCCGTCCAATCAAATAAAAGTGTTTTTTAATAACAAACAAAAAAAACATCAAATAATAATGTTCAGTTATGCACTCAATACTTGGTCGGGAATCCTTTGGCAGAAATGACTGCTTCAATGCGGCGTGGCATGGAGGCAATCAGCCTGTGACACTGCTGAGATGTTATGGAGGCCCAGGATGCTTCAATAGCGGCCTTAAGCTCATCCAGAGTGTTGGGTCTTGCGTCTCTCAACTTTCTCTTCACAATATCCCACAGATTCTCTATGGGGTTCAGGTCAGGAGAGTTGGCAGGCCAATTGAGCACAGTAATACCATGGTCAGTAAACCATTTACCAGTGGTTTTGGCACTGTGAGCAGGTGCCAGGTCGTGCTGAAAAATGAAATCTTCATCTCCATAAAGCATTTCAGCCGATGGAAGCATGAAGTGCTCCAAAATCTCCTGATAGCTAGCTGCATTGACCCTGCCCTTGATGAAACAGTGGACCAACACCAGCAGCTGACATGGCACCCCACACCATCACTGACTGTGGGTACTTGACACTGGACTTCAGGCATTTTGGCATTTCCTTCTCCCCAGTCTTCCTCCAGACTCTGGCACCTTGATTTCCGAATGACATGCAAAATTTGCTTTCATCAGAAAAAAGTACTTGGGACCACTTAGCAACAGTCCAGTGCTGCTTCTCTGTAGCCCAGGTCAGGCGCTTCTGCTGCTGTTTATGGTTCAAAAGTGGCTTTACCTGGGGAATGCGGCACCTGTAGCCCATTTCCTGCACACAGTGGACTCAGTCCACTGCTTCCTCAGGTTCCCCAAGGTCTGGAATCGGTCCTTCTCCACAATCTTCCTCAGGGTCCGGTCACCTCTTCTCGTTGTACAGCGTTTTCTGCCACATTGTTTCCTTCCAACAGACTTACCATTGAGGTGCCTTGATACAGCACTCTGGGAACAGCCTATTTGTTGAGAAATTTCTTTCTGGGTCTTACACTCTTGCTTGAGGGTGTCAATGATGGCCTTCTTGACATCTGTCAGGTCGCTAGTCTTACCCATGATGGGGGTTTTGAGTAATGAACCAGGCAGGGAGTTTTTAAAAGCCTCAGGTATCTTTTGCATGTGTTTAGAGTTAATTAGTTGATTCAGAAGATTAGGGTAATAGGTCGTTTAGACAACCTTTTCTTGATATGCTAATTTATTGAGACAGGTTTTTTGGGTTATCAGGAGTTGTATGCCAAAATCATCAGTATTAAAACAATAAAAGACCTGACAAATTTCAGTTGGTGGATAATGAATCTATAATATATGAAAGTTCAATTGTAATCATTACATTATGGTAAATAATGAAATTTAACACTATATGCTAATTTTTTGAGAAGGACCTGTATAACAGCAATGTGGTGGGAAATAGATGGGTGTCCAGATTTATTAAGGCTATTGAATGTAGTAACCCAGTTTATATTGCTAGATTGCCGCCATGGGATTTAAAGTTGGTATTAGATGCTTTAACACAACCCCCTTTTGAGCCGTTAGGTTCTGCCTCAATTAAGATTCTGACCCTAAAAACAGTTCTTTTGTTAGCCTTAACTTCTGCTAGGCAGGTCAGTGATATTCAGGCGTTATCAGTGGACCCTCCCTATCTAATGGTCTTTCAGGATAAAATTGTTTTGAAGCCAGACCCAGCTTATTTACCAAAGGTAGCTTCTAGGTTCCATAGGAGCCAGGAGATATATTTACCATCCTTTTGCGATAATCCAGTTTCAGCAGAAGAACAGAAATGTCATACGCTAGATGTTAGAAGAGCAGTATTGGAATACTTAGACAAGACACAAACTTGGAGGCAGAGTAGGGCTCTGTTTGTTTCTTTCCAGAATCAGAAGAGAGGTGCGAGTATCACAAAAAGTTCTATCACCAGATGGATCAGAGAAGCAATATGTCTAGCCTATTCCGCCAAGGGGGAGACTCCTCCAAAAGGCATCAAAGCCCACTCCACTCGAGCCATGGCCTCATCCTGGGCAGAGAAAGCGGATGTCTCCATTGACATGATATGTAAGGCGGCAACGTGATCATCTCCTTCCACCTTTTATAAGCACTACCGTCTTGATCTATCTTCCAATTCCAGCCTAGACTTTGGGTGATCAGTACTTAGTGCTGTGGTCCCTCCCAGGTGAATAGTCTCTGAAAGTCTCTCTTAGGGTGCTAGGGTGCTGTCGTGGCTATAGGAAAACCGGTTGTTACTTACCGGAAATAGGATTTTACAGAGTCCACGACAGCACCCGCACATTCCCCCCCCCCCCCCCCTGTTGTTAATCACTGGATTTCTGCACTCTATTGGAAGGTGTGCTTTTAGTTTTCACTCTGTAGAGGTGATTGTATTTAGTATTGTTTAAGAGTCCCTTATACTCTGAAACACACACTGGAGTGGTGAGGGGGACCGCCCCTTTTTAACCTGTACGTTCCTGTCCTGATGGTGGGCGGATCCCCTCTCTCGTAGGGTGCTGTTGTGGCGATAGTAAAACTTCCGTTTTCGTAGGGTGCTGTCGTGGACTCTGTAAAATCCTATTACCTGTAAGTAACATCCGGTTTTCATTTCATGATCTCTCTCCCCAAGGATTTGCTGAGAACAAGACTCTGAATATGGATCGGATATTGCCTTGGACCTGGACTTGCCAGAGCTTCAGTAAAGGATGGACTCGCCTATTTATATCATCAACCAATCTCTGTACATTGACGAGGACTCTGGTTCTGCTCTAGACTACACAGTGTCCCTCATAAGGAGACTAAACTCCCTCGTAGAGCATTTGCCATTCAGTCCAGATAAGCGATTCACTGGACAGAAGCCTCTACGTTGGATGCCATGCCTGGTCTGATTTTTAAGGGCGACTTGTCCTTTAAAGGACACAGATCCCCCCACACCATCAACAGACGAGCACACGGAGTGTCGCCTCCATGTATCCTCTTCTGCATCCAGGCCTAACGCCAGACAACCTGTCCTGTCCACCCAGAGACCTGAACTCTGTGGATGTACAGAGGCACCCTTTTTGGCATCCGAGCATCCCCCTCTGCATCACCACTATTTAGCAGATGATGCAAGAATGCGGACGATCCCTCTCCACTTCCCTGTTAAGAGGATGGTGGATCGAGGGTTCCTAATTTTTAACTCTGCACCATCAAAAGACAGCGGCGATGGCAAGAGACTATGACCTGCTGGATGCAGCTGCGCATTCTGCCACTTGGCAGATTAACCGGGTAGAGTCTCCTGTGGTATACCTACCAGTATCCCTGCCCAATGTATCGTCAATTAAAAATACCACGGACTGTCAGATAGCAAATCTGGTTCGTTCAGTCTTGCGGCTTAGGATTCAGCGCTCTACCCTCCCTAGCCCGCCGCATGGATTACTAGAGCAATGATCTCCTGGCTGGAGACCCTAACTACCGTATATACTCAAGTATAAGCCGAGATTTTCAGCCCACTTTTTTGGGCTGAAAGTGCCCCTCTCGGCTTATACTCGAGTCATACCTAGGGGTCGGCAGGAGAGGGGGAGCAGAGCTGTGTAATAATACTCACCTGCTCCTGGCGCGTCCCTGCACATCTGTTCCCCGATGCCGGCAGCTTCTTCCTGTAGTGAGCGGTCACATGGTACCGCTAATTACAGTAATGAATATGGACCCGACTCCACTCCCATAGGGGTGGAGCTGCAAATTCATTACTGTAATGAGCAGTACCATGTGACCGCTCAGTACAGGAGGAAGCTGCCGGCGCTGGGAAACAGATGTGCAGGGTCACGCCAGGAGCAGGTGAGTATGGCGGGGTCAGTGCGCGATGTTCACCTGCTCTGTTATGACCTGGTGGTTAAGAGGCAACATGGGACAAGCTCTGAGGAGGTGGTATCTGTACTGACCGCAGTTCCTAATCCTAACACCAACACTAGAAGTAGCCGTGGGATGTTCCTGTCACTCCCTAGACACGTCGTCACAGCCTGAGAACTAACTACCTAAATAGACAGAACAGAAAAGGCTACTGTGCGGTCAGTATTAAAAGCTAAACAATTCCACGCAGAGTTTACAAAAATAATCTCCACACCGACTCACGGTGTGGAGGGCAAATCTGCTTTCTCAGAGCTTCCAGCTAAGTTGAATATATCATACTGAAAAGCTGGACAAGAAAAAACATAACATGAGCTGAGCGATTAAAGTCCACAGCAGGTGGACAACAAAAGAACAAGCAAGGACTTAGCTTTGCTGAAATGGACCGGCAATCAGAGAAATCCAAGGAGAGATCTGAATCCAACCAAGAAACATTGACAGCAGGCACTGGCTGAAGCCCAGAGCCAGGTTAAATAGCAGAGCCAGAAGAGACGATCAGTGGAAGCAGCTGCTAATGCTAAACCCAAGGAGCAGCAGTTCCACTCAAAACCACCAGAGGGAGTCCAAGGGCAGAATTCACAAAAGTGCCATTCACAACCACCGGAGGGAGCACAAGAACGGAATTCACAACACTGCTCCCCATTCCACCGTCGGCGCCGCTGCTTCTTCCACGTCCTCTGCAGTGACGCGCAGGTCAGAGGACGCGATTAGTGCACGCCGCCCTCTGCCTGAACAGTCAGTGCAGAGGACGCTTAAGACAGCAGCGGTCGGCGGTGGAACAGGAAAGGTGAGTATAGCAAGTGCTGGGGGCCTGAGAGGTGAGTATGTCATTTTCTATTTTTTTAATCGCCGCAACAGCATATGGGGCAAATGTCTGTATGGAGCATCTTATGGGGCTATGTGCAGCATTATATGGGTCAAATATCTGTATGGGGCCATGTGCAGCATTATTTGGGTCAAATATCTGTATGGGGCCATGTGCAGCATTATATGGGGCAACTATCTGTATGGGGCCATGTGCAGCATTATATGGGGCAAATATCTGTATGGAGCATCTTATGGGGCCATGTGCAGCATTATATGGGGCAATTATCTGTATGGAGCATCTTATGGGGCCATGTGCAGCATTATACGGGGCAAATGTGTCTATGGAGCATCTTATGGGGTCCTAATCAACATTTGTGCTGGATTATATGGGGCATATTTTAATATGGATCATCTTATGGAGCCTATCATAAATTGTATGGAGTATCTTATGGGGCCCATCATGAACTGTATGGAGCATTATATGGGGCTCCTGATTCAATATGGATATTCAAAAACACAACCTACTGATGTCTCAATTAATTTTACTTTTATTGGTACCTATTTTTATTTTTGAAATTTACCAGTAGCGTCTGCTTTTTCCACCCTAGGCTTATACTCGAGTCATTAAGTTTCCCAGTTTTTTGTGGCAGAATTAGGGGGGTCGGCTTATACTCGGGTCGGCTTATACTGGAGTATATACAGTACTTTGATTCACACCAGTAACCTTTTCCCGAAGACAGTACAACTGGCCAAGCAAATCTTTTGAGCGGGAGACTAAAAAATGATCGTATGTTTCCTACAGACCCAACCAGCAGTGGAAGGGTTATCCAGGACAGTCTAGTTCTAAGATATCTTGGTTCCAAAAAGGGGAACAAAAAGTAAGACCAATCCTTGACCTCAAACTTCTAACAGCCTTTGACAAGGTCCTCCTTCTTCGGATGGAGTTCCTCCGCTCAGCCATTACTTCAACAGAAAAAGGTGCAGTTTCTGGCATCCATCGACATTCGGGGATGCTTACCCTCACATTCCTATTTTTACCTCTTCAAAAATTCCTTTGCTTTTCCATTCGTGAACAGCACTTTCAAGTAACGACCTTGTCCTTCGGCCTTGCTACCGCACCCAGAGTGTTCGCAAGGGTCATGGCGGCTGTCATGTTCCTCTTGCACCCTAGAGGCATGGCCGTCCTGCCCTGTTTGGTCAACTGTCTAGCCGCTCTTCCAGGATTACGCTGAGTCGTCTATATCACTTGCGATACCCTCTCACCTGGTCTGGCAGCTAAACTTAGAAAAGTTCTCCTCATTTCCAGCCCAGCAGATATCCTTTTTGAGGATGATGATCCTGCACACTTCCAGAAGGATGGTAATTCTCCTTCGAGACAAAGTCATGGCCCTTTAACAGGGAGCTTGCGCACTTGATCACTCATCCCCTCATTTCATTCGATTTGCTAGGAGGGTTCTGAGGAAAAATGGTGACGACAATAGAAGCAGTTTCCTTTGCGCCGCTCGTTTTCAGCAAGTCAAACAGACTTTCAGACGGTAGTCTCTGAGCTCCTTCTTCATCCAGGGCCTTTCTCCCGGTTCAATGGTTATTAGTAACTACCAATGCAAGTCGTCTTCTCCCGATCATTGCTCTGGAGATCCGAACTGTACTCCTACAGCAGGTCCACTGCCTTCTGGCTGGTCACCACATCCGAATTCAATTGGATAATGCCACGGCTGTGCCACACGTCAATCATCTAGCAGGTACCCACAGTCAGGCGCCATGGCCGAGGTACCTCACATTCTCTGATGGGCTGAGATCTATCATTCGGTGATCTTGGCAGTACATATCCCAGCAGTAGAACTCTGGGCGGCAAACATTCAGCCTTCGGTTCCACCTCAAGTGAGTGGGAACTTCACCCGGAAGTCTTCCATCAGATCTGCCTTCACTGGAGCTCTCCAGTTATAGATCGGATGGTGTCCAGACTGAATGCCAATGTTCTCGAGTTCGTGGTTCAGCCTTGAGATCCAAGAGCCATCGCACTGCATGCTCTGGTTCTTCCGTGATACCAGTTTCCATAACTCTCCTTCCACTACCCCAAAAGCCTTTCGGAAGCAGAAAGGGCCCCAGTGATCCTCGGAGATCTGCACTGACCACGTCAGTTTTTTTTTGTTTGCGGAGCTAGTATCTTTCCGCCTTATTGCAACAAAACTGCAAGTGACTTCCTCGCATGGAGTTTTCACATGTGGTTCTTCCCTATCGCATACCGTTAGATCATTGGAACCTTAATGGTCCTAGGAGTCTTACAGTAGACTCCTTTTTATCCGGAAGACTTTACTATCAGGGAAGGTCGCCCTTTTTTCTCTGCGATATTCTCATTCTAACGAGTCTTCGGAGCTAGCTGCTCTGTTCTTTCAGACTTTTTTCCCTTATTAACTTCAAGGCAAGGTTGTCCTCAGGCAGTCACCGTCCCTTGTTACCAAGGTGGTATTGTATTACCACTAGTGTTGAGTGATACCGTCCGATACTTGAAAGTATCGGTATCGGAAAGTATCGGCCGATACCGGCAAAGTATCGGATCCAATCCGATACCGATACCCGATACCAATACAAGTCAATGGGACTCAAGTATCGGACGGTATCCCTGATGGTTCCCAGGGTCTGAAGGAGAGGAAACTCTCCTTCAGGCCCTGGGATCCATATAAATGTGTAAAAGAATTAAAATAAAAAATATTGCTATACTCACCTCTCCGACGCAGCCTGGACCTCACGGAGGGAACCGGCAGCGTTCTTTGCTTAAAATTCGCGCGTTTCCTTCCTTCTGTGAAGTCCCGGCTTGTGATTGGTCGCGTGCCGCCCATGTGGCCGCGACGCGACCAATCACAGCAAGCCGTGACGTAATTTCAGGTCCTTCAGTGATTTTAAAATTACGTTCTGGCTTGTGATTGGTCGCGTCGCGGTCACATGGGCCACGCGACCAATCACAAGCCGTGACGTCACGGGAGGCAGGAAACGCACGCATTTTAAAATTACGTCCTGGCTTGTGATTGGTTGCGGCACGCAACCAATCACAAGCAAGCCGTGACGTAATTTCAGGTCCTGAATGCAGAATTCTGCATTCAGGACCTGAAATTACTCACGGCTTGCTTGTGATTGGTTGCGTGCCGCAACCAATCACAAGCCGGGACGTAATTTTAAAATGCAGAATTCTGCATTCAGGACCTGAAATTACGTCACGGCTTGCTTGTGATTGGTTGCGTGCCGCAACCAATCACAAGCCGGGACGTAATTTTAAAATGCAGAATTCTGCATTCAGGACCTGAAATTACGTCACGGCTTGCTTGTGATTGGTTGCGTGCCGCAACCAATCACAAGCCGGGACGTAATTTTAAAATGCGCGCGTGTCCTGCCTCCCATGACGTCACGGCTTGTGATTGGTCGCGTCGCCCATGTGACCGCGACGCGACCAATCACAAGCCAGAACGTAATTTTAAAATCACTGAAGGACCTGAAATTACGTCACGGCTTGCTGAGATTGGTCGCGTCGCGGCCACATGGGCGGCACGCGACCAATCACAAGCCGGGACTTCACGGAAGGAAGTTAACGCGCGAATTTTAAGCAAAGAACGCTGCCGGTTCCTTCTGTGAGGTCCAGGCTGCGTCGGAGAGGTGAGTATAGCAATATGTTTTATTTTAATTCTTTCTTTTACACATTATTACATTAATGTTGTTTCGATACCGATACCACAAAAGTATCGGATCTCGGTATCGGAATTCCGATACCCGCAAGTATCGGCCGATACCCGATACTTGTGGTATCGGAATGCTCAACACAAATTACCACTGTTATGAGGGCATCATTCTTCCATCATCTCTTTCAGCACCAGTCCACAAAATGGAATGCGTTCCCCATATTCTGGACGAAGTGAGTGCTCTGAGTAGGAACATGTTGAGGACGGCATCCTTCCGAAGATTGGACGCTTTATTTGAGCTTCCTGAAGATAAGAGAAAGGCTTCCTGACATTTACAGGAAGGGTTTAGCTGTTTCATCGGCCATGTTATCCTGATGGATTCGTTACACCATCCAGGAGTCCTTCCGTGTTAGATGTCAGCCTATCTCCCTGTCTATCAAGGGTTCTGGGCACCAGGCGTTTGCAAAGCATGCCTGCAAGCTGGCGGATTCGTCCAGTCCGCATGCATTCTTGAAGCACTATAATTCCCACACTGCCACAGATGTGAGTCTGGGCAGGCGGACTCTGCAGGCCGCGGTGGTGCACTTGTAAGTATCGGTTACACAGGGCCTGATCTGATGTTGTCCCCACACAGGGACTGCTTTGGGACGTCCCACGGTCTGTGTCCCCCAATGAGGCAAAGGAGAAATGGGGATTTTTGTGTACTCACCGTAAAATCCTTTTCTCCAAGCCATTCATTGGGGGACACAGCTCCCACCCTGTTATTAGCTTATGGTTGTTTTATAATCTGACATGCTATACTCTAATATATAATATGACATGCTATACGCTCATGTTATTGACCTCCTACTGCTTTTGCACCGAACTAGTTAGCTGAGAGCCAGCAGAAGGGTGTACACTGCAGGGGAGGAGCTAACTTTCTTTGTATCACTTAGTGTCAGCCTCCTAGTGGAATCAGCATACACCCACGGTCTGTGTCCCCCAATGAATGGCTCGGAGTAAAGGATTTTACGGTGAGTACACAAAAATCCCTATTTTTAATACATTCTTACTTTGCAGCCTTTTTCCCACATCTGCCTACATTTTTTGCACCATACCATATACGGTATACTCTTTTTACTCTGTATCCTGCCATTGTTTTGTTAGTTATTGGAGCAGATGTATAATGTTTTTTTCCTCCTATAAATATTTGTATACTGTGTTTACTTACCCATCCTCATTCTTCTTCTATTCACTGTAATGAAGCTGTGGTTAATGAAGAAACAAAAAGTATGGCTGACATGGTGTCTAAACAGAAGACCAGTGCCAAAAGGAAAACGATTTATAAGCGGCGCGTAACAAGACCTGTGTGTCACATGGACTTAGTACGACGTGGTAGATTCACCCCTGTACTTCCGGCATCTGTGAAAAGTGAATTACGGGACCTTCTCTCCATCTCGCCGTTGCTGGTTTCCGAATTGGAGAGTACTTTCTATAAACGATTTGGTCGGAGTTTCCAGTATACCCGTTATGGCTTCTATTCTCTGCTAAATGTCCTCGGGTCAGTGTCTGACTTTGTGCAGGTGCAGCAGACTCGAGCAGGATCATTACTGATGCTTAAGACTCCTGTCACTGATAGGACTCCTACTGTTACTAACAGAACATTAAAATGTGAGTATCCATTATTATTAATGTTATTGATATTATAAATTGGAGGTTTGTTAATATCTGATACTTTTCATCTCCTAGGCTCAAATCTTCAATATTCAAATCTTGGAAACCTCTTTAAAGGGTCAAACAGTTCTATAAATGTGGAACAAATTGCTGTCAAAAAGTCAGTTGTTGGGAACAGTCCATTGCCTTCTGCAGTCCCCCAGTCAGCTGGACTTACAGCCTTGGATAAGCTGTTTATGGCAGCAAAGGAGGAATTCATGGCCAAAAACAGTTCTGCTGCTCCTAGTCTCAGAGCAGGAAAGACACATTCTGAAATTGTTTCTCATGAAATAACTGAAAATTCAGTTTTAGTGAATAGTATTTCAAGCTCTCTGCCATCTGATATAGCCCCGGACATTGCAAACAGACAAGTTGAAACCCTAAGGTTGGACACAGGTCCTATGAAGACTGATGTAACAGATGGCAGTCTACACGGGCTAGAAGAAAAGGTACATGTTGTGTGTCTTCATGGGATTGTCTGGTTCAAGAAGCCTGTCTTTAGGTACCCTATTATGGCATTCTGGATTAAATAATTACTTTTAAGGGTAGAATTGCAAAGTACCGTACTTGTAAGAACAAGCAACTTTGCAGTAAACTTTTTATTAAGAAATCTTTACTCTCAAGAATGGAGTGCTTTTTAATTTCACTATTTTTAAGCCTTGTTATCAAGGCTAGCAGTTTAGCAGCAGTGGGTAGACATCTGCAGTGCTTACAAGCTCTTTCCAGTAGTGCTTGTAAGTAGAGTTGAGCAAATATGTTCGTAATCGGTCGCTGAATCTGAATTTGCCATATTCGTGCCATATTGGTAACCTATTCGTACCGAATTTATGTTTGATGATCAACTCCTAACATATTCGTTCATTTCTACTCCCATTGACTACAATGGCATTCGGCTGTGTTCGGCGAATATTGCAAAAACAATATTCGTCACCGATCATAATCGGAACCGTACTGCGACGAATTTGCTCAACTCTACTTGCAAGCACTACTCTGAGGCTGGCCGGGATCGCTAGAGTGCACTTTTAGCACTTGGTCCCAGCCAGCCTCATTGCCACTGTGCTCCTAGGATGCTGCAGAGGTGGTGAATATGCTTGACCCTTTTTTCCATTAAGTGGTTGGCAAGGCGGATTTAGATGAATTTTCTTAAGGGTGCAGTCAGATGAAAGTATAACTAAGACAGGGATCACAATGTAATGCTCGTACTGGCTGGTGCCTCTCCAGACCCAAGTATGTCAGCATGTATTTCTATGCAGCTGTCCCTCTCGGGTCAGGAGAGCCGGTGACCAGTCCCAGCTTTGTGTTGTGATCCCTGCCTCGTGCGTGTGTGTGTGTGCGCTGTAGGAACTTGGCGAGTATCTTCATGTCCAGTTATTTTGTTTAACTATGTAGCAATTTATATTTAATCGCTCCTATAAAATGTGTATTCTTTATTTATGCTTGTATATGAAGTGAAATTCTGTTTTGTTTCAGTTTAACAAGGATTTGAAACTCTGTTTATCACAGACAAAAGCAGGTTTTGTTATCAGCTGCGATCTTCGACAAGATATAAAACATGTAAGTCTAATAACATCTTATTAGACAAAAAGATGATAACTCAGTGGGCAGATTTTCTAACCAAAATGAGTTCCAAATGATGATACTGCAAGACAATCTCTGCTGATTAACCGCAATTTACATGGAGCAATCATTGGCATTGTATGTGATTGGTAATTCGCATAACTACTTATTGTTGGCAGCATATGAATATCTATGATAAACAAGTGTATACCTTTATTTTTTATTTATTTGGGGAGGCTAACGTGTTTACTTGGACCAGTGTTGTTTCATCTCCTACTGTAAGTGGTCCTATAGACTGATTCAAGAGATATTGGCAAAAAAAAGTCTGGCATCCAACTGGAATGTCTATGGCTGTCTATATATGGAGTCAGAGGCAATATTTAGTTTGGAAAAACGAAGGCTAAGGGGTGACTTATGTTAATGTATAAATATATGAGGGGACAGTACAAAGACCTTTCTGATGATCTTTTTAATCATAGACCGGTGACAGGGACAAGGGGGCATCCTCTACGTCTGGAGGAAAAAAGGTTTAAGCATAATAACAGACGCGGATTCTTTACTGTAAGAGCAGTGAGACTATGGAACTCTCTGCCGTATGATGTTGTAATGAGTGACTCATTACTTAAATTTAAGAGGGGACTGGATACCTTTCTGGAAAAGTATAATGTTACAGCGTATATATATTAGATTCCTTGATAGGGCGTTGATCCAGGGAACTAGTCTGATTGCCGTATGTGGGGTCGGGAAGGAATTTTTTTCCCCATGGTGGAGCTTATTCTTACCACATGGGGTTTTTTTTGCCTTCCCCTGGATCAACATGTTAGGGCATGTTAGGCTATGGGTTGAACTAGATGGACTTAAAGTCTTCCTTCAACCTTAATAACTATGTAACTATGTAATATTTTGCATATACTACTATTCATGTCTTATAAAGTAATTAGATGGAGGCCCGACGCTATCGCATCGGGAGGGCGGTAATGTCACGATGGGGGCAGGCTTTGCAGCGTTGAGAATCGCTCACCCACCTATCCACTCTCTCTTTCCCCATGTGCTCTCTTCTTTGACCTGTCTACCCCATGTGCTATCCCCCTTGTCTGCTGTCTCTCCTTCCTGTGCTGTGTTCTCCCCTCATGTTTTGTCCTGTTCGAGCTGTCTCCCCCCTGTGCTCTGTCTCTCTCACCCCTGTGCGTTTTCTCTCTCCCCCATCTGCTGTCTTCTCCTCTCATGTCATCTCTTATTTCACCTGTGTACCCCATGTGCTCTCCCCCTTGTCTGCTCTCTCTCTCTCCACCACTGTGCTGTCTTTTTCCATCTGCCGCCGGGATCAGCTGAATGATTTACTGCGCCTGCGCGGAATTCGCGCAGGTGCATTAAGTCAGATCGCCGCCATCTTTGTACAGACATATAGCGGCGGTCACATAAAGTGCGCATGCCCTCCTCCTGTACAAAGATGGCGGCGGTCAGTGAATCATTTGGCTGATCATCTTTTTATTAACAGAGGGCACCAACCTGTTGTGCATTTCCTTCACTAGTTTAGACTACACATCAGTACCCTGTCAAGTACAACTGATGTACAGCTCTGTTCAAATGAATAGGGCTCGCTGTATTTTTCTCCATCGCCACATTGGGGGACACAGGACCATGGGTGTATGCTGCTGCCACTAGGAGGCTGACACTAAGTAAATACAAAAAGGGTTAACTCCTCCTCTGCAGTATACACCACCCACTGGCTCCGGATAATACCAGTTTAAGATTAGTGTCCGTAGGAGGCACACTGGGGTCTGTCATTCAGACTACATTTTCTTTATTTTTATTCTTTATTTTTTAACACCTTTTGCACAAGAGGAAGACTGGGGCGACAGACCCTTTCAAGGGGCCGATCTCCCCCAAACATCAACAAGCGAGCACGGCGAGTGTCGCCTCCCCGTACCTTCTACTGCGACGTGGGATGCCTCAGCCGGACACAGCTTTGTGAAATCCTAGGGGATTGAACCCTTAGGATACACAGAGACCCCCTGTATTTTTTAGTATTAGTTAGGGGTCCCAGAGCTCAGACCCCCACTAGAAAGTGTTGACATATCCTAGCAGTATGCCTTCACTTTACAAGATGGGTTTACCCATTTAATGCATTGCTGTTAAGATAGATCACTGTATATGGTTTGTATTCTGTCAACATTATGAGACCCATATCCCGTAATATATGTATACTGTGTGAACATTTTGTGCACGCTGCTGAATTTGAAGAGGACAATATAATTAGTATCTTAAGGTTGTCCGCTTTCATTTTTTTCTTAAAAAGATAACAGCATTTCCCATAAGTTTCAGCTGCAAAAAGGGAAGAACTTGTGAAAAATCTGCAGCAAATTTTCTCACAATTTATGTGACACAAAAATGAACCCTTACCATACAAATAGAAATAAAAAATGGAAAAGTCAGCTCACCCGTAAGGTCACAAGGGAGTCAAATAGGAAACCAAGGATTTCCAGTATCAGAATCTTCTTTTAAAATCTATGATTTTTTTCATATAAAACAATAAAAGTCGTTATACCAACAATACCGTGGAAAACTGTAAAAATCTTAGCAAATGCGTTACATACAACTGTCTTTAGTCATTATATGTAATGACTAAAGATGGTTGCCTGAAATGCTTTTGCTAAGATTTTTACAGTTTTTCCACGGTATTGGTGTTCCGACTCTTCTATTGCCTTGTATGAGTAAAAATCATGGATTTTAATAGAAAATTCTGTTGCTAGAATTCTTTGGTTTCCTACTTCACATGCAAATGGTTTACATGTACTGCTGCCAACTTTTTTTTTTAAGTGAATTTTATAAAATTATGTTAAAATGTGTATTTAAAAATATTTATTCAACAGGTTATTTGTAAGCACCCAGAAGGACTCCCTGTTTCACATCTGCTAGCTGCATTTAAGGTGAGTTTGCATGTTTTAAAGGGTTGTTCCAATGTTTAGACGTTTCTTACTGATCGGTGTAGGTCCAACTGCTGGGATATCCTCCAATGCAAGAACATAGAGCCTAGCTGAATTGAGCCGTGGCTGGACATGCACACCTCCACTTCATTCATTCTCTGATACTGCTGGAAAAAGCCAAACTTTGTGCTCAGCGATCTCTGGCAGTCCCATTGATTATGAATGGAGCAATGGTGCGCATGTCTGGGTCTGCTACATGCAGTCTCCATTTTGAATAGAGAAGAGAATATTTGAATTTCTGATCACTTCCAAATATACAGAGAGATTCGTTTTTTTTGTTAAATGTTTGTTTTTTTTTAAAGCCTGTACGTTCTGTGATTTGGGCAGACTAAAGGCTGCCATAAATTGTAACCTGCTGTCTTTTAACGGTTTTGCAGTTTGTTACTTAGGCTACTTTCACACTAGCGGTTTTTGCAATCCGTCGCAATGCGTCGTTTGGCCGAAAAAACACATCCTGCAAAAGTGCTTGCAGGATGCGTTTTTTCCCCATAGACTAACATTAAGCGACGGATTAACACACGTCGCAACCGTCGTGCGACGGTTGCGCCGTGTTGTGGCGGACCGTCGGCACAAAAAAACGCTACATGTAACTTTTTTGCCGCCGACGGTCCGCTTTTTCTGACCGCGCATGCGCGGCCGGAACTCCGCCCCCCACCTCCCCGCACCTCACAATGGGGCAGCAGATGCGCTGGAAAAATGCATCCGCTGCCCCCGTTGTGCGGCGTATACAACGCTAGCGTCGGTAACCTCGGCCCGACTCACTGCGACGGGCCGAGCCCGACGCTATTGTGAAAGTAGCCTTAGGCTACTTTTACACTAGCGTCGGGCTCGGCCCGTCGCAGTGCGTCGGGCCGAGGTTACCGACGCTAGCGTTGTATACGCCGCACAACGGGGGCAGCGGATGCATTTTTCCAGCGCATCCGCTGCCCCATTGTGAGGTGCGGGGAGGTGCGCATGCACGGTCGGAAAAAGCGGACCGTCGGCGGCAAAAAACGTTACATGTAGCGTTTTTTTGTGCCGACGGTCCGCCACAACACGGCGCAACCGTCGCACGACGGTTGCGACGTGTGTCAATCCGTCGCAATCCGTCGCTTAATGTTAGTCTATGGGGGAAAAACGCATCCTGCAAGCACTTTTGCAGGATGCGTTTTTTCGGCCAAACGATGCATTGCGACGGATTGCAAAAAACGCTAGTGTGAAAGTAGCCTTACACAGAATCTAGCTTAGTGAATTGTGTTATATGGGCAGAAATAATGTATACCTGTAATTATTTTACTTTTTTTTTTTTTTTGGCCAGCTCCTTTGGTTATAACTTTTCTTTTTGTTTATAGCAATACACAGGCAAGGACCTGCCATTTCGAGAGATCGGATTTATGTCTGTTTTGGACCTTGTGGGATCCTTGGGCGACATGCTTTATTTAGAAGATCCAAAAGGTGGGCAAGATTGGTGTCTTTTTGACATTGACTCAAGAGGCAAGAAAAGTGGACATGGTGGAACTGGTAAGCTGAATTTTACATATCCGTATTTTATTTTAATAGAAGGAAAGAATAAAAACAATCTTTCTCCTACGCCTCATTGGGGGACACAGGACCATGGGTGTTATGCTGCTGCCACTAGGAGGACACTAAGTAAACACAGAAAGAATAGCTCCTCCACTGCAGTATACACCCTCCTGCTGGCTCTTAGTGAACCAGTTCTTGCTCAGTGTCTGTAGGAGGCACTTGGGTCTGCTTTCAGACCCCACCGTTTTTATTTTAGCTTTTTACTTTTTATTCTATTTTTCCTTAACGGGACGAATGGGGGGGACGGATCCTTTCTAGGTTCCGATCTCCCCCGAACCATCAACAGGCAAGTACGTGGAGCGTCCCTCCCATAACCTTTCCTGCAACGTTGGATGCCAGTCCTGAGCTCACCTTACGGGTGACAGTTCCTTCTCGTTCCGATCTCCCCCCTCCATATCAGGTGACCACATGGAGTAGCCCTCCATCTACCTCTCCTCTAGCCAGGTGCATAGCCGGACATGATATATATGGCGTCCGTGCAGCCCCCCTCTGCATCTCCACTGATATAGCGGATGACGCATGGCCGCAGAAGCTCTCCACCCCCTCCCTGACTAAGGCGACGGTGGATTGAGCACAAGCCCACCGCATCTACCATGAGTACACTGCGGGGCCAAGGCGCTGGGGGGTCCTGGTCCCCGGGGTATGGGAGGTCCGCACCTTAAACCTGTGTCCGTGGGTGGTCCGGAGTGCAGCAACCCCGCAAAGGAGTGCAGCTAATGTTGGCGCCAATAGCGGTCGCAACCGCAGAGAAGTTTAAAAAAAATTAAAATTTCCCTCATTTCAGGCCGGCGTTTTGGCCACACCCACCGACAGTTAGCCCCGCCCACTTTTCCTGGCGCTTCTCGTTCCCTGTGATGAGCTCTCACTTCCTGGTCTTGGCGGCCATCTTGGGACACCCACAACCCTGATGCTGCAGCACTGCTCCAGCGTTTCCTATCACAGCCCTCAGGACTAGCGTTTTTTCTCTGCCTACACTGTGGACCTGCCCTGGGGACTCAAGAAAAAGGACCTGGGTAAGCTCCAGAAGCATAGCTAAACCCTTCCCCTGCTAGTAAGCGCTTTCCTCCAGGCTTTACTATGTCCCAACCAAAGCCTCACAAAATGTCTGGGAAAACCCACACTGTATTTTTCGCTGCATGTACCTCTTGTAAGGTATCATTACCCCGGGGTCACAATACTGCATTATGCACAGCTTGTGAACCGGTGACGGCTCAGGAACCACCTGTTGCTGATACTGAACCCAGTGAGCCTAATCCCCCTGAGTGGGCTACCTCCCTTTCCCGGTCTATGGCATCCCTGGCAAAAGCGTTAGACTCGTTCCGAGACACTTCCTCTAACCAGGGCACTAATCCGGATAATACGGACGACGCTTCCGATGGTCAGAACCCCTCGTACTCCAGGGGTCGTACCTTGCCAAGGAGTTCTCACTCTTCCAGGAAAAGGACTCGTGCCATATCCCCAGACCATCACTGGGATTCGGGTTCTGAGAGCTCCATTTCTCGCTCCCCTTCCATTGGGGCTAGTAGAGAACCTGTTTCAGAGGACGATCTGACACGTCCCTAGATCAGGAATTTCATCACGATCAGGAGACTCTCGACACTCTAATTGAGTCAGTGAATAAGGCTTTGAGACTTGAGGAGGAACCTTTACCTAAAACGGATCATGCCGTGTCCTTTGAGAGGACCAAACGAGCTCACAGAGTGTTCGCCACTCATCCCGAGTTTAAGCAAATTGTTGAATCTCACAGGATCCGTCCATATAAATGATTCACAGGGCAGAAGCCCATGGAGTCCAAATATCTCTTTGCCCAGGATCTAAGAAAAGATTGGTCACAATCTCCCCCAGTAGATCCTCCGGTATCGCGCCTGGCTACGAAATCTGTTTTATCCTCCTCGGATGGCGCCTCTATTAAAAATCCAACCGATCCTCAGATCGACAATATGGCGCGTTCAGCTTTTGAAGCCTCAGCGGCCGCACTCTTTTCATCTTTGGCCGCTACGTGGGTGGCTAAGGCTATGACCCACTGGGCTGAGGTTTTTTCTTCAGCAGTACTGGATACCAATCTTCCCCCCGAGATAGCAGACCTCGCTACTCAGATAGCCAGAGCTGGAGATTTTGTAGTGACCGCGTCCCTGGATGCCGCTGACTGCGATTCTCAAGCAGCAGCCAATGCCATCACCATCCGGAGGCTCAGGGACTGGCGTGCAGATTCTACTTCTAAAAAGTCATGGACTTCTCTCCCATATCAGAGCGGTCGCCTTTTTGTCGAAAAGCTCGACCAGTTAATTTCTGACGCCACTGGAGGGAAGAGTAAATTTCTTCCACAACAGAGACCCTCTCGGCCCTTTTGGAACCCGCAACCACAGGCTCGGTCCAGTTTTTGTTTCGTTACAACTCAAACTGGTCCTCTACTTCCACATCTCCCGGTTCCGGCCGGACACAACGTGGAGACAGAGGTTCACAGACCTCTTTTAAGCCTTCCCCTTCATGGAGAGGCAGGCCAAGGCAGCCGGGATCCAGAGGCGCCAGAACGGGCAGACCTTCCACACAATGACTCACTGCGGTATCCGGGGGACACCCTCAAAGTAGGCGGCCGCCTGCTTTCCTTCAGTGTCGCGTGGCTCTCGGTCGTTCACGACGAGTCGGTCCGCGGACTAGTGTCCTCCGGATACAAGATAGATCTCTTATCGCGTCCTCCAAACCGTTTTTTCCTGTCTTCTCCTTTCAGGGCAAAAGCATCAGAGTTCTTCAAAGCTATAAGCTCTCTGAGAAAAGATGGAGTTATTATTCCGGTCCCTCAAAACGAAAGGTTTCAAGGTTTTTATTCAAACCTCTTCATTGTTCCAAAGAAGGAAGGTACAGTACGGCCCATCCTGGACCTAAAACTGCTGAACAAGTTTGTCTGGGTGCGACGGTTCCGGATGGAATCGCTTCGTTCTGTCATCGCCTCCATGGAAAAAAGGCGAGTTCCTGGCGTCTATAGACATCCAGGACGCATACCTCCACATTCCCATTTTACCTTCTCACCAAAGGTTTCTTTGCTTCGCAGTTCAGGAAGATCACTTCCAATTTGTTGCTCTGCCCTCCGGCCTCGCCACCGCTCCCAGGGTATTTACCAAGGTCATGGCGGCTGCCGTGGCCATACTCCACACCCGAGGCCCCTCTTTCCGCTCCTGCAAGGAAGCTGTGGCCATCACAATAGATACCTTTTCTCGCCTGGGTTGGAAGATAAACTTCAAAAAATCATCACCAGTACCGGCTCAGCGAATTTCCTTTCTAGGAATGATACTCGACTCGTCCCGGGGATTGGTTCTTCTTCCCCCGGAAAAGATCTGTCCTACAGCGAGAAGCGCAGAAACTCTCTCAGCCTCGCTCTCACTCTCTGCGCTTCAGTATGAGTCCTCGGCAGGATGGTAGCAGCTATGGAGGCGGTTCCATTTGCCCAACTACACCTCCGTCCCCTACAGCATGCCCTCCTGGCTGTTTGGGACAGGAACCCATTCTCCCTAGACAGTCGGTTCCTCCTTCCCCAGCGAGTCAGACAGTCTCTCAGGTGGTGGACATTGAAATCCTCCCTGAATCATGGGAAGTCTTTTCTTCCAGTACACTGGCTGGTTGTGACGACAGACGCCAGTCTTCTAGGCTGGGGAGCAGTGTTCCTTCATCACACTGCTCAGGGCCGCTGGTTCCCCCAGGAATCACGCCTTCCAATCAACATCTTGGAAATCCGCGCAATCAGGCTGGGACTTCTCCAGTTCCATCCCTTTTTAGCAGGTTGCCCAATCAGGATTCAATCCGACAATGCCACTGCAGTGGCATACATCAACCGCCAAGGAGAAACCCGCAGCAGGGCGGCCATTACTGAGGTAGGCCACATTCTCCGATGGGCCGAGGAAAACCGTTCAATGATCTCTGCTGTTCACATCCCGGGAGTGGACAATTGGGAGGCAGACTTCCTCAGTCGGCAATGCCTCGACTCCGGGGAGTGGTCTCTCCATCCGGAGATCTTCCACCAGATCTGCTGTCGTTGGGGAACCCCGGACGTGGATCTGATGGCCTCACGACTGAACTCCAAGGTTCCCGACTTCATGGCTCGGTCCCACGATCCGGCAGCCATCGGGGCAAACGCTCTTGTACTCCCGTGGCATCATTTTCAGCTTCCGTACATATTTCCCCCGCTTCCTCTCCTGCCGAGAGTCATCAAGAAAATCAGAGCGGAGAGGGTACCAGAATCCTGATTGCTCCAGATTTGGCCGCGCCGGGCGTGGTTTCTCTCCAAAAGTCATAGCTACCATGATCAGCGCTAGAAAGCCTACGGCTATGCGTACCTATCATCGCACTTGGAAGACTTTCTTTTCTTGGTGTAGCGACCGAAGATGTTCTCCTCTACATTTTTCCATCCCTTCCATTCTCGAGTTCTTACAAACGGGTTTGGACTTGGGTCTCGCCCTTAGTTCTCTCAAGGGGCAGATCTCAGCCCTGTCTGTTCTCTTCGAACGCAGGATTGCCATCAGATTACAGGTCAAGATGTTTATTCAGGGAGTCTCCCATCGGGCGCCCCCCTATAGGATGCCGATGGAACCATGGGATCTTAATCTGGTCCTCGGAGTTTTGCTACAGGCTCCTTTCGAACCTCTACAGGAGGTTTCCCTGTCTCTTCTTTCATGGAAAGTTGCTTTTCTGGTTGCGGTCACCTCTATTAGACGAATCTCCGAGTTCTCTCAAGTTCCGTTCCTGAACTTTCATCAGGATAAGGTGGTTTTGAGGACATCCCTCTCTTTTCTACCGAAAGTTGTATCCTCTTTTCATCTCAATGAGGAGATTGTCTTACCGTCACTCTGTCCAGCACCAGTCCATCGCATCAAGAAGGTCCTTCACACACTGGATTTAGTCAGAGCTCTTAGGAGATATATCTCGCGGACAGCGTCTTTCCGCAGGTCAGATGCCCTATTCGTGCTCCCGGAAGGAACGAGGAAAGGGTTTCCCGCTTCCAAGGCGACAATAGCCAAATGGATTTGTTCGGCTATTCAAGAGTCCTACCGAGTCAGAGGTCTTCCTGTCCCAGCAGGGATTAAGGCTCACTCCACTCGGTCAGTGGGTGTGTCTTGGGCTATCCGGCATCACGCTTCGGCAGCACAATTTTGTAAGGCTGCGACTTGGTCCAGGCTGCATACCTTTACAAAACGTTACCATATTCACTCTCAGGCCTCGGCAGATGCGACCGTCGGCAGATGAATTTTGCAGCCGGCTGTGCCACATCTGTAATTTGTGGGTACAACCAGCAATTGCAGTTAATTGTTTCCCATCCAGGGACTGCTTTAGGACGTCCCATGGTCCTGTGTCCCCCAATGAGGCGTAGGAGAAAAGGAGATTTTTGTGTACTCCCCATAAAATCCTTTTCTCCGAGCCAATCATTGGGGGACACAGCACCCACCCTGTTAGCCTATTGGCTTTGGTTTTTTTGAGTTAACTTGGTTTTGGCATAGTTCATCCTTGTTAAATATTAAGCTCCTACTGCTTTGTTACCGAATTGGTTCACTGAGAGCCAGCAGGAAGTTGTATACTGCAGGGGAGGAGCTATTCTTTCTGTGTTTACTTAGTGTCCTCCTAGTGGCAGCAGCATAACACTCATGGTCCTGTGTCCCCCAATGATTGGCTCAGAGAAAAGGATTTTACGGTGAGTGCACAAAAATCTCCTTTTCTGCAGACACTGCAGGCAAACAGAACTACAGAAAAATCCAAGTGGGCTTCATGATGCTGTTATTTTAACTCCCATGGAAGTGACCTGGAGTTATGAAAAAAAGCAGAGTTTACTGTGATCAAATACAGTACTGGCATTGATGTCCGCATTTTTTTTAATGTCTATAAATGACAATGAACCAAATTATGCACTTAATAAACTGCTATTTCTCTCTCGCTGCATTGGGGGACACAGAAGACCATGGGTGTATGCTGCTGACACTATGCAAAAAAAAGTTAACTCCTCCCCAGCAGGGTACACCCACCAACTGGCACGAAGGTAATCAGTTTTCGCTTAGTGTCAGTAGGAGGCAGACATGGGTCTGCACTTGGCTCCGTTTCTACCTTAAGTTTTTGTTGTTTTTTTTTTTTAATTAATGACTTCCTTTTTTGTTTCAAATAAGGCTTGTGAGGGCGACAAGAGTCCCCAGCCTCAGCCTGAGCCGCCTTTGGTGGTTGTGAATCATGCGCGCCAGTTTTTCAGTGGGTCCTGCCCTCTGCTCAGCGTAACAGGGCACTCGGTGTATTCTGGCGCTCGGGATCTTTGTGCATACTTTTCTAGCACCGCCCCTTTTTCCTTCTACCCGGTGCCATCTTCATTTGCTAGCTCATACAAGCTGCCTCAGCCCACGTGGTATCTGCAGCCTCCTCACCTGGTTCCTCCTCGCCCTCTGTTTTTCCTTTTTACCGCAATGCGAGTATCCAAGGTGGTGTGGGCTTGGGCAAAGCTCCTTCCCCAAGGTTTCCTGTCAGGTGCTCCGTCTTCTGAATTTGTGGATCTAGCGGACCAAATCGGTCAAGCAAAGAAGTACTTCCTTTTTATCGGTCGTCCATGACAGCACTACGGAAAGAGGGGATCCGCCCTTCAGGAACAGGAAACCTACAGATACATAAGGGCGGCACCTCTCCCACGCATCAGTTGGTTTCCTGTTCCTTCAGGACAGGATTCCCTTCAGATACGACTTCGTTCTCCTATCAATACCCAGGCCGGCTGTCTGACCCAGGTAGCGAGGGGGTCTCCTACCTCGGGCAGTGCGGGTCCCTGGAAGCGCCACGGTGGGTCCGGGTAGGGCTCCACGACAGTGAGCGATGCAGAGTGGAGCAGCGTCCGGAGGAGGTCTGTCTCCAGAGGCCAGCGAGGTGAGTATGTCTCCCCCCGACACCCCCCCCCCCCCCCAGGTCCGTTCGCTCTCCTGGGCCTCTGTCTTCCTTGCCTCTGGTCCTGTCGGTGCGGTGCAGGCTTCCTGGGGCGCCCCTCTGTGCTCCTTTCGGATCGGAGGGGGGCGGGGCCGGAGCCGTGGGCGGCGATGGTGTAGCGTCGTGCGGCTGGGGGGGTCCGGCGGCGCCGTCCCCGGTTTCCAAGCGCGTCCCTGAGTGCGCTGCCCGATACCGGAAGTGACACGCAGGGGGCGGGGCCGGGACCGGAAATCAAACGCCGGCCGACTTTAGCTGGGAACGCCGCGGTCCTGCTTGCGGCGCGGGGGGGGGGGGAGCGGTCAGAGGCGGAGGGGGGTGGAGCAGTGACCTGCACATGGGGGGGATGGATTCTGGCCACACACCTGCACATGTTCCGGATCCGGGGGAAGGGCTATATATAGCCGAACAGAACGCTGCAGGGCTGCTTGTGAGCCCATCTGCAGCTATGCATGAGCCGGAAGCTACCGTCGGTCTGCTGGAGCAGGAGCAGGACAGATCCTCGGAGAGGTCCCATGTGAACCCCCAGGCGAAGACCCACAGACGCAGTAACCAGGCTGGTCGCAGATCTAAACAGAAGGATTTGGACCGACCCCCCCAGTAATCCGGTACCTACCGCTACTGCCTGGGTAAGAGATCTTCGTGAACGTACCCTGATGCAGTCTTTTCCTATGTTTATTTCCGTAGGGGAAAAATGCGCTGGTAAGGTTAAAAACAAGGAGTGCGCGTTATGCGCTTGCCCTTTGCCAGACGCCTACCCTAAGAGGCTTTGTCAGTTGTGTGTGCGGCAGACTGTGGCGGAAGAGTCTCCTGAGTTTACGTTAAATCTTAGAGAGATTATCAGGAAGGAGGTGAAAGATTCCCTGAAATCCCTGTCCCGGGGGGAGCCTTCCAAAAGAAGGAAGCCTAGCGCCTCAGATTCGGATACGTCCGCTGGCCCTGGAAGAGAGAATGATTCAGACACCTCTGTCTCCTCAGCGTCCTCTTCGGAAGAGGAGTCTAGTCATTTGTTTCCCGTTGGACCAGATGGACAAGCTAATTAAATCAGTTAGATCCACCATGGGGGTGGCTGACGAAAGGCCAGAACTTTCAACGCAGGACTTAATGTTTGGCGGTCTAGACCCCAAAAAAGTAGGTCATTTCCGCTTAATGACAAGGTTCAGAACCTTATCAAAAGGGAATGGAAAAAGCCAGAGGAAAAAGGCTCCTTTCCACCGGCCTTTAAACGTAGATATCCCTTTGAGGACCCCCTGGTGAATACATGGGATAAGGCACCAAAGTTGGACGCAGCGGTGGCTAAGGCGTCTAAAAACTCATCTATCCCCTTTGACGACATGGCTTCCCTAAAGGATCCTCTCGATAAGAAGGCTGACTCGTTCCTTAAGGGGACATGGGAAATGTCGGCGGGTGCCCTGAGACCTGCTGTAGCTGCGACATGTGCAGCCAGATCGATGATGGTCTGGCTGGATCAACTAGGGTCCAAATTGGAAGAGGGAGTCTCCAGAGATTCTATGTTAAAATTCCTGCCAACAATTCAGAATGCCGCTGCCTTTCTCGCGGACGCATCTGCAGATTCTGCAAGAATGGCGGCTAGAGCGGCAGGATTATCAAACGCAGCACGCAGGGCCCTATGGCTGGAATGTTGGCCGGGTGACCTTCAATCCAGATCCCGTCTGTACTCTATCCCATGCGAAGGGGAATACCTGTTTGGTCCAGTCCTAGACGAACTGCTGGAGAAAGCCAGAGACGAGAAGAAGTTGTTTCCCAATCTACCAATTACTTCTTACAGGCGTCCCTTCGCAGGGAAAAGATTCTTTCGAAGGAGACCAGCCAGAGACCAGAGCAGATGGGAAGATAAAAAGAAGAAAGGTACTGGATTTATGTTTGGAGGTGGAGGACGTCAGGAGCCATCCCGTGAGGTCAAAAAACCACCCCAATGACTAGTCGCCCCGGTGGGAGGTAGACTATCTGCCTTCTACCCGGCCTGGTCCAAAATCTCCAGTAGCGATTGGATTTTGGGGTTAATAGCTACGGGTCTGCGGCTAGAGTTCTCCTCTATCCCTCAGAACTTCTTCAGAATTACCCCACTCAGGTCCTCTCCAGCAGAACAGGCAGCCCTGGAAGCGGACGTTCACGACCTGCTAAATAAGAATGTCATGTCGGAGGTTCCGGAAGGAGAACAGGGTAGTGGATTCTACTCTCCTCTATTCCTAATAAGTAAACCCGACGGCTCCTTCAGAACAATTATTAACCTTAGAGCTCTTAATAATTTCCTGACCGTTCAATCATTTAAAATGGAAACTATTAACACCGCAATAAAGCTACTGTTTAAAAACTGCTTTATGGTAGTATTGGATTTGAAGGACGCCTATTACCATATCCCTATTTATGCAGGTCACCAACGATACCTGAGGGTGGCGGTGCGGTTGGATGGGGTAGTCAGACACTTCCAGTATAGGGCCCTCCCCTTTGGTATATCGGTCGCCCCTCGGGTGTTTACCAAAGTAATGGCTGAAGTGAAGTTATGGCACACCTGCATGAGTCCGACATTCTAATAATCCCCTACCTGGACGATCTCCTTATCGTAGGTAAAACGTCGGATCACTGTCTGGAACAGTTACATAAAGTGATGTCCGCTCTGGAGCGTCTGGGGTGGATGCTAAATGTTAAAAAATCACGGTTACAGCCCATGACGGTGCAGCGATTTTTAGGCTTGACCCTGGATTCCCAGGTTCAGGAATGCCGTTGGCCTCAAGAGAAAATTGATCACCTGCACCTTCAGGTGCTGAATGCCTCTAAAAACCCCACCATGTCCCTTAGAAGAGCCATGTCTCTGTTAGGCTCTCTCTCGTCCTGTATTCCAGCGGTCCGATGGGCCCAGTATCATACGAGGATACTTCAGGGCGAGGTGCTGTTACAACAAAAAAGGTTGGGGGGATGTCTGGAGAGCCTGCTGACCCTATCCCATGACGCTATTGTATCCCTCAGATGGTGGCTAGACCAAGAGAACCTGTCCACAGGGGTCCCCTGGGAATATAATGTAACTCGTATAGTCACCTCGGACGCTAGCCCTTCTGGGTGGGGGGCTCACATGGGGGATACATTGGTCCAGGGGCTTTGGGATCGGGGTCAGATGGAAATGTCCTCCAACCTGAGGGAGTTAAGGGCAGTGGAACAGGCAGTTAAAACACTCCTTGTCTATCTACAGGGCCACCACGTGCGGGTATTCTCGGACAATCGGGTCACCGTGGCATACATAAATAACCAAGGCGGGACTCGTTCCAAATCCCTAATGTGCGTAGCAGATCGTCTATTCCATCTAGCAGAGCAACATCTTCTCTCGTTGACGGCTCTTCACATAAGAGGGGCAGAAAACACTGCGGCGGATTTCTTAAGCCGCAACACATTGAGGCAGGGAGAGTGGTCCCTGAACGGCTCCATCTTCAACCTCATCGTGGAAAGATGGGGTCAACCAGAGGTAGACCTGTTTGCCACAAAAGAAAACAGGAAAGTAGCACAATTCTGCTCTCTGAACCCCAGAGAAAATCCTCTGTCAGTAGACGCCCTCCTCATAGACTGGAACTTCAGGCTAGCCTACGCCTTTCCTCCCCTGTCTCTACTTCCTCTGGTGGTGAGGAAAATCAGGAAGGACAAAGCCACAGTGATAGTAATTGCCCCCTTCTGGCCCAGAAGAACGTGGTTTCCATGCCTGAGGGCTATGTCGATATCCGACCCATGGGTCTTGCCAGACATCCCGGATCTCCTATCCCAGGGCCCAGTCTACCATCCTCGGGCGGTTGGCCTTCATCTGACGGCGTGGATTTTGAGCGGGCGCTGTTAAAGGATAGGGGGTTCTCTCCGGCCCTCATTAACACGCTGCTGAAGAGCAGGAAAATAATCACCACAAAAATCTGTCAGAATCTGGAAGAGATTTCTTCAGAACTCAGGGGCAATAGCTGGACAGTCAATACCGATTGACCAGATCTTGGAACTCTTACAGAAGGGGTTAGATATGGGATTATCCCCAAATACTCTTAAAGTGCAGGTATCAGCCTTAGGGGCCCTCTTTGGCTGCAACATTGCTGAGAATCACTGGGTCAGCAGATTCATCAGTGAGACAAAACGGTCTAGGCCAATGGTGAAGAATAGAGTCATGCCATGGGACCTGAACCTTGTCCTCTCAGCCATGACAGAGGCCCCATTTGAGCCAATTTCTTCGGCCTCTATTAAAAATGTATCTCTTAAAGTAGCCTTCCTGGTGGCCCTAACATCGGCACGTAGGATAGGTGACATCCAAGCATTATCCAGGGTTCCCCCTTACATGCAGCTTAGGGATGATAGAGTGATACTATCCCCTGATCCAGCATATCTTCCTAAAGTAGTGTCCAGATTCCACAGAACACAGGAAATAGTTCTTCCATCTTTCCTCCCCAATCCTACTAACGATAAGGAAAGGAAGCTACACACTTTAGATGTAAAAAGATGTATCCTGGAATATCTAGCAGTAACTGATCCCTGGAAAATAGATAACGCCCTATTCATGTCCTATCAGGGTAGTAGGAAGGGTCATAGGGCATCGAAATCTACTTTAGCTAGATGGATCAGGGAGCGCATTCCACTAGAGCTATGGCGGCCTCGTGGGCGGAAAGATTGGAGGTGTCGATCGACCAAATTTGTAAGGCTGCTACTTGGTCTTCCCCAAACACATTCTAAAACCACTATAGATTGAACCTGGGTGCCTCTTCTGACCTCTCTTTTGGTGTAAGGGTGCCGCAAGCTGTAGTCCCTCCCTAGTTAGTTAATGTAATTCTCTCCGTAGTGCTGTCATGGACGACCGATAAAGTCTTAGTTACTCACCGGTTAACGGTGTTTTTCGGAGTCGATGACAGCACCTGTACATACCCTCCCATCTTCTTAAGTTCTGGGTGTACACCTCTTCCTTTATTTATATAATTCACGGTTAGTGAATAGTTAGTTATTGTATCATTGTTTATTATGTATGCTATTAACCTTGGTGGTCCTCTTGTGCTCTGTAAACCAACTGATGCGTGGGAGAGGTGCCGCCCTTATGTATCTGTAGGTTTCCTGTTACTGAAGGGCGGATCCCCTCTCTCCGTAGTGCTGTCATGGACTCCGAAAAACACCGTTAACCGGTGAGTAACTAAGGTTTTGGCTTTCCTAGATGCAGCCGTCGGCTGTGCCCTGGCAGCCTGCAACATCATCACCATCTGCAGCGTCCTATGGCTGAAGGCATGGAATGTGGATGCAGCTTCCAAGAAGTCCCTTGCCAACCTCCCTTTCCAGGGCTCCCGTCTTATTGGAGATAAATCGGGAAAGAGAGGATTCCAGCGACACAGTGTGAGGAAGGTAAAAATCCATGTTTATTGATTCATTTTAAAATTGTGTAAATGTTCACCATGTCCAGCAGCTAATTTTTCATATTTCAGCTGTTGCCAGCCCCATACTCTGAAACACGTAGGGTTCTCATATGTGCTGCTGGATGTGGTGAACATTTACACGATTTTTAAATGAATCGATAAACGTGGATTTTTACCTTCCTCACACTGTCAAGCTGTATCTTTAAGCCGCACCCTGGGCTGTTCGGTGCGAGACAAAAGACTGCAACTGACCTTCACACCAATGGTGAGCTGACACTCCCTCTCCCCTAACCCTGCACATGATAGATCTTATTGGAGAGGGACCAGATAAGATAATTTCAAGCGCCATGGTGGGTAAGCGTACTTTGCTTCCTCAACACAGTATCAAACACCTACCACCCAAGCGACGCTCAGTAGTTTTTAGTTACTTTCTGAGGTTTTCAGTTCAAAACAACAATCTGCAGGACAACTTTCCAGTTCGCCAGGAAAAGAAAAGACCTTCCTTCAAGTCAGCCCCCTTCTGGCGTTCATGAACCCAACAGCGCTGGTCTTCTAGGCCCTGTTGCAACAGATTCTTCGCCTCCACCTGGGAAGTCTCTCTGGGTGGGCATCAGTCTCTTTCGGTTCCGGGACGAGTTGCTCTCAGTACTTGACGTAGTCACTTACTGCTACAAAATAAAATTTAACAGACCCGTCCGCCAATCTGCTCAGTTGGGAAGCATTTTTTCAAGATATAACAGTACAGGACCGATGGACCGCCCAGGAATTGACCCTTCCCATCAACAGTCTAGAGCTCAGGGCAATCTTCCTTGCCTTGACCCACTGGCAGGACCTTCATTCCAGCTTTCCGATACGGGTTCAATCCGACAATGCTACGACAGTGGCATACATCGATCACCAAAAGTCATAAAGTGATGTCAGACGTGACTCAGATCCTTCCATGGGCCGAACGGAATGTACCATCCTGGGAGTGGACAACTGGGCCGCAGATTTTTCTCACTGCGAAGGTCTTGCAACTAGCGAATGGTCCCTGAATCCATCTGTTTTGCAAAAGATCTGTTTCAGATAGGGGTCTCCCAACGTCGATCTGATGGCGTCCAGGCTGAAATACAACGTTCCTCAGTTCGTATCCAGGTCTCAAGATCCTCTAGAGCAGGGGTGGGCAATTAATTTTCCTGAGGTGTCACATGATAGAACGTGACTGTTGTAGAGGGCCGAACCAATAGGCCTAAATTAATTCTCAATATTAATATCAATATATTGTAATTATATTATTGATAATTATATTAATTGTCACTTAATATTGAGCAGAATTAAGTATGCTGACATCCTCCTAAATATTGTTTGAACCCAAGTACAGCCCCTTTTGTATATTTTTTGAGCCCCCACACAGCCTCCCTATATACAGTATGAGCCCCAGACAGCCTCCCTATATAGAACATGAACCCCACACAGCCTCCCTATAGGTACTGCATGAGCCCCACACAGCCTCCCCATATACATCGTGAGCCCCACCCAGCCTCCCTATGTATAGCATGAAACCCACACAACCTCCCCTTGTGCAGCACAAGGCACCCATAACCTCCCCTTGTGCAGCACAAGGCCCCCATAGCTTCCCCTTGTGCAGGACAAGGCTCCATAGCCTTTCCTTGTGCAGCATGATGCCCCTACAGCCTCCCCTTGTGCAGCATGACACCCCCATTGCCTCCCCTTGTGCAGCACGACACCCCATTGCCTCCCCTTGTGCACCATGTCACCCCCATAGCCTCCCCTAGTGCAGCATGGCGCCACCATAGCCTTCCCTTGTGTAGCACAATACCCCCATAGCCTCCCCATGCCCACCCAAACGTCTCATGCACATGAAAAAAAAATGAACACCACATACTCACCTCGGTCCCGTTCCCCGGCACTCTGATTCTCTCACTGCCTCCGGTGCGCTGACTCTCCAGAGCACACAGCTGATGCAATGAAATGACGTCATCGCATCAGCTGTTTCACACACTGATTGATGAAGGAAGTGGCCAGAGGCCCCTCCTCCACCAATAAAGTCAGCGCAGATGGAGACCATGCAGCTCTTGGACCTCTGTTTTCCAGTCCCTCGGCTGTCTCCGTTCGCGGGCCGCATTTTGCCCAGGTCTGCACTAGAGATTGGAATTGACGCGCTGATGACCTCTTGGTCTCAGTTTTCCCTCCCATACCTTTTTCCTCTCTTCTACTGATCAACAAGGTGGGAAAGAAGATCAAGGTAGAGGGAGTGCCCTTCGTGCTCTTCGCTCCCAACTGGCACAGAAGATCCTGGTACTCAGATGTAATCCATCTCCTTGTGGACACCGAGGAATTTTCCAGATCCGATCTCGCAGGGACCTCCTCTTTCACCAGAATTCTGTCCCTCGATTTAATGGCATGGCTGTTGAGGCCGCAGTATTGAAATCCGCCGTATTCTCCTATCAGGTTAATTAAATCATGATCAGAGCAAGGAAACGTCTTCCTCTGGCATTTACCACCATAAGTGGAAGGCGTTTTTTGATGGTGCAAGGTCATCTGGATTGCTCTCATGGTCTTTACTCCATTTTTTCTTTTCGTTTTTGGAATCCTTGCTTGTCTCTCCGTTCCCTTAGGGGTCAGGTGTCTGTGCTTTCCATTCTTTTTCAAAGGAATCTGGCATCTCGCTTGCAGATTAGGACCTTCTTTTAAGAGGTCGCACACTCTGTTCCCCTTTTCCAGTCCCTGGTAGAGCCTTGGGAACTCAATTTAGTGCTCAATGTTTTTCAGGTGTCTCCATTCAAACCTCTACATAAAATCTTGCTTTCCTTACTCTTGTGGAAGGTTGCCTTTCTGGTAGCCATCACCTCAATGAGATGAGTGTCCAAACTTGTCTTTCTTGTTGTTCCCCTTACCTTGTGTTTCACTGAGACAAGGTGGTTTTACACCATCCTTTCTCCCTAAGGTGGTTCCTACATTTCACCTCAATGAACATTTCATACTTTCTTCCTTTTGCCCCTCTCCCTCTCATCCTTGGGATGGATCTAGTGAGAGTTCTCCTTCTCCGCATTTTCAGAACACCCTTCAAACATATGGAGTCTTTGTTCATAAGTCCCAAAGGCCCTTGAAAAGGCCAGTCTGCTTCCAGATCTATTGCCCGCTGGGCCTGTTTGGCCACTCTGTTAGTCTATTGGCTTAGAAACAGAGTGCGTCCACTGAGACTTTCTTACTGTCCTTTGCCCATCCCTGGGACTGCTTTTGGATGTCCCAGGGGGTCTCCAGTGCCACCCCAGTGAAGTGAGGGAGAAATAAAGATTTTTGGTACTTGCCACAAAATTTCTTTCTCGAAGCCTTCATTTGGGGGAGACAGTACCCGCCCCGCCGTTGAATAAGGTTGTGTTTGTTTCTTTTAGGATGTGTGCACACGTTGCAGATTTTTCACATTTTGTTCGCGTTTTTTCGCTATTAAAACGTGAAAAAAACGCATACATTATGCATCCCATCATTTAGAATGAATTCCGCAATTTGTGCACATGATGCGTTTTTTTCCAGGAAAAAAACGCATCGCGGTAAAAAACGCAGCATGTTCATTAATTTTGCGGATTTTTTGCGGATTTCCCACTATATTGTTGCATTGGGAACCTCCGGAAAAATCTGCAAAAAAAAAAACGCGGTAAAACATGAGAAAAACGCACGCGGATTTCTTGCAGAAAATGTCCAGTTTTGCTCGGGAAATTTCTGCAAGAAATCCTGAACGTGTGCACATAGCCTTATGGTTTGTTGTGTTCATGTTGCTTCTACTGCTTTCTCACTAACTGATTAGCTTTGTGCCATTCGGTAGGTGTACACTGCTGGGGAGAGCATTTTTTGGATAGTGTCCGCTTCCTAGTGGTAGCAGCATTGACCATTGTCTCCTGTGTCCCCCAATAAAGGCTCAGAGAAAGATTTTACAGGGAGTACCCCAAATTTTTATTTTTGTGTTCCAAATGTTCATCTTCTCTCAACTACAAGCACATAGGGAAACTGAGATACAGGGTTCTTTTTGTGTTCTATCCTTTTAGATGAAAAAGAAAGAGCTGCTAATGACTTGACTTGCACATGGAATGTCTCTACACAGAAATCTGAGAGGATGAAACTACCAGTGATCATTTCTCCAGCAGATGGGACAATCTTGGTATCCTCTTTTTTTTTTTTTTTTTTTTTTTTTTTTAAATTGTAACTTTTATTATTTTAGCATTTGTTGCAGCCCTTTAAAGCATATCCACAGCAATGATCTTTAGGAATAAGCCACAAATGCAGTTTTGCATGCTGCTACTCATCAGGTGAAGCAAATAATCCATTAAGTATTACAGCGAAATAAAAAGAACTGCAGCATCTATTAGGCAATGTTTGCACATTGTGTTTTTGCTGCTTCTTTATGCAAAGTAAAAGCTGCTTTTTACAGTACCAGCAAAAGCTGAGATTTCAGAAATCTCATGCACACTCATGTGCAGCATGTCAATTCTCTCAGCGGTTTTTTTCACCCAAGTACAGAAGAGCAGCAAAAAAATGTTGCCAACAACATTTGCAGCATTTTAGTTGAAACAAAAGCAGGTACAGCAACTCATTTATTTTTTTATAACTAAGTTTAAACCAAAATATCTTAGTTCTAAGAAAAAATATAGAAAAAAGTCAGCTCACCCATCTATCGGTCCCAGTATTCAAGCAGTGAAGCAGGAACAAGTAAATCATAATAATAATAATAATAATAATAATAATAAATAATCTTTATTTTTATATAGCGCTAACATATTCCGCAGCACTTTACAGTATTCTTTGGAATGTAGGAGGAAACCGGAGTGCCCGGAGGAAACCCACGCACACACGGAGAGAACATACAAACTCTTTGCAGATGTTGTCCTGGGTGGGATTAGAACCCAGGACTCCAGCACTGCAAGGCTGCAGTGCTAACCACTGCGCCACCGTACTGCATGAAGATATGATCCAGCTCAGAAAGGTCCGTTAAAAAAAAAAATTGAATTCTTTAAAAACGTAAAGACTAAGAACTGTTGTTCGAAACGCGTCTGCCCACATTACATTCCCATATGGAGGTTGTGACTTTTTAAGATATGTAACGTTTTCATGGAAGATATTTTTCTAATAAAATTTGTTTTTTTTTTAAATTCTTTAACGGACCTTTCTGAGCTGGGTCATAACTTAATGAAAATATCTTAGTCTCCTCACCTGAGCATGGTGGTTATGATTAGTGTAATTGAATTAGTGATGTGTGTTAAAGTAAACAATTCCTGCCCAATGTGTGACATTGAACAATGCCCAACCAACTCAATGGCCTTACCAATGTGTAAAAGTAAACAGTGCCTGACCAACTCAGTGCACTGCCACTGACTTAAGGTACCGTCACACTAAGCAACGTCGCAGCGATATAGCCAGCGATCTGTGACGTTGCAGCGTCCTAGGTAGTGATATCGCTGTATTTGACACGCAGCAGCGATCTGGATCCCGCTGTGAAATTGCTGGTCGCTGCTGGAAGGTCTGAACTTTATTTGGTCGCTAGGTCGCCGTGTATCGTTGTGTTTGACAGCAAAAGCAACGATACCAGCGATATTTTACACTGGTAACCAGGGTAAACATCGGGTTACTAAGTGCAGGGCCGCGCTTAGTAACCCGATGTTTACCCTGGTTACCAGCGTAAAAGTAAAAAAAACAAACAGTACATGCTCACCTGCGCGTCCCCTGCCGTCCGCTTCCTGACACTCTGAGCGCCGGCCCTAAAGTGAAAGTGAAAGTACAGCGGTGACGTCACCGCTCTGCTGTTAGGGCCGGAGCTCAGTCAGTGTCAGGAAGCAGACGCTGGGGGATGCGCAGGTGAGTATGTAGTGTTTGTTTTTTTTACTTTTACGCTGGTAACCAGGGTAAACATCGGGTTACTAAGCGCGGCCCTGCTCTTAGCAACCCGATGTTTACCCTGGTTACCCGGGGACCTAGGCATCGTTGGTCGCTGGAGAGCGGTCTGTGTGACAGCTCTCCAGCGACCAAACAGCGACGCTGCAGCGATCGGCATCGCTATCGCTGCAGCGTCACTTAGTGTGACGGTACCCTTAGGTAAACTATGCCCCACAAATTCAACTCTCCCCAATGTTTTTACATTTGCAATTGTGTATTTTTTAATGAATTCATATGAACGTTTTTGCTCAGAATAGTCACAATCTTTTTCAGACATACATTTTTTTTTCTCCACTAAATAATTGAATCAAATTGCCCTTTTCCCCCAAAAGTTGTTTCATGGTTTCACCTATCGCCTTCAATTGTTCATACTTGCATGATGGAATCAAAGCTGAACTTTCAGAGTTTGAAAAGTGTCAAAAAAGCCAGCTGAGCTTGCTTTTCGCCTGCAACTTTTTTTTTACTGCCAAGAGATCAGGTTTTGGCTGCAGAAAAAAGCAGCAAAAAAGCAACATGTGAACATAGCTTTTGTTTCCAAGACTAAGGCTAACCCACTGAATTAAATACGACAAACACTAATTTTTTTTTTTTTTTGGGGGGGGGAGGGGTTTCCACAAGTAAAATTTCTTGGTGCTTTAAAAAAATATTTAGAATTGAGTCCTCAGTGGTTGATACCTTTTAATGGCTAACTGAAAAGATGGTAACAAATTGAAAGCTTTCGAGACTACTCAGGTCCCTTCATCAGGCATAGACTGTTACAAATTCTGAAGAGTCACATATTTATACACAATACAGCCCAGAAATAATGCCATAGATAAGACAGGTGATGTGAAGTGGAGCTACCATTATGTGAGAATGATAAACAGTTGTGTCCATAAATATTGGAACAGTTCATAGATAAGGACAACATCTGCGAAGAGTTTGTATGTTCTCTCCGTGTTTGCGTGGGTTTCCTCCGGGTTCTCCGGTTTCCTCCCACATTCCAAAGACATACTGATAGGGAATTTAGATTGTGAGCCCCAATGGGGACAGCGATGATAATGTGTGCAAACCTGTAAAGCGCTGCGGAATATGTTAGCGCTATATAAAAATATAGATTATTATTTATTATAAGGAGGGTGAATGTTTTATTGTCCTCTGATTGGGGTCTGGTTCTGTGTTGTGATGTCCTTACACGGTCTGAGGAGCAAATTCCTTAATTGATGTAAAAAGACATAAATCCATGCGACACATTAATTCCTGCACTGAGTGTGTCAAAGGCCGTCATCAGTTTATATTCTCAGACTCTTCTGTCTCTCTGAGATTTGAAATTACCCTTTAATACACGTAATCTCATGTCCATGGTGCTGTGATCAGGGAGACAAAAATGTTTTGCCACAGGTAGATCTATCCTTTTTTCTCTTATTGTGTGGTGATAAGAGTTCATACTTGTCTTCAGTTTTTGCCCTGTCTCCCCTACATACAGACCCCGAGTTGGACATTTAGTACAAATAATTAAGTACACCACATTAGATGTGATGCAGCTGAAAGTACCTTGAATCTTGTAGTCCTGATGTGAATTAGGGATCTTTATCTTGTCCGTGGTCATTGTGCATAAATGCGATTCTTCAGAATTTGTATTAGTCTATGGCTGATGAAGGGACCGGAGTAGTCTCGAAAGCTTGCAATTTCTTACCATCTTTTTACCTTTCGCCACGACAGCACCCACATGAGAGAGGGGATCCGCCCATAGGAACAGGAAACCTACAGAATCAAAGGAGGCGGGTCCCCCTCTCCTCCTCAGTTTTGGTTTCCTGTTCCTATAGGAATCCCAAAATACCTTCAGTAAGAAGAGGATTCCTGGGCCAATGCATCTGCCTGCGTGGTATCTGAGAGAACAGCAGGGGCTGCGGTACCAGAAGCAGCAATGGGGGAGCCCCTGCTTGCAGCCTCCCCCTTGTCTGATCGCCAGCATCCGTGTAACCTGGTCCGGGGTGGGCCGCCCAGTTCACATGGACGCGCGCAGGAGCTCCCAGCAGTCGGACGCCAGCCGGCTTTTTCATATCTCCCGGTGTCTGTAACACTGCGCAGAGAAAGGATCCGGCGCGTCTGACCCGGAAGTCATTGGAGCGCTTCCGAGGGAAGGGTTGGGGAGGCAGGGAATGTGGCACCAGATTTAAAAATGGTATGTGCAGTATAGCTGGCGTGTGCATCATGTCGGCGGCTAATGAAGCGCACTCTCCCGTGGTAGCGGTACGGCCAGCCAGCAGAGGTGGTAGCGGTAGCAGCCCAAAGAGCATCAAAAGCAGCAGTGGATGCCCCAGAGAACAGCGATCCACAGCAAGGTAGAGAGGATGAACTACCTGGATCCCGTATGGCGCCCCCGCCTCCAGAATCGGTACCGTTGAGCTTCACTGGGTGAGTGTAAATATTTCTCTACCTATTAAGCTGACCAATTCCTTCTATATACTCCTTCTTCCTAGACTAAGAAGAGAACACATAAAGCCAAACATAAGGAATGTGCCTTATGTATGCAGCCTGTTCCGGACTCGTATATTAAAAAAATATGCCCAGATTGCATTAGTCAGACCTTACGGTAGGAAAAAGTGATGACTCACATGGACATCAGAGCCATAATTAGAGAAGAAATTCAGGCTTTGGGACAGTCCAGTGCTATGAGAGGGCAAACTAGTGGTAGAACTATTACTCCTGCTACCAGTTCAGATTCTGATGAGATTCAGGCTCGATCCTCTGATTCCCTTAGGTCACAGTCAAGTTCTTCAGAGTATGAAGGTCGTTTCTGCCTCCCTATTAATAGCATTAATAATTTAATAAAATCCATCAAAAATACAATGGGATGTCCTGACACGAAGGAATCTAAATCTGCACAGGACATAATGTTCGCTGGACTAGCGCAGAAAAAAACGCAGAACCTTTCCGGTAATTTTCCCCATAAAAGAACTAATTAAAAAGGAGTGGGATAGACAGAACCAACATGGGTTTTTGCCATCATCCTCCAAGAGGCGTTATCCCTATAGTGATGAGGAGCTAACTACCTGGTCTAAGGTCCCAAAGGTAGATGCCGCTGTAGCATCTTCATCAAAACAATCAGTGTTGCCAGTGGAGGATGCGGGAGTTTTGCCAGATCCTACGGACCCTGAAAGCGGAGGACATGCTTAAAAGATCATGGGAGGCTAACACAGGGGCATTCAAACCAGCCATTTCTAGTACATGTATGGCTAGGTCATTGCTAGTCTGGGTAGATCAATTGGAAGAACAAATCAAAGGGAAAGTAGCAAGAGAGAAAATTCTACCTACTATTCCATTAATTAAAGAAGCTGTAGTATTTTTGGCAGATGCATCGACAGATTCCCTGCGTCTAACAGCCAGGTCAGACGGCTTAGTGAACACAGCCTGGCGAGCACTCTGGTTAAAGAGCTGGAAGGGGGACGCACAGTCAAAATCAAAACTTTGTGCAATCCCGTGCCAGGGTGACTTCCTGTTTGGAAAGACACTAGATGATCTGCTAATCAAAGCGGGAGAAAGAAAGGATTCCCTAATCAGAGTCTTCCTTTCTACAGGAGAGTGTTTAGAAGACGACCGTTTAATAAGGGTAGGACATATGAACCCCAGAAAGATCGTTGGGAGACGACACAAAGCAGAAAGGTGCCTTGTTTGGTGGACCCTTTGCAGCAAAACATAATAAGTACCGTTGATCCTCCAGTGGATCCTTGACCTAATAGGCTTTGGGTTAAAACTGGAATTTGCACAAATTCCCCAGGATTCATTTATAGTAACATCTCTTAGAGGGCCGGAACAACAAAAGGCTCTTGAATCTGAGGTTTTGACCCTACTGTCCAAAAGTGTTTTGGTAGAGGCACCAAGGGATCAGGAAGGAAGGGGATTTTATTCCCCTTTATTCTTGGTCGCAAAACCCGATGGTTCATTCTGAACCATTATAAATTTAAAGAAATAAAACACCTTTCCGTATAATCGTACCTTTTAAATGGAATCCATCAGGTCTACTATCAAACTTTTGTTTCCCAGATGTGTGATGGCAGGAGTAGAATTGAAAGATGCCTTCTACCATCTTCCCATACATACCAAGCACTAACAGTACCTAAGGGTGGCAATCTAGTGGTGGGAAAATCTGTCTCTCCGTGAAGGATCGTCCGTGAAGGTTAGCAAGGAAGAATCCTAAGATGTCACTAAGTGAGGCCATGTCACTATTGGGATCCCTTACCTCATGTATTCCAGCAGTCCTATGGGTCCAATAATATACTAGAACCTTACAACATGAAATTTTATGTGCACATGAATATTCACAGGGGTGTCTGGACAGGAAGATAACTTTCTCATGGTGTATTAGAATCTCTGGTCTGGTGGCTTGATAGAGACCATCTTTCCAGAGGAGTCCCGTGGATAATAGAGCCTTCCAAAATAATTACCATTGACGCCAGTCCTTCAGGATGGGGCGCCCATATGGGGGATAGCCTAGGACAGGATTGCTGGAACTCTGAAGAGTTAAATTATTCTTCTAATTGGAAGGATTTTAAGGCGGTTAGTCATGCTTTGAATCATTTCCTTTCACAGATTCAAGGGGCCCATGTAAGAATCCTATCCGACAATACCACCACAGTAGCATATGTAAACCATCTAGGCGGAACGCGGTCGTAAAAACTAATGTCAATAATAGAGGATATTTTTCAGTTGGCAGAAGTCCATCTACTTTCCCTGACGGCCCTCCATATCAGAGGAGTGGAAAATACAAAAGCTGACTTTCTCAGTCAAGGCATGCTACGCCAGGGAGAATGGACTCTTAATGGCCACATATTCAAAAAGATAGTGGACTTATAGGATCTTCCACAAATAGATCTGTTTGCCAACAGGAAAAACAGACCAGTACAAATATTTGCCTCACTAAACAAAATAGATCGGCCGGACATACTGGACTCTCTTCAGTTTCCCTGGAAGTTCGATCTAGCATATGCTTTCCCTCCAATAACACTAATTCCGCTGGTGCACAGGAAAATCAGGAGGGAGAAAGCAAGGGTGATACTTATCGCACCCTTCTGGCCGAAGAGACCCTGGTTCTCTTGTCTCCGAGCCATGTCAGTATGCGACCCCTGGATTCTTCAATGAGACCCGAAGCTGCTCTTTCAAGGTCCATTCTTCCACCCTCAAGTGAAGGGCTTACACTTGATGGCGTGGAACTTGAGAGGCAGCTATTAAGTTGAAGAGGGTTCTCTAATGACCTTGTTAACACACTTTTACTAAGAAGGAAAAAATCTACTACATTAATATATAGAAGAGTGTGGAGAAAATTTCTAAACTTCCATACAAGAGCTTTATCTAGAGAAGTCCCAATTTTACCCATCCTAGAATTTTTACAAAAAGGTCGAGAGCTTGGTTTATTAGTGAGCACTTTTAAAAGTCCAGATTTCAGCGTTGGGGGCTCTTTATGGCTGTAATATAGTAGGAGATAAATGGGTCACAAGATTCATTAAGGCATGTGAGCGAAGTTGGCCGATCCACATTCCACGTTTACCACCATGGGATTTGAATTTGGTTCTTGAAGCTTAAACTAGTTTACCGTTTGAGCCATTACAATCTATCCCCTTAAACAACGTGTCATATAAGGTAGCTCTACTAGTAGCTTTGACATCAGCCAGAAGTCAGTGACATCCAAGCTCTCTCCATAGACCCCCTTTTTTGTTAGTATTCCAAGACAGGACAGTACTCAAACCAAGACCCATCTGTTATGACCTGGTGGTAACGGAGCAGCACTGATGTTACCTGGTGGGAACGAAGCAGCACTGATATGACCTGGTGGGTATGGAGCAGCACTGATATGACCTGGTGGATATGGAGCAGCACTGATGTGACCTGGTGGGTAAAATAGATCATGGACTAGCTCTGAGGAGGTGGTAGCTTTACTGACCGCAAACCCTAATCCTAACACAAACACTAGAAATAGCCGTGGGACATTCCTGTCACTCCCTAGACTCCTCTTCACAGCCTAAGAACTAACTACCCCTAAAGATGGAAACAGAAAACTATCTCACCTCAGAGAAATTCCCAAAAGGTAAGATAGCCCCCCACACATATTGACTGTGAGTGGAGAGGGAAATGACAAACGCAGGGATGAAAACAGATTTTAGCAAAGGAGGCCAACACTGACTAGATAGGCAGAAATAGGAAAGGGCACTGTGCGGTCAGTATACAAAACCCTAAAATCCACGCAGAGATTACAAAAAGACCTCCACACCGACTCACGGTGTGGAGGGGCAACTCTGCTTCCCCAAAGCTTCCAGCCAGCCTGAATATTTCATAATGACAAGCTGGACAAAAAGAGACATAATTTTAAACTGAACAGTAAGTACTAGAACTAGCAAGAACTTATCTTATGCTGACATGGACGGCCATCAGGGAAATCCAAGGAGAGGACTGAGTCTAACCTAGAAAAACATTAACAGCTGGCATGAACTGCAGACCAGAGCTCTGTTAAATAGAAAGGCCAAGGGAGCCGATTAGTGAAGTCAGCTGCCAGGCCAAACTCCAGGAGCAGCAGTTCCACTCGAAACCACCAGAGGGAGCCCAAGGGCAGAACTCCCAAAAGTACCATTCATAACCACAGGAGGGAGCCCAAGAACGGAATTCACAACAGTACCCCCCCCTTGAGGAGGGGTCACCGAACCCTCACCAGAGCCCCCCCAGGCCGATCAGGACGAGCCAGATGAAAAGCACGAACCAAATCGGCCGCATGGACATCGGAGGCAAAAACCCAAGAATTATCCTCCTGGCCATAACCCTTCCACTTGACCAAATACTGAAGTTTCCGCCTCGAACGACGAGAATCCAAAATCTTCTCCACCACATATTCCAACTCCCCGTCAACCAACACCGGAGCAGGAGGGTCAACGGAGGGAACCATGGGCACCACATATCTCCGCAACAAAGATCTATGGAACACATTATGAATGGAAAAAGAAGCAGGAAGGGCCAAACGAAAAGACACTGGATTAATAATTTCAAAAATCTTATAAGGACCAATAAAACGAGGCTTGAACTTAGGGGAAGAAACCTTCATAGGAACATGACGAAAAGACAACCAGACCAAATCCCCAACACGAAGCCGGGGACCAACGCACCGACGGCGGTTAGCAAAATGTTGAGCCCTTTCCTGAGACAACGTTAAATTGTCCACCACATGATTCCAAATCCGCTGCAACCTGTCCACCACAGAATCCACACCAGGACAGTCCGAAGGATCAACCTGCCCCGAAGAAAAACGAGGATGAAAACCGAAGTTACAAAAAAAAAGGCGAAACCAAGGTAGCCGAACTGGCCCGATTATTAAGGGCAAACTCGGCCAACGGCAAGAAGGCCACCCAATCCTCCTGATCCGCAGACACAAAGCATCTCAAATAGGTTTCCAAGGTCTGATTGGTTCGCTCAGTTTGGCCATTTGTCTGAGGATGAAATGCCGAAGAAAAAGACAACTCAATGCCCATTCTAGCACAAAAGGACCGCCAAAACCTAGACACAAACCGGGAACCTCTATCAGGCACAATATTCTCCGGAATGCCATGCAAACGAACCACATGCTGAAAAAATAATGGAACCAAATCAGAGGAGGAAGGCAACTTAGGCAAAGGTACCAAATGGACCATCTTAGAAAACCGGTCACAAACCACCCAGATGACAGACATCTTCTGAGAGACAGGAAGATCAGAAATAAAATCCATGGAAATATGCGTCCAGGGCCTCTCAGGAACCGGCAAAGGCAAAAGCAACCCACTAGCACGAGAACAGCAGGGCTTAGCCCGGGCACAGGTCCCACAGGACTGCACAAAAGAACGCACATCCCGCGACAAGGAAGGCCACCAAAAGGACCTGGCAACCAAATCTCTGGTACCAAAAATCCCCGGATGACCAGCCAATACAGAACAATGAATCTCAGAAATTACCTTACTAGTCCATCTATCAGGAACAAACCGTTTCCCCACAGGACAGCGGTCAGGTCTATCAGCCTGAAACTCCTGAAGCACCCGCCGCAAATCAGGGGAGATGGCAGAAAGAATCACCCCCTCCTTGAGAATACCAGCCGGCTCAAGGACTCCCGGAGAATCAGGCAGAAAACTCCTAGAAAGGGCATCCGCCTTCACATTCTTAGATCCTGGAAGATACGAGACCACAAAATCAAAACGGGAGAAAAACAAAGACCATCGAGCCTGTCTAGGATTCAACCGCTTGGCAGACTCGAGGTAAATCAGATTCTTATGATCGGTGAAGACCACAACGTGATGCTTAGCTCCCTCAAGCCAATGACGCCACTCCTCAAATGCCCACTTCATAGCCAACAACTCTCGATTGCCGACATCATAATTACGCTCAGCAGGCGAAAACTTTCTGGAGAAGAAAGCACACGGTTTCATCAACGAGCCATCAGAACTTCTCTGAGACAAAATGGCTCCTGCCCCAATCTCAGAAGCGTCAACCTCAACCTGAAAAGGGAGAGAAACATCTGGCTGACGCAACACAGGGGCAGAAGTAAAACGACGCTTAAGCTCCTGAAAGGCCTCCACAGCCGCAGAGGACCAATTCACCACATCAGCACCTTTCCTCGTCAAATCGGTCAGAGGCTTAACCACAGAAGAAAAATTAGCAATGAAGCGGCGATAAAAATTAGCAAAGCCCAAAAATTTCTGAAGGCTCTTCACAGATGTAGGTTGAGTCCAATCATGAATGGCCTGGACCTTAACAGGGTCCATTTCAATAGCCGAGGGTGAAAAAATGAAACCCAAAAAAGAAACCTTCTGAACTCCAAAAAGGCACTTAGACCCCTTCACAAACAGTGCATTAGCACAAAGGATCTGAAATACATACCATCCTGACCTGCTTCACATGAGACTCCCAATCATCGGAGAAAACCAAGATATCATCCAAATATACAATCATAAATGTATCCAGATACTCCCGGAAAATATCATGCATAAAGGACTGAAACATAGATGGAGCATTAGAGAGCCCGAAAGGCATCACCAGATATTCAAAATGGCCTTCGAGCGTATTAAATGCTGTTTTCCATTCATCACCCTGTTTAATACAAACAAGATTATACGCCCCTCGAAGGTCGATCTTGGTAAACCAGCTAGCCCCTTTAATCCGAGCAAACAAATCAGAAAGTAAAGGTAAAGGGTACTGGAATTTGACCGTGATCTTTTTGAGAAGGCGATAATCTATACAGGGCCTCAAGGAGCCATCCTTCTTGGCAACAAAAAAGAACCCCGCTCCCAACGGTGACGAAGACGGGCGAATATGCCCCTTCTCTAAGGACTCCTTTACATAACTCCGCATAGCGGCATGCTCTGGCACAGACAGATTGAAAAGTCGACCCTTAGGGAACTTACAGCCAGGAATCAAATTAATAGCACAATCACAGTCCCTATGAGGAGGCAGGGAACTAGACTTAGGCTCATCAAATATATCCTGGAAATCCGACAAAAACTCAGGAACTTCAGAAGAAGGGGAAGAGGAAATTGACATCACAGGAATATCACTATGTATCCCTTGGCAACCCCAACTAGTCACAGACATAGATTTCCAATCCAGCACCGGATTATGTATCTGTAACCATGGAAAACTCAGCACAACATCATGCAAATTATGCAACACCAAAAAGCGAATATTTTCCTGATGTGCTGGAGCCATGTACATGGTCAAATGTGTCCAGTACTGAGGTTTATTCTTGGCCAATGGCATAGCATCAATCCCCCTCAAGGGAATAGGGCTTTGCAAAGGCTCCAAGGAAAAACCACAGCGCCTGGCAAAGTCTAAGTCCATTAAGTTCAGGGCAGCGCCAGAATCCACAAATGCCATTACAGAAAAGGACGACAATGAGCAAATCAGAGTAACAGACAAGAGAAATTTAGGCTGTATAGTACTAATGGCAACAGACCTAGCGACCTTCTTAGTACGCTTAGGACAATCAGAAATAGCATGAGCAGAATCACCACAGTAAAAACACAGCCCATTCTGACGTCTGAATTCCTGCCGTTCTGCTCTAGTCTAAGTCCTATCACATTGCATAGGCTCAGGACTCTGCCCAGAGGACACCGCCATATGGTGCACCACCTTACACTCACACAGGCGCCGATCAATCTGAATGGCCAGAGACATTGATTCGTTCAAACCAGCAGGTGTGGGGAACCCCACCATAACATCCTTAAGGGCTTCAGAAAGACCCTTTCTGAAAATAGCTGCCAGGGCATCCTCATTCCATTTTGTAAGCACAGACCACTTTCTAAATTTCTGGCAGTAAATTTCTGCTGCTTCCTGACCCTGACACAGAGCCAGCAAAAATTTTTCTGCCTGATCCACAGAATTAGGTTCATCATAAAGCAGTCCGAGTGCTTGAAAAAATGCATCTACATTGAGCAATGCAGGATTCCCTGGCTCAAGGGAGAATGCCCAGTCTTGCGGGTCTCCACGGAGCAGAGAAATAACAATCTTCACCTGCTGAACGGAGTCACCAGAGGAACGGGGTCTCAGAGCAAAAAACAATCTGCAATTTTTTTTGAAGTTCAAAAATTTAGATCTATCCCCAGAAAACAAATCAGGAATAGGAATTCTAGGCTCAGAAACCGGAGTCTGGACAACACAATCTTGGATACTCTGTACCCTTGCAGCGAGATGATCAACACGCGAGGACAGACCCTGAACCTCCATATCAGTACCCAAATCCTGAACCACCCAAAGATTAAGGGGGAAAAAAAAGACAAAACAAGCTACAAAAAAAAAAAAAAAAAATGACTCAGAACTTTCTTTTCCCTCTTTAGAGATGTATTTAACACATTGTGGGCCAGCTGTACTGTTATGACCTGGTGGTAACGGAGCAGCACTGATGTGACCTGGTGGGAACGGAGCAGCACTGATGTGACTTGGTGGGTATGGAGCAGCACTGATGTGACCTGGTGGGTAAAATAGATCATGGACTAGCTCTGAGGAGGTGGTAGCTTTACTGACCGCAAACCCTAATCCTAACACAAACACTAGAAATAGCCGTGGGACGTGCCTGTCACTCCCTAGACGCCTCTTCACAGCCTAAGAACTAACTACCCCTAAAGATGGAAACAGAAAACTATCTCGCCTCAGAGAAATTCCCAAAAGGTAAGATAGCCCCCCACACATATTGACTGTGAGTGGAGAGGGAAATGACAAACGCAGGGATGAAAACAGATTTTAGCAAAGGAGGCCAACACTGACAGGGAAATCCAAGGAGAGGACTGAGTCTAACCTAGAAAAACATTGACAGCTGGCATGAATTGCAGACCAGAGCCCTGTTAAATAGAAAGGCCAAGGGAACCGATTAGTGAAGTCAGCTGCCAGGCCAAACTCCAGGAGCAGCAGTTCCACTCGAAACCACCAGAGGGAGCCCAAGGGCAGAACTCCCAAAAGTACCATTCATAACCACAGGAGGGAGCCCAAGAACGGAATTCACAACACCCATCATACCTTCCTAAAGTCGCATCTAGTTACCATAGTTCACAAGAGATATTTCTTCCTTTCTTCTTTGATACTCCCTCAGGCCCAGAGGAAGAAAAGTTCCATACTTTTAGATGTAAAAAGAGCCGTCCTGACCTATATAGAGAGAACTCGCCCCTGGAGGCAGAGTAGGAGTCTGTTTGTGTCCTTTTAGGGCCACAAGAAAGGACACGGAGTCACTAAAGCTACCTTGTCCCGATGGATCAGAGAAGCTATCTGTCTGGCCTATTCGTCAAAAAGCGAGAGTCCTCCGGAAAGAATAAAAGCACATTCTGCACGGACCATGGCATCCTCTTGGGCTGAAAAAGCAGACGTGCCAATTGACTTGATATGTAAGGCTGGTTTTTACATTTGCGGTTGTGTCCGCAGCGTTTGTGCCGCAATTATCCTCATGCGTCGTGTATTCCTATCTTTAACATTAGGGACACAAGTGGCTGCGATCAGTTACGTTTTGCCTCGTTAGACGATGCATGCGTCGTTTAGTCGTCTGCGGTTTGGCGCTGTAAACGCTACATGTAGTAATTTTAGAGGGGTCAATTTGCCGCCTAGAAACGTATGCGGTTGTTAGCGGAAGGAATGCAGCAAAAAAACGCATTGCTGTCTACGTGAACGCATGCGTTCGCAAGCACATGCGTTTGCTTGCATTTGTGAACGCATGCTTTGCACCATAGGTAAACATGTCTAGACACTGATTAGCCACCTTCCACATTCAAACTGATAAAAGAAGGGAGTGGGCATTTGCAGTCCACAACTCAGCAGACTGGGAACAAGAGCAGACAGACGCAGGAACTTGGGAAGAATCAACACTCTGAACAATGTGAGTATCAAAGCCAATGTCTTTATTTTCTGTCTTTATATGTCCTAATTTCTGCCATTTTTTTCTTTCTGCATGTATCCTAATGTCATCTTCTGAGGAGCAACGTCCTGGGCCTGCACAAGCCGAACATGTCAGTGAAGTGAGTACTCACCTCCTCAGATTGGTAAGTATTCACTGTCACATCTACACGTGACAATTTATTTTTCCTTTTTTTTAGAGCACTTCTTCCACTGCGGCAGAGGCTGAGCAGGAGCAACTGGTTCACGGTTGGGTGGCAAGGCGGCAGCGTGTAAGTATACCTGGCTGACTGTTAATTGTATTCTCACTTTACTATTCTTGAATGTTCATTTCTTTAGTTTCCTCTTTCTTTACCTTTTTCTTCTTGACTCCTTTTTTTTCTTGACTTTCAATATTAATGCCAGTTTTCTGTCTCTGTTTTCTTTCTTTTCCTTATGTTAATCTCTCCAGCATTAATGTCTTTTTTTAATTTTTTAGGTTCTAGAACGGGATGAGGACCTAATTGAAAATGACCTCCTAATCTCCCTGGTCCATGAGCGAGTCCCGTTGTGGGACACCTGGGTTCCGCAGCACTCGGACAACGTGACGATCCAGCGGCTATGGAATGAGGTGGCCAAAGCGATGTTGAATGGCTGGGACAACGCCCCGACTTGTGTCCGAAATGCATTTTGTAAGTATTGCAAGCAGTGTGATGCAGCAGTGACCTTGGCCATGCTCACACAACTGTGTGTGATGAGAGAAACTCTCAGGAGTTTCTCTCATCACACCCAGTTGTGTGATCACAGCCAAAAGTCCATTGTCTAACCATTCTTTTTTGTTTTTTCAACAGTGCTCAAAGTCAAAACACGTTGGCGTTCGATGAAGGATCGCTTCAACAAGGACCTTCGTCAAGAGAGCCGGGTTCCTAGTGGTTCTGGAGCAAGAATCTGAAAATATAAATGCCACTGCATTCTGACATTTTTGAGACCGGTCCTTGCCCAGAGAACGTAAGTATTTTTTTGGTGTATTAGGTTGTGTTGTATTGCCTTAATCTGTATGTTTCTGTTCCACAGGAGTTGGCGCTTAACTTTTGTAAATGTTTGGTAGTAATGTGTTTTTTTTCTTCTTTTTTCACAGCACATGGAGCAGCGCTCTTGACCCTTGTTCTGGAGCGGTCCTTCATCAGACAGCCACGGACCCATCCCAGCCATCCAGCAGCGCTGCAGCAAGTCGGCCTGCCACACTAACTGGAGACCAGGAAGCTGGTCCATCAGGTGTTCCCCTTTCCCAGTCCTCTGCCTCTGCCCCTTTTTGGGGGGGCTCTTCCAGGCAGAGGGCCTCGGACAGGTCACTCATCCCCGAGTTTTTGCACTTGAGCTCGGTCTTTCATGATGGACTCAAGGCGATGGGTGACCGACTGGATACTGCCATTAGTCATATGAATACATGTATCCAGGAGATCACCAAAAGGCTTGACCAAGTGAAAGCCGACCTCCAGAGGCCAGCACATCACTTTTTTAATCAAATTGAACAGGGCATGTCGAAAAACACCTTACTCCTGATCTCCAGCTTAGTGTCATTGCAGGCCTGCAATGCTGCTTACGTGCAGGCTATGCAGCAGAGTCGGTATTTTCAGCAGACAGTGGCGGCATATCCACCTGTGCCAACACTGACGCTTGACATCAATGCCGAGCTCTGCTGCATACCACTGCACGGCCACCTCCATTCCAAGCACTGCCGGACACCGCTACAGCACCACCACCATGCCGAGTGCTGTTGGACAGCCCACCGCCACCACCATGACAACTGTTACTCCTGCTTGGACCACCTCCACTGCCACCACCATGCAGCAGCAGCACCCGGATCAGGACAGGTCGGCCACCATCACCAGATCCCAGCTGCAGCAGCACCCGGATCCTGGCATGCTTTTCAGCACCAGCATGCAGCAGCACCCGGATCCTGGCATGCTTTTCACCACCAGCATGAAGCAGCAGCAGCACCCGGACCCTGGAATGGCTTTCAACAGCACCAGAATGCAGCAGCAGCACCCGGACCCTGGCATGGCCTTCCCCACCACCACAACCATGCAGCGGCACATGGACCCTGACAGGTCGGCCACCACGACCAGGCCGCAACAAATGAGCCCACCAAGGCTCTCCAGACCGCAGCGCCGTTCTCAAAAAGGGAAACAAAATAAAAAGCACAGGACGATCTCAATTCCTCCCCCCTCACCTCCCAATGTGTCTGTAATGTCAGGTTTGTCTCACCCTTTCAGTGTGCCTCTGCCCTTTCGTGCATCAAGTCCCATCCCCGAACTCCCAGACCCCACTACTTTAATTGCCCCTTCTCCTGCCACCCCTGCGTCATCCACATTAAGCCAGGCCTCACAGCTACACACACCCCATTTCCGTCACTACCCCAAGCAAGCATAGTTAAATTAATTTGTTTGTTAAAAAATAAAAATGTTTTTTGCCCCCAATAATGTTTGGTTAATTGTGTATTTCGCTGCCGGCAACTCACACCGTGCACCGAATAAAACACTGCGCTGCACACTTTATTTTTTGGCCTACTCATAACTCCAGTAGTTATTAAGTAGAACACTGCACCTTTGTTTGGTATAGAGCTATGAGGTGGCCAAAAAAAAACAAAATTACTTGTATTTTCTCCATAATCTCTTCAGTCTGATTAATCTGTGTCGCAGACTGAAGAGAAAATGGCGGTAATACAAAGCAGAACTATACTCAACAGGTCATGTGTCATAAATAGTGAGTTCATGATGCACAAAACTCTGCGTCATGAACTCATTATATATGACACCTGACCTGGTGAGTAGAGAACTGCCTTGTATAACCTCCATTTTTTCTTCAGTGTACATAATCTATTTCACACAAACCGAAGAGACGATGTAGGTCATACAAGGCATATCTATACTCACCTGGACAGGTGTCAGAAATAGTTAATTCATGAGGCTATTTTTCCCTCATGAATTCATTATTTCTGACACCTTGATGAGTGTAGATCTGCTTTTTATTATACCTCCATCTTCTCTTCAGTCTGCGTCCCATAGATACTGCAGAACAGAATCTGGACGTAATGATGTCAACTACCTTTCCACTATCAACATAAGTGGTTTTTAGAGGAAATACATAGGAGACTCGGTCATGATAGCAAAACACACATTTTATTAACAAAAAATATTATTAACATTTAAAACATAACTGGTACAGGCCAAAACCCAACAGGAAATTTTACACAATATTGTCTTGCCATGCCACACGTCCAGTATCACAATCAAAATAGGCAGCAAATTGGTCCTGCATGTGGCCAACTTCAACTGTTGACCGCAGCGGGTGATGCTGGTAATCTGGCAGTTGGTTTGCAACAGGTTTATCCAGTTCAATGTTGGGTCACTCCTTAGCCATGTAATTGTGGAGAACCACACGGGCTTTGACCACCTCATCGACTATCTCCATTTTTAGATTAATGGCTGTCGCAAGAATGCGCCATTTTGAGACAAGAATCCCAAAGGTGCACTCCACTGTTCTTTGGGCCCTGGTCAGTCTGTAGTTATAAATCCTTTTAATGTGGTTCAAGTCCCGACTGGAATATGGCTTCAGTAGGTTTTCACACATCTGAAAGTCCTCATCCCCAACCATAACAAATGGCATCAGTGGGCCTTGAGTGTTGGGGAGAGGTCGTGGCAGTGGAAAATTAAAATTTCTTCCATACACACGTCGGCCCATATCAGAGTTCTTGAAAGTCTATGAGTCATTCCCACGGCCAAAAGCTCCAATGTCCACGGTGATGAAGCGACAGTCCGCATCTTCTATTGCCTTGAGCACAACTGAAAAATATTTTTTGGAGTTGAAGTACTCTGATCCAGTTCTGGCGGGTTTGATAATGCATATGTGCTTTCCGTCCACCGCTCCCAAACAGTTGGGGAAATCACACACACTCCAGAATTTTTCAGCAATTTCACTCTGCATGTCCTCCGTGGGTAGGGGTATAAACTCATCCCAGAGAACATTCCACAAAGCTCGGCAGGTGTCCGCAGCTATTCCAGACAGGGTGGAATTTCCAAGCCGGTACTGAAAGTGGAGGGATGATAAACTCTCTCCGGTTGCCAGAAATCTGAAATAAGAATAAAAAAATAAATTTACAATCAATTCCATTTATGGTGGTGTTTAGCTAAAGACCTAAAGGAAAATACAACTACATGGCAGACCAATAATAATTATGACTGGCATTTGTTTAGAATTATTACGTACCTTAATGTAACCAGGAGACGTTCCTCTGCTGGAATCGCTCTACGGAGCTGGGTGTCCTGTCTCCGGATGGCTCCTTGGACACGACCAAGCAATTCCCGGAAAGAGTCTTCAGACATCCTGGTATATTCTGGGAATTTGTCCGGGTTGGCATTAAGCTCGCCATATAGCGTGTGGTAGGCTCCACGGCTCTCCCGGAATTCAATAATGGGGTGTCTCCAAAAACGCCTACGCCGTGTCCTTCTCTGTCGTTCTCTATTTCTTTGTTGCTCCCAAGCAAACGCACAGGCAAGAAACAGCTTGATGCTTAAATCCCAGGTTGAAATAAAAGCTCTCCATGCGAAGATCCATCATGACACAGGATACAGTAGCAAACTGTGAAGATTTCAGCAGTCCAAGGGTCTATATATAGATATCCCATAATACACGCCCACTGTAGTCCCATTGGCGGTGTCTATCTAGATTTTGTTTCTGTTAAATTTTTCGCCATGCGTACAAAAAATGCAAACGCATGCAAAACGCATGGAAAAGCGTGAAAACGCCACATTTCTTTTAACACATGCGTTAATGTATGCGTCTAAAAAACGCGATTGTAAGCGGTTTTTCTTTCATTTGCGGATTAAACGCTGCCGATTCTTAACGCAAATGCAAAACTAGCCTAAGGCTGCAACCTGGTCAACGCCTTCCACTTTCTATAACCACTATAGACTTGATTTATCCACATCGTCTGACTTAGCTTTTGGTAGAGCTGTCCTTAGCACGGTAATCCCGCCCAGGTGACTCTTTCTCTGTAAGTCTCTCATGTGGATGCTGTCGTGCCAAAGGGTAAAAAGCCGGATTACTTACCGGTAATGCTCTTTTAGAGAGTCCACGACAGCACCCACTCACTACCCTCCCTAGTTATATATAGTTTCGAAGATCACCCGCTAATGGCTTCTTGTATAGTAAAGTATTTTTAAGTTATTAGCATTATCTGATAAGAATTGAACCAACACTTTGCGGTTCCTCTCGTACTCTGAAAACCAAACTGAGGAGGAGAGGGGGACGGCCTCCTTTTATTCTGTAGGTTTCTTGTTCCTATGGGCGGATCCCCTCTCTCATGTGGGTGCTGTCATGGACTCTCTAAAAGAGCATTACCGGTAAGCAATCCGGCTTTTCAGTTAGCCATTAAAAGGTATCAACCACTGAGGACTCTCAATTTTAAATATTTTTCTATCTACTGGCTAACACTGTATCAAGATGTATATCTTTCCTATATCAAATTGGTGCTTTAAAACATTAAATGTGCAGGCATTCTTATTTTAATTTCTTCATTTATATTTTTGGCTGTACATATCCTCTGTGAATTGTTTGTGTAATATAAATAATAATAATTTTATTATTTTAAGTTTCAGTGCCTGATCCTTTTGTTACTTGGGAGATATTTGTCAGAGAAGTTTTACTGAGGCATGCTCTGCTTTCCCATTTGAAAACGCAGGTTAAGCATTAATAACTTGCGTAATTTTTATCAGTATTGCTGCTTGGGTTTTCACATCATTAACTAATTTCTGTAAGAGCTTGCAATAACTAGGCAGAGCTCAGATGTAAGCGGAGCTGTGTTTGTTGCCTGCAACATACAGATATGTGATGTGAAACTGTAAATACTTCTCTGTTGGTGCATATGGCAGAAGATAATCCTCTGCCATAACCATCAACACAGCAGCATTTGCAGTCTCACATTGTTGATCTGACAGCAGCAGGCAAAAAACACATCTGTCTTTGCTCTCTACTGCATAGTTACTGCAAGCTGTTTTATTAAGAAGTTGAGCTTAATTGGAAACCTACTAAAAATTACTAAAAGAAAAAAATGAAAAGAATGAAAAGGACGATTGGTAGAGCAAGAGATCATTTTGTCCAATCACAGATCAAAAAGACTGGGAATGCACGATTGCAGACAAGTATTTTTCTGAAATGCTCTGGCTGTTAGTGCCAGAGAGTGGTTACAGCAGGCCCTTTCTATGCACTGAACAGTGACCAAAGCCGTGCCTTTATGATTGAAAGCCCGAGGCTGCTCAGAGGAATAAAGTTTTTCTTCCTGGCAGTGTGGCTTTTAATCCGCACACCGGCAGCTTTAGAACACTATTAAACTACAGATTAACTCCATATCTGCATGTTAATAGTGTTTGAACAGGCTCTGTGCGAATTTCCTGTTTGTGCGCTAAAGCTTAAAATGAAAAAATGGAATAGCGATCACTGCACTAAATACAGTTTAAGGAATAAACACTTTAGATTTTAAATGGATTGATAATGTACCGTACATACTTATCAGTTAAAGGAAGATTTCAAACGTTCTTCTTGATTGGTGCACTGGATATGTATGATGTAGTTATATGACTATTAGTATTGATAATTGCCACACTTGGTTTAGATGGCTATGATAAGATTAGGACTTATATTCAATACATATGGCTATAATATAAGCCAAAATGAAGGTACCTCACTTGTAGAAGCGTTGGTGGTACAGTCTGCTTCAGTCCATGAGGCTACCCATTTGACATCTTCCATACTTTATTGAATCCACATAGGATCAAGTAAGTGAACCAGCATAGTCCCTTGAAGCAGGGCATTTTTAGGGTTAATATAACTAAGTCAATATATATGCATCCATTACTGGTTTTTAATAAACACTGGATCATCTGGACTATCCACGGTGGACCAATAACATATTCTACCGTCTGAACCAATATATTTAACAAATACTAGTCTCCACTACCTTCTTACGGTGGACCTACAGTCTAGTCTACTATCCTACTGGTACACTAAGTAATTGCATCAATACGTAGAATATTCAAATACAGATGAAACCTGAACCTAACTGGTTTAATATATTACAGGTACTAACATCTAGTCGGGGTAGTACAAATATAGTACTCATCAGACTCACCACTCACCCATATAGCCGTACATCCCACACGTAGTGGATACACTCATCACCATGTCTGCATAAGTAAGTACATTATCAATCCATTTAAAATCTAAAGTGTTTATTCCTTTAACTGTATTTAGCCCGCTGATCACTTTTCCATTTTTTTTTTCATTTTAAGCTTTAGCGCACAAACAGGAAATTCGCACAGAGCCTGTTCAATCACCAGCAGCTTTTTTCTGTTTTTTTCTACATCCATATTCCTTTTGGTGGAGCGCCAGTGTATATATTTGTATAGTAAATACAGTGAACACAGTTCTGTGCTTTTAAGCAGGTCTGTGGAGTCGGTAAGCCAAACCTCCAACTCCTCAGTTTCCATGACTCCGACTCCACAGCCCTGTTTTTAAGCCACACGTTAAAGGAGTTGTCCACTACTAGAACAACCGATAAAATAATAAAGCCTTTACTCTCCTGCCGTGCCAGCACCGTTCCCGCGGTGTCTGCACTCTCTATCCCCAGGGCTGTGATACGGTGTTGTGACTCCGGCGCCCAATCAGCGCTGGCTTCACTATCTCCACCTTCTTATAAATTGAACATGGAGATGAAGCCAGAGATCCGCTACAGCCCGGACCTCCTCTTCATGTTCATGTTGTCTGAAGGTTTAGACACTGACATGCCACTGGATCACAGCTCTGGGATGTTGAGTGCCGACACCACTGGATTGGAGCCGGCACCAGCTTTATCATTTTATCATGGCCGAAGGGTTTGTCCTAGTAGTGGACAACCCCTTTAAAAAACCCTGCAAGTTACAATTTAGATACTGTTGGGTAAAAATAGTGAGAAGTTGTCGAAAAGTGAATTGTAAGCGCTGAATGCAGAAATTTCCTACAGCAACAAATGGGGTTTGTTATAATGAAATAATTGTTGTGAAGTGGTGCGTCCATCCAGACCTCTGCAATACGTGCAGTGTGTCCTCAAGAGCAGAAGCAAAATGGAGGCCCCTAGCTGGAGGCAACCCTCTGTAAGGACTAATATGGCATAATAGAGAGGTATAATACAAATCCACTATGAGGGGTCCCATGCTTTAGTATAACTGTTTAATTGCACGGTTTCCATAATTTGGAAAGACAGATGGTCAGTGCCAATATTAGAATAGATAACTTATTTGTGTGGTACATATATCCATACTTGCCATTTCTTCCACCCTAAGGCACTCCACTAAACCAACCTTCAGAAAAAAAGTCCTTTCGGACCTCCATACAATTTTGGTTTAGGAGATACTATTTTTCGCAACGTACAGTCCATTACGGAGTGTAATCATTTGTTTTCTTGTCAGTGGGACCCTTTGGATATTCCAGTATCCGTCTCTCAACATGAGATCCCGCCTGATGCTGTCAGAAATCAAAAGCTTCACAGTTTACCTCGTATGAAACGTGACTTTATGATTCAGGTCCATGTGGAGAATGTGGCTTCTCCAAGTAACTTCTACATCCGGTGTTCTAGTAAGGACATTTCTCAGAAGCTGGAAAACATGATACTAGACATGAGGTAAGAAAGAACTTAAAGGGAACCTGTCACCACGTTTTTGGAAGATGGGATAAAAATAGCGTTAAATAGGGGCAGAGGTGGGCGTTACATTAGTGTGTGTGTTATGCGTTTATTACCCACCTAAGTTGCCGAAATAACTTTGCAAAGTCTCCGTTTTCGCCTGTCAATCAGGCTGGTCAGGTCACATGGGCGTGGTGTCTTCACCCAGATTTGGCGTAGTTTTCCGTTGGTGGCGTAGTGGTGTGCGCATGCCCAAAGTCCGGAATCCTCTTCCAGGGGATTTAAAATAGCGCGGTGTTCGTTATTGCATTGGTGATCGGTGGGCGCGGCCATCTTCCTTTGGCCGCGCGTGCGCAGAAGCGGCGCTCTGCTGGCCGCGGCTTCAGGAAAATGGCCGCGGGATGCCGCGCGTGCGCAGATGGATATCGCGGCGGCCATTTTCCTGAAGCCGCGGCCAGCAGAGCGCCGCTTCTGCGCACGCGCGGCCAAAGGAAGATGGCCGCGCCCACCGATCACCAATGCAATAACGAACACCGCGCTATTTTAAATCCCCTGGAAGAGGATTCCGGACTTTGGGCATGCGCACACCACTACGCCACCAACGGAAAACTACGCCAAATCTGGGGGAAGACAACGCCCATGCGACCTGACCAGCCTGATTGACAGGCGAAAACGGAGACTTTGCAAAGTTATTTCGGCAACTTAGGTGGGTAATAAACGCATAACACACACACTAATGTAACGCCCACCTCTGCCCCTATTTAACGCTATTTTTATCCCATCTTCCAAAAACGTGGTGACAGGTTCCCTTTAAAGGGAACCTGTCACCAAAAATAATGCTGTTAATCTGCAGTTTAATAGCGTGATGATGGTGTCCACATGCAGCGGGGAGAAAATGATCTTTATTCTCCCTGCCAGCATTTGTTTGTCAGTCATAGAGGAGGGGGGTCACTGATGGTTCAGTCATGGCTCTGAGAATACAGAGCAGCCGCTGACTGACAGCTGGCCACAATGTAGAGCAAGGGTCAGTCAGGGCCAGGGGCACGGTTACAGCGACTCCCCCCTCCATGACTGAAACAATGCTGGTGGGGCGAATAAAGATCATTTTCTCCCCTCTGCATTCGGAAGTAATTTCTAATAAATTTGTGGATTCAAAGAATCTGGAACACATCTCCTTTTTCTCATCAGTCATCTGGTGTGGCTTTGGAAAAATCTGGCTGAGGGTGGCGGTGGACTAGTTTTGATCTGTAAACTTTGTTTTCTGTATAACATAGAGCCATTTCAGAGAAAAATATACCTAGCTGCAGCCAGGATCTGATTTTGGCAGCTCGTAGTTTGGTATAATGCCATTTTATTGTGATTTAGTTGATTTACGTCCACTCTATGCAAATCGGTGATACACTGTTCAGTATTGGCATTAAAGGGGGTTCTCTGCACTTATGTTATTGATGAACTAGGTCTAATTGCATCAGTTATTTTCGGGTGCCAGCATTGGAAAACAGCCGTCCTGCGCACTGTATAGAGCAGGCTCTGTGACTGAGCTCAAGTTGTATAGCAGCAGGACTCAATGTCAAGCAGCAGTTGTTAAAGCAGATAGTAGGGTATATAAAAAAAAAAAAGAGATAAAAAGGTTTGATCCCTATTTAATATTACCCTTTTATAAATTTCTTGTACGGTCACACCTTGGATATGGCAATGGGCCTCATGTATCACACAGGCTGCATCATTTCAGCCAGTTATGGTTTACTTGCGTAAATGAGGCCTGATTTCAGAAAAAAACATACATCCGACCACGTACCTTGCGGCTCGGTGATTAGGACAAAAAAGTAGGTCCACGGCAGCTTCTTCCTGCTCTGCTCCACTTGAGTGATGGGTCTCTCCCATGTGTTAATAGTGGAGTGGGGGAGGAGAAGCCTCCTTGGACTGGCCTATTGGATTACTGGACTAGTCGCCCATATGTAATAGTCCCTGGCCGTTTTTAAGTGTATGTTATACTCTGAAATGCTGCTGCATTTCAGAGTATAACATACCTGGCTGAAAAAATGCCTGTATCAGCTGTCAAGTTCCCTTTAAAAAAATATATATTTTCTATATAAATGTAATTCCACATATGCTATAAACAAATTACATTTCCATATATAATACATATTTATTTCTTTTAGATTCTGTTATTCAAATGAATATGTGTCCACCCGTTATGTTGTGCCTGACGAACACGTCGAAGTCGGTGAAATCTATGCGCTTAGTGTAGATGATGATGTGTGGTGGTACAGGGTGATCATCCATGCGGTCATCAGCTCTGAGGAAGTTCAAGTTTTCTATCCTGATTTTGGTTCTTTGGTAACAGTTAAAAGATGTTGGCTGCGATTTCTCAAGTAAGAGGCTACAATGTAATTCTGAAAATCAGGTCCTTACCTGCTGTTATTCTGCTACACATTGCCCCAACCTGATATGTCGCATATTTAGCATTGTGTGGAAAAGATTAGTTCAGCCTATATCGGGTTCCCTTTTATAGAGTGCAGGATCAGGAGCTGAGCACCTTTAGTCTGAAGCAACCGCACAAACATTCCCAACCAATAAGGTGTCTTTTCTGTAGTTTATCTAGGCCTAAGGCCTCTCGATTATATATGATAACTACACAAGGGAAGAAGTGGATCTAGCAGGTATATATAGATGGAAGATATTTTATACTACTTGCTATCACCTGGCCTTTGTTCCAGGAGGATAATAGTCAGTCACTGCTGCATGTATTGTATATACATGGGCATAGTCAATAGCTATAACAACCAACAGTCACTATCCAATACTTGCCGAGCTGTTTTTAAGATTCTTTTACACTTGCTTTGTTAAATGATGTATTTGATTTTATATGTACATTTTGGTCCCATCTATATATTGCATATTACTCCTCCTCGACATATGGCATACTGGTACATCTTATGTTGAATCCCTGTCTTTGGCGCAGGCGGAGAAAAAAACAAAACCAGAAAAACACCCAGTGGGGACAGGGTTAAACAACAATAGTAACTTTGTTCTGCATGCCTCTGTACATTTGATAAAGCGGCTCCCGAAAACTGCTGTACTTTGAGATTTTATTTGCAGTAAATACAACTTGTTTTTCATCATATTGACTTCCACTTTGGATCTATTTGCGCTATCATGCGTACGGTCCTGCACTGCTGACTCTACATGTAAGTAAGGTTTTCAACACAGTTCTACCTAATACAATATAATATTCAGGAGTTTTTCCTTAGCGCTGATATGAGTTGTCATCCTGTATTATGATGCGTTTTCCTTTTCTCATTTTATTGTTCTTGTCTTGTCTTTTTTATTTCTGTAATGTTCCAGAGCCTGCTACATGAAATTACCAGCCCAGGCCGTGCCATGTACATTGCCTTACTTGAAGCCTGTGGCGGTAAATAATTTTGCAAACATTTTATCCAGGCTTTTTCTTTGTTTTTCACAAGTAAAAAGCTTTATGTTTTCTTATAGGATCAATGGTCAGTTGAAGCCATTAAGAGTTTCCAAAGGCAGTGTGCACGTGGCCCGCTGGTTGGCGTGGTAGTACAGTATGTGTTAGACCAGTTGTGCCTGTTACTTTGCGATACCTCAACTGATAAGGACATATACCTGAACGAAGTTTTGGTGGATAAAGGACTTGCGAGCCCAACCCAAGAGCCTGTGTTTTACAAGGCAAGTGAGAGTCAGGTTACTTGTAAGTAAATGTATCATGCGTGCCGACATATTTAAAGTCCTGACAGTGCACTATATAAAGCTTACCTTTTTTCTAAATAAAGGTAGCGTATTTAGTAAAAATTTGTAATATTTAAATGTTTTATTTAATTACATTTCTCTGAGAACCCATTTAATCATGTTAAATAAAATATCCTTCAAGATACTTTGACATGGATGTAATTTATCAATGTGTCAATTGGAAAGCTGGCCAAGCACATTACGCAAAAAGTCACTTGAACCTGCCAGTTTGGCAGAATTGGCCTATTGTCTACAGGGGTTCACGACTGATCTCAGATGGCAAAGGGGGGAAAAGCCCTGAATATTTCGAATCTTGACGTGGTCAATCCTTTGTTCCCCAAATAAATACAATAGGCTTCTGCAAAAGAGATCCTTCTACCCCTTGAAATAAGCATGTGTGCTCTTACAGTTGAAAAAGCATGAATTTTATGATGAATTAGGTAAATTAGCAGTGATCTTAAAGGAGTTGTCTGAAATTAACATTTTTTCAATCCTAAATTTGTCTATTCAGATCATAATCTAATCTCTTCTAATATGTTAATCAAAAATTCCTTATCGTTACCTCGTCAATCTAAGGGTACCGTCTCACATAACGATTTACCAACGATCACGACCAGCGATACGACCTGGCCGTGATCGTTGGTAAGTCGTTGTGTGGTCGCTGGAGAGCTGTCACACAGACCGCTCTCCAGCGACCAACGATGCCGAAGTCCCCGGGTAACCAGGGTAAACATTGGGTTACTAAGCGCAGGGCCGCGCTTAGTAACCCGATGTTTACCCTGGTTACCATCGTAAAAGTAAAAAAAACAAACAGTACATACTCACCTTCGCGTCCCCCGGCGTCCGCTTCCCTGCACTGACTGAGCGCCGGCCCTAACAGCAGAGCGGTGACATCACCGCTGTGCTTTCACTTTTCGGCCAGCGCTCAGTCAGTGCAGGAAGCGGACGCCGGGGGACGCGAATGTGAGTATGTACTGTTTGTTTTTTTTACTTTTACGATGGTAACCAGGGTAAACATCGGGTTACTAAGCGCAGCCCTGCGCTTAGTAACCCGATGTTTACCCTGGTTACAATCGAACGCATCGTTGGATCGGTGTCACACACACCGATCCAACGATGACAGCGGGAGATCCAGCGACGAAGTAAAGTTCTAAACGATCTGCTACGCCGTACGATTCACAGCGGGGTCCCTGATCGCTGCTGCGTGTCAGACACAGCGATATCGTATGGATATCGCTGGAACGTCACGGATCGTACCGTCGTAGCGATCAAAGTGCCACTGTGAGACAGTACCCTAACATGTATGTGTACAGATACTTAATCAGCCTAATGATCCAACAATAATATGTGCTGTCAACAACATGTAATTCCGTTTGTGTCACCATAAGCTCCCAAAGGAAGTGAACAGAAAAAGCACAATATTCACCAATATCAATAAAATCAATTTTTTATTAAATAGACAAGTCACTTCTGGGTGGCGGTTGAACGATTCGGTGCGCCGGAGATTCTGGGCAATCCCCGCTTGCATGATTAACAATACGGGCAGATTATTGGCCACTATTCTGGTTAAAAGACCGGATTTCCCTCTTCCCCGACACGCCTCCTGAAGAAGTGTGGACGAAACGCGCGTCAGGGTAGAGGGACTTGGCACTCATCTCACACATAGTAAGTATAGCGCTCAGTAGTAACTTATTGATTTATGCACTTTGCTCATTTCATGGCAACATAGAGTTGACCTCTTGATTATTGAAGTTCAATATGAAATACATTGCTGTGGCTTGAGAAATCTATATTGATCCGACCCTGGGATCATGCATTTCTTTCTGATATGTATATTGAGGGCGGTTAAGCAAATGTGCTGCTAATTTTGGATTTATTGAGTATGCGCTTTGTGTTTAAAGAGATCAGTAGCTGGATAGTCCCTCACATCTGAGGTATTTGGTTTATTGTTATTTATTGTAGTTTAGTTTACATCTTAACATTATTTTATAAAAAAAATTATGGATTATATACTTGACGAGCTTCAAGAGGTAGTTTACCGGAAATGGTCTTCCAACAATCTTGAAGGAGTTCCCAGAGATGCTTGGCAGTTGTTGGCCCTTTTGCCTTCACTCTGCGGTCCAGCTCACCCCAAACCATCTCGATTGGGTTCAGGTCTGGTGACTGTGGAGGCCAGGTCATCTGACGTAGCACCCCATCACTCTCCTTCTTGTTCAAATAGCCCTTAAAAAGCCTGGAGGTGTGTTTGGGGTCATTGTCCTGTTGAAAAATAAACGATGGTCCAACTAAACGCAAACCGGATGGAATAGCATGCTGCTGCAAAATGCTGTGGTAGCCATGCTGGTTCAGAATGCCTTCAATTTTGAATAAATCCCCAACAGTGTCACCAGCAAAGCACCCCCACACCATCACACCTCCTCCATGCTTCATGGTGGGAACCAGGCATGTAGAGTCCATCCGTTCACCTTTTCTGCGTCGCACAAAGACACGGTGGTTGGAACCAAAGATCTCAAATTTGAACTCATCAGACCAAAGCACAGATTTCCACTGGTCTAATGTCCATTCCTTGAGTTCTTTAGCCCAAACAAGTCTCTTCTGCTTGTTGCCTGTCCTTAGCAGTGGTTTCCTAGCAGCTATTTTACCATGAAGGCCTGCTGCACAAAGCCTCCTCTTAACAGTTGTTGTAGAGATGTCTGCTTCTAGAACTCTGTGTTGCATTGACCTGGTCTCTAATCTGAGCTGCTGTTAACCTGCGATTTCTGAGGCTGGTGACTCGGATAAACTTATCCTCAGAAGCAGAGGTGACTCTTGGTCTTCCTTTCCTGGGGCGGTCCTCATGTGAGCCAGTGTCTTTGTAGCACTTGATGGTTTTTGCCACTGAACTTGGGGACACTTTCAAAGTTTTCCAAATTTTTCAGACCGACTGACCTTCATTTCTTAAAGTAATGATGGCCACTCGTTTTTCTTTACTTTTCTTGCCATAATACAAATTCTAACAGTCTATTCAGTAGGACTATCAACTGTGTATCGACCAGACTTCTGGTCAACACAACTGATGGTCCCAACCCCATTTATAAGGCAAGAAATCCCACTTATTAAACCTGACAGGGCACACCTGTGAAGTGAAAACCATTTCCGGTGACTACCTCTTGAAGCTCATCAAGAGAATGCCAAGAGTGTGCAAAGCAGTCATCAAAGCAAAAGGTGGCTACTTTGAAGAACCTAGAATATAAGACATAATTTTCAGTTGTTTCACGCTTTTTTGTTAAGTATATAATTCCACATGTGTTAATTCATAGTTTTGATGTTTTCAGTGTGAATGTACAATTTTCATAGTCATGAAAATACAGAAAAATCTTTAAATGAGAAGGTGTCCAAACTTTTGGTCTGTACTGTATATATCCCAGCATGCATTAGTAATTCTCAAGTGGAGCACCAAACAGGAAGTAGGTAAAAAAATATATATTTTTTTTACCTACTTCCTGTTTAATGCTCCATTTGAGAATCACTAGTGCATGCTGGGATAGTCAAATGAGACGCAGTCACTGTCCCCACTCTGAAACTAAGGGTCATTAGTGACTTTGAGTCTCGGGCTGGGCTAGTCCCTGCTCTACTGATCATGAGAAAATGGGGGTAGCCAGCTCACCAGTGATCACCGCAGGTGCACGGAACTCCGCTGCAGGCAGACGTAATGTTCATCGAAAAAGGAGAAATTGAGTTCCAGCTCCTTAAAACAATTTGTTTATTAAATCCAAATATAAAATCCAAATGTCCATGGTGTGCGCACTCCCACCGATAAGTGCCTTGGTAACAGAGCTTATACGGCAACGCGTTTCGATCAGAGTGATCTTTATCAAAGCCATTATCAAAGTTGGCTTTGATAAAGATCACTCTGATCGAAACGCGTTACCGTATAAGCTCTGTTACCAAGGCACTTATCGGTGGGAGTGCGCACACCATGGACATTTGGATTTTATATTTGGATTTAATAAACAAATTGTTTTAAGGAGCTGGAACTCAATTTCTCCTTTTTCTACTGATCATGCATCAGCTATCGATTCCAATGCATGCTCAATAGGATCTTATCACTGTGCAATATTCTTCTCATTGCACAGAGCTCATGCGATCCCTCACTGGCTCTGATGGGAACAGACGAACCCACAGGAGTGCACTGTCAGAGCGCATTGTAAAGAGAGAATTCAGCTACCAGAGACCAGCCTGGCCCCTGCAAGTGACATCACTGATGACGCTTCACTTCAGGGTGGGGGCAGACACGACAGTTACCGCAGCCTCTGCCCCCTGATGAGAGCTCGTTTGACTATCCCAGCATGCCCTGGGATTTTCAAACGAAGTGTCAAACGGGAAGCGGGTTAAAAAAATAAGCAGAGTAGTGTGGAAATGTTAGGGATGAGTTTTTAATTGAAGTATATTAGGAAAGAGATTAGATAATGGCAGTAGATAGGCATTTAGGATTAAAATAAATGCTGATTTTGAACCACCCCTTTTAAAGTTATTGCATGTGTACAGCCAGCTTAAGTGACCCCTTTCAGTAACGAGATATTTCATTTCTGCGCTTTCCTCTTTTTATTTTAATTTTTTTTTTTCAGTTGATGTTGCTGTTTGTATGTATTGCTGGAGACTTTTTAATTTTTGCTGGATGAATTTTTGAATTACTCCTTTTTACTCCTTTCATTTTACAATACAGTGTACTGAAAAACCGGGAAAAAAATGGGTTGAAATAGTGTGTGGGGGGCTCTTTTTCACGGCATTCATTTTGTAGTCAAATGACCGGGAAACATGATTCTAAAGGTCAGTACAATTACGGCAATACCAAATTTAGGTTATGTGCACGCAGCTTATGCCGAGTTGTACATGATACTATTATAATTAATACTTATAAGCTACGCTTGACTCGGCTGTCTAGCATCTTATACTATACTAGATGGCAGCCCGATTCTAAAGAATCGGGAGTCTAGAATCCATATATACTTTATTTATTCAAATGTAAGAATAATTTGGTGGGCGGGGACCCTCGGCCTCCGATTTGGTGGGCGGGGACCCTCGGCCTCCGATTTGGTAAGCGGGGCCCCTCGGCCTCCGATTTGGTGGGCGGGGACCCTCGGCCTCCGATTTGGTGGGCGGGGACCCTCGGCCTCCGATTTGGTGGGCGGGGCCCCTCGGCCTCCGATGTGGTGGTCGAGGCCCCTCGGCCTCCGCTTTGGTGGGCGGGGCCGGGCCCCTCGGCCTCCGCTTTGGTGGGCGGGGCCGCTCGGCCTTCGATTTGTTGGGCGGGGCTCCTCGGCCTCCGATTTGGTTGGCGGGGCCCCTCGGCCTCCGATTTGGTTGGCGGGGCCCCTTATCCTCCGATTTGGTGGGCGGGTACTCTCGGCCTCCGATTTGGTGGGCGGGGACCCTCGGCCTCCGATTTGGTGGACGGGGCCCCTCGGCCTCCGATTTGGTTGGCGGGGCCCCTCGGCCTCCGATTTGGTGGGCGGGGCCCCTCGGCCTCCGATTTGGTGGGCGGGGACACTCGGCCTCCGATTTGGTGGGCGGGGCCCCTCGGCCTCCGATGTGGTGGTCGGAGCCCCTCGGCCTCCGCTTTGGTGGGCCGGGCCCCTCGGCCTCCGCTTTGGTGGGCGGGGCCGCTCGACCTTCGATTTGGTGGGCAGGGCTCCTCGGCCTCCGATTTGGTTGGCGGGGCCCCTCGGCCTCCGATTTGGTTGGCGGGGCCCCTCGGCCTCCGATTTGGTGTGTGCTCTGCCTGGGGCCACTGTGCTCTGCCTGGGGCCCCATATGCTGCCTGGGGCCCCTGTGCTCTGCCTGGGGCCCCATATGCTGCCTGGGGCCCCTGTGCTCTGCCTGGGGACCCATATGCTGACTGGGGCCCCTGTGCTCTGCCTGGGGCCCCTGTGCTCTGCCTGGGGCCCCATGTTCTGCCTGGGGCCCCTGTGCTCTGCCTGGGGCCACTGTGCTCTGCCTGGGGCCCCATGTTCTGCCTGGGGCCACTGTGCTCTGCCTGGGGCCCCATAAGCTGCGTGGGGCCCCTGTGCTCTGCCTGGGACCACTGTGCTCTGCCTGGGGCCCCATATGCTGCCTGGGGCCCCTGTGCTCTGCCTGGGGCCACTGTGCTCTGCCTGGGGCCCCATATGCTGCCTGGGGCCCCTGTGCTCTGCCTGGGGCCCCATATGCTGCCTGGGGCCCCTGTGCTCTGCCTGGGGACCCTGTGCTCTGCCTGGGGCCCCATGTTCTGCCTGGGGCCCCTGTGCTCTGCCTGGGGCCACTGTGCTCTGCCTGGGGCCCCATATGCTGCCTGGGGCCCCTGTGCTCTGCCTGGGGCCCCATATGCTGCCTGGGGCCCCTGTGCTCTGCCTGGGGCCCCTGTGCTCTGCCTGGGGCCCCATGTTCTGCCTGGGGCTCCTGTGCTCTGCCTGGGGCCACTGTGCTCTGCCTGGGGCCCCATATGCTGCCTGGGGCCCCTGTGCTCTGCCTGGGGCCCCATATGCTGCCTGGGGCCCCTGTGCTCTGCCTGGGACCACTGTGCTCTGCCTGGGGCCCCATATGCTGCCTGGGGCCCCTGTGCTCTGCCTGGGGCCCCATATGCTGCCTGGGGCCCCTGTGCTCTGCCTGGGGCCACTGTGCTCTGCCTGGGGCCCCATAGGCTGCCTGGGGCCCCTGTGCTCTGCCTGGGTGTAGGACACTGGTGACGTCACTTATCTCCGGACATTAGCTCCGGACATTATCTCCGGACATTAGCTCCGGACAAAGCCACGGAAGTTGGCACAAATTGCAGGAAGTAGTATTCTAGGCAATTATATATTAGACATTCCCATGAGCCTGTACCATGTATGTTTTATGTTAAGCTACACTGACCTAGCTGTGGTGCAGTGCCTTCTGTTGGTCATTTTTCTGTATTTCAACCCTCTTCATATCTTCAATTGATTTGAAACTAAAATATAAAACGTACAATATTAAAGATTGAAGGAAGCCGTGAATTTTCAGTGGCAGTATAGTTTTATATGAAAAAGATAACTACAGGGTGATTATAAAAGATTCATCAGGTATTGCATTCATATTACTGCAAACATATACAGCTCTGGCAATAAAGAGACCACTGCACAGTTTTATAAAAAAAATAATCTTCTCTACATGTCTGACAGCCATTCCATTCCAGTGTTAGTTGAATTCCAACCAGAGTACACCTCATTCTACTTAACGTGCTTTTGATTAGGTGATCACCTGATCCAAATCTTACTTAACGAAGGAAAGTATAAAAAACACTGCTGTGATGTGGTGTCCACAATCCTCTTGCACTAGGACAAGCTGGATGGAAAAACAAGTGCTATTAATATCCCAAAAGTAATAGGAATGAAAAAATATCTTTTAACCCTACCAAACGAGTTGAAAAGATAAGTCTTGCGAGAAGAAAAGAAGGTCTCAATTCTAGCTTTACTAGCAGAGGGACACAATGAGCATCATGTTGCCTCCATCCTTAAAATTTCTAAGACAGCAATCCATTACAACAAGGTCAAGCAGCAAGGATTAGGGACAACAAAGCTAACAGAGCAGCAGAGGGTGAAAACGACTCTCCGCTGACCAGGATGACAGTCCTCTTATTCGAATGTCACTCGGCAACTGCAGGAGGACATCAAGTGACCTACAAAAGAATGGCAGCTGGGGCTGAAGTTCATGGCAAGCACAGTTTGTAACAGGCTCCTAGAGGCAGGACTAAAGTCATGTAAGCTAGAAAAAGCCTTTCATTAATGAGAAGAAAAGGAGAGACAGGCTGAAGTTTACCAAAGACCTTAAGGATTGGACCATAGAGGACTGGAGTAAGGTAATTTTCTCTGAGTCTGATTTTCAGCTTTGACAACACCTGCTCGTCTAATGGTTAGACAGAGACTGGAGAGGTGTACAAGCCACAGTGTCTTGCACCCACTGTGAAATTTGGTGGAGGATCGGTGATGATCTGGGGATGCTTCACCAAGGCTGGAATTGGGCAGGTTGTTCTTTGTGAAGGACGTATGAATCAAGCCGCATACAAGGTTATTCTGGAAAAACAGTTGATTCCTTCTGCTCAGGCAATGTACCCCAACTCTGAGGACTGGTTTTTCCAGCAGGGCAGTGCACCATGCCACACAGCTAGGTCAATCAAGGTGTGAATGAAGGACCACCACATCAAATCCCTGTCACGGCCAGCCCAATCTCCAGACCTGAACCCCATTGAAAACCTCTGGAATGTAATCAAGAAGAAGATGGATAGTCACAAGCCATCAAGCAAAGTAGAACTGCTTAAATTTTTTTTGTCAGGAGTGGCATAAGGTCACCCAAAAGCAGTGTGAAAGACTGGTGGAAAGCATACCAAGACGCATGAAAGCTGTGAATAAAAATCATAGTTATTCCACAAAATATTGATTTCTGATCTCTTCCGGAGTTAAAACATTAGTATTGTTGTTTCTAAATAATTATGAACTTGTTTTTTTTGCATTATTTGGGGTCTGCAAGGAAGGCATTTTTTTGTTATTTTGACCATTTCTCATTTTCAGAAAAAAAATACAAAATGTATTGCTTGGAACTTTGGAGACATGTTGTCATCAGTTTATAGAATAAAATAACAATTTACATTTTACTCAAAAATATACCGGTACCTATAAAGCGAAAAATCAGACAAACTGAAAAATTTGCAGTGGTCTCTTAATTTTTGCCAGAGCTGTACATTTCACCCGTTTGTAAATATAGCCTATGGAAAGGTCATATCTCAGAGTTTGTAACTGGTGCGTACAGACTCGCTTGTGACTCATCAGGTGGCAGGGTGGCATCAGATCCCAAAATGGTGACTATGCAAGAGAAAGCATTTTGTGTTTTAGTATGAGAAGTGAAAATCACTTGTTACCGTGCAGCGAGCATTCTGAAGATGGTATGAAAGTGACCCACCTGCTCACCAGAGCATTCTGTGGCGGTATGGAAAATTTAACGATACAGGATGCTTGTGTAAACATAAAAGCCCCGGATGACCGAATGTTACAGGCGAAGCAGTGGAGAGGGCTTGAGAGACCTTTGCACACAGAAATAAAGTCATGATCTTGGCATTCCTCAGCCGACTGTTTGGAAGATTCTGCACCAGACACCATATCACATACTGCTATTGCAGCATTTATGGCCAGCTGAACTCGACATCCAATATGAATTCTGTGCACTTTTTCAGGCAGCATTGGAAGATGACGAATTCGCTTACCAGCAGTGTTCAGTGCCGATGCAATTTTCCACTTAAGCAGTAATGTGAACAGTCACAATGTCCAAATATGGGGAACACATAATCCCAATGCCACTATGTAAATCGAAAGACTTTCTCCAAAGATAAATGTTTTCTGTGCAAGCTCGAAAACAAAGGTGTACAGGTAGTGATGAGAGAGTACTCGTTGCTCGTGTTTTCCCGAGCACGCTCTGGTGATCTCCGAGTATTTGTGAGTAGTGTTGAGCGATACCTTCCGATATTCAAAATTATCGGTATTGGATTGGATCGGCCGATATCCAAAAAATATCGGATATCGCCGATACCAATACAAGTCAATGGGACACAAATATTGGAAGCTATCCTGGATGGTTCCCAGGGTCTGAAGGAGAGGAAACTCTCCTTCAGGCCCTGGGATCCATATTCATGTAAAAAATAAAGAATACAAAATATGGGTATACTCACCCCTCCGACGGACCCTGGCTCTCAGCGGTGCAAGCGTCTGCCTCCGTTCCTAAGAGTGCAGTGAGTGAAGGACCTTCGATGACGTCGCGGTTACGCGACCATCACAAAACCGCGACGTCATCGCAGGTCCTACACTCACTGCATTCTTAGGAACGGAGGCAGACGCTTGCACCGCTGAGAGCCAGGGTCCGTCGGAGGGGTGAGTATATCCATATTTTTTATTTTTATTCTTTATTTTTTACATGAATATGGATCCCAGGGCCTGAAGGAGTGTCTCCTCTCCTCCAGACCCTGGGAACCATACGCACCACACACACCTGGGAACTTACAGGAACTTCCGATTTCCGATATCACAAAAATATCGGAACTCGGTATTGGAATTCCGATACTGCGAATATCGGCCAATACCCGATATTTGCAGTATCGGAATGCTCAACATTATTTGTGAGTGCTCGGAGATTCAGTTTTCGTTGCCTCAGCTGCATGATTTACAGCTGCTGGACAGCCTGAATACATGTGGAAATTCCCTAACAGGCATTCCTCACATGTATTCAGCCTGTCTAGCAGCCGTAAATCATGCAGCTACGTTGACAAAAACTAAGTCTCCTAGCACTAACAAATACTCAGACCATTTTTTTGTCATGGAAATGTCTGTGACTGGTACATCATACCTCGATATGTTACAGTTCTGGTTGTTTCTGCAACTGACAACTGATTCCATAAACTTAATTTCCAACAAGACTGTGCTCCACCACACTGGCATTCAGAGGTGCGTTGCTATCGCAATGAGGAACTTCCAATTCTGTGGGTTGGGTGCTGTACTGGTGTTGACTTGTCATTCTTCAGATCCCTCCCCCCCAGTTCTCTTGATCTGACAGTGTGTGACTTCTTCATTTGGGATATGTCAAAGACATTGTTTACGTGTTGTCTTTGCCACCAACACTGCATGAGTTTTGGGACCCCACCCATTACCAGCGCTCTAATGACCATCAACGGGGACATGCCGCAGTGTGTTTGGGTCGAACTGGATTACCGCATAGATGTGTGACAAAAGGAGGAGACGTGGGACATTTGTAAGCATTATGTGCTAAACTTGGAGAGTTTGTCTTTATCACTTGCCATTAACTGCAACCCAATAGCCTCCAAGACTTCTCCTGAATATTCCCCATCCTCTGGACTTCTGCACCCCAACACATCTGACTATTCAGCACATTTGGATCCTTCAGATGGATCCTGAAAACCCACCTCTTCAAGGAAACTTGCAGCCTGCAATGACCCCTCTGCCTCCTCACCACTACTGGAGCTGCTGCAATCCCCCCACCCTATTGTCGCCTTCCCCATAATCCTGTAGAATGTAAGCCCACAAGGGCAGGGTCATCTTCCTTCTGTACCAGTCTGTCATTGTTAGTTTGCTTACTGTAAGTGATATTTGTATTTTGATGTAACCCCTTCTCATGTACTGCACCATGGAATCAATGGTGTTATATAAATAAATAAGAACTCTTGTACATGTAATACATTTTGATATATACCTCTTTGAAACCTGGTCAATCTTGTAATTACAGTACAGGACTCATAAGTGCTGAATTAAAACCTGAGATACTGCTTTTTCTTCCTTTACAGATGCATAATCCATTTATGCACTACCTAAACCAGTCTTCGTATGTAGCACAAGATGTATCCCAAGAAACTTCAGAGCAGAGTGAAAGCAGAAGGGCAGATCCTCACGAGATCCCCCCACAAGAGCCTGTATTACAGACTAGAGTATGTGTCACATAAGACAATTAGATGTTAATCACGTTTATTTTTTTGTTTGTTTTATTCATTCCATTTTTTTCTCCCCACTACATTTTGCATGTACACTATAAAGCTTGGTGACTGCTTCCATATTTTATTATTCTTGGGCTGCTATTATTATTTCTTATTTAACCTATCAATTCATGAACATTAAAGGAAGCCAATAATGAAGAATTCTGCATGTGTCTTTTGTAAGCCGAAATAGTCGACAAATCTATCCATATAACAGGAATTCTTAGGTCATTTTATTCAGAAGTTTCCATAACTATTACAGCCATAAGATCACACGGACCTCATGTTTCCAGTGATGCCTACCACTATTCCTGATCATGATAAAACCACTGATCCTGGGAGGGAAAGCACTGTCTGTACACTCACTGGCCACTTTATTAGGTACACCTGTCCAACTTCTTGTTAACACTTAATTTCTAATCAGCCAATCACATGGCGGCAACTCAGTGCATTTAGGCATGTAGACATGGTCAAGACAATCTCCTGCAGTTCAAACCGAGCATCAGTATGGGGAAGAAAGGTGATTTGAGTGCCTTTGAACGTGGCATGGTTGTTGGTGCCAGAAGGGCTGGTCTGAGTATTTCAGAAACTGCTGATCTACTGGGATTTTCATGCACAACCATCTCTAGGGTTTACAGAGAATGGTCCGAAAAAGAAAAAAAATCCAGTGAGCGGCAGTTCTGTGGGCGGAAATGCCTTGTTGATGCCAGAGGTCAGAGGAGAATGGGCAGACTGGTTCGAGCTGATAGAAAGGCAACAGTGACTCAAATCGCCACCCGTTACAACCAAGGTAGGCCTAAGAGCATCTCTGAACGCACAGTGCGTCGAACTTTGAGGCAGATGGGCTACAGCAGCAGAAGACCACACCGGGTACCACTCCTTTCAGCTAAGAACAGGAAACTGAGGCTACAATTTGTACAAGCTCATCGAAATTGGACAGTAGAAGATTGGAAAAACGTTGCTTGGTCTGATGAGTCTCGATTTCTGCTGCGACATTCGGATGGTAGGGTCAGAATTTGGCGTAAACAACATGAAAGCATGGATCCATCCTGCCTTGTATGGAGCATCTTTGGGATGTGCAGCCGACAAATCTGCGGCAACTGTGTGATGCCATCATGTCAATATGGACCAAAATCTCTGAGGAATGCTTCCAGCACCTTGTTGAATCTATGCCACGAAGAATTGAGGCAGTTCTGAAGGCAAAAGGGGGTCCAACCCGTTACTAGCATGGTGTACCTAATAAAGTGGCCGGTGAGTGTATATATGGTCCATATGGAACCGCTGATGAGATTAACATGCAGAAACACACAGGCCCCAGCAGTGGCTCTGTGTGTTATTGCGGTGGTCTTCCTCGACTTGCAGGCAACACTGATATTCCCAAACAAGACCAAAAAAAGAGGATGACTGAATGAATAGGAAAGGAATTGGAATGGCCATTGCTAAACTATAGGTTCAGACTAATGCGTAGTCAAACTTGTAACAATAGTAGTGAATTAGTTTAAAGGGAACCTGTCACCAGGAATATCAATTTTAAACTAAAGGTATGGGAAGAATGACGCTGTTATACTTATTTCATACATTTTAGTGTAAAAATCTGCAGCCTGGTCGATTTGCGCATGCGTCGGCACCATTTTCTTGTAGACCGCCACCAGCTTAATCTGCGAGAGTGCAGCCCACAGGTAGGATGGTGCCAGCTCAAAATGAAACCCCTTCACCACCTTAGGTTTTTGCTTTTTCGTTTTTTTGCTCCTTTTTTTCCCCCACAGCCAGAACTTTTATTATTTTTCTGTTAATATTGGCCATGTAATGGCTTGTTTTTTGCGTGACGAGTTGTAATTTTGAATGACACCATTGGTTTTACCATATAGTGTACTGTAAAACTGAAGAAAAATAAAATCCGTGTGATGCAATTGAAAACCATTCCACAATTTTTTTTTTCACCAAATGCTAAAACTGAAACTGACCTGCCATTATGATTCTCCAGGTCATTACAAGTTTGTAGATAACAAAACATGTATAGGTTATATTTCATTTAAGTAGTGAAAAAAATACAAAGTTGTGGTGTTGTTTTTTGTTTGTTTTTACAAAAAGTCGCCATTTTTGTGATCTGGGGCTGGGTGAGGGCTTAATTTTTGCTTTACTGAGCTGACTTTTTTATTTGCACTATTTTGGTGTAGATACAATCGCCCGTTATTGCATTTTAATGCAATGTTGCAGCTACCAAAAAAAAATTTCTGGCGTTTTTGATTTTTTTTTTTCGTTCCACCGTTTACCAATTGGATTAATTATTTCTATATATTGAATTATGACGATTCTGAACACGACGATACCAAATGTGTATTTCTTTTATTATTTTTTTGAATGTGGTGAATAGGGGGTGATTAAAATGTTTGTTATTTTTTTATATTTTTTAAAAACGTTTTTTTTTACTAGCTTCAATAGTCTTCATGGGAGACTAGAAGCTGTGATCTTATGATTGCTTGTGCTATACACAGCAGGGCTGAAGCCCTGCTCAGTGTAACAGAAATGCTCACTTGCTTTGAGTGCCGGCTAGTGGACAGCGCTCAACTATCTGGCGATAACAACCACAGGGGTCTCCTGCAGATCCCGGGTTGTCATGCCAACCCATCAGCGACCTGCGGTCATGTGACATAGGTGCCGATGGGCGGGATTTGTGGCAAGCTTCCTGCGTGATAATATTAAATGCTGCTGTCAAAGATTGACAGCGGTATTTAACATGTTAACAGCTGATTCCTCCCGCGGCTTTTAGGGGCATGTCAGCTAATGAAATCAGCTGACATGCTGGAAAAATTGTGGGCTCATCGCCGGGGACCACAGCAAACAGGGTGAGGCGACCTTGGACATACCTATACATCCAAGGTCATAAAGGGGTTAAATAAGATGATGAATTCAACGGTGGAGCCGTGGCTGAGCCCTCTGAACCAAATACCCTACCTACAGTCCCTCCCTGAAGCACTACGGAAACTGAAATGTATCATGATTTAATTAAAACCAGGCTGCAGCTTTTTGCACTGAAGGTATGTATTCTATCATTATGCCATCGCCATTCTGCCCATACCTTTAGTTTAACCTGGATATTCCTGCTGACAGGTTCTCTTTAACAAACTGACTGAAAAGCATGCAGTTGCCTCTCCATGTAAATGGCTCAAAAATTAGTGTAATATGTGACTTGACTTTACAGGAATATGATTTCCTAGAGTGCTAACAAACAGTCTGATTTATCCTGGAAAGGGCAAATTCTAAAAACCTAAATAATAATAGACCTATCTTTTGAGCGTTACATGTTCTTGAGTATTAGAGACTGGGAAATCCATTCACCCTAGTCCAGTGGCCACGTCAGTCGTCCGAAGTTGTCAATCGGTGGTCCTCATCCTTATTGCCCCTTCTGATTTGTAACCCTGATGCAATGTAATTGTTGCGGCTTGACGTTGCGCCAGACCGACAAATTAGAAATGGCAGTATGGATTCCTGCAACTAGGAGGCCGTTTGCAGGACTCACATCCAGCTCCTGTGGCCATCAAATACTAATGTGGCGTTGGACCAGTGTGCTGCGAATATGTTCACTCATCTCTGCTGTATATGTGTGATTATATGTGCATTCATGTATAATATATCATGCTTGCCTATCTGTTGTGTAAGCACCATAGTCACCATCTTCCCTGAGAACATGTGGTAGGAAGATTAACCCAAAGACAGGAGGGAGGGTGAGTGTTTTCTTATGATCATCCTAACTACTGTTTAAAAAAAAAATAGATATTCCCTTATATATACACATATAGGTAAGAGAAGAGGATGAACCTGATTTACCCTACCTTGAAGCCTTTCCTATTGGTGAAGATCAATGGGATGAAAAGTGGTCTTTTTCTGGGAGCATGGCATCTCTTAATGATGTGTTTGGACAACCTCCACAGATCGTAGGTAATCAGGAGGAGAATCCCAAGCTAGAGGTTAGTATTCACAAATGTAGTGATCTATGGGCACGTTGGGGTATGTGAACTGTCCATTCAACTGATTTTTTTTTTTTTTTTTCTTTTTTAAAAGGAAAAAATTGAGCTGAAAAAAATAAGTGAGGAATTTTATATCTCTCTAATTGAGTCTAAAAACACATTAGAAAAGTCTCCAACTCTTCAGTCTCCACCAAGAATATGTCAAGAGTTTGAGAAGACCGCTCACCCTGCTGAAAATCATCATGGTAAGAAGCTGATGACTGGGAGACTTTAATGCCTTTTATGTTTATTCATATCAATATTCGATTTATTTATTTATTTTACTGTAATTTTGGATGCTCATTTCAACAAGGTTTCACTATATAAGGCAACAATATAATTTAAGACTCCGGAACCAGCAGCTCTTGTGTGCACACTGTGTACTCTATAGGTTATTGTGTAAAAGTTGCAAAATAGATACGTAGATGGAAGTCTACAAACCCTATTACCAAAACTCTAGAACAGGGATGTCAAATACACAGAGGGACAAAATTAAAAACTTGGACAAAGTTGCTGGCCACTCCAGCAGATTTTTTTTATTTTATTTCAGTGCTGGAGTGGTGCCTTCAGGTCCTCCTGATGCCGATTTGGTTCCACGCTGCAACTTCTGACTGACCAGAAGTCAGAGGTAAAGGTCACAAGTAGTGATGAGCGAGTATACTCGTTGCTCGGGTGATCTCCGAGTATTTGTGACTGCTCGGAGATTTAGATTTCCTTGCCACAGCTGCATGATTTGCGGCTACTACACAGCTTGACTACATGTGGGCATTCCCTAGCAACCAGGCAACCCCCACATGTACTCAGGCTGGCTAGTAGCTGTAAGTCATGCAGCTGTGTCAACAAAAACAAAATCTCCAAGCACTAACAAATACTTGGAGACCACCCGAGTGTGCTCTGGAAAACAAGAGCAACGAGTATACTTGCTAGTCACAAGCTCTCATAAGTCTGAGAACCTCATTCTGGCTCTCATAGACTTACATTGGGAAGTGACGTCTGGATCGCCCAGATCCAGCGAACATAAATTGCACCACTCCAGAGCTTAAATAAAAAACAAAAACGCTAGAATGGTGCTTTAATCCGATCCATCATAACTAATATTCTGGGCTGAAAAGTTTTGAGTGTCTGTAGTGGAGGAGTGGGAGAGAAGTTTGCTTTATTTTTTTTTTAACAGAACATTACTTTTTGGGTTCGCTCACATAAGTGTTAAAACTCGGCAAGTGCAATGTGAGAAAACCTTGCACTGCACTCGCTACAGTTTCAGTCAGTGAGGAAGTGCTCATCTGTGTTATTTTTCCTCACCTGGAATTAGGGTGAGGAAAAATTTGCAGTATGCTGCGTATGGACGTGTGAGGGTATGTGCACACATTGCGGATTTGGCTGTGGATCTGCAGCAGTTTTCCATGCATTGTACAGTATTACAGTTAGGTCCATATATATTTGGACAGAGACAACATTTTTCTAATTTTGGTTATAGACATTACCACGATGAATTTAAAACAAAACAATTCAGATGCAGTTGAAGTTCAGACTTTCAGCTTTCATTTGAGGGTATCCACATTAAAATTGGATGAAGGGTTTAGGAGTTTCAGCTCCTTTACATGTGCCACCCTGTTTTTAAAGGGACCAAAAGTAATTGGACAGATTCAATAATTTTAAATAAAATGTTCATTTTTAGTACTTGGTTGAAAACCCTTTGTTGGCAATGACTGCCTGAAGTCTTGAATTCATCTCATGGACATCACCAGACGCCGTGTTTCCTCCTTTTTGATGCTCTGCCAGGCCTTCATTGCAGTGGTTTTCAGTTGCTGTTTGTTTGTGGGCCTTTCTGTCTGAAGTTTAGTCTTTAACAAGTGAAATGCATGCTCAATTGGGTTGAGATCAGGTGACTGACTTGGCCATTCAAGAATATTCCACTTCTTTGCTTTAATAAACTCCTGGGTTGCTTTGGCTTTATGTTTTGGGTCATTGTCCATCTGTAGTATGAAATGACGACCAACCAGTTTGGCTGCATTTGGCTGATCTGAGCACACAGTATGGCGGCTCTGAATACCTCAGAATTCATTCGGCTGCTTCAGTCCTGTGTCACATCATCAATAAACACTAGTGACCCAGTGCCACTGGCAGCCATGCATGCCCAAGCCATCACACTGCCTCCGCCGTGTTTTACAGATGATGTGGTATGCTTTGGATCATGAGCTGTACCACGCCTTCACCATACTTTTCTCTTTCCATCATTCTGGTAGAGGTTGATCTTGGTTTCATCTGTCCAAAGAATGTTCTTCCTGAACTCTGCTGGCTTTTTTAGATGTTTTTTTAGCAAAGTCCAGTCTAGCCTTTTTATTCTTGATGCTTATGAGTGGCTTGCACCGTGCAGTGAACCCTCTGTATTTACTTTCATGCAGTCTTCTCTTTATGGTAGATTTGGATATTGATACGCCTACCTCCTGGAGAGTGTTCTTCACTTGGTCGGCTGTTGTGAAGGGGTTTCTCTTCAACATGGATCATCCACCACTGTTGTCTTCCGTGGGCGCCCAGGTCTTTTTGCATTGATGAGTTCACCAGTGCTTTCTTTCTTTCTCAGGATGGACCAAACTGTAGATTTTGCCACTCCTAATATTGTAGCAATTTCTCAGATGGGTTTTTTCTGGTTTCGCAGCTTAAGGATGGCTTGCTTCACCTGCATGGAGAGCTCCTTTGACCGCATGTTTACTTCACAGCAAAACCTTCCAAATGCAAGCACCACACCTCAGATCAACTCCAGGCCTTTTATCTGCTTAATTGAGAATGACATAACGAAGGGATTGCCCACACCTGCCCATGAAATAGCCTTGGAGTTAATTGTCCAATTACTTTTGGTCCCTTTAAAAACAGGGTGGCATATGTTAAGGAGCTGAAACTCCTAAACCCTTCATCCAATTTTAATGTGGATACCCTCAAATGAAAGCTGAAAGTCTGAACTTCAACTGCATCTGAATTGTTTTGTTTAAAATTCATTGCTGTAATGTCTATAACCAAAATTAGAAAAATGTTGTCTCTGTCCAAATATATATGGACCTAACTATGTAAACCTATGGAAAACCAAATCTGCAGTGCACATGCTGCGGAAAAGCTGCGGTTTATTTTCCGCAGCATGTTAATTGTTTGTGCGGATTCCGCAGCGTTTTACACCTATTCCATTATAGGAATCCGCAGGTGTAAAAACGCAGGCGAATTCTGCACCAAATCCACAGGTAAAATGCAGGGCGTTTTACCTGCGGATTTTTGAAAATCCGCAATGGAATCCGCAACGTGTGCACATACCCTGAAACTGCTCAGGCTCACCAAGGAAAGCCAATGCGTGTGAGAGAAAAAAAACCAATGCACTGATGATATATCTCGAGACCTTTACCCATGAACCATCTATCTATATCTGTATATAAGATTGTTTTATTAGTTAATAGAACAGCTTGAAATGACAGAGAATTACTATGTCACATGGATGTTAGGTGAGGGAAAAATCGCACACTCGGATAGCACTCGCATGACATACACATGACATTATGGCTGAGAATCTCTACTACTTTTCACACGCAGATGTGAGCTTATCCTTCGGCTCCATTCACACGAGCATGTAGAATTGATCAATTTTTATCCAGAAAAAAGGGAATTTTTTTTCCCCCATTTGTTATCCATTTACAACCAGTGTGAAGCCTGAATATTATTCAGCAGCAGTAATTTACAAGACTAAATAAAGATACATTTTAATTTTTTTAACAAATGTATCCTTAAAAGATGGATGCCACCATACTATGGCTCCGCATGGTATCCATTTATTTTTTTTTGGGGGGGGGAGGTGTTGAGCACCAATAGACTTGAATGAGCGAGTCTCGTCTAACCTATGGAAGAAACTAGTGCATGCTGACATAACGGCTTGTTTTTTTGTGGGACGAGTTGTAGCATGTGGCTTCCTATTTTCTGATGTTAGGAAGGTATATGGCTTTTGACAAAATGTTGAATTGTGGAACAACCCCTTCAAAGTATTGCTTTGTAATTTTGTTTTTTTCTTTTTCTCTTGCAGACCAGTATTTGCCTTTAACCTCAGAAAAAGAAAAGCTGGAAAATAACAGTCAGAATAATGAACCCTTATTTATGAATCAAACAGCAAGAGCAAATAACCCACTTATAGGGTTTCCAAGACGATCAGCAACAGTAGCCCTTGGCTCTGCAGCACGATTAGCCGCCACTCCTGAAAGTCTCTTACGCTGGGTTACTTAGCCAGGAAAGTGTCATGGATAATTTACATTGGGAGTATATGCATTAGTTTCTTAGTGTAATGTTCCCAGTTTGTTCTGTTTGTGTGGTTTACATAACGACTTTTTTTTTATATTGTTCGATTATTTTAATGATTGTAAGATAAAGATTTTTTTTGGGGGGGGGCAGGGTGGTTGTATTTTTGTGAAGAACTTTGACCTGAAATGATTAACCTGTAGCTGAGTATTGTTGGTCATGAAAAACTGTTTCACGAAGTCTGCAGACGTTGGTTAGATAATACCACCAATCCATACTAGTCTGCTCAGATACCATAATGTGCGCAGTGCAATGTGTACAATTATTGCTGTGGATTAAACAGAGATATAGTACAGTGGAGTGAATTTTCTCATTTCTTGGTTACGATGAGCTGGAATTTATTTTGGTGTTGGTTTACCCTTCTTTTTAGCACTTTAATTCTGCTTTGTTCATTGTTTATAAACTGATCATTTTTGCAGCCCTATATTCACCAGTACATTAAAGTGAACCTGTCACCAGGTTTTGCCAATATGAGTTACGGCCATCAACTTTAAGGGCTGGTATACAGCATTCTATAATCCTTCATTTTCTAATAACCCCCCTAATCCCTACACCTAGTAAGGAACTGTTCATCTCTTCTTCAATCCTCCCCATCCATCTCACCTCCTCCTCTGAACTGTTCCTTAACATACAATACTCTGTCTCCAAGCACAGACAGCCACCTCATGCCCTCTCCTGCTCCCACCTGCTAACACTTTCTCTGCTCCTTCTCACTGCTGGTGATATCTCTCCAAATCCTGGTCCTCCTCACCACATCCCCACAGTCATTTCTACCTCCCATCCACGTTCTATCGCAAATTTCCATAACCTCTCAAACCTTATACCCATTCGCCCAGCCCCCCGCTTCCCCAGTCCCACTAACAGGAGCTCTGTGGAATGCTCGCTCTGTCTACAACAAGCTTTCCTACATCCATGATCTTTTTGTTAAACTTTCCTTCCTCACCATCACCGAATCCTGGCTCACCCCTTCTGACACAGCCTCTCCTGCTGCACTTTCGTATGGTGGATTCCACCTTTCTCTCACACCCCGCCCCAGCAGAAAGCATAGTGGAGGAGTTGGGTTTTTTCCTTTCAGATAACTGCACCTTCACGCCAATCCCACTGCCACCCTCTGTTACCCTCCCTTCCTTTGAGGTGCACTCTGTGCACATCTACTCCCCCTCCAACTGTCTGTCATTTACTGCCCCCAGGGCCAGCTACCACCTTTTTTGACCACTTTACCACCTGGCTACTTCATTTTCTTTCTGCGGACATCCTCGCTATCATCATGGGTGACTTCAACATTCCCATTGACACTTCCCTCTCAGCTGCCACTAAGCTCCTATCTCTCACTTCCTCCTTCGGCCTCACTCAATGGTATTCTGCAGCTACTCACAAATATGGTCACACACTGGACCTCATCTTCACCCGCCTCTGCTCCCTATCTAACTTCTCTAACTCACCTCTCCCTCTTTCTGACCACAACTTACTCACATTCTCTTCCCTCTCCACTCTTTGTCTACAATCCCCAACCCACAAACTTGCACACCCTCGCAGAAATCTTAAACACCTTGATCTACACTCTCTGAATCCCTCCACCCTCTCGCAGACATACATTCCCTACACAATGCGGATGACACTGCCGCTCTATATAACACCACAATAGCTGTAGCTTTGGAATCTGTTGCCCCTCTCACACATACCAAAGCTCGCAAAATCAGCAGACAGCCCTGGCACACCAGCCTGACAAAAGAACTGAGGCGAGCTTCCAGGGCTGCTGAGCGGAGATGGAAAAGAACCCACTCCAACGAGCACTTCATCGCATTCAAACAGTCCCTCACTACTTTCAAGGCCACACTCTCCACAGCTAAACAAACCTACTTCTCATCTCTCATATCCTCCATCTCGCAACCCTAAACAGTTATTCAACACCTTCAATTCTCTCCTCCGTCCCCAAGCACCTACTCCCTCCCCACTCATCTCAGCTGAAGACTTTGCCTCATTTTTCAAGCAGAAGATTGATAACATCAGAGACTGTTTTGGTCGACAACCCTCAGAGCCCTTCCTCCCAATTGCCCAGCCCTCCACCTCCAAAACCAACTTCTCCACCATTACAGAAGATCGACTCTCCACTCTACTCTCAAGATCGCATCTCACCACCTGTGCACTTGACCCAATCCCATCCCACTTCATCCCAAACCTTGCCACAGTCTTAAGGTACCTTCACACTCAGCAACTTTACAACGAGAACGACAACGATCCGTGACGTTGCAGCGTCTTGGTTTTTTTTTAAACCAAATATTTTTTATTATGCAAAAGATATACAACAATATCCATTCAATAACAATATACATCAATATTTTGATTTTTACAAGAAACAAACCCCCCCACCTCCCTCCCTCCCCCCTTAACGACCAACTCCAATCATACAATTCTCTTGGAAAGAAAAGATTAAGCAGTACATGCATATTTATTATTAGCATCATTTTGCCACCTCCGTTCAGTTATTCCCATCCAGCCATGGCTGCCACAGCTTTTGAAAAAATCCCATCCTATTCCTCTTATTATATATGCTTCTCTCGAGCTGGACAATATGATTCGCTTGTGCGATAAACTCCCGTCTAGTAGGAGGTTCCTCCCTAATCCAATACCTTGCGATCACCTTTCTTGCAATGAACAATAATCTAGCAACTGCCATTTTGGCAGTTTCGTCGGTCAGGATTTCCTCCACGTACCCAAGTACACACACCACCGGATCCCTAGGAATCGTACACCCATAAATCACCCCTATCTGGTTCAGCACTACAACCCAGTATGCGAACAATCTGGGACACAGCCACAACATGTGCAGTATACCAGCCTGAGACTGGGAACACCTGGGGCACCCAGAATCGTCTCTCAGCCCGGCTTTAAACAACATGTCAGGTGTCCTGTAGGCCCTATTTATCACATATAATTGCGACAGTCTCCCAGGCTCACTCATCGACAACTTAGGTATGTATTCCAGTATAGACTCCCACCTATCATCATCTATTTGCCCCAGTTCATCCTCCCATTTCCTTCTGGCCTTAATAGGGTAATCCAATAGAAAGGTATGTAACAAATCGCCATATACTTCGGATATTGCCCCTTTTGTTCCGTTGTTATTTAATATAAAATCCAACATTAAATCCTTCTGAATCACCATAGGCCCTCTCTTTTTTTGTGCCTGAAATGCGTGCTGAACCCTTCTATATTGATACAACTTTAACCCCGGGAAATGGAATTCCTGCTGCAGCGCATCAAAAGATTTAAGATTCCCGTTGTGAATCAACTGACCTATCAACCCAATGCCTTTTTCCCTCCACTCTCCCATTCCTTCCATATGATTGAATTCTTGAAAAGAGAGGTTATCCCATATAGGCGAAAACTCAGTGAATGTCACAACCCCCCTTATACCCTTAATCGTCTGCCATACCTTATGGATCAAATTTATGGTATGAAAACAAGTTCCCAACTTCTTAAATATGCCAGCTTCTAAACCCTGACCCAAGGGCCACCTGCCAATTATATGTACCAAGCTACTATGTCCCTGACCTTTCTCAAGTCCATCCCCCCAGCCCCTAAGATGTTGGCTTTGCGCAGATAAAAAATATAACCAGGGATTAGGCAGAGCAAGTCCCCCCTCATCTTTAGGCCTCTGCAGTATCTCCTGCCTAATTCTAGGGTTCTTCCCACCCCACGCCAATTCCCCAAATAATGATCGTAGTTTACGAAATCTGGTCAGAGGGATCCATACCGGAGAGTTATGCAAAATATACAAAACCTGTGGCATCACCACCATCTTAAGTAGGTTTACTCTACCCACCACCGACAAATGTAGCTTATTCCAAGCTGTGATTTTGACGCGTAGTTTGTTTATTAAAGGCTCAAGATTAAGTTCCTCAAATCTAGTTAAGGGAAGAGAAACCTGAATCCCCAGATATTTAAATTGTCACCACCCTTAATTTCGTATTCTGCTCCACCTCCCTTGTACAATCTACTTCCCTATCCACCTGCATAACACTTGATTTATCCCAGTTGATAATCAATCCAGAAATTTGCCCAAATCCTTCAATTAATGAAATCACATTTCCTAAAGACTCCCCAGGGTCCTCAAGAAAGAGCAAAATATCATCTGCATATAGAGCAACTTTCTCCTCCATTTTCCCATATACAAACCCCTTTACTAATTGAGACCTTCTGATAGCCGCTGCCAGTGGTTCCACTGCCAGAGCAAACAGCAACGGGGACAACGGACACCCCTGCCGAGTACCTCGAAAGAGCTGAAAGCTCTCCGACAGTGCGTTGTTCACCCTAAGTTTAGCCACTGGAGAGGAGTATAGGAGTCTCACCCACGACACAAAAACTGGCCCAAACCCAAAGCGACCCAGAACCGACCACAGGTATTGCCATTCTATACTATCGAAGGCTTTATGTGCGTCGAGGGAAACTACTACCCTCCTACCAGCATTCTCCGCCGGTATCTGCATATTGAGGAATAACCTTCTCAAGTTGATGGCAGTGGATTTATTAGGCATAAAGCCAGATTGGTCCGAATGAACCACCTTTTCTATCACCTGAGTCAGTCTGTTCGCCAAGGCCTTAGCCAGAATCTTAACATCTGTTGTCAGAAGTGATATCGGTCTGTATGACTCCGGCAACCGTGGGTTTTTATCAGGTTTAGGAATGACCACAATAGTGGCCTCTCTCATGGAGGCAGGCAATATTCCCCTCTCCAGTGACTCCTCAAACACCCCCAACAATCTGGTCAACAACTCTTCAGAAAGGACATCATATATCTCAACAGGGACGCCGTCAGCCCCCGGAGCCTTCCCCCCTGCCATCGACCTCAAAGCACCCTCCAACTCCTCCACCGTAAGCGGCCTGTCTAACATATCTCTTTCCTCAGCTTCCAGCCTAGGTAATTTTGCCTCCTCTAAAAATCTATTAATTTCATCTTCCCTTTGCCCCGTATGCGATGCATATAAAGCACTATAAAATCCCTTAAACCCCTTCAAAATTTGGGCCCCCTGTGTTACAATATTACCATTTGCTAGTTTCAGAGCGTGTACATGTGTCGAGTCCCTCTGAGCAGATGTTATCACCGACAGTAGATGACCTACTTTCTCCCCTTCCGCATAAAATGCCTCTTTTTGGAAAGCTCTCGCCCTCTCTGCTTTGTGTAAATGTAGTTTGTTAACCTCTACCTGGGCCATCTTCATACGGTTCATGGTGTCCTGAGTGCGTACATTACTCAATTCAGCCTCCGCTGCCTTCAATTCCTCCAGTATAATTTTGTCGGACTCCCTTGTTTTTGTTTTATGCCTAGTGATCTCTTTAGATAGTATTCCTCTCAAATAAGCTTTCATGGTGTCCCATACCACATGCTTCGCTGCACTACCATCGTTAAATTTAAAAAATTCCCCTATCTCTTCCCCGATCTTTCCCATATCAAGAATTTTTAACCAGAAAGGGTTAATTTTCCACCCCAATTTAACTACCTCCCCAGGGCCTTCAATTTGCAGTGTTACTACCAATGGACTATGATCCGATAGTATTCTAGGCATATAGTCTATCTCCTGTACCATCCTATCCATTCCTTCATTACCCAGAGCCAAATCAATCCGGGATAGAGAGCCATATGTCGCCGAGTAACAGGAGAAACAGTACACGCCGTTATTACGAACTCTCCACAAGTCCCTCCATGCCACCTCTTTTAGATAGCTACCAAATGCTGTCAAATTCCCCTCCTTCCTCAACCTAGCATGCTGCCCCCTATCCCAGTGATCATCAATAATATTGTTCATGTCTCCCATTATAATTAACGGAACTCCTCCCCACCTGCCGGATAGATTTAGGATTTCCTGTAGTTTTTTCCCTGAGTACGGTGGAGGAATGTACACTGACACGACACACAACAACTTAGCATATATCTTACACACAAGGAATACATATTGTCCATCACTATCTATTACCACCTCTACCTCCTCGATCGGTATGCTTGTATGTACAAGTATTGACACTCCTCTAGCATAGGCTGAGAATGTCGCATGATATGCCTTCCTCACCCATCTTTTCTGCAATAAACCCGTCTTTTCTTTTACTAAATGAGTCTCTTGAAGGCATATCAGCGAGGGTCTCTGCTTCAAACTATATTGCAAGATAGCATTACGTTTGGTATCATTCGATAGACCCCTAATGTTCCAGCTCAAAATTTTTACTTTATCCCCCATCATTTTGCATTATGATAGAACTGCTCAGCTTCCTTCCGTTGGTCTCCCTTAACCCCCCAACCTGGGCCCACCTACCCAAAACTCCCTCCATTATAACAAAATAACCCCTGGCCCTACCCTTCCCTTCCCTTAATAACTTCTCCCCCAACAACGTTATAACAATCAACGTATAAACTCCTACTCCCTCTCTGTATGAGAAAGGGGAACGCGCTGTTGCTATCCCAGCAGTGGCTCAAAAGCCGATACCACCACAAATAGATTTCCCTCTATCTTCCAGTCGTTCCTCCCCCCGCCCTTTAGAAACAGGATATATAAACAGTTGCGCCGCCGAACACAACCTTAGCGCACAAGGACCATACCCCAAATTCTTTTAGTAACAGATCACTATTAACCATCAACTCAATTTTCTCCCCCCCATTTATCACAATAGCCAGAAGACCGCATTTAAACCTCTTCAGCGTGTCTTTTCTGCTCCAATACGTTTGGCATTCAAGTCCAGCCAATGTGACACTTCCTCAGGATTTTGAAAAAAGTGAACCCTGTCCATGGCCACCACACGTAATTTAGCCGGATACAGCCTAGAATAGGCCAGTCCTAATTCACGCAAGCGTCTTTTCGCCTCTCCAAACTTCATCCTGAGCTTCTGTACAATTGTAGAATAGTCAGGATATATAGATACACGGTTACCGTCAATAGTCAATTCCTCCATATTTCTCGCCTTCCGTAGCAGAATATCCTGATCTCTGTAATTTAGGATTTTAGCTAGAAAGGTCCGTGGGGCGGAGCCAGGGGGCAGAGGTCTAGTCGGCACCCGGTGAGCTCTTTCAACCGCAAAAAGATTTGTGAGACTGTCCCCTCCAACCTTAGTTTTTAGCCATGTCTCTATGAACTCAGTGGGATTATTTCCTTCTGCCTTTTCAGGTACGCCAATAATTCTCAAATTGTTCCTACGCGAACGATTCTCCAAATCATCAGTTTTGAACTCTAACTCCGCAATGCGCTGGACATATTTTTTCTCTCTTTGCCATTTCAGCAATCTGATCTTCCGCAACTCCCACACGTTCCTCCAACAGTTCAACTCTCCCCTCCATTTTATGCATAGCTGTGCGAAAAGAGGCAACTTCCCCTTTAAGGTCGTCCACCTGGACAGTTAGGGTTGTCAATGCAGTTTTGCAGAATACTGCAGAAAATATATCCTTCAGGGTTGGCTCCCCAGTCCCATCAGCACTGCCAGTCTCCATTTGTGAAACATATTCTGGAGTCAGCTCAGCTACATCGTTCAATGGAGGATTTCTCACATCTCGTGTAGTAATAGGTGCTATAGGGGATCCACTCACCATCCCCTCTGCCTGTGCCCCAGACCTCATCCCAACCTGCTCCCCTGAGATCCCCTCTTCTTCTGTCACCTTTCCAGCGGCTCCCTGCATCATCCGTCCTGCCTCCTCTGTCCTCGCGAACTGCTCCAACCTGGCGATGACCTCCAGCCTCTTCTGGTATGCAGCACTTGCTTTTGCCGCTTCTTCAGCAGCGCTGTCGGCGCCATCTTGCGAGCGCGTGCTGCCCGCCATCCCGACTTCCTTCTGCCTTCTTCTTGTCATCCTGCTGTGTGCGCACAGCGCGGTCAGCTCCCCCTGCTCTCCGGACACTCAGGAGTTCCTCCACCGGTATGTGGCGTTCGGCGGCGCCTCTGATATTACCGGATCAGCGTTCAGGCAGCGGGAGAGGTCCGACACGCGTCCTCTCACATCCCCTGCTAGGCCACGCCCCCCGCAGCGTCTTGGTTAGCGATCTCGTTGTGTTTGACACGCAGCAGCGATCTGGATCCCGCTGTGATATCGCTGGTCGGAGCTAGAAGTCCAGAACTTTATTTGGTCGTCAGGTCGGCGTGTATCGTCGTGTTTGACAGCAAAAGCAACGATGCCAGCAATGTATTACATGGAGCTAACGACCTGTGAGAACGATAAATGAGTCACCGTTACATCACAGGATCGCTCCTGCATCGTTCTGGAGCTGCTGTTTGACATCTCTACAGCGACCTAAACAGCGACGCTGCAGCGATCGGCTCGTTGTCTATATCGCTGCAGCGTCGCTGAGTGTGACGGTACCTTTACCCTAACCCATCTCTTCAACCTATCACTAACAACTGGTGTTTCCCCTCAAGCTTTAAACATGCCTCAATCACACCTATCCTCAAAAAGCCCTCTCTTGACCCATCCTCTGTATCTAGCTATCGCCCTATGTCCCTTTTCCCCTATGCCTCAAAACTACTGGAATAACACGTCCATCTTGAACTGTCCTCCCATCTCTCTTCCTGCTCCCTCTCCGACCGCTTACAATCTGGCTTCCGGTCACACCACTCAACTGAAACTGCTCTAACTAAGGTCACCAATGACCTATTAACCGCCAAGAGCAAGTGACACTACTGTCGTCGTCCTCCTCCTCCTCCTGGACCTGTCCTCTGCCTTTGACACAGTGGACTATTCCCTATTACTACAGACTCTCTCATCCCTTGACATCACAGACTTGGCCCTATCCTGGATCTCGTCATACCTAACGGACCGGACATTCAGCGTCTCACACACCACCTTTTCACCTCGCCCCCTATCTGTTGGAGTTCTGCAAGGTTCAGTCCTAGGGACCCCGCTCTTCTCCAGTTACACCTTTGGCCTGGGACAGCTCATAGAATCTCACAGCTTTCAGTATCACCTGTATGCTGATGACACACAGATCTACATCTCTGGACCAGATATCATCACCCTACTAACCAGAATCGCTCAATGTCTGTCCGCTATTTCATCCTTCTTCTCTGCTAGATTTTTAAAACTTAACCTGGACAGAACAGAATTCATCATCTTTCCCCCATCTCACGCGACCCCCCCCCCCAACGAGCATATCCATTCAGTAAATGGCTGCCCACTCTCCCCAGTCCCACAAGCTCGCTGCCTCGGGGTAATCCTTGACACTGATCTGTCCTTCAAACCACATATCCAAGCCATTTCCAATTCCTGCCGCCTTCAACTCAAAAATATTTCACGGATCCGTACATTCATAAACCAAAAATCTGCAAAAACCCTAGTCCATGCCCTCATCATCTCCCGCCTTGACTACTGCAACCTCCTGCTTTGTGGCCTTCCGTCGAACTCTCTTGGACTCCTCCAATCTATTCTAAACTCTGCTGCTCGACTAATAAACCTGTCCCCCTGCTATTCCCCGGCCTCTCCCCTCTGTCAATCCCTTCACTGGCTCTCCATAGCCCAGAGACTCCAGTACAAAACCCTAACCATGACATACAACTCATCCACAACCTGTCTCCTCCATACATTTGTGACCTCGTCTCCCGGTACTTACCTGCATGCAACCTCTGATCCTCACAAGATCTCCTTCTCTTCTCCGGTCTTAGCTCCTCTTCCCACAATCGCATACAAGTTTTCACTCGCGCATCACTCCTACTCTGGAACTCTCTACCACAACATATCAGACTCTCGCCTACCATCGAATCCTTCAAAAAGAACCTGAAGACCCACCTCTTCCGACAAGCCAACAATCTGCAGTAACCACCGATCGACCAAACCGCTGCACGACCAGCTCTACCCTCGCCTACTGTATTCCCACCCATCCTTTGTAGATTGTGAGACTTCGCGGGCAGGGTCCTCTCTCCTGTACCAGTCGTGACTTGTATTGTTTAAGATTATTGTACTTGTTTTTATTATGTATACCCCTCCTCACATGTAAAGCGCCATGGAATAAATGGCACTATAATAATAGTTCTATAATGCTGTATATCTGCCCCCAACCCGACCTGTAAGGGTATGTGCACACAGGGCCGGCGTCAGCACCCGGCCTACCCGGGCAAGTGCCGGGGCCCTGACGAGAGAGAGGGGGCCCATAAAGGTAAGACACTGCTGCCGACACTAATGCGCATCATGCGCTCCTGGGGGGGCCCCGAAGCTGGACTTCATCCCTCCCTTCAGGGCCGCCATCAGGGCATTACAGCCCTACCCTTACTGGCGTATGGTGCCCGCCCGGTGAGCAGAGAGGGCCCGAGCGGCCCCTCACTTCTGCTCTCCACTCCTGGTACAGCCGGCGCGCTGGAACACCGGGTATCAGCACGGCTGCGCGCACTCATTCTCTGCTCCTTCCTCTCTGCATAGTGAGGACTGGAGCAGAGCGCTGGCAGTGCGCGCGACCGTGCAGAGAGTTGCCGGCTGCAGTGTAGCAGGGGCACACAGTCAGTCACACACGCTGTGACACTACTCACCGCACCTGCAGTCAGCAGCAGAAGCATCGGATCCCTCCCCTCCAGCAGCGTCACAGCTCTCACACTGTGAAGAGCCATGGAGGGGCGGGACTAAATTTCGGGGGTGGAGCCACAGACAAGCAGGGAGAAGGCGGCAGAAAGGATTAAGGAAATATAAAAATCAGAGCGGGAGACAGAAAAGATGTAAGAAGAGAGACAGGAAACACAACAGAGAGGCAAGACACAGGTGAGAAGTTTACACACACACACACACATATATATATACAATTGTCTAAGGGTCACACTTCCGTCTTTCTGTCTGTCCTTCTGTCTTTCTTTCTGTCACGGATATTCATTGGTCGCCGCCTCTGTCGTTGCTGATTGGTCTCGGCAGCTGCTTGTCATGGCTGCCGCAACCAATCAGCGACGGGCACAGTCCGATTAGTCCCTCCCCTGCAGTCAGTGCCCGGCGCCCACTCCTTCCTCCCCACAATCAGTGCCCGCTCCATAATCCCCTCCAGTCACCACTCACACAGGGTTAATGGCAGCGGTAACGGGCCGCGGTGTAACGCACTCCGTTACTGCTGCTATTAACCCTGTGTGTCCCCAACTATTTACTATTGATTCTGCCTATGCAGCATCAATAGTAAAAATATGTCATGTTAAAAATAATAAAAAACCAAAAAACCTGCTATACTCACCATCCGTCGCCTTTCCCGCTCCTCGCAACACTCTGGTGACCGCTCCATGCAAGCGGCAGCTTCCGGTGCCAAGGATGGTATGCGAGAAGGACCTGCCATGACGTCACGGTCATGTGACCGCAAAGTCATCACAGGTCCTGCGCTCATACCAGCCCTGGGACCGGAAGCTGCCGCGTGCGGTACAGGGCCAGAACTTCATCGGAGGGTGAGTATATGTTTATTTTTTATTTTAAGTCTGTATACTACGTTACTCTGTGCTGTATACTCCGTCACTGTGCAATATACTACATGGCTGTGTTATATACTACGTGGCTGTGTTATATGCTATGTGGGCTGTGCAATATACTACGTGGCTGTGTTATATACTACGTGGCTGTGTTATATACTACATGGCTGTGCTATACGCTACGTGGGCTGTGTTATATACTGCGTGGGCTGTGTTATCCACTACGTGGCTGTGCTATATGCTACGTGGGCTGTGTTATATGCTATGTGGCTATGCTATATTTCTCTGCTGTATCTGTGCATCATGAATCATGCTATGTGTTAAAGGGGGGGCCCACTGAGACTCTTTCGCCCGGGGCCCTCTAAAACCTGGAGCCGGCCCTGTGTGCACACGTTGCGGATTCTGCTGCAAATTTTTCCACTGCGGTTTTCACTGCGGATTTTCCTGCGTTTTTTTCTGCGGGTTTTCAACTGCACTTTCCTATTGGTGCATGTTGAAAACCGCTGCGGAATCCGCAGAAAGAGGTGACATGCTACTTCTGTTTTTCCGCAGGGAATCCGCGCTGATTTTTCCGCAGCATGTGCACTGCGGTTTTTGTTTTCCATAGGGTAACATTGTAACGTACACCGCATGGAAAACTGCTGCGGATCCGCAGCGTCAAATCCGCTGCGTATCCGCAGCAAAAACCGCACCGTGTGCATGTAGCCTAAGAGAAGAAAAATTACTTCTTATACTCACCTGCTGAGCGGTCCGGTCCAATAGGTGTCTCTCTTCTTGGTTCGGCGCCTCCATTCTGCTTGCAATGCCGTCCTCCTGCTTGCTTCATACGTGTCCCTGCATCATCCACATAGTCTCCTCGCCATCACGCTCCTGTGCAGGAATACTTATCTGCCCTGTTGAGGGCAGAGCAAAGTACTGCAGTGCACAGATGCCGCAAAAGGTCAAAGCGCTTCGGTACCTGCACACTGCAGTACTTTGCTCTGCCCTCAACAGGGCAGACACGTACGACTGCGCAGGAGAGCGTTGCCGAGGAAACTGCGTGGATGATGCAGCAAAGCGTCATCGACACGAAGCAAGCAGGAGGGTGGCGATCATAAGATGGGAGGCGCTGGACCAAGAAGAGCAACACCCATCGGACCGGACCGCCCCACAGGTGAGTATATTTATCTTCTCTTGCAGGTCGGGTTGGGGGCAGATATACAGCATTATAGAATGCTGTATATCAGTCCTTAAAGGTGATGGCTGTTTCTTATATCTGCCAAAACTGGTAACAGGTTCCCTTTAACCCCTTAATGACTGAGCCGAATTTTAGCATTCTGACCACTGTCACTTCATTAGGTAACAACTCTTGAACTCTTCAACGTATCCCACTGATTCTGCAATATTTTTTTTTTCGTGACATATTATGCTTCATGATAGTGGTAAAATTTATTCGATATGACTTTATTTGTGAAAAAAGGCAATTTGACAAATTCTTGCAATTTTCAAACCTTTATTTTTTATGCCCTGAAATCAGAGAGTTGTGTCACACAAAACAGTTAATAAATAACATTTCCCACGTCTACTTTACATCTGCACAATTTTTGAAACATAATTATTTTTTTGTTAGGAAGTTAACCAATGAACATTTAATTTATTTATTTATTTTACAAAAAATTAACTTTAAATTTTTACAAGGGTAACAGTGGAAAATAGACCACGAAATTAGCAATTTCTATTGAGCATGCTGATACATTTTATTTGTGGGGGAAATCTACTGTTTGGGCAGAGCTAGAAAGGGAAGGAGCGCCATTTGACTTTTTGCATGTAAAATTTGCTGATGTGCCTAAGCAGTGGAAACCCCCCACAAGTGACCCTATTTTGGAAACCTCACCCCTTGAGGATTTTATCCAGGGGTACATTGAGCATTTTGAACCCACAAGTATGGCACAGAATTTGATATTAGGTTGTCATATTTAATAGGTTATCATTACTGTGGAGTGCAAGTGCTCGCTACTCAAGTTTGCATCGGGTGCTCTGGTGACAAGTCCCGAGACTGGAGTCCCCACCCTGCATGTTTCGTGGCTGTTAGACACAAATAAAAAAAATGCGGGGATCCGCGATACTCCGTGCATACCCAACCAATCCATGCAAACTTGAGTAGCGAGCACTTGCGCTCAACACTAGCTGTCATATCATCATTTTTTTCTTCTTTGCCTCATTGGGGGACACAGGCCATGGGTTGTATGCTGCTGCCACTAGGAGGCTGACACTAAGTTAACACAAAAAAACGTTAGCTCCTCCTCTGCATTATACACCCTCGTGCTGGCTCCCAGCGAACCAGTTCTTGCTTAGTGTCCATAGGAGGCACACGAACGGGTCTGCTATTCAGACCCAAAACTCATTGATTTATTTTTACATTTTTTTATTTTATTTTTCACAATGGACGAAGGGGCGACGGATCCTTTCAAGGCTCCGATCTCCCAGAACCATCAACAGGCGAGCACGGAGAGTGTCGCCTCTCCTGCGACGTGGGATGCTAAGCCTGAGCTGATTCTTAGGGACGACGGGTCACTTCAAGGGCACCGATCTACCCACACCTTCAATGGACGAGCACATGGAGTGTCACCTCCACGTATCCTCTTCCGCAGCCAGGCCTATTGCCGGACATTCAACCCTGTCCCCCATCCGAGGAGATTAACCTCTTGGATATACAGAGGCCTGCCTTGTGGCGTCTGAGCAGCCCCCACTGCAACACCACTTTTAAAGCGGATGGCACAAGGAGGCCGATGGTCCCTCTCCACTTCCCTCCTAGAGGGTTTTACCCCTTATCCCTGCACTGTCTATACCAGCAGCAGCACAGGACTACCTGCAGCAAGCTGCCTTACCTGCAACCCAGCAGCTTCTCCGGGTAAGTGCCGAGACTGCAGGGCTCCTTTCAGGCGGTCTGGGGAGGCGCTGAGTAAGGGGGACACATCATTGCGGGGGCGCGCATCCGCTCTTTCCTGCATTGGCGCCGCAAATTTAGTCCCCAGCTTCGGACCTGTTCTAGGCCGCAACTCACGACTCCGCCCATGCTATGATGTGATGCGGAGGCTCCGCCCACCAGTTTTGGCGCTTCTCGCACAGCACGAGAAGCGCCTCTCAAATCTCGGGGGCCATCTTTCTCCCCCTAGACCGCCTCAGCACGCACTCTATCTGCCATCAGGACGGAGACAGCAAGGGATGTGCATGGTCCACGCAGGAGGATCGGGGACACAGACCTGGGTAAGGGAGCACTGCATTTTACATGTTGAATCCTTCCAGGATCCTCCTCCCTGCTGTATCCCCTTCTTTTCTCAGCAGTACCTCTTCTCAGCAGCCACTAATAATATAGGGCCACATAGAAGGGTACATCATATCCCAGCCTTAGATTTTAAAAAAGTCTAACAAGACTATGGCTGTTTTCTTTAGTCCATGCTCCTCCTGCCAATCTGTGTTTCCTAAGGCTCAGAATTTGCCGCTCTGCAATGCCTGTGACCCCAACTGCGCTCAGGAGCCCTCCGCCGCCACAGAGCCCAGTGTACCTAGTCCCCCTGTGTGTTCGCTTCGTCAATGTCTCAATCCATGGCTTCGCTGGCCAAAGCGATTGAATCCCTCCGTGATCCTTGGGGGGACCGGAGCATTTGCAGGAATGATGTAGACGGACCCTCCCCAAGCCAGGAGCAGTCTGTTAGGAGGTGCTGAATGCACCCTAGAAGCCGTCAGGCACCTAGAAAACTGATCGGTAGCACGTCGCCTGAGCAGACACGTGCCTTGTCGCCTCACAGCTCCATTTCTTGCGCTCTCTCTCCAAAGTTCAGTATCGAATGCGATTCTGACTTCAAATCTGATGGTTGCTTAGATCCGGATTTGCCAGACTTTCAGAAGCCAGTGGATTCGCTTATTGAGGCTGTCAACCGGGCTTTAAAAGTTGAGGAAGATTCCGGATCAGACCATGTTCTTTAAGAGAACTAAACGCTAACATAAGGCATTTACTATTCAACCGAATTTAGAGCCATAGTTAATAGGCACAGAGAGCGGCTGGATAAACGCTTCACAGGACAAAGGCCCAATGAAGCCAAGTATCCTTTTTCAGCTGATCTGAAAAAAGATTGGGCTGAATCTCCGGCGGTAGATCCCCCAGTATCCTGCCTATCCTCCTAAACTCTCCTGTCCGTGCCGGATGGCTCATCCATCAAAAATCCCACAAACTGTCAGAAAGTTTGGCTCGCTCTGTCTTTGAAGCCTCAGGTTCGGCTCTCTATCAATCCTTTGCCGCAGCTTGGGTAGCTAAGGCTATGGTCTTCTGGTCAGAGACCTTAGCTAATTAACTTTGGAACAGTAACCTTCCTCCAGAGGCAGCAAACCTTGCCAACCAAATTTCCCAGGCAGGCGATTACCTGGTACATGCATCCTTAGATGCAGCCTGTGGTGCTGCTCAGTTAGCAGCCAATGCCATCTCTATCAGAAGTTCATTATGGCTCAGAGAGTGGAAGGCGGACTCTGCATCCAAAAAGTCTCTCACGTCCCTTCCTTATCAAAGCATCCACTTATTTGGGTAAAAGCTGGATCAGATCATTTCCGATACTATGGGAGGAAAGAGTAAATTCCTTCCCCATCAGAGACTTAGACGTCCCTTTCGGAGACAGCAACAAATCCGTTTCCGTTCCTTTCGCTCCACTCAAAGCTGGGCCCTACCACTAATTCATCCGGTTCAGGACATTATCCACGAAGAGATGGAGGAACTCAGGTCTCGTACAAACCTAACCACCATTGGAAGCCCCGACCCAAACAGTTGAGGCCTAAAGGACCTAGGTCCCACAGATTTTCTTCACGCTGACTATCAGCGCTATCCGGTTGACACCGGCAGGGTAGGCGGCCTCCTCCTTCTCTTTCGTCAGGTATGGCTTGCAGTCATCTCCGACGAGTGGGTCAGAGATCTGGTGTCATCCGGATACAAAATCGACTTAGCTTTGTGCCCCCTTCACGTTTTATTCCCTCCTGTCCCTCTTCAGAAGCAAGGGCAAACGCTTTCTCCCAGGCCATAGACATATTGTGTCACAATGGCGTCATTGTCCCCATCCCAGAAAGCAAAAGGTTTCACGGTTTCTATTCAAACCTTTTTTGTCGTCCCAAAGAAGGACGGAAGGGGGAGACCTATACTTGACCTCAAACTTCTAAACAAGGTTGTCAAGGTCCCCCATTTCCGCATGGAATCTCTGCATTCAGTTATCACTTCCCTGGAAGAAGTGGAGTTCCTGGCCTAAGTCGACATCTGAGATGCTTACTTGCACATTCCAATTTTTCCCACTCACCAGAGGTTCCTGCGCTTCGCCATTCGCCACCAGCATTTCCAATTCACGGCCCTGCCCTTTGGCCTTGCTACTGCCTCAGAGTGTTTACAAAGGTCATGGCGGCCATCTTGTCCATCCTGAACTCTCAGGGCGTGATCGTTCTGCCCTACCTGGACGACCTGTTGATAAAAGGTCCGTCCTTCCATGATGGTAAGGAGTCTGTTCGCATTGCTTGCGATACCCTTTCTCTCCTGGGCTGGCTGATAAACTTACACAAATCCTCCCCGGTCCAAGCCCAGCAGATTTCCTTTCTAGGAATGTCCCTGGACTCGTCTCGGGGGTTGGTAACTTTCCCTCCAGACAAAGTCTTGGCCCTTCAACAAGGAGCCCGAGCACTTCGTCAGTCTTACCCTCACTCCATTCGGTTTGCAATGAGGGTACTAGGAAAGATGGTGGCCACAAAGGAAGCAGTTCCCTTTGCGCAACTGCACTTTTGTTCCCTACAACATGCTCTTCTGGCATCTTGGGACAGAAATCCTTTCTCCCTTGACCAGACGTGCCGCTTATTCCTGCAGGTTAGACAGACTAAGGTGGTGGACATTGAACTCTTCCCTTAACCTGGGGAAGTCTTTTCTGGCCATTCAATGGCTGGTAGTGACTACCGATGCCAGTCTTTGGGCTGGTGAGCAGTCTTCTGCCACCACACTGTCCAGGGCCGCTGGTCAATTCAGGAACCGATCAACGTTCTGGAGATCTGTGCTATTCTACTGGCCCTGCAGTATTTCCATCATCTGGCGGGTCACCCGATCCGTATCCAATCAGACAGCACCACGGCTGTGGCACACATCAATCATCTAGGGATACCCGCAGCAGGGCGGCCATGTCCGAGGTAAGTCACATCCTTCGTTGGGCAGAGAACAACCGCTTAATGATCTCAGCGGTGCACATTCCAGGAGTGGAAAACTGGACAGCGCGGACTTCCTCAGCCGTCAGGGTCTCACTTCGGGGGGGAGTGGGAGCTCCATCCGGAAGTCTTCAACCAGCTCATCGCTGGGGATCCCAGATGTGGACCTCATGGCATCCAGAATGAATGCCAATGTTCCCCAGTTTATAGTGAGGTCTCGAGATCCAAGAGCCATCGGTGTCGACGCTCTGATTCTTTCATGGCGCCAATTTCTCCTGTACATTTTTTCTCTACCGTCACTCCCCAGAGTAATCAGGAAAATCAAGGCGGAAGGAGTACCAGTGATCCTGGTTGCTCCCGATTGGACTCGCCCTGCGTGGTTCACAGAGTTGGTGCGCCTTGTCGTCAACATACCCGTATCGGCCAGATCTCTCCCAGGGCCCCATCTACCACCAGAACTCGGGCCCTGTGTTTAACGGCGTAGCCATTGAATCCTGGGTCCTAACCCAGGCAGAGTTTTCTCAACAGGTCATTTCCACCATGGTTAGTGCCCGTAAACCCTCATTGGTACGCATCTATCATCGTACCTGGAAGACATTTTTTGCTTGGTTCAAGGAGCGTGGTCTTTCTCCTCTCGTCTTCTCAGTTCCCACCATTTTAGAGTTCTAACAGGCCGGTCTGGACTCCGGGCTTGCACTCAGCTTTCTCAAGGGCCAAATCTCCGCCCTATCGGTCTTATTTCAGAGATACATTGCGTCAAGACTTCAGGTTAAGACTTTTCTGCAGGGGGTGTCACATGTCGCTCCTCCCTATCACATGCCTTTGAAGCCTTGGGACCTCAACTTGGTGCTAAATGCCCTTCAAGAACCTCCCTTTGAACCGCTTCAGGACATTTCACTGACTTTTCTGTCTTGGAAGGTAGCCTTTCTTGTGGCGATCACATTGATCAGAAGGGTTTTGGAATTAGCCGCCTTATCCTGCCGGGTGCCTTTCCTTAATTTCCATCTGGACAAGGTTGTCTTTAGGCTATCGCCGTCCTTGTTTTTGCCAAAGGTCGTTTCGTCCTTTCATCTTAACGAGGACATTGTTCTTCCTTCCTTTTGTCCGGCCTCTATTCACAGAGTTGAAAGAGCTCTCCTGTTGTGAATTCCATTCTCGGGCTCCCTCCTATGGTCATGAGTGGTACTGTGTGAGTTTGCTCTTGGGCTCCCTCTGGTGGCCTTTAGCGATATGGCTGGTCTTGGCTGGGTTCAGCTGTTTCATTTCCTGCTATGCGGGGCCTATTTAATTCAGCTGGACCTTCACTTGTTGCCTGCTGTCGGTGTATTCAGTCCTGATTCTGAGCTCTCCTGGATATTCCTTGTGACCAGTCTCCTGCTTGGAGAAGCTAAGTTTGCTTGTTCATTTTGCTCATTATTTCCTTGAAAACGTTTCTCAGTATATGATGTGTTCAGTCCAGCTTGCTTTTATGTGATTTTTCGCTTGCTGGTTGTTCTGGGGTGCAGAGTGCGCCCCTCACATCGTGAGTCGGTGTGGGGGTTCTTGTATTCTCTGCGTGGTTTATTTTTGATAGTTTTTGTACTGACCGCACAGACACCTATCTATTTTCTGCCTATCTAGTATTAGCGGGCCTCATTTGCTAAACCTGTTTCATCTCTACGTATGTGTTTTCCCCTTAACTCACCGTTATTATCTGTGGGGGGCTATCTAAAACTTTGGGGATATTTCTCTGAGGCAAGTGAGGTCTTTGCTTTCTCTCTAGGGGTAGTCAGTTTCTCAGGCTGTGACGAGGCGTCTAGGTTTTCAGGTAACGCTCCACAGCTGCCTTTAGTGTGTGTGGATAGGATCAGGATTGCGGTCAGTATAGCTTCCACATCCCCAGAACTTGTCCTATATATTCAGGTTATATGTGTCAGGTCAGGTTGAGATCCTACCACTGGATCATAACACTCTCCACACTCTGGAACTGGTCAGAGCTCTGCGAAGGTACGTCTCAAGGACGGCATCCTTCAGAAGAACAGATGCTCTGTTCGTTTTCTCGGAAGGTCACAGGAAGGGTCTTGCCGCTTCTAAGGCCACGATAGCCAGGTGGATTCGTTCCACCATCCAGGAGTCATACCAAGTCAGAAGTCAGTCCATCCCAGCGAGGATCAGAGCACACTCCACTGGGGCGATGGGGCTTCTTGGCCCATTCGGCATCAGGCGATGGCGGAGCAGGTCTGTAAAGCTGCGACTTGGTCCAGTTTACATACCTTTGCAAAACACGATGATATTCACTCTCAGGCTTTAGCAGATGCGCGTCTGGGCAGAAGAATTTTGCAGGCAGCATTTAGACAATTGTTGCATGAAGCCTAATACTTTGTGTTGTTTCCCACCCAAGGACTGCTTTGGGACATCCCATGGTCTTTGTTCCCCAATGAGGCAAAGGAGAAACAGGGATTTTTGTGTACTCACCGTAAAATCCTTTTCTCCGAGCCACTCATTGGGGGACACAGCACCCACCCTGTTAGCCTATCGGCTTATATGGCTTTTGACTTTTTACACCCAACTGGTTCTCTGGGAGCCAGCATGAGGGTGTATACTGCAGAGTAGGAGCTGACTTTTTTTGTGTTAACTTAGTGTCAGCCTCCTAGTGGCAAGCAGCATACAACCCATGGTCTGTGTCCCCAAATGAGTGGCTCCGAGAAATGGATTTTACGGTGAGTACACAAAAATCCGTTTTACTTTTGAAAAAAAACATTCTAACTGCAAAGAATGGAAAAAATAGATACAAATTATATATATAATATAAATGTATTTATTTTTTTAACTAAGTGGGTGACAAGGGTGAATTTGATTTTTTTTTCCTTTTGATCACTTTCATAAGGTCTGTCACAGTGATCAAAAGGAACCAATAGAAAAAATGTCCTATTGTTGCCTGGTATCAGACAACATATTTTGTTTTTTTTCCAGGAAGATGACGCCGGGTTTGGGGACTGATCAGGATGGTCCGGGGATCACGAAGGTACCAGGAGGTCTCGAGGAACATCATTTCTCTCTCCTCTGACATGTATATCATGTCAGAAGAGAGATAAATCATTGTAACAGCAGGCACACTTTTTTTTTTTAATAGGCGTTATTCACAAAACAATGGCGATCACATAATCGGGGGCCCGGAAAATCCGGCCCTGATCATTTTTTCCAGGGTCTAAGCTACCCCAGGTAGCAAGACCCAGGATATTTTCCAACTCTGAGGGGCGCTACAGCCTTATTCACGATTGCCATTTTAATACTGCAATGAGGGAATAAGTATAAGTACCCTTAGCGACCGCTGTTTTAATGCATATCGGTGGTCTTTAACCCCTTTCTGTCATTGGACGTACTATTCCGTCCATGTGGGGTGGGCCCTACTTCCCAAGGACGGAATAGTACGTCCAGCACGATCGGCCGCGCTCACGGGGGGAGCGCGGCCGATCGCGGCCGGGTGTCAGCTGACTATCGCAGCTGACATTCGGCACTATGTGCCAGGAGCGGTCACGGACCGCCCCCGGCACATTAACCCCCGGCACACCGCGATCAAACATGATCGCGGTGTATCGGCGGTATAGGGAAGCATCGCGCAGGGAGGGGGCTCCCTGCGTGCTTCCCTGAGACCCCCGGAGCAGCGCGATGTGATCGCGTTGCTCCGAGGGTCTCCTACCTCCTTCCTCGCTGCAGGTCCCGGATCCAAGATGGCCGCGGCATCCGGGTCCTGCAGGGAGGGAGGTGGCTTACCGAGTGCCTGCTCAGAGCAGACGCTGGTAAGCCTGCAGCCCTGCACAGCAGATCGCCGATCTGACAGAGTGCTGTGCACACTGTCAGATCACTGATCTGTAATGTCCCCCCCTGGGACAAAGTAAAAAAGTTTAAAAAAAATGTCCACATGTGTAAAAAAAAAATTCCTAAATAAATAAATTAAAAAAAAAATATTCCCATAAATACATTTCTTTATCTAAATAAAAAAAATCAAACAATAAAAGTACACATATTTAGTACCGCCGCGTCCGTAACGACCCCACCTATAAAACTACATAACTAGTTAACCCCTTCAGTGAACACCGTAAAAAAAAAAAAAAAAAAACGAGGCAAAAAACAACGCTTTATTCTCATACCGCCAAACAAAAAGTGGAATAACACGCGATCAAAAAGACGGATATAAATAACCATGGTACCGCTGAAAACGTCATCTTGTCCCGCAAAAAACGAGGCGCCATCATCAGCGAAAAAATCAAAAAGTTATAGTCCTCAGAATAAAGCGATGCCAAAATAATTATTTTTTCTATAAAATGGCTTTTATCGTATAAAAGCGCCAAAACATAAAAAAATTATATAAATGAGATATCGCTGTAATCGTACTGACCCGAGGAATAAAACTGCTTTATCAATTTTACCAAACGCGGAACAGTATAAACGCCTCCCCCAAAAGAAATTAATGAATAGCTGGTTTTTGGTCATTCTGCCTCACAGAAATCGGAATAAAAAGCGATCAAAAAATCTCCCGTGCCCGAACATGTTACCAATAAAAACGTCAACTCGTCCCGCAAAAAACAAGACCTCACATGACTCTGTGGACTCAAATATGGAAAAATTATAGCTCTCAAAATGTGGTAACCCAAAAAATATTTTTTGCAATAAAAAGCGTCTTTCAGTGTGTGACGGCTGCCAATCATAAAAATCCGCTAAATAACCCGCTATAAAAGTAAATCAAACCCCCCTTCATCACCCGCTTAGGCTACGTTCACATTTGCGTTGTGCACCGCAGCGTCGGCGACGCAACGCACAACGCAGGAACAAAGCATGCACAACGCATGCACAACGCTGCGTTTTGCGACGCATGCATCCATTTTTTGCTTGATTTTGGACGCACAAAAAATGCAACTTGCTGCGTCCTCTGCGCCATGACGCGTGCGCCGCAGTGACGCATGCGTCGCAAAACGCAAGTGCAGCGCATGTCCATGTGCCCCCATGTTAAATATAGGGGCGCATGACGCATGCGGCGACGCTGCGGCGCCCGACGCTGCGGCGCAGAACGCTAATGTGAACGTAGCCTTAGTTAGGGAAAAATTAAAAAAAATTAAAAAATGTATTTATTTCCATTTTCCCATTAGGGTTAGGGCTAGGGTTAGGGTTAGAGCTATGGTTAGGGTTAGGGTTAGGGTTGGGGCTAGGGTTGGGGCTAGTGTTAAGGCTACATTTAGGGTTGGGGCTAAAGTTAGGGTTAGGGTTTGGATTACATTTACGGTTGGGAATAGGGTTGGGATTAGGGTTAGGGGTGTGTCTGGGTTAGAGGTGTGGTTAGGGTTACCGTTGGGATTAGGGTTAGGGGTGTGTGTGGATTAGGGTTTCAGTTATAATTGGGGGGTTTCCACTGTTTAGGCACATCAGGGGCTCTCCAAACGTGACATGGCGTCCGATTTCAATTCCAGCCAATTCTGCGTTGAAAAAGTAAAACAGTGCTCCTTCCCTTCCAAGCTCTCCCGTGCGCCCAAACAGGGGTTTATCCCAACATATGGGGTATCAGCGTACTCGGAACACATTGGATAACAACTTTTGGGGTCCAATTTCTCCTGTTACCCTTGGGAAAATACAAAACTAGGGGCTAAAAAATAATTTTTGTGGAAAAAAATTTTTTTTTATTTGCATGGCTCTGCGTTATAAACTGTAGTGAAACACTTGGGGGTTCAAAGCTCTCACAACACATCTAGATGAGTTCCTTAGGGGGTCTACTTTCCAAATGGTGTCACTTGTGGGGGGTTTCTACTGTTTAGGTACATTAGGGGCTCTGCAAACGCAATGTGACGCCTGCAGACCATTCCATCTAAGTCTGCATTCCAAATGGCGCTCCTTCCCTTCTGAGCCCTCCCATGCGTCCAAACGGTGGTTCCCCCCCACATATGGGGTATCAGCGTACTCAAGACAAATTGGACAACAACTTTTGGGGTCCAATTTCTCCTGTTACCATTGGGAAAATACAAAACTGGGGGCTAAAAAATAATTTTTGGGGGAAATGTTTTATTTTTGTATTTTCACGGCTCTGCGTTATAAACTGTAGTGAAACACTTGGGGGTTCAGAGTTCTCACAACACAACTAGATAAGTTCCTTGGGGGGTCTAGTTTCCAATATTGGGTCACTTGTGGGGGGTTTCTACTGTTTAGGTACATTAGGGGCTCTGCAAACGCAATGTGACGCCTGCAGACCATTCCATCTAAGTCTGCATTCCAAATGGCGCTCCATCCCTTCCGAGCCCTCCCATGCGCCCAAACGGTTGTTCCCCCCCACATATGGGGTATCAGTGTACTCAGGACAAATTGGACAACAACTTTTGGGGTCCAATTTCTCCTGTTACCCTCGGGAAAATACAAAACTGGGGGCGAAAAGATCATTTTTGTGAAAAAATATGATTTTTTATTTTTACGGTCCTGCATTATAAACTTCTGTGAAGCACTTGGTGGGTCAAAGTGCTCACCACACCTCTAGATAAATTCCTTAGGGGGTCTACTTTCCAAAATGGTGTCACTTGTGGGGGGTTTCAATGTTTAGGCACATCAGTGGCTCTCCAAACGCAACATGGCGTCCCATCTCAATTCCAGTCAATTTTGCATTGAAAAGTCAAATGGCGCTCCTTCGCTTCCGAGCTCTGTCATGCGCCCAAACAGTGGTTTACCCCCACATATGGGGTATCGGTGTACTCAGGACAAATTGTATAACATCTTTTGGGGTCCATTTTCTCCTGTTACCCTTGGTAAAATAAAACAAATTGGAGCTGAAGTAAATTTTGTGTGAAAAAAAGTTAAATGTTCATTTTTATTTAAACATTCCAAAAATTCCTGTGAAACACCTGAAGGGTTAATAAACTTTTTGAATGTGGTTTTGAGCACCTTGAGGGGTGCAGTTTTTAGAATGGTGTCACACTTGGGTATTTTCTACCATATAGACCCCTCAAAATGACTTCAAATGAGATGTGGTCCCTAAAAAAAAATGGTGTTGTAAAAATGAGAAATTGCTGGTCAACTTTTAACCCTTATAACTCCCTAACAAAAAAAAAATTTGGTTCCAAAATGGTGCTGATGTAAAGTAGACATGTGGGAAATGTTACTTATTAAGTATTTTGTGTGATATATCACTGTGATTTAATTGCATAAAAATTCAAATTTGGAAAATTGCGAAATTTTCAAAATTTTCACCAAATTTCTATTTTTTTCACAAATAAACGCAGGTAATATCAAAGAAATTTTACCACTATCATGAAGTACAATATGTCACGAGAAAACAGTGTCAGAATCACCAGGATCCGTTGAAGCGTTCCAGAGTTATAACCTCATAAAGGGACAGTGGTCAGAATTGTAAAAATTGGCCCGGTCCATAACGTGCAAACCACCCTTGGGGGTGAAGGGGTTAAAATTAAAGTACATCTGCTACAACACTAAGCAGATCTGTATCAGGAAAGCATAAAGCCGCACTCCTGTAAAAGCCAAAAGTCCCAAAAAGTATGCAATAGACCCATAGTAAGGTGTATGTGGAGTTAGTTTATAGTACAAGCGATTAAGGATCGCAGGCTCAAGTTCCCTAAAGGATCTAAAAAATGTAATAAAATGTTTTTAAAATAGAAGAAAAAATATAAATTGAATCAGCCCCCCCATTAAAAATAAAGTACAAATCAACAAAATATATGTGGTCTTGCTGCTTCCATAAAATATCAGTTTATCAAAATATAAATGTAATCATATCCGTAAATGCTGTAAACAGAAAAAAGTTAAAAGTTTCATAACTTTTACTTCCAGCTGTATTCTTCTACATTATCTAAGTCTGTTCAGGAGATTGATGGATTTCTCAGATAAGATTCAGTTGCCCTCTCTAGCAGCGGACCAGAGAGCCTCTCAAGGTGCCCTTTTTACTTGAAGGGTTGGAGAATGCACTTCATACTTTTCAAATTAAAAAATCTGCAGGTGTGGATGGACTTCCCTAGTCAATTATTTACAGAATAACAGGAGATCCTCCTGCTCATACTGCTCTCCAAGTTTTGTAGGAATCACTAGACCTCTTTGATGGTGGTGATGGAATTTACATGTTTGGAAGTTAAGGTGTCTAGGAACCTGAGCTCCTTAATTTCATTAGATATCAATCCATTATTTCTTATAAATATATATATTATATAGTGTAAAATCCCTATCTCAGTTATTGGTCGTACTAATGTGAAAATGATTCTAATGCAACAACTGTTATGTCATTCACAATAACCCAGTTTTGATATTGCTGAAGTATTTCTATAGATTTCAATCACCTTTTAGAGAATTAATATGGAGAAAAAACACCTTGTCTTAGTTGATTTGTTGGCATATGGGAAGGATGAGAGTGGATTGACTACTCCCAACTCTTTTTGGATTGTGGAATTGCAAACAGGTTCAGTATCTAGACTACTTTTGACACACAGATAGTAGATCTCTTGCCTTCATTGGAGGCCGAATTCCATTGTTTAGCCAATGTGAAACATCTGACCATTTCCTTAATGGTCAAAGTGTGGAAAGACGGCAAACAGCTTTTAAGGATTTCAGGCTTCATTAAATTCACTCCTCTTTGCGGTAATCCAAAGCTCCTAAGGTTCTTCAGATTAGAGGGCTTATTGCCATGGGGGTCAGGCTGGTATTCACCTTCTGTCTCTGTTGTAGTTGGAGTGCTGAAGAATCTTGATCAGTTTTGGGATTTTAGTTTGCAGCATAAAATATTTTATTAAAATATTTTGAAAGTTTCATGTGCATGCAAAGTATTCAATTTCTATTGTGCCGCATGTCGGTGTGTGGAGCCCTGATTTTTGGATTTCTTAAAACATCACTCCAGCATTTTTTTTGTTTTATTTTAGTGCTGGGGTCGTGCAACTAATCTAAGTTCCCTGACCCTAGTATTATACTCACTAGCCGCTGTCTTCAGCTCTTCCTGGCACCGCTCTGGTGCCATGGCGCCACCTTGTGGCCGCAGGTCCTGACTGACCGGGAATCAGAGGTATTGGTTACAAGTTGTCAATGTAAATCTATAAGAGCCTTGTTCTGACCTCGTTCTGCCTCTCATAGACGTACTCTGAGCAGTGACTTCCGAATTGTCCAGCAAACACTGGAGCGATCCGATAAGTCACAAACTGAACAAGACAGACCGGAGAGACACCAATAACAGATGTAGACAGAGGCAGGTGAGTATAATACTAGTGTCAGGGAACTTACATTAGTGACACCACTTCAGCAGTAACATAAGAAAAACTGCTGGAATGGTGCTTTAAGGAGTGGAATTTAGAGAGACCGCATTTGAAGAGATTATGGGTGATTGAATAATATGTAAGCCAATGCAAATTTTGCTGTGGCAGAATATATGCTGCTCTACCCTTTTTACCTTAATGAACATTCCCAATCCACCAGAACAAACCCATCTATGACATCCATAAGTCTATATGAGGGAATACATCAGCAAAATATAGGGGCCAATTCATCTTTGAAATTGAATCTCTTTTTGGAGTGATTTTTGCTCATCTTTTTTTTCCATTATCTTCTTAGCGCCCTCTTTTAAACTTTGTGCCACTTTTCTTTTTTCGTTCATCAATGCAGCTGAGGTTACCAATTCCAGATATATTTACCTCTGTCTCCTTGGAGCATTTTTGTGATATGTTTTTTTAATCACATTTGAAGATTAACATGTGATTTCTTTTTTCTAATAGACCATGCATTTTTTTTACTGCATGGCAAGTATGAAACACATTTATAGATTTTCTAAAATTGATCAAACGTGATCCCTTTTAATGAATTTGCCACAAAATCTACCAGTGCAAAAAGGAGAGAACTTCTTGAAAAAAGCAAATGTTGGAACAGGGACTTAGTTCCCAAGAAACAACAGCACACACAAGTTAATATGCTCAAAATTTAATGTTTCAATGTATGATTAGAAGAAAATGACAATCGAGGTCAAAAGAATTTTACAAATCTTTAAGGTGATTGAGAGAAATTTCAGAGAAACGGCAATATTGATTAAGGATCCATTTCTCCCATGTCACATGTTGAAAGCTTGAGTTACTCTGGAGAATAAAAAAAAAACCTATATATTAGATGACATAATATTCAGTTAGAAATACAGCAACGTTCAGGAGTGTAATCATTTTAAGTCTCATAATGTGTACCTTTGGGAAAACTAGTATGTCTGAAAAGGTAAAACCAGTAGGGATGAGCGAATAGCTTAGAATACGTCCTTATCCAAATAGCTATAGAGCTTACCGAATAGCTGCATTGGATACCTGGAGCGCTCCCGATAATCAGCTGTTCGGCAGCGCGGCTGCATGTGTCGCGGCTGTGTCACAGTCATAACACATGCATGGAGAGTCTGTTTGTTGGGCTCTCCATGCATGTGATGTGACAGTCACACAGCCGCCACACATGCAGCTGTGGGTCCTTTCTATATGAAGAGACATTTTGCATATTTAATTTCTCAGAGGAGCATGCATGGCTTATAAGTCTCCTCACTCTGACATGCCGCGCTGGGCTTGTCATTCTCCACAAGGAGAAATGTTACCCCTTAGACCCTAGGAAAATAGTTGTAATTCACAGAATATTTTTGCTCAACCCTTTTGATTAAACCTTAAAGCCTACACTTCAACTGCATCTCAGTTGCTTCATTTTAAATCCAAAATAGTCACATTCAGAGCCCAAATCATGAAGAATCGGTCACTGTCCAAATATTTCTGGACCTAATTGTATATTTGAGGCTGTGGACTACAGGTCAGGAGACCCTCAACCAGTCTGTAAGTGGCAGGTTGCGCTTGGACTGAGAAACATGGATGTGTGAAACCAGCCTAACACAGAACATTTCTTATGAAGTAATAATAATAAAAAAAACATAAATTGTCCCAAACAGCATCTCTGAAAAGCTAAGCGTGAAAAGTTGCATAATTTGTTTCATACTTACTTCTTCTGATGTTTTTTCTTTTTGCTCAACGTTAAGTTATCTAACCACCGCCCAATAGATTAATCTGTTTCGGAAATAAACATCTGATTTAAATACATAAAGACTTTTCTTAAAATAAATATTACATGATGAAAACATATGGCATTGTCTAATATGCTTACAGTAGTTTCTAGAGCTCACAAACTCTCTACTTCTTCTAGTAGATGGAGAAACATCCATGTCCAGAGGCTATAAACCTGTTGTGCATCTCCTTAATCATAGATATGCTCTGATCAACTAGAAATGCTGTTATTGTGAAACAGAAGTAGCTCAGCCACAAAGTGGTATACTATACAAACCCACATAGCAGGACTACCCCTAATATTTGTAGATCATGGTTTTCTACCTTGTCTTCAACTCTGACTCAAGGACAAATCTGGCTTTGGATATTTTAAAGAATATTACAGCATAAGCGAGATAGCCTAATGATTACTGTCCAATTTGAAGAGGAGAGGGAATAATGGTATGGAGCTGTTGAAGGGTTAGCACTAGGCCGATAATTTCCACTTTGTGGCAACAGTTTTGTCATGGCAATTTCCTGTGCCAGCATGACTGTGACCCTGTCCTGAAATGCTGACCTATGAAGACATGGTTTGGCTTGAAGGAAAAGTGACCTGTCCAGATACCCAACTTCAACCTGATTGAATTACTTTAGGATGAATTGTAAGATGGCAACTAAAGGCTGCTACTTGTTGCGAGGGATTTTTTTTTCAGTCATTCTTTATGCTCTTAGATGTCATACATGGTGTATCTCAAAAATGGAAGCTATTACGAAGGCAGAGATCATTAAAGCCTTCTTTAATAAACTATGTACGAGAAGTTATACAGTTGTCTGAAATTCTCTGTTTGACCGGCTCATAGCCAAAGTGACAAGCTTTTATAATATGACACAAAAATGTTTAGAATTGAGAGTCCTCAGTGGTTGATACCTTTTAATGGCTAACTGAAAAGATGGTAACAAATTGCAAGCTTTCGAGACTACATACGTCTCTTCATCAGGCAAAGACTAAAACAAATTCTGAAGAATCACATATTTATGCACAACATAGTATAGAGAAAAAAAATAAAATAAAAGAGGGGAAAAAAACCATGGATAAGCCAGGTGACATGAAGCAGAATTACCATGGGTGATAAACAGTTACGTCCATAAATATTGGGCCAATTCTTAGATAAGATGTTATGATTTGGGAGACAGAAATGTATTGCCACAGGTAGATCCATTCTTTTTTCTCTTATTGTATGGCGGTGAGAGTTCATCCTTGTTCTATAACATTATGGACATGAAATTACTTGTACTAAAAGGTAACTTCAAATCGCAGAAAGATAGGAGAGTCTGGGAATATAAACTGATGACTACCTTTGACACTCTAACTGCAGGAATGAATGTGTCACACGGATTTATGTCTTTTTACACCAACTAAGGAACTTGCCCATCAGACCATGTGGGGTCATCACAACAGAGACCCTAATCACAGGACAATAAAACAATCCTTATCTAAGAATTGGCCCAATATTTATGGACGTAACTGTTTATCACCCGTGGTAATTCTGCTTCATGTCACCTGGCTTATCCATGGTTTTTTTCCCCTTTTATTTTTTTTATTTTTTTCTATACTATGTTGTGCATAAATATGTGATTCTTCAGAATTTGTTTTAGTCTTTGCCTGATGAAGAGACGTATGTAGTCTCGAAAGCTTGCAATTTCTTACCATCTTTTCAGTTAGCCATTAAAAAGGTACCAACCACTGAGGACTCTCAATTCTAAATATTTTTCTATCTACTGGCTAACACGGTACCAAGATATATTTATTTCCTGTATTAATATGACACAGAAATGCATAATTTTTATTTATAGATAATAAAAATTTCTGTAAAAGTGACATCTGAACAAATATCTCAATAAGTCAGATATTTTGGAAACAAACCTATTATATAAACCATACTCACCAAAAAACAATTTAGAAATTTCACAAGATTACCAACCAAGGGAAGGTTCTGTAATATACGTTATATAAATATTAAAATATTAGAGGTCATGAGGCTACATATAAATTATTGCTGAGAGCCCTTCATAATTGCCATAAAATACATAAGTGTTATTATTAAGTGACCTGGTTTATTCTTAGCGGACTCATTCAATCACTTTACGTTCTAACCAGAAGTTGTATCAATGACACAAATAGAGACACAAAGAAAGAAAATTCCTATAATAGAATAACTGTTTATTACACATATGACTAGACATGTTAGGTTATATAAAATAGATAAACACTATTATAATTATCGATCAATAATAAACTATGATATAAATATACAAATTTAGTAAACATTACCAGAACCAAATCAGCAGCGTGCGACACAACTGGAGCGAGTGCAACAGCAACGGTTCCAGTGATGGGTTCCTAGAAATTGTTAATTTAGGTTAAAAATATTCAAGTATTTTTGAACAATGTCAGCAGATGTACTGTATATGAAAGAATTTAGGCAAATTTATAATGCAATCCATATATTTAGGCTACACTGGGAGATAGCAAATCCTCAATATGGATCCATGAAGGAGTTATATACTCATGGCAGGGAATGGATTCCGAGTGAACATCGAGTAGAACTGACTTTACAAAAATTTGTATTGTCCAAGATACAGATTTCTTGCTATTTGAACCTTTTTTGTATAGCAAAATACCGGCTTGCTACAGCCATCCATTGATGGAACCTAGAGCGCCGGCAATCAGTTAAAGAAGCACTCCTCCTCCCCTCAAAATTGTTATCCTTTTAATATATTGCAGTCATATTATATAGCACTGTGCACTTACAATTGCTCATTTTGTCCTTCTACCCAGATAATTCTTCTCTTTTCCATTAGGTATATGAAATCACATGATTAAAAAACAGACCAACTGAATCCTTCTAAGCTCTATGTAGAAACAGGAAGTCAATTTTCCCTGTCATGAGTCATGAGTCACTGCAAAAGTCTCTGACAAGAGCGCAGAACCTGGAACAGGAGGTGAAGAGAGGAACGATAAAGGCAGGGACAGGAGACACCCTGTTTCTACACAGAGCAGAAAAAGAAGATTTTGCTGGGTAGAAAGGCAAAATGGGCAATTGTAAGTATACAGTGCTATGCAATATGATGAGGAGAAAAACTTTTTTTTTTTTTTTTTAAGAAACACTCCAATGAAAAACAATGCCTCACCTGTCTGACCTCTCCTGTAGCCCACCGGTCTTCTTTGTCGCTTATTTTCACCTTCTCCAAACGCATTATCTTTAGCCTTTTCACTCCAAACCAGATCTGCCAGCTCGACTAGACCTTGGATGTCACTGTGCGTCATGCCATTAGTTGAGTGACAGCATGGCACACGGGGATATCCGAGGCTTAGCTATCGACATAGCAGGCCTGGCCTGGAGTGAAGAGGTCAAAGAAAATGAGAGTGGAAGGGGAAATAAGACGCTACGGAACAGGACAGTGAGCTGGTGGACAGGTGAGCGGTGATGCAAGTGTTAATTTTTATATATATATATATATATATATATATATATATATATATATATATATATATAGCCTAATAAGTAACATTCAATTTACAGGGAACAACTTTGCTGCTAATCGAAATTTCCCTGTAAAATCTGTGAAATTTGGCGAATTCTAATCTGACAGGCTTGATTATCTGAAAGGCCTCAAACATCCATGTTTTTTTCGTATATCAAAGCACAGACCGTTATTGGATCTGAGTTTCACCAGTGTTTTGGATGTAACATCTTCAAAAGCAAATTTGAATAATTATGATATTCTGTTTATCTGAAATTGTGAAAGCAGTTTGAGGATATGGCATTTTATCTTCTTTTTTTTAAATCTCTTAATCTAATCTATTGATACTCCATTTGTTATGAACGAAGACTCTTACCAATAAGCCGTCAGTCTTAAGCAATTTATCTGTCAAGCAGCCAGCATTTCCCTATTAAAGATGGATGGAGAGTTGACAATTATTATTTGTAAGGTTTTATTATGTCTCACTTTAACTAAGTTTAGTTCACAACAGTATTTATCTACAAGCTTTATTAAAGGGGTTGTCCAGGCTTGACACACATGTATGCTATCACTCTGTGTTTGCAAACTTCTGAATCGTGACAGCGCGCAGTCCACACGCTGTCGCTGCTTGCTGGCTCAACTATTTATGAAAAAAGTGGGTTTTACTTACACTCCAGAATTCCAGCGCTCTGTCTGATGCTGTCCCAGCCTCTGTTGTTTAACTGCAGCAGTGAAGTCATGTGAACAGCGCTGCAGCCAATCAATGAGCTCAGAGGCTCATGCCGCCTACATCAGCAGAGCTGTTGAGCTCAGAGATTGGCTGCAGTGCTGTTGATGTGATATCACCGCTGCAACCAATACACAATCACCAGAGCATACTCTGGACAGGGAGGGTAAGTAAAAAGGGTTTTTTAATAATTAACTGAACAGAAGTTTTCCAAAAGGAAACAACCACTTTAATGATGTCAACTTTTATGTCAAAGGAAACTTTCATATTAAAATAATATTAGTAATATTGCTTACCAAAGAAAATCTAATATATATATATATATATATATATATATATATATATATATATATATATATATATATATATATATATATATATATATATTAATATAGTAAAAAAGGAACAGCACACTAATATAACTTATCTCTGGGTGCAGAGCCTCCAGGCAACCTGTCCACTGGTCATCCACATTCAATAAGATCAAAAAAGAAGGCAGCACTCCATTGCCTCCAAAAAAGATATAGGATTTATTCAAATCCACATGTCAGTGCGACGTTTCAGCTCTATTGAGCTTTTCTCAAGTGCTTGAGAAAAGCTCAATAGAGCTGAAACGTCGCACTGACATGTGGATTTGAATAAATCCTATATCTTTTTTGGAAACAATGGAGTGCTGCCTTCTTTTTTGATCTTATATATATATATATAGATATATATATTTTCTTACCACAATTGCTACAAGGGTTTCTGGATCCAGTTTATTTTTCTGTTTCTGGAAAAAAAAAAAAAGAGGATCAGCTGTAGAGAAATAACATTGGCAATTTCACATCACAACGTGCTACATTTATTCATATGATACATATGAAAGCTATTAATCTAATTCGGTTGCTGTAGGACGCTTGCTCAAGTGTTTTTCCACCAGTTTTCTTTCTTGATACTAAAATATGTAATGTTCTACTTTAGATACCACAGCAGAAGAACTAACATTTTGCAGTAGCCTTTCAGATGAATAGCCATCCATGATTTGGAAAATGAGGAACATCTCACAGGACAGCTATCTGTTCTGCTTCATGAAGTCCCTAGTGTCAGACCTCCTTCAGTAAAGTCGAAGTGCCCTTAGACCAGTGATGGCGAACCTATGGCACGCGTGCCACAGGGGGTACACAGAGCCCTCTCTGGGCATGCATGCAAGGCCTGCCTCCGCATACACTCCACTTCCTTCTGATGTTCAAATGTATTTGCGTCTTTTAGATGCTAATACATTTAAACCAGGGCCGGGGAACCTCCAGCCCGCGGTATCTTTTCATGCGTCCCACGGACAGGTCTCCGGAGTCCACATTGCTCAGGCGGCAGCCGTCTCCTGCCAGCTGCCGGCCCTTTAACCCCCAAGTGCACGGTACACAGCGTTCATTACAGAACGCTGCGTGCACATGAATGATGATGTCATCGGGGTGAGCAGGATTAGAGCCCAATGCGCTCCCATCCTCCTGTCCTTGAAGAGGAGCTGCTGCCAGAGTCCAGAGTGATCTCTGTGCCGGCAGCTTGGTGCCTGTCTGCTGGTGATTTCTGCGCCCGCAGCTCTGTGCCTTTCTGCTGGTGATCTGTGCCCCTTGGCTATGTGCCCCCTGTGATCTCTGAGCCCCCCAGTTATGTGCCCCAATATGATCTCTATGCCCCCTCGGATCTCTCTGCCCCCCCCCAGCTATATGCTCTCTGTGATCCCTGTGCCCCCAGCTATGTGCCCCCATGTAATCTCTCTGCCCCCTGTGATCTTTGTGGCCCCAGCCATGTGCCCCACTGTGATCTCTGTGCCCCATAGCTATATGTCCCCCTGTGATCCCTGTGTCCCAGCTATGGGCCCCCCTGTGAGCTCTCTGCCCCCCAGCTATATGCCCCCCTGGGGTCTCTGCCCCCAAGCTGTGTGCCCTATGTGATCTTTGCACCCCCTGTGATCTCTGTGCCCCCAGGTATGCACATCCCTGTGCCCCCTGCTATGTACCCCACTGTGATATTTATGCTTCCATGTGATCTCTGTGCCGGGTGCCCCCTGTGATCTCTGTCCCCTCCAGCTTTGTGCCCCCTGTGATCTTCTTGCAACCCCCTGGTGATCTATGTGCCTTCCCGGCGATGCTGTCAGCCTCAGGTCCAACGTGCAGCATTGCTGCTGGGGCTGAAGAGGAGTAAAGACGCAAGTGTGCACTGGTAGGAGCTCCAGTAGGAGCTGGACATTAAATGTATTAAGTTTAGTTTTGAGAGAGGTGGGGATGGGGGGCTGCTTTATTCAGAGGGAGTGTCTGTGTATCTGTGTGTGTGATTTTATATATTTTGCAGAGAGGCAGTGTGTGTAAATATTTTGCAGAGAGGTAGTGTGTGTGTATATGTATACATATTTTGCAGGGGGCTGAGTGTGTTTGTGTATTTTGCAGAGGGGTAGTGTGTGTGTGTAAGGGCTCATACACGCGTGAAATACGGCTAAGTCTCGCAGGTTAACCCCTTAGTGACGGAGCCAAATTTTTTAAATCTGACCAGTGTCACTTTATGTGGCAATAACTCTGGAACGCTTCAACATATCCCAGTGATTTTGAGATTGTTTTTTCTTGACACGTTATACTTTACGATAATGGTAAATTTAGGTCGATATGTTTTGCGTTTATTTATAAAAAATATCAGAACTTTGAGAAAAATGTTAAAAAATTATCAATTTTCAAAATTTGAATGATTATCCCTTTAATCCAGATAGCCATACCACAGCAAAACAATAAAAAATAACATTTCCCACATGCCTGCTTTACACCAGCACCATTTGTAAAATATTACTTTATTTTATTAGCATTTTAGGAGGTTTAAAAATGTAGCAGTAATTTTTCATTTTTTAAAGGAAATTTACAAAATTTATTTTTTTAGAGACCTATCCATGTTTGAAGTGACTGTGGGGGTCCCATATATTGGGAAACCCCCAAAAGTTATACCATTTTAAAAACAGCACCCCCTGACATATTGAAAACTGCAGTCAGGTAGTTTATTAACCCTTCAGGTGATTTTCAGGAATTAATGCAAAGTGGCATGACAGAAATGAAAATGTGTATTTTTACCACCTAAATGCCTCTAACTTCTAAACAAGTTATAACAGCCGTCAGACTCTAAGGCCGCTATTTGGTCATGAATTGCCATGGCAAACATCAGGATCACACAACCATGATCTGAGGGCACCAATTGGGATAAAGAGGAAGCCCTCACACTCTGTTAACCATTTATAATGATGTAGTCTTTATTGACAGCAGTCATCTAAGGGGTTAAACAGGTTTGGACGGTGCAAACACTGATCGTGGCTGATGCAGCAAGTTGTCAGCTATAGTGTACAGCCGACAGCTGCTGGATTGTCACCTGTATGGGGAGGCTATTCTCTTATATCTCAGGTCAGTTAAAAGACGTATTGACTGTCATTAAGGGGTTAAAACCCGGCTCTGCCGCCGGCACTTCAGAGCGGAGCGTGCAGCCGCACAGCAATACATGGAGCTGCACGCTCCGCTCCCAAGTGCCGACGGCAGAGCTGGGTTTTAACCTGCGAGACTCGGCCGTATTTTATGCAAGTGAGTATGAGCCCTAAAGGTACCTTCACACGAAGCGACGCTGCAGCGATAGCGACAACGATGCCGATCGCTGCAGCGTCGCTGTTTGATCGCTGGAGAGCTGTCACACAGACCGCTCTCCAGCGACCAACGATGCCGAGGTCCCCGGGTAACCAGGGTAAACATCGGGTTGCTAAGCGCAGGGCCGCGCTTAGCAACCCGATGTTTACCCTGGTTACCAGCGTAAAAGTAAAAAAAACAAACAGTACATACTCACCTGCGCGTCCCCCAGCGTCTGCTTCCTGACACTGACTGAGCTCCGGCCCTAACAGCAGAGCGGTGATGTCACCGCTGTGCTTTTACTTTCACTTTAGGGCCGGCGCTCAGTAAGTGTCAGGAAGCAGACGCTGGGGGACGCGCAGGTGAGTATGTACTGTTACTTTTACGCTGGTAACCAGGGTAAACATCGGGTTACTAAGCGCAGCCCTGCGCTTGGTAACCCGATGTTTACCCTGGTTACCAGTGTAAAACATCGCTGGTATCGTTGCTTTTGCTGTCAAACACAACGATACACGGCGATCGGACGACCAAATAAAGTTCTGAACTTTATTCAGCGACCAGCGACATCACAGCAGGATCCTGATCGCTGCTGCGTGTCAAACTAAACGATATCGCTAGCCAGGACGCTGCAACGTCACGGATCGCTAGCGATATCGTTACAAAGTCGTTTCGTGTGAAGGTACCTTAAGGCTGGTTTCAGACTTTTGTTCGGCAGGGCTGCAGATGAAAGCCTTCTTTCCCCGTTAAGCCCCGCCCACTGCCGCTCCTCTTCCTTCAGCTCCGCCTACGTCTGCATGCATCCTGCGTACCCTATCTTTAACATTGGGTATGCAGGCCATGCGGATGTATGTGGATGCCTCCGCATGCGTCGTTATGACTGCGCTGACCTGTGTCAAACGCAACATGTTGCATTTTGTTGCGGTCGGCGTACTGTCAAAAAGATTTTTTTTTATTAAATTTGACTATTTTCAAACATATACAGTATGGTTTTGTGTATTTCTCATATAATATAGTGGTGTCAGGTCTTTCTAGGTGATATTATGTATTTGGTAGCCTGACCATACTAAGCGTCTTTTTTATGGTTTATGTTTTTTACATATAGACAGAATACAATTCATGAGTCAAATCCGTTAGAAAATTGTTTTGCAGTGCTGGATAAGAAACATGCAAGACTTAAGTCGGGTTGTGTTGAGCATGTGCAAAAACATCTGTTTTCATCCCTATTATCATTTGTATGAAATACGTATGTACATTTTTTACAATTATATGGCATCTATTTTTTTCATGAACAATTTAATAAATAACAAAATGTCATATATATTTTTGTATCTTAAAGGGAAACTGACAGCAGTTTTTTGCTATTTAATCTGAGAGCAGCACAATAAAGAGCAAGAGACCCTGATTCCAGTGATGTATCACTTATTAGCCTGTGTGTTGTAGTTTCAATACAATCAGTGTTTTGTCAGCAATTGATTTTCACTACAGGACTAGGTGACTTGTACAGGCTAGTCAGGCTAATTGTGTAACCCAGCCCCCACCTCTGATTGGCAGGTTGCTGACAATGCACAGTGTACTCAGAAATCTGCCAATCAGTGATGTGGGCGGGGTTATACATACCTAAGCTTTCTGACCACTGCTACATCTACAGCAGAGCAAACGGATTCTATCAAAACTGCGTCAAGCAGCCCCATTAGTGATGCATCGCTGGAATCAGGGTTTCCTCCTCTACATCATGCAGCTCTTATTACATAGCAAAAACCTGCTGACAGATTCCCTTTAATAATTATAATGGATCTGAGAAAAACGCATGCCATACAGATGATAATCCATTGGTGATCCATATTTTTTGCACACCCATTCACTTATAATTGACGAGTCTGCACCGGAATTCAGATCATAATAGTGCAGGTTACGATTTTTACTCACAAACCGTTAAGGTACCGTCACACTAAGCAACGTCGCAGCGATATAGCCAGCGATCTGTGACGTTGCAGCGTTCTAGGTAGCGATATCGCTGTATTTGACACGCAGCAGCGATCTGGATCCCGCTGTGAAATTGCTGGTCGCTGCTGGAAGGTCTGAACTTTATTTGGTCGCTAGGTCGCCGTGTATCGTTGTGTTTGACAGCAAAAGCAACGATACCAGCGATATTTTACACTGGTAACCAGGGTAAACATCGGGTTACTAAGTGCAGGGCCGCGCTTAGTAACCCGATGTTTACCCTGGTTACCAGCGTAAAAGTAAAAAAAACAAACAGTACATGCTCACCTGTGCGTCCCCTGCCGTCCGCTTCCTGACACTCTGAGCGCCGGCCCTAAAGTGAAAGTGAAAGTACAGCGGTGACGTCACCGCTGTGCTGTTAGGGCCGGAGCTCAGTCAGTGTCAGGAAGCAGACGCTGGGGGATGCGCAGGTGAGTATGTAGTGTTTGTTTTTTTTACTTTTACGCTGATAACCAGGGTAAACATCGGGTTACTAAGCGCGGCCCTGCGCTTAGCAACCCGATGTTTACCCTGGTTACCCGGGGACCTCGGCATCGTTGGTCGCTGGAGAGCGGTCTGTGTGACAGCTCTCCAGCGACCAAACAGCGACGCTGCAGCGATCGGCATCGCTGTCGCTATCGCTGCAGCGTCGCTTCGTGTGACGGTACCTTTAGCCTTTGTGAAAAACCAATTGTGGAATTGCACTTTCTTTTCTTTTTTTTTTGCAATTTCACTCCAAATGGAATTTTTCTCCTGGTTTCCAGTTCATTTAATGGAATATTGAATGGTGTCATTCAAAATTACAAATTGTTCAGTAAAAAAAAACATAAAACCCTGAAGTGGCTATGCTGATGGAAAATGTTATTTGCTGTTTGGAAGAAGGTGAGAAAAAAAAAACAACAAAGGTGCAAAAACTGAGAATGACCTGGCCAGGAAGGGGTTAAAAATAACATTGATTCTGTTAGTGAATAATTTAGTGATTTTTACCTGGCAGGAGAGGGTTTTCAAATCATTGACCAAAAGATTAGCATTCTAAAACAAAGCACAGCATTAGGATAAGAATTACTTTTAGGAAAAATTGAATGGTTGTTAAACCATTTGCCTAATAATAAACAGTTTGTAGAGAATATAACGGAGACCATATATGTTGTCATCACGATGTAGCAGCTCAACAAGGTTAATGTCCCATTATGTGTTTCCATGGGTATAAAAATGTGGTAGTTTTGTTGCCAAAATGTCTCAATGGGGAAAAAATCTACGCGTTTTCCACCTAAATAACCCCATTTGGATGAATGGGACAGATGTTCAGTCTGAGAAATGTTTGCAACAAATCCGTCACATGTGAATACACCGTGTAAATGACTATGTAGCGCTTTTCACAAAATTAGAATATCATCAAAAAGTTAATTTATTTCTGTTCTTCAATACAAAAAGTGAAACTCATATATAGTCATTACAGAGTGATCTATTTCACGTGTTTATTTCTAATAATGTTGATGATTATGGCTTACAGCCAATAAAAACCCAAAAGTCATTATCTCAGCAAATTAGAATACTTTATAACACCAGCTTGAAAAATGATTTTAAAATCCGAAATGTTGGCCTACTGAAATGTATGTTCAGTAAATGCACTCAATACTTGGTCGGGGCTCCTTTTGCATCAATTACTGCATCAATGTGGCATGGCATGGAGGAGATCAGCCTGTGGTACTGCTGAGGTGTTATGGAAGCCCAGGTTGCTTTGATAGCAGCCTTCAGCTCATCTGCATTGTTGGGTCTGGTGTCTGTAAGCCATAATCATCAACATTAACAGAAATAAACACATGAAATAGATCGCTCTGTTTGTAATGACTCTATATAATATATGAGTTTCACTTTTTGTATTAAAGAACTGAAATAAACTAACTTGTTGATGACATTCTAATTTTGTGAGAAGCACCTGTATGTAGTAATAATGAAGCCTTAATGTATATTGTCTTATAAGATGATGGGTGGCATATACTTACTTGGGTGATCAATGGTAAACATTCTGACGTGAGAGCATCACTTAACTGTTGGATAAAATAGATAATAGTTAGTAAGCTATAAAATAAGTCTCCCACTGATTTAAAGTGTTGTTTTTAAATTTTAGCTTCAGGATTGCACCGCCTCCTGACTTCCTGTTTGCTAGAGGTGGTGCTATCCTGAAGATTGACAGACGAGCGGTGCAGTTGAGCTGCCAGCCTGAACCGTAAGTTCTTTGATGCTGCAGGCACAAACATTTTTGCTATTGCTGCATTAGGGCACTAAAGCTGGCCAGACTGTGTGGCTACAGCAAACTGACCACTCATAGATCAGTGCTTGCAAACTCTATTAAAAAGAGCTTGTAAGCTCTGCAAATGCTCTGCCATGCTGTTTACACTATAGAGGGGGCTGAAGACCAAAGCAAGAGGCAAAAAATAAAAAAATTAAAAGTCCTTACATTTTTGAGGACGGAGATGATTACTTTATTAAGCAGTAAACTTCAAAGTTGCTGCTTTTACAAGCACTTTGCAATTTTAACTATTGGTGATGTTGAGACTAACCCTTTAAGATGATCTGGAATTTTTTTTTTATAGCTGCCCACATTTACCACTTACCGTATATACTCGAGTATAAGCCGAGATATTCAACCCATTTTTTGGGGCTGAAAGTCCCCCTTTCTACTTATACTCGAGTCATACCCAGGGGTCGGCAGGGAAGAGGGAGCGGGGGCTGTCTAATTATACTCACCTGCTCCTGGCGCAGTCCCTGCCGGTCCGTCCCTGGTTCCCCGGTGCCGCAGCTTCTTCCTGTACTGAGCGGTCACATGGTACCGCTCATTACAGTAATGAATATACGGCTCCACCTCCCATGGGGTGGAGCCGCATATTCATTACTGTAATGAGCAGTAACGGTGACCGCTCAATACAGGAAGAAGCTGTGGCGTCGGGGAACCAGGGACCGCACCAGGAGCAGGTGAGTATAATGGGGAGGGGGAGCGCTACGCGATAGTCACCTTTCCTCGTTCCGATGCCGCTCCGTCTTCAGCGTCATTTGCAGTGACGCTCAGGTCAGAGGGCACGGTGATGTGGTTAGTGCACGTCCTCTGCCTGAACGTCAGTACAGAAGATGCTGAAGATGGAGCGGCACCGGAACGTGGAAAGGTGAATATAGCAAGTGCCGGGGGCCTGAGCGATGGAGAGGTGAGTATGTGATTTTTTTATCACAGCAACAGCAAATGGTGCAAGTGTCTGTATGGAGCATCTTATGGGGCCATAATTAACGTTTGTGCAGCATTATATCGGGCAAGTGACTATATGGAGCATCTTATGGGGCCATAATTAACGTTTGTGCAGCATTATATGGAGCAAGTGTCTATATAGAGCATCTTATGGGGCCATAATTAACGTTTGTGCAGCACTGTATGGGGCAAGTGTCTATATGGAGTATCTTATGCAGGGCCGGCGTCAGCACCCGGTGCACCCGGGCAAGTGCCGTGGCCCTGAGTAGGCAGGGGGCCCACTCGCCGTCGGGGACACTGGCGCGCTATAGTGCCGGCCCCCGCAAGTGGACCCCCCACCTGCTCCGGGCCACGGCACTTGCGATACTTACCTCTCCCGGTTCCAGCGCTTCCATCCTCTGACTGTGTCGTTCAGGTCAGAGGGTGCGATGACGTCACCAGTGCGCGCCCTCTGCCTGAGCAGTCGCAGCACAGAGAGCAGGAAGACGCCAACAGTGAGGAGTCCAGAGCAGAGCAGCGTCAAGCAACGAGAGGTGAGTATTTCATTTTTTTTTTATATTTGGAGCAATATATGTGGACCATCAGAAGAGGCACATATATGGAGCATTATATGGGGCTAATTCTATATGGAGCATCTTATGGGGCCAATAATATAGGGAGCATCTTATGGGGCCAATAATATAGGGAGCATCTTTTGAAGCCAATTCTATAGGAAGCATTATATGGGGCCAATTACATATGGAGCAGTATATGGGGCCAATAATATATGAAGCATCTTATGGGACTAATTATATATGGAGCATTTTATATGGCCAATTATATGGGGCCCATTATACATGGAGCATCTTATGGGGCCAATTATTTTTGGAGCATTATATGGGACCCATTCTGTAAGGAGTATTATATGGGCCCACTCTGTATGGAGCATTATATGGGGCCCATTCTGTATGGAGCAATATATGGGACTCGGTATACTGTATGGGGCCGATCATATACTGTATGGAGCTTTATGTGAGGCCCATTATATATGGAGCAATAGATGGGGCTCATCATACACTGTATGGAGAATTATATGTGGCTCACTATACTGTATGGAGCATTATATGGAGTAAATTCCGTATGGAGAAATATATGCAGCTCATTCTGTATGGAGCACTCTGTGGTGCCCATTATACTGTATGGAGCACAATATGGGGCAATATATGGGGCTCATTATTCTGTTTGGAGCAATATATGGGGCTCATTATTCTGTATAGAGGACTATGTGGTGCCAATTATACTGTATGGAGCACAATATGGGGCAATATATGGGGCTCATTATTCTGTTTGGAGCAATATATGGGGCTCATTATTCTGTATAGAGGACTATACTGTCTGGTTTCTGAGCTAATGTAGAATGTACAATAGATATCACTCATGTAATGTAAGAAGTGAAATCTTTGGCATTGTACTATACCTTTATTTCTCTGCCGTATCGGTGCATTATGAATTGTGGTATGTGTTAAAGGGGCCCACTGGGACTCTTTCGCCCAGGGCCCATGAAAACCTCGAGCCGGCCCTGATCTTATGGGGCCATAATTAACGTTTGTGCAGCACTGCATGGGGCAAATATCTATATGGAGCATCTTATGGGGCCATAATGAACGTTTGTGCAGCACTGTATGGGGCAAATATCTTTATGGAGCATCTTATGGGGCCATAATTAACGTTTGTGGAGCATTGTATGGGGAAAGTGTCTATATAGAGCATCTTATGGGGCCATAATCAACGTTTGTGCAGCATTATATGGGGCAAATGTGTCTATGGAGCATCTTATGGGGCCATTATTAACCTTTATGCAGGATTATATGGGGCATATTTTAATATGGAGCATCTTATGGGGCCCATCATAAACTTTATGGAGCATTATATGGGGCTCTTGATTCAATATTAATATTCAAAAACACTTAACCTACTGATGTCTCAATTAATTTTACTTTTATTGGTATCTATTTTTACTTTTGACATTTACCGGCAGTTGCTGCATTTCCCACCCTAGGCTTATACTCGAGTCATTAAGTTTTCCCAGTTTTTTGTGGCAAAATTAGGGGGGTCGGCTTATACTAGGGTCGGCTTATACTCGAGTATATACGGTAATTGTAAAGTGCTGCAGAATATATTGTTACTATATAAATAATAATACTAATTTTATAATGCCTAAATGGAAGGATAAATGGAATCGCTATAAGTTTATTAAAATTACTATGTAGAATGATACATTTTATTACTTTATCAACAGTCAGTATAGATTTTCAACCTTAGAATAATTCTACAAGGAATCTATATTCCATTTCTTATGTTTCTCTCTATGCCACTAAAATTACCACCCCATGAGAAATTTACTGAACGCTGGTTTCCCACCATACATTTTTCTGTTGTAATGCGGTATATTCAGTGATGGGCTCAGTCCTTTATGTACGTTTGTATACAAATGTGTTAAAAATAACTATTTGTGTATTGGAGAAATAAATTGGTCCTTACTCCTTACCAAGTAACACATCACATCTAACAGTGGTTCAAAAATTTCTGCACCATGCTGAAAAACAAAGTATAGAATAATAATAATCAAAAGATGAAAAACGTCTTATAGCAATAATAGCATTCATAATGGTGCACAAATGCTCCTTCTATTTGCCACTTTTAATGGTAAGAAAGACTGATGGTACCAGAGGGGTAACAGTGACCTGAGCAGAATGGGACCATCTACGATACCTTTCTGATTATTTATGATAATAATACTTTTATTTCTTACCATTGAAATTTGCACTACATTCTTGTAGGTTTTCTCTTTACAGACTGGGATGTTATCAGTAATTTGGGAAACATCTCATTTGGCCAACACAATGCTCAACTGTCACAAGTGAAATTATGTTAAATGGATTTTCCAAAATTAGGAACTATCCTTATGATGAATTTAGATTGGTGGTGGGGGTCTTACTCTTGCCACCCCAGATGAAGGGGCCATGATGGCACATCACTTTCATTATTTAGCAGGCTCCGCTCTAGTAGCGACTTGATATTACAATTTGCTGCATCTTTGCCCCATTGAAGTGAAAAGGACTTTGCGGTAAGGCCGGGCACAGTTGCTCTAACGTTACACTGCTGTGTAATCATTGAAGTTGGGCTCTGCACTCGCTGATGTGTCACTGAGCATTAACGAGGACTTTTCACTGGATTTTTTAATTTGAACTGAGTTCCTCCTCTGACTGCCACTGGTCCACTGATTTGGTGCCGTTTTTCTTATTCTTCTGTGCCCATGTGTTCCAAAGTTATGCCGACTGATTTTCCCTTTAACCAACTGGGCTTATACTACAGAGCTTCTCGTTGGATGTGGCTGAGGTTTGTTTGGCAAGCCTCAAAGGAATTAAAAACAAATGCCAACAGAGAAATTCTGTGGTGTACGCCCAGTTGATTAAAGAGAAAATTGCTATTTGTATCTGTCCAGGGTGCATAACTTTGGAACAACAGCGCACAGAAAATAAAGAAAAACTGTTCCAGATTCAGTGTAGCAGCACCAAGTGAAGGAGTTATAGTAGCCACAGCCAGGGGTGGGTATACAATACCCAGCTATGGCCGCTATACCTATGATGGAGCTGTTCAGCTCCGCACTGGGAACAATTGATCAGCAAGTTGTACACTCACCATTCAAATGTTGATGACTGATCGTATGGATAGGTCATCAATGTAAAGCCCCTTTAATTCATTTTGTGCTCACATCCTGGAAGATTTTAGCTAAAAATATCCTATCAGGTGATAACAGTGATAGCTGTACTCAAGCTTGGACTGGCCCACAGGAGAACAGGAGGATCCTCCGGTGGGCCCCTATGCAGGAGTGAGCCACCACCGCCTTATATGAGCAGTAATTGGCACAATACACTTCATTCACCATATACAAAGGCAGCATCTTATTAATTTAACAATCAACTCAATTTATTGCTATAGAATTCTGTGAATGAGAAAGTCATATTTGCATCTAGCTGAGAAGTGGGTCCCTGGAGTTGATGTTTCTGGTGGGCCCTTGGCACCCCAGTCCGACACTGGCTGTACTTTATCTTCAGTGTTTCTTTATATCTGGCATATTTTTTACTTATTCATCCTTGCTGCATATGTGCAGAGTCAAAGATGGACAATATAGAAGTATCACTTCATTATTTATGTAATTCAACTTGAGAAGAGAATATCTTTCTATAATGCAACTGACTTTTCCTTGGATAATTCATTTTTTCTTAAACGGTCCTTCAATATTAAAGGTTTATTAACAATTAACAATGATAGGGGATAACTTACTTATTCCCCAGGGTCCAACTGTTCTGGAAACCGAAGCTCGAGGCTATGCAGCCCTTTCTTGTGTAGATCCAAAGTGCACATGCGCAACCTCCGTCCCATTCCTTGTCTTTGAGACTGCCAACTAGTCCCATAGACAATACATGGAGAGGAGGCCATTCATGTGCACTTTGGATCTATTCCGGACGTGGATGCAAAACTGAATTCTTGGGGTACCAGATCCCCCATGCTCAGGCCAGTAGTGGTCCCAGCAGTTGGACCCCCCCAGCATTCAGAAAATGCAAAACGGAATAACTTGATTTTTTTTAGATATTCGAAGGCTGTCCTTTGTTAGATGTGAAGCACATAAATCATAAATAAAAAACTTACTATGAGCTCTGCAATTATCGGAAATACTTCTGCTAAAATATCACCAGCCAGAGCTCCAGTTTCTTCCTAGAATAAATATTAAAATCATACATCAAAGCTTTATTTTCATTTAATGAGTGCCTAATATCATCTTATTTTTTCAATTAATATCTAGTTCATTTTTAACATATGAAACAGATCAGTGGGGGTCCTAAACCTGAAACCCCCATTAATTGCTTAAAAAAAAAACAAAAAAAAAAAAACGCTCTGTAGCATTCTGTTCAGCAGACCGAAGCTGAGTTTTTACATGAAAGCACACACAAAGCCGTGTATGGACTCTATAGAAAGACTATTGGTCTGATTTAGTGATGAGCGAATATACTCGTTACTCAAGATTTCCCGAGCACGCTCGGGGGTCCTCCGATTATTTTTTAGTGCTCGGAGATTTAGTTTTCATTGCTGCAGCTGGATGATTTACATCTGTTAGCCAGCATAAGTACATGTGGGGGTTGCCTGGTTGCTAGGGAATCCCCACATGTACTTATGCTGGCTAACAGATGTAAATAATTCAGCTGCAGCAATGAAAACTAAATCTCCGAGCACTAAAAAATACTCGGAGGACCCCCGAGCATGCTCGGGAAATCTCGAGTAACGAGTATATTCGCTCATCACTAGTCTGATTCATCAAAGCTTTTCCGATGCTATACTAGATTTAAAAACTTCAAAAAGTTGCACAATTTTGGTGCAACTTCAGGCTGCACTAAAATTTAGCGACTTCTGGCATTCTCAAGGCATTTTCGCCCAGTTCTGACAATATGAGTGGAGCTGGGGTGGAATCGGAGTCTGCCTAGAACTCTCATCAAGACCAGCTTGAAAATCGCCGATGTTGATGAATCGGGACGTGAGAGCCTCTACCTAGAGAGGAGTACGAGCTCACAGCTTTCTATCGAGCCGGCACTCTGCTCTGTGCACATACTCATGCAGGAGCTCAGTGGGCAGCGGTGAGATGTGCAGCTGGTTTTTGAGCAATCAGGACCAGGATCCGCCATGATCTTCTGCATGTTCAGGAATAGATATTAAATACACAATAACATGATAAGTATAAGGATGACATATCCTTAACTAAGGGATGATAGATTTAAACTGTTCTTACAGTTTGGGGATATAAAATGAACCTGATAAATCCTATATGTTCAAGCTGCTAGTGCAATAAATGCACTAATGTCACAAGCAGCAAAATATCCACCTTATTCACTACGTGCGCTATTGATGTAGAGCGGCCATTCATTTTATTTTTATGTTTTATATTATTTTTTTATTATTATTATTATTATTATTCCTATAGGATCTGCATGATTACAACTTTACAAGCACCTCTTTACAAGGCATTAAGGAAGGAGACTGCCTGTCATAGTCTTAGATTTTATCATTATAGCATGTAGCATATATGAAGCATTAGAAATATCCAGAATTTATAACGTGACATATAAAAGTATCTTTTATACTGATGAGATGTGTATATTAATCTTTATGAACTTACTAATTCATTTTCTAAACCAAGCATTCCACCAGCTGAACAACCAGCACATTTCTGCCAAAAAAAAGGAATACAGTACATCACCTAAACATACATCACTTTACAGCAATATATCATTACTTGCAATATCTCGTTATTATATTACATCTGAAAGGTCACTTGTCATGGTGTTCAGCACTAACACTCCACAAGATACGCCCTGTACACTTTAGGCTACGTTCGCACAAGGAGTACTTGGTGAGTTTTGTATTTTTCTATACCAATTAGCTATTAGCTGTTTTTATTGTGCTTCTGTTCACTCAAAATGCTTGTGTGTCTTTTATTTGTGGATTTTCCAGCTCATTAACCCCTTCATGACCAGAGGTGTTTTCATTTTTGCGTTTTCGTTTTTTGCTCCCCTTGTTCCCAGAGCCATAACATTTTAATTTTTCTGACAATATGGCCATGTGAGGGCTTGTTTTTTTTTGCGGGACGAGTTGTACTTTTGAACACCAACATTGATTTTAACATATCATGTAGTGGAAAATGGGAAAAAAATTCAAAGTGCGGTGAAATTGCAAAAAAAGTGAAATTCCACAATTGTTTTATGTTTTGATTTTTTACTATGTTCACTAAATGCTAAAATTGACCTGCCGTTATGATTCTCCAGGTCACTGCGAGTTCTTAGATACCAAACATCTCTAGGTTCTTTTTTATCTACGTGGTGAGAAAAAAAAAAAAAAAAATGCTCCATTTTCCAATACCCATAGCGTCTCCATTTTTCATGATCTAGGGTTGAGTGAGAACTTATTTTTTGCTCGTCGAGCTGACGTTTTTAAAAATAGCATTTTGGTGCAGATACAATCTTTTAATCGCCCGTTATTGCATTTTAATGCAATGTTACGGCGAACAAAAAAACGTTATTCTGGCGTTTTTACTTTTTTCTTGTTACGTCGTTTAGCGATTGGGTTAGTTATTTTTTTATATTGGTATATCGGGCGATTCTGAATGAGGCGATACCAAATATGTGTATGTTTGATTTTTCTTTTATTGTTTTATTTTGAATGGGGCAAAAGGGGGGTGATTTGAACTTTTATTTATTTTTTTATATTTTTAAAAACATTTTTTTTTTACTTTTGCCATGCTTCAATACTCTCCATGGGACACTAGAAGCTGTCATATCCCAATCGGCTTTGCTACATAGAGGCGATGATCGGATCGCCTGTATACAGCAGAATTGTTCACTTGCTATGAGCGCCAACCACTGGGAGGCGCTCAAAGCAATCCGGCAGTGATAACCATAGAGATCTCCTGGAGACCTCTGGCTGTCATGCCAACCCATCAGCGACACGCGGTCATGTGACACGAGCACCGATGGGCGGGATTTCTGGTGTGCGAGTTAACAGCCGCCAGAGGACCACGATTCCACCCGCGGCTGTTAGTGGCACATGTTTGCTGTTCAAAGCAGCCAACGTGCTGGAAAAGATGTAGGCTTCGGCGGGGAGGGTGTTATTATGCACAATGTTGGAAAGGGGTTAAGTCTATGGGGGAAAATCGCAAATAAAATGCAAAAGAAATTGACATGCTGTGGATTTCAAAACTGCTCTGCTGGTCAATTATAATGTAAAGAAGCAGAACGGTGGTCATGAGATTAATATAAATTTCATCAATTTTCCTGGAACTGTAATAAACTACGGCTATTGCGCACAAAACTACACAGCGGAAAAAGTGCAACAAATACTCATCGTTTGAACTTAGCCTAAGATTCCTGCGTTCTCACAGATCTTCCTACGGCTCTGTAGAGAGAACTATGCACATAGGAAGCTAAGGAAAATAGGACACGTGTATATATATAATATATAATATATATATATATATATATATATATATATATATATATATATATACATATATATATACAGTATTATATATATTCATTTACGTTTTAAGGGGTGGGTGGGGAGCAATCATTTTTTCACACAGGGCCCTGTATATTATGATTTCTTTTTCCCTTAATAATAAAGACCTTCATTTAAAAACTGCATTTTGTGTTCACTTGTGTTATCTTTGTCTAATATTTACATTTTTTGGTGATCTAAACATTTAATTGTGACAAAACATGCAAAAGAATATGAAATTAGGAGGGGGCAAACGTTTTTTTCACACAACTGTACATCTATACAGTATATGATCCACCGTAGCTGTTACTTCTCCCAACAACTTATTTCCTTCCATTAAATCGTTGTGACTAGAGATGAGCAAATCTTATGAAAATCAAATTTGCCGACTTCCTCCAATTTTCCCCAAAAATTAGATTTGCAGTGAATAAATTAGCATGAATTTCAATACTGGAAAGCTTTTAATTGCTCGGAAAATACACGTGTGGGAGAGGAGAGAGAGAACACTGTTGGCCATAAGAGCTTATACAGAAGAGACTCAAACAGAGACTTTGGAGATGGAAAACGGCTCAGCCGAGTAAACTGTGCTGCACTGGGAACCGCTGATCTGTGATGACCCCAGTACTGACCACCACTGTGATCAGTAAGATGTCATAGCTGCAGGGCATGAAGGGGAAGCCCATGCAGTCCGGGGGTCAATGTAAAATGGCGAAGCCTGCACTCTGATACTGCAGCAGTGTGGGAAATGGTGCCGAGAATTTTTTACATTTTTTTGCAAACAGCAAATCAAATCTCAAAATATTAAAATTCCATTGAAATCGCAAATTTACATTTTCTTTACGCACACTTGATCTTCCACTGATCAGTCCACTCATCTTTAGTTGCAACCCAAAAGATTATTGTAAATGTTCATCTCCCTACAAAAGCTCTCAAAATACATACCTGGTAGAGGTGATTTTGAGGGTGTTTCTAATTTATACACCCCTTGACACTACTTCATACCTGATGTAGTCTCTAAAAGTATTTTTTTCATAAAAATAATCTTGCAAATTCTAACAATTGCTTCCAAACTTATAACCTTTCCAATATCCTAAAAAAATAATTTGACATTTAAAAATTAATGTAATGTAGAGTGGATATATGGCAACCGATAATTCTTAAACTATTGTTTAAAAACTGAAAATTATTTAATGTTTTCTGTAAAAAAAAAAATTTCTATTAATAAAAGCAAAACATGTCAACCGTTATTTACCATTAATGTAAAGTTTAATTCTTCATGAGAAAAAAAAACAGTCTCAAAATCATTTGGATAAGTAGAAACATGTCAGTAATGAACAATGGGGCTAAAAGGGACTGTGTCCTTATGAGATAAAGGGAAATCTGTCACCCCTACTGAGAGCAGCATTATGTAGGGGCATAGACCCTGATTCCAGCAATGTGTCACTTACTGGGCTACTTGCTGCAGTTCTCATATCATCACTGTTTACTCAGCTGCAGATCTAACAGATCATCTGAATACTGAGCTGTGTATAACTTCACCCCCTTGACTGACAGTATTTTGAGTACACTGTGCATAGGCAGAAAGCTGCCAATCAGTGGTGGGAGGCGGGTAATATAGAACAAGAGGCTATACTGCACAAAACAACTAGTCCTGTAGTGATAATCTCCTGATAATAAAACTCAGATTTTATTGAGACTGCAGCATACAGTCTAGAAAGTGACACATCACTGGAATCAGTGACTCAGCCCCTATTTTTTTTAAGCTGTCAAAGTTAAAATAAAGGCAGCAGTAATAAATCTAACCATTTGTCTAGGACTATTTGACAGACCCTTTCTTATCAAAGCCATGACATGTCTCTAGTGTCCTAGCAAGGATTAACAGTGCTACATCCATACTGTTATATTAAAGCTGGTTATACACATAAGAAATTCCAGCACAGGCAGTCATAAATCTGTCTTGTGATTGGTTGAGGTCTACGTGGTAGAAACTTCAGAAATCAGACACTTGTCAGCTATCGTTAGACATGTACATTATGGGAATGTCCCTTTAAAATATTTTTCAGGTGCAACTTAGTTCAGGTAAGCGATTACCAATATTCATATGTTATTCTTACCAGAAACGCCTTGACTTCATTCGTAAAATCTTTATAGAATTCAAATCTGTAGTTCATCTGCGGAGTCAAAAATGAACCAAAAAGTCAGCTCAATAAGCCGATGGTATGGAAATATCACATAATTAATTATATAAATCAAGATGGGAACACAATATCTATCTATAATGAGAAAATATATTCCTTTGTTTATTTTTACAAAATGTCCTCAATGATATATGATGTAGCAGCAAGTATCCAGCTCCACAGGGAAAGTGAAGGTTTTTTTTTTGTGTAAGTAGTAGACTGTTATGTACAGACATCCTAGATCCTCCAGAGTGAGCGATGTTCTTTGCGGCCACAGTCTACTCGGGTTAATAGTGAAGGGTCTTGAATAGAGCCCACCTACTGACTTGAACCTCTATAGTCTAATGACAGATAGCATGTATACTCTATGGCCTTTGTTCAGTACTGGGTTTAGGTTGTAAAACTTGATCCAGTATGATAAAATAACACTACTTGTATAATTTGCTGAGATGCACATGGAAAGCCAACAGCTAGGGTGGTCTCACAAAATGGCCAACAAGTAGAAATGAGCAGATCTATTCGTGGGACTCGGGTCCATCTGCCAGGTCAGTAGTCTCTGAGTGCTGTACGTGACACTCTAACTAAAAAAGGTTTTTCTTCTCTTATCAATTAGTATGTTGCTATCATTCTCAATTACACGAATGGGCACAACCACAAAGATCAAGAGATAACCCCGATTTCCTCGCCGGTCTTGGTGATAGGGCGTGATGGAGTCAGACGCTCCTGATTCACGAAGAGGTGCACGCCTCTTCATGAATCTGGGGCACCTGATGATTAGCAACCCCACCCATTTCTGTGAAGAAACACCAAAAGTCGCGAACATTTGCTCCAAAATATTGCATTTTTTCAAAGCTTTTAATGCCATTTTTTAGGCTTAAAAGCTTTGATGAATCGATGTCATGGAAAACATAGAATTGATTATACTGACGCACTTTGAGCCTCTGACACTGAGATTTTCTACATTTCCTGCCCAGGAATCATCTCATCTTGGAAAGGTGTGTCGGCCTGTATAAACTCTAAATAGCGCTATTTACTGTTACTTAAAGGGGTAGTCCACAATATTTTTTTTCTTCCTTAAATGCATAAAATTGGGTGTAGAAATCAATCTTGTAATTTATTTTCATTAGAAAATTTGCACCATATGCCTCCTTGAGCCTCTGTATTACACTGTCTATTACTGGCTGCAGTATGAGGTAACAGGGTCAGCCACATTATCTTTATTTTATCAGATATGTTGGGGACTTGGCTTTGTGGTACTATTATATACTGTACATAGGACAGGTTCTCCTCCTGCCCTTGTCAGTGCAGCTTTCCTCCCAGACTGCACAGCTCTCCTGTCCATGTGACCTGCATGTGACCAGACCTGTCCATTATCTTTGTCCAATAGAAAAGCAGTTTTCTCAAATGAAGTTTTCTATTGGTGGAGACTTGACAGGTTTGGTCACATGTTCCTCCACCAGCCGCCATTGTATGCACAGGAGAGCTGTGCAGTCTGGGAGGAAAGCTGCAATGACAAGAGCAGGAGGAGAACCTGTCCTACCTATATAATAGTAAGTGCCAGGAAATCATATCCCCAACACATCTGATAAATTAAAGATAATGTGGCTGACCCTGTTACCCCATTCTGCAGCCAGTAATAGTGTAATACAGCGGCTATAGGAGGCCAATGGTACAAAATGATTAATAGCACTCAATTGCAAAAATGATTTTTATCCCCAATTGCATGAATTTAAGTAAGGTGGACAGCCCCTTTAATCACTTGTATATTTTTGGGGAGAAGTTTCAGGAACTCACATTAATTGTACTCCAAAAGAGGTTCTAATAATATATTGCTTTTGGTCATTGGAATTGATTATAATAATAAACTATTGCTTAAAAAATTGTTTATGTTGTGCTCTATGGTATTTCTACAGCTGAACTGTGAGCAGCAGGGAGGCTTTAACAATAGGGGCATTTATGACTGTTTATGTCTGTACACAACAGTTCGGGGCATTTTAGAAATGTATGTAGAAAGTCGCCGTCCCCTTTTGACAGCAAGCATAGAACACAAGGTACTGGATGTGCTAAGAACTGATTTTACTGAGGCAGAAACATATGCTGATTGGTTGTAGCAAATATTAACTTGACAATGAATGCATTGCATATCAGGATGCTGGAACAGATTTACTTATCACTTAACACAAGCCATCACTAATGTTTGGCTCATCATATCATGATGTTAATGTTTGTCTGTATATGCGTTCAAGATTCATGATTTCAAGTAATATATTTAGCGTCATTTACTGTACCTGACCCCACAAATGTTTACACATCAGTCTATTTCCAGCTACCACAAGGCCTGGGACTACCTGTGAATAGAAAACAATGATATATCGGTCATTGTTAGTAGCACTGAGCCTCTAGTGCAAGTATTAGTTACAATGACATACATTATTATCATGCAATTCTTATGGGTGAAATTTAGCCATATCAGAACTGCCAAAATTGGAGAAAAAAACAATTAAAAAAGTTAATTTGCACTCAAAATATAAATAAACATTACTTTTTTTCTTAAAAACAAAAAAATGGTTTTTAAAATAACATTTCTCAAAGTATACAATATACAAATAGAACCTCCAAGTTCTACCACATCCTACACTAGCCTATGGTTAATTAACATAATTTTTCTTTTCCTATGGATACTGTAAGGAAAGAAGACCTGAGGACACCTGTAGAGCTTATGTTTTTTTCTTATAAGTGGCCTCTAACTTAGACAATATGGCGATGTGAGGATTTGGGGATATTAAATTTGATATATCTGTCTAGTATACCCCACGCTGAAGATCTCATTCTTGTGCATACAATATATTCAGTAGCTTTTTCTATTGTTTCACTTCAAATGATTTTAAGAAAAATCATAACTGATTTCCGGTTATACTCTTTATCCCTATTGTTCCCTACAATTACATTTTACAGGAAGCTGTAGCTAAATGATTGTTTATTAGGTATTTATATTGAAAATAAATGTTACCTCCAATGCATGTTGCAAACAGGATTTGTCAGCTGAATAAGTATTTATGTATGGGTTATCGCACCGAAAAGTAGGATAAGGTGGTGAGCTGTTGTCTTCTGAGGTATTTAAACCTAAACCACACAAAAATAAGCTGTTAGTCTTATACAAATCTTAAAGCATAAACTGTATCTAAAATGTGATAAATATTCATACCCCAGCAGATACTGGCAGAAGCCAGTGCAAAGAATACGATGATCTTCATTGTGCGGAAGGTTGTGTCTCTCACCTAGTTGCACCCTTAACTTTTATAATGTAAAGACCTGTGACATCAGTAACAGCTCAGAATGGCTTCAAAGTTGATTTGGCCTCCGGCAACTTTAATTTGGAAAGGTATCAAAAGACTTGGCAGCAAAACAATTAGAATCTGCCAATTGTTTGTTCAACCCCACATTGTGTGCAAACGTTTATTAGCAAGATAATTTTCATTAACAGAAAGTTTGTCACAGTTTCTCAAAAACATGTTTGTAAAATCTAAGTATCCTCACAGCTACCAAAAATTATACACCTGAATGACTACCAGTTTTGTATTTTGCCATAACAAACATATTCCCCTATTTCTGCTTTCTGGACTCCTGTACATGGGTGAAGGTTGGGCTATTTTAAGGAGATGAACAATTTAAATAATCTTTTAGGATATAACTATTTAAAGTTTAGTAAACTGGCTTTAGATAAAAGAAATAAGGATTTGGGAAAAGCAAAAGTCTACACACCTCTGTAAAAATGTCAGTTTTCTGTCATTTGGAAAAAATTATGTCATGAGGAATATATCAAAATCCAATCTTTTCGGTTGGAAAAATAATAATAAAGAGCTAAGATATTATGGTTGCTTAAATATGCACACCCTTAAACTAATACTTTGTTGAAGTACCCTCTGAATTCAAGACATTCAGTCTTTTTTGGGCAGGAGTTTATCAGCATGCCACATCTAGTATTGATAATCTTTGCTGTAGTGCTCCAAATCTGTCACATTGTGAGGGCAGCTCCTGTGTACAACGCCTTCTACGCGGCAGATTTTCAGTTGCATTAAGGTTCAGGTCTGGGCACTGGCTCGGCCATTCCAAAACTCTGATGTTCTTATGGCAAAGCCATTCTTCTCTTAATTTGGATGTATGCTTAGGGTTATTGTCGTGTTGAAAGGTAAAGCTAAAAACGGACGATCAACAGATCACATCTGCACAATAATGATATAATTATAAACGTCAGCTTGGTGCGCAAAAAATAAGTAATCACCCGACCCGAGATCACGAAAATTAGAGACGCTACGGGTCTCGGAAAATAGCGCAATTTTGGGCAACAGAGGGCTATATCTTTTTTATTTTTTTGCTAATGACACTGTATGGCAGCTCGGTTTTTGCAGGATAAGATGATGTTTTTGGTGGTACCATGTTTATTTATATCCGTCTTTTTGATCGCGTGTTATTCCACTTTTTGTTTTGCGGTATGATGATAAAGCATTGTTTTTTTGCCTCGTTTTTTTATGGTGTTCACTGAAGGGGTTAACTAGTGGGACAGTTTTATAGGTCAGGTCGTTATGGACGCATCGATACTAAATATGTGTACTTTTATTGTTTTTTTTATTTACATAAAGAAATGTATTTATTGGAACTATATATATATATATTTTAATTTATTTAGGATTTGTTTTTTTTACACATGTAAATATTTTTTTTTTAACTTTTTTACTTTGTCGCAGGGTGGGACATCATGTTATAGTGTCAGATCGCTGATCTGACACTTTGCACAGCACTGTGTCAGATCAGCGATCTGACAGGCTGTGCTGCAGGCTTGCCGGTGAGAGCAGGCGCTTGCAAGTCACCTCCCTGCAGGACACAGAAGGCCCCCCTCGGCCATCTTGGATCCAGGACCGCAGGGAGGACAGAGGAGATGCTCAAAACAACGTGATCACATTGCGTTGTTCCGAGGTTCTCAAGGAAGCACGCAGGTAGCCCCCTCCCTGCGCGATGCTTCCCTATGCCGCCAGAACGCTGCGATCATGTTTGATTGAAGTGTTCTGGGGGTTAAAGTGCCAGGAGCGGTCCGTGATTAGTGCCGGATTTCAGCTGTGATAATGAACTGACACCTGGCCGCGATCAGCCGTGCTCCCCCTGTGAGCACGACTGATCGGTGATGACGTACTGTCCTGTCGGTGGTCATAGGGGCCCAGACCACCTTGACTGGATAGTACGCCTGATGTCAGAAAGAGGTTAAAAAACAAAAAACTTTTTTTTACTTTTTTACTTTGTCCCACTATGGGGCTATCATTTTTTGCAGGCTGATCACTTCTACAGCATGGGAATGCAGCAGCATCCTCATGCTCTACAAACTCTCAGCTCTGCACTGACACAGAAAGTTGCTGATCATGCACTATCTCTGGTGACCCGTATGTTGTCATGACGACATTGGGTCACCATAGCAACGATTGGGACCCCATGTCACGCAGTGGGGTCTCTGATCCAAAGGCAGAGGGGCTGTCAGCCCTCTGCCGGCTGTCGAAATGATATCATCGCATTTGATCGCAGCATTTTGGGGTTTAAATTGCTGGGAGCAGTGCGTGACCGCTCCTGGCAGTTAGTACCAGGTGTCAGCTGTCAGAATCAGCTGACACCCTATGGCAATTGCCCGCGCATACGGGCAGCAATTCATCCAATGTCTGATTCATGTGGCCCGGGTGCTGTGCAGTAGTAATCAGGTGTCAGGTTCCTAATTGTGTGGCAAAATAACATTGGAAGTATCAGAGTTAGAAATTACATACTGCGATCTCCAGATCGCCATGTGATGCCTCAATGTGGAAATAAAAGCCATTCTAGCAATTTAAAGCAATAAAAACAGCTAATTGTCATGGTTAGGACATGGTTAATGTCGTGTTCTCGCAGGGTTAATATGGTTGGCCTCTCTTTCAAGATGGGAGGGCTATTTATACTATCTTCCAGCTGGGGTTCCTTGTCAGCTATACATTCAGTTTTGATTCTGTGTCCCCTCCAGAACCTCTTTCCTCCATTCTTCAACCGAGAGTGGTTGTGGCTGAAGTCTCTTCTGAGTTACAGAGAGAGATTCTGGAAGCATAAGCACAAGCTCCCAAGAATAAACCCCCAGGCAAATTGTTTGTACCCGATCATTTCTATCTCATACTTCTGCAAGAATTTCATTATTCTGTGTTGAGTGCACACCCTCGGATTGCAGCTACTCATGGGGCAGTAGCTAGGAATTTTTGGTGGCCTTCTTTGGGTACTGATATCAAAAAGTTTGTGAATACTTGTGGGGTGTGTGCTCGCTCTAATAGCTCTCTGATCTGGCCAGCCAGGGAATTGATACTTCTGCCAATTCCGGATTAACCTTGGACATACCTGTCCATGGATTTTATCACTAATCTTCCTCCTTCCAAGGGCAACTCTGTAGTTTGAGTAGTAGTTGATAGGTTTTCAAAGCAAGCCCACTTTGTGCCGTTACCTGTGTTACCTTCTGTTGAAACCTTAGCTCATTTGCTCATTCAACATATAGTTCGGAGATCTTGAGTCTTTAGTGGCTTTGCTATTTAGTTTAGTGTAGGACTCGTAAGTGTGGGGACTCTTGGCGTGGGTTACGAGCTTACGTATTTTGGCCAAAATATCAACCAATACCTCACTATTTTTGTATTTTTTGCACTAGATTTTTCGGGTTGCAGCCAAGCCTAGTCCTGTTCCTGTGTCCGTTCATATCCCTGTCTTGGTTTGCTCTGCACTCTGTGTCTTGCTTTGCTCTGCTCTCGGCTCTGCACTCTGTGTTTTGCTCTGCACTCTGCATCTTGGCTTGCTCTGCTCTTGTCTCTGCACTCTGTGGCTTTGCCCTGCTCTTGTCTCTGCACTCTGTGACTTCTCTGTGCGGCTCCGCTCCTTGCGGTTCTACTTGGCTCCGCCTCCTGCTCTTGGCTCCGACTCCTGTGCTTCTGCTTCGCTCCGCTCCTTGCGGTCTTTCTCTACCTACTCTCATATACCCTCCTGTCTGAACAGGTTCTTACCTGTTCTCACATATCTGTCTGTATACCAGTCCCTATCGGTCCTGCCAGTGTACCAGTTCAGTCCTCTTGTCCTGCCAGAGCATCAGCCGTGCCTGCCTGCCTGCCAGTGTCCTAGCCATGCCTGCCTGTCTGCCAGAGTGCCAGCAATGCCTGCTTGCCTGTCTATGTTCCGTTTCCCCACTGGGATCAGCAGCCACAGCCAGACACCACCCTGGAGTGGTACCTGGTAGCTTCCTGCCGAACAAGCCTGACCTCACCATCAGAGGCTCCAGTGAATGCCAAGGAAGCTACTTAGTTACGCCCCTTCCAGGGTAGTCTGGTCTGTGGCACAATGGGGCCACACCCCTGCATGCCCGCGCCAACCAGTCTGGGCACGAGCGTGACAGTTTGCACAGGCCATGGTTCTCACTGAGTCCCATGTCCTTTCGCTCTCAGAGCAAGATGCACCAATCATTGTCTCTGATGCTATTTATAATCTACTTCTGGCCTTCAAAAAGCAAGCTCCTTCGGATCCACCAAGGTACTATGGGGATCCAAAACTGTGCCGTGTGTTCCAGGAGCAGTGTATGCTGAACTCTGAATGGTATACTTCCGATTTCCCCTCTGATCTTTTCAAGGTGGGATACATAATTTCCTACCTAGCAGTAGATGCTTTGGAATGGATCAATCCCCTCTTTGAAGCAGGGGATCCCATCATTACAGACTTGGAGGCCTTCCTGGTGGCCTTCCGTAAAGTCTTCGATGTGCCTACTTCTGCGTCTCCTGAAAAATCTTCCCCTCCAAGCTCACAGAGATGGTCCAGGCGAAAGAAACCTGTGGGTAAACAGTCACTTCTGTCCACGACTGTCCGAGACACATCTGTTCTACAACCTGCTGAAGCAGCCACCCGAGCAAGATCCAAGAGGTCTAATAAGAGGGGGCTGGCAAGTCTGCAGCCTGAATCTTGTGCTGAGATTGAAATACGGTATAGCTGTGGTTGTAAAGAACATTCAGATGGTCTCTGCCCTGTGAAGCCTGTACTCCAATATCCTGGGCCAGTAGGAGAGGCTGCCCCTGGCGAGAGTACTTCCTCCCCACCAAAGTTAATGACTGTTTCTCTGACTTCTGGGAGCCTTGGTGTGTTTAAGCCACCAGCCATATGGAGTCGGTGTATGATCTCCATCCTACAGCACCAGAACCTGGTGTGGGTGTTGCCTGACAATGGCCGAGCCCTGCAAGGACAACTACAGCTCCAAGTTGGAGCTTTATACATGAAGAAGTCTGTTTTCTGTATGCTGTCTGTTATGCCTATGGGTCATTCTGTGCCAAGGACTCTACTACTCGCTCTGGTCAAGAGTTCCAGTAAAGTGCTTCGTTTGAATTTACCCAGTCTTGAGAAGTGTCTTGGCCCCATGCGTCAAAGACAGTCAGCAGTATCATCTACTTCTTCAGCTGGTCTACTAGTCATCGAGTCAAGATCTAGTGACGTCACCAAAGATGGGGAAACGGTGACAATCTCTCCACACATCTCCAGCGACTATACCAGCAATCTGTTTCCAGGAACATCCCCGCCTCTTGGAAGATTTCTTCTGGATAACGGGCAGAAGATGGTTCCTATGTGGATACCTGTTATGATCCTTGTGGCTTAGGATCACAAATCTGACCAGCTAAGTAGGAACATAGAACGAGCTCTGGGGATGTGGTAATTAGACTGACCGCAATGCTGATCCTAACCGCACACACTATAAGCAGCCGTGGAACGTACCTAGAAATCCTAGACGTCTCTTCACAGCCTGAGAAACTAACTACCCCTAAAGGGAAACAAAGCCTCACTTGCCTCAGAGAAATAATCCCAAAGTATAGAACAGCCCCCCACAAATAATAACGGTGAGTAAAGGAGAAGGCACAAACGCAGTAATGAAAACAGATTCAGCAAAGGAGGCCCGCTAATCACTAGATAGACAGAGGACAGCAAAGAGTCTATGCAGTCAGTAAAAAACCCTATCCAAAAATATCCACGCTGAGGATGCAAGAACCCCCACACCAACTAACGATGTGGGGGGAGCACCTCAGCACCCCAGAACTAACCAGCGAGCAAAAAAATCACATAAAAGCAAGCTGGACTGAACTCATAATATACTGAGAAACGTTTTCAAGGAAATCATGAGCAAATAAACAAGCAAACTTAGCTTCTCCTAGCAGAAGACTGGTCACAAGGAATATTCAGGAGAGCAATGAATCAGGACTGAATACACCGACAGCAGGCAACAAGCAAAGGTCCAGCTGGCCTAAATAGGCCCCGCTAGCAGCAAACATGAAACAGCTGAACCCAGCCAAGACCAGCCATATAGCTAAAGGCCACCAGAGGGAGCCCAAGAACAAATTCACAACAGAGCCCAAGAACAAATTCACAACAGTACCCCCCCTTAAGGAGGGGTCACCGAACCCTCACCAGGGCTCCCAGGCCGATCAGGACGAGCCAAATGAAAGGCACGAACCAAATCGGCCGCATGGACATCGGAGGCGACAACCCAGGAATTATCCTCCTGACCATAGCCCTTCCACTTAACCAAGTACTGAAGCTTCCGTCTCGAAATACGAGAATCCAAGATCTTCTCCACCACATACTCCAACTCCCCCTCGACCAAGACCGGAGCAGGAGGATCAACAGAAGGCACCACAGGCACCACATATCTCCGCAACAATGACCGATGGAACACATTATGAATGGCAAACGATGTAGGAAGGTCCAAACGAAATGACACAGGGTTGAGGATTTCCAAAATCTTATAAGGACCGATGAAACGAGGCTTGAACTTAGGAGAGGAAACCTTCATCGGGACATAACGAGAAGACAACCATACCAAATCCCCCACACGATGTCGGGGACCCACACAGCGACGGCGGTTAGCAAAGCGCTGAGCCTTCTCTTGGGACAAGGTCAAATTGTCCACCACATGGTTCCAAATCTGCTGCAACCTATCCACCACAGAATCCACCCCAGGGCAGTCAGAAGGCTCAAACTGACCCGAGGAAAAACGAGGATGAAAACCAGAATTGCATAAGAAAGGTGAAACCAAAGTAGCAGAACTAGCCCGATTATTGAGGGCGAACTCAGCCAATGGCAAAAAGGTCACCCAATCATACTGATCAGCAGAAACAAAACATCTCAAATAAGCCTCCAAGGTCTGATTAGTTCGTTCGGTTTGACCATTCGTCTGAGGATGGAAGCCCGATGAAAAAGACAATTCAATGCCCATTTTAGCACAAAAGGACCGCCAAAATCTAGACACAAACTGGGATCCTCTGTCAGACACAATGTTCTCCGGAATACCATGTAAACGAACCACATTCTGAAAAAACAGTGGCACCAAATCGGAAGAGGAAGGCAGTTTAGGCAAGGGTACCAAATGGACCATTTTAGAAAAACGATCACAAACTCCCCAGATGACAGACATCTTCTGAGAGACAGGAAGATCCAAAATAAAATCCATGGAAATATGCGTCCAAGGCCTCTTCGGGACAGGCAAAGGCAAAAGCAATCCACTGGCACGAGAACAGGAAGGCTTGGCCCGAGCACAAATACCACAGGACTGCACAAAGGAACGCACATCCCGCGACAAGGAAGGCCACCAAAAGGACCTCGCCACCAAATCCCTGGTACCAAAAATCCCAGGATGACCCGCCAACACCGAAGAATGTACCTCGGAAATAACTCTACTGGTCCATCTGTCCGGAACAAACAGTCTCTCCGGTGGACAACGGTCAGGTCTATTGGCCTGAAACTCCTGCAACACCCGTCGCAGATCAGGAGAGATGGCAGACAAAATCACCCCTCTTTGAGGACACCAGTCGGTTCAGAAACTTCCGGGGAGTTAGGTATAAAACTCCTAGAAAGGGCATCAGCCTTCACGTTTTTCGAACCCGGAAGATATGAAACCACGAAATTGAAACGAGAGAAAAACAGCGACCATCGAGCCTGTCTCGGACTCAACCGTTTGGCAGACTCGAGATAAGTCAAATTCTTGTGATCCGTCAAGACCACCACACGATGCTTGGCTCCCTCAAGCCAATGTCGCCACTCCTCAAATGCCCACTTCATTGCCAACAACTCTCGATTACCAACATCATAATTCCGCTCGGCAGGCGAAAACTTTCTTGAAAAGAAAGCACATGGTCTCATCACAGAGCTATCAGAGCTTTTCTGCGACAAGACAGCCCCTGCTCCAATCTCAGAAGCATCAACCTCGACCTGAAAGGGAAGAGAGACATCGGGCTGGCGCAAGACAGGAGCCCGAAGAAAACCGACGTTTCAGCTCCTGAAAGGCCTCCACGGCCGCAGGGGACCAATTCGTCACATCAGAACCCTTCTTGGTCAAATCCGTCAAAGGCTTAACCACACTAGAAAAATTAGTGATGAAGCGACGGTAGAAATTAGCAAAACCCAAGAACTTCTGAAGACTCTTCACAGATGTAGGTTGAGTCCAGTCATGAATAGCCTGGACCTTGACTGGATCCATCTCAATAGCAGAAGGAGAAAAAATAAAGCCCAAAAAGGAAACCTTCTGGACTCCGAAGAGACATTTAGAGCCCTTCACAAACAAGGCATTGGCACGCAGGACCTGAAATACCATCCTGACCTGCTTCACATGAGACTCCCAATCATCAGAAAAGACCAAAATATCATCCAGGTACACAATCATAAATCTATCCAGATACTCTCGGAAGATGTCGTGCATGAAGGACTGAAACACAGAGGGGGCATTAGAAAGCCCAAAAGGCATCACCAAGTACTCAAAATGGCCTTCGGGCGTATTAAATGCTGTTTTCCATTCATCGCCCTGCTTTATGCTCACAAGATTATACGCACCTCGAAGATCTATCTTGGTGAACCAACTGGCCCCCCTAATCCGGGCAAACAGATCGGACAACAGTGGCAAGGGGTACTGAAATTTGACCGTGATGTTATTTAGAAGGCGATAATCTATACAGGGTCACAGAGAACCGTCCTTCTTGGCCACAAAAAAGAACCCCGCACCCAAAGGAGACGAGGACGGGCGAATATGTCCCTTCTCCAAGGACTCCTTAATATAACTCCGCATAGTGGTATGTTCTGGTACAGATAAATTAAAAAGTCATCCCTTAGGGAACTTACTACCAGGAATCAGGTTTATGGCACAATCACAATCCCTATGAGGAGGTAGGGCACTGGATTTGGGCTCATCAAATACATCCTGGTAGTCCGACAAAAATTCAGGGACTTCAGAAGGAGTAGAAGAAGCAATTGATACCAAAGGAGCATCGCCATGAATTCCCTGGCAACCTCAACTTGACACAGACATTGCTTTCCAATCCAGAACTGGGTTATGAGCCTGCAGCCATGGCAGGCCCAATATGACAACATCATGCAAATTATGTAGTACCAGAAAGCGAATCACCTCCTGATGTGCAGGAGCCATGCACATGGTCAATTGAGTCCAGTACTGAGGTTTATTCTTGGCCAATGGTGTAGTGTCAATTCCCTTAAGTGGAATAGGGAATTGTAAAGGCTCCAAGATAAAACCACAGCGCCTGGCAAATGACAAATCCATCAAATTCAGGCAGCACCTGAATCCACAGAGAGCAAATCAAAGTAACAGACAAAATGAATTTAGGTTGTACAGTACCAATGGTGACAGACTTAGCGAAGTTTTTTGTGCGCTTAGAGCATGCTGAGATAACATGAGCAGAATCACCACAGTAAAAGCACAACCCGTTCTGACGTCTGTAGTTTTGCCGTTCAACTCTGGTCAGAATCCTGTCGCATTACATAGGCTCAGGTTTCTGCTCAGAAAATACCGCCAGATTGGGCACAGGTTTGCGCTCCCGCAAACGCCGATCAATCTGAATGGCCAAAGACATAGACTCATTCAGACCCGTAGGCGTGGGGAACCCCACCATAACATCTTTAAGGGCTTCAGAAAGACCCTTTCTGAAAATCGCCGCCAGGGCGCACTCATTCCACTGAGTGAGCACTGACCACTTCCTGAACTTCTGGCAATAAACCTCTGCTTCATCCTGACCTTGAGAGAGAGTCAGCAAAACCTTTTCTGCCTGGTCTACTAGATTAGGTTCCTCATAAAGCAATCCAAGCGCCAGAAAAAACGCATCAACATTTAGCAGTGCAGGATCTCCTGGCGCCAGCGAGAATGCCCAATCTTGAGGGTCGCCTGTTATGATCCTAGTGGCAAGGATCGCAGGTCGTACTAGCTAAGTAACTGAACAGACTACTAGCACTGGGGAAGTGGTAACTGAATTGACCGCAACCTGATCCTATCCGCAAACAACTATAGGCAGCCGTGGAACGTTACCTAAAAATCTTAGACGTCTCTTCACGGCCTGAGAAACTGACTATTCCTGGAGGGAAAGAAAGTCCTCTCTTGCCTCAGTGGAATGACCCCAAAGATATAGAATAGCCCCCCACAAATATTAACGGTGAGTTAAGGGGAAAGCACAAACGCAGAGATGAAATCAGATTTAGCAAATGAGGCCCGCTAATACTAGATAGCAGAAAATAGGAAGGGAACTGTGCGGTCAATAAAAAACCCTATTCAAAATATCCACGCAGAGATTGCTCTAGCCCCGCACCAACTAACGGTGCATGGGAAGCAACTCCGTACCCCAGAGCTTACCAGCAAAAAGAAATCACATATTAGCAAGCTGGACTAGACTCATCATACACAGAAATCATATTGCAGGCAGATAAGCAAAAAATATTCAAACAGAACTTAGCTTATCCTGAAGAGGCAGAAAACGAGATAATCAGGAGTAATCAGAATAGCACTGAATACATTGACAGCCGGCAACAAGTGGAAGTGAAGCAGAGCTAAATAGGAGCCTCCCTGGTGAATAACGAGGCAGCTGATCCAGCCAGACCCGCAGGGAATAAACCAAACCACCAGGGGGAGCCGAAAAACCAAAGTCACACAATACCATCTGTGACCACAAGAGGGAGCCCGAAAACGGAGTTCACAACAGTCGCCACGTAACAAAGAAATAACAATTTTAACTTGCTGAACAGAGTCACCAGATGAGCGAGGTCTCAAAGAAAGGAATAACTTACAATTATTCTTAAAGTTCAAAAACCTAGATCTATCTCCGGAGAACAGCTCAGGAATAGGTATTTTAGGCTCTGACATAGGACTGCGGATTACATAATCCTGAATGCCCTGTACCCTTGCAGTGAGATGATCCACACTAGACGACAGACTCTGAATGTCCATATCAGTAGCTGCATTCAGGACCACCCAGAGATTAAGGGGAGGAGAGAAGCTGAACACAGTGCAGAGGAAAAAAAAAAAAATGACCTTAGGATTTCTCTTCTCCCTCTTCTGCTGCATTTAACACTTTCGGGCCTGCTGTACTGTTATGATCCTTGTGGCTTAGGATCACAAATATGACCAGCTAAGTAGGAACATAGAACGAGCTCTGGGCATGTGGTAACTAGACTGACCGCAATGCTGATCCTAACCGCACACACTATAAGCAGCCGTGGAACGTACCTAGAAATCCTAGACGTCTCTTCACAGCCTGAGAAACTAACTACCCCTAAAGGGAAACAAAGCCTCACTTGCCTCAGAGAAATAATCCCAAAGTATAGAACAGCCCCCCACAAATAATAACGGTGAGTAAAGGAGAAGGCACAAACGCAGTAATGAAAACAGATTCAGCAAAGGAGGCCCGCTAATCACTAGATAGACAGAGGACAGCAAAGAGTCTATGCAGTCAGTAAAAAACCCTATCCAAAAATATCCACGCTGAGGATGCAAGAACCCCCACACCAACTAACGATGTGGGGGGAGCACCTCAGCACCCCAGAACTAACCAGCGAGCAAAAAATCACATAAAAGCAAGCTGGACTGAACTCATAATATACTGAGAAACGTTTTCAAGGAAATCATGAGCAAATAAACAAGCAAACTTAGCTTCTCCTAGCAGAAGACTGGTCACAAGGAATACAGGTCCTTCTCAAAAAATTAGCATATAGTGTTAAATTTTATTATTTACCATAATGTAATGATTACAATTAAACTTTCATATATTATAGATTCATTATCCACCAACTGAAATTTGTCAGGTCTTTTATTGTTTTAATACTGATGATTTTGGCATACAACTCCTGATAACCCAAAAAACCTGTCTCAATAAATTAGCATATCAAAAAAAGGTTCTCTAAACGACCTATTACCCTAATCTTCTGAATCAACTAATTAACTCTAAACACATGCAAAAGATACCTGAGGCTTTTAAAAACTCCCTGCCTGGTTCATTACTCAAAACCCCCATCATGGGTAAGACTAGCGACCTGACAGATGTCAAGGCCATCATTGACACCCTCAAGCAAGAGGGTAAGACCCAGAAAGAAATTTCTCAACAAATAGGCTGTTCCCAGAGTGCTGTATCAAGGCACCTCAATGGTAAGTCTGTTGGAAGGAAACAATGTGGCAGAAAACGCTGTACAACGAGAAGAGGTGACCGGACCCTGAGGAAGATTGTGGAGAAGGACCGATTCCAGACCTTGGGGAACCTGAGGAAGCAGTGGACTGAGTCTGGTGTGGAAACATCCAGAGCCACCGTTCACAGGCGTGTGCAGGAAATGGGCTACAGGTGCCGCATTCCCCAGGTAAAGCCACTTTTGAACCATAAACAGCGGCAGAAGCGCCTGACCTGGGCTACAGAGAAGCAGCACTGGACTGTTGCTAAGTGGTCCCAAGTACTTTTTTCTGATGAAAGCAAATTTTGCATGTCATTCGGAAATCAAGGGGCCAGAGTCTGGAGGAAGACTGGGGAGAAGGAAATGCCAAAATGCCTGAAGTCCAGTGTCAAGTACCCACAGTCAGTGATGGTGTGGGGTGCCATGTCAGCTGCTGGTGTTGGTCCACTGTGTTTCATCAAGGGCAGGGTCAATGCAGCTGAAATGCTTTATGGAGATGAAGATTTCATTTTTCAGCACGACCTGGCACCTGCTCACAGTGCCAAAACCACTGGTAAATGGTTTACTGACCATGTTATTACTGTGCTCAATTGGCCTGCCAACTCTCCTGACCTGAACCCCATAGAGAATCTGTGGGATATTGTGAAGAGAAAGTTGAGAGACGCAAGACCCCACACTCTGGATGAGCTTAAGGCCGCTATTGAAGCATCCTGGGCCTCCATAACATCTCAGCAGTGTCACAGGCTGATTGCCTCCATGCCACGCTGCATTGAAGCAGTCATTTCTGCCAAAGGATTCCCGACTAAGTATTGAGTGCATAACTGAACATTATTATTTGATGGTTTTTTTGTTTGTTATTAAAAAACACTTTTATTTGATTGGACGGGTGAAATATGCTAATTTATTGAGACAGGTTTTTTGGGTTATCAGGAGTTGTATGCCAAAATCATCAGTATTAAAACAATAAAAGACCTGACAAATTTCAGTTGGTGGATAATGAATCTATAATATATGAAAGTTTAATTGTAATCATTACATTATGGTAAATAATGAAATTTAACACTATATGCTAATTTTTTGAGAAGGACCTGTATTCAGGAGAGCAATGAATCAGGACTGAATACACCGACAGCAGGCAACAAGTAAAGGTCCAGCTGGCCTAAATAGGCCCCGCCTAGCAGCAAACATGAAACAGCTGAACCCAGCCAAGACCAGCCATATAGCTAAAGGCCACCAGAGGGAGCCCAAGAACAAATTCACAACAGAGCCCAAGAACAAATTCACAACAGATACCTTCAGCGTCCTTGTGGCCGGTTGGTGAAACAGAAATTTACTCACCTCAGCTTCCCTCTGACCCGATGGAGGTGACGTTCCCTTCACTCAACTCCAGTGTCTTTCCTTTTGAACAGTACCCAGGAACATCTGTTACTTGAAAAATTTTTACTGGATAACGGGCAGAAGATGAATCCGGTGAGCGTTCCCTCAGCTTCCGTGTGGCCGGTTGGTAAAGATTTCAAAACAGAAGTTTATTCACCTCAATTTTTCCCTGACCTGGTGGAGGTGTTGTTCTCCACACTCATCTCCAATGACTTTTCCTGTGTTCAGTATCCAACAACATCTCTGCTACCTGTCAGACAAAAGTTGAACCCTGTGAGAGAGTTCCCAGTTTCCAAGTGTCTGGCTGTTGAAGATGTTAAGACAGCAGCATTCAAGTCCCTGCTACCTATCTACCTGGAGGAGGTGGTTCAGGTCATTGTGGAAGTTAACCCCGTTGAGCATAAAGAGATTTTGTTTTCTGAGACTCCTGGTGACCTGCCTGCCTTGTTCTACCCTGAAATTGTCATGATAGCCTGGTCTATGTGGGCCTATTCTTCTTCTGCAGATCATCCTGGCGAGCTTGAAGAAGAGGGGCCGTAAAGGGGGGGTACTGTAACAACCCTGCCGACTTCACTGCATGGCCTCCCATCCCCCACCTGCAATCCACACAAACTCACTCACTTGTCTGGGCCATGTTGTGACTTCTCTCTGCTGTTGGCTCCATGCTGTGTGCCTCATGTCTCCTGCTTGCTCTGTGTATGCCTTCTGTCTGTGTATATAGGGGGCGGCGCCAGCAACTCCTGTTTCTTATTGAGACTGTGTGCACCTTGCTAAGGTGTCCCCGGCCAATTGCCATGAGGCTTCCTGTATTTAAGACTTCCCCACCCATTGGTGGGGGCCTGTGCAACTTTCTCCCTCAGTCAGTGCCTAGCTGCTGAGGTGCCAGGTCCTGTCTCTATGACTCCTGTGTCTTCCACCCAGTGGGGCATCGTACCATGGCTTGTGTCCTTGTCTTCCACCCAGTGGGGCATTGTACCCTGGCTTGTGGACTTGTGTCTGTGCGTTGTCCGGTTCCTGACTCTGTCTTAGTCTAGTCCTGTTCCTGTGTCCGTTTATATCCCTGTCTTGCTTTTCTCTGCTCTTGGCTCTGCACCCTGTGTCTTGCTTTGCTCTGCTCTTGGCTCTGCACTCTGTGTCTTGCTTTGCTCTTCTCTTGGCTCTGCACCCTGTGTCTTGCTTTGCTCTGCTTTTGGCTCTGCACCCTGTGTCTTGCTTTGCTCTGCTCTCGGCTCTGCACTCTGTGTCTTGCTTTGCTCTGCTCTCGGCTCTGCACCCTGTGTCTTGCTTTGCTCTGCTCTTGGCTCTGCACTCTGTGTCTTGCTTTGCCCTACTCTTGTCTCTGCACTCTGTGTCTTGCTCTGCACTCTGTATCTTGGCTTGCTCTGCTCTTGTCTCTGCACTCTGTGGCTTTGCCCTGCTTTTGTCTCTGCACTCTGTGACTTCACTCTGCGGCTCCGCTCCTTGCGGTTCTACTTGGCTCCTCCTCCTGCGATTCTGTACTTGACTCCACCTCCTGCTCTTGGCTCCGCCTCCTGCATTTCTGTACTTGGCTCCACCTTCTGTGTTTCTGTACTTGGCTCCGCCTCCTGCTCTTGGCTCCGCCTCCTGCATTTCTGTTCTTGGCTTCTCCTCCTGTGCTTCTGCTTTGCTGCACTCCTTGCAGGCTTTCTCTACCTGTTCTCATATATCCTCCTGTCTGAACAGGTTCTTACCTGTTCTCACATATCTGTCTGTATACCGGTCCCTACAGGTCCTGCCAATGTACCAGTTCAGTCCTCTTGTCCTGCCAGAGCATCAGCCGTGCCTGCCAGTGTCCCAGCCGAGGCTGCCTGTCTGCAAGAGTGCCAGCCGTGCCCGCTTGCCTGTCTATGTTCCGTTTCCCCTAGTAGGATCAGCAGCCACAGCCAGACACCACCCTGGAGTGGTACCTGGTAGCTTCCTGCCGCACAAGCCTGACCTCACCACCAGAGGCTCCAGCGAATACCAAGGAAGCTACTTAGTTACGCCCCTTCCCGGGTAGTCTGGTCTGTGGCACAGTGGTGCCACGCCCCCGCACGCTCACACCAACCAGTCTGGGCGCGAGCGTGACACACGGTTTAATGGCCCATTCCGAGTCCAGCTAACCATATCCACCTCAGTGAAACTTGAGGGAAAGCCCTCCTGGATCTACGCCAGTCACTGCAAAAAGTTGACTCCATCAGTAGAACGACTGCTCTACTGATTGTACTGCTGTGAGTAGCGGGGTTATTTCCCCCAACAAAGATATTGGATAAAATGTTAAATATGGACTGGAACAATAAACTTATACAACGCCATACTTAAAAAAGACATGGAAGGAGAAAAGCCAAAGGACTGTTGGATCGGCACACACAATCCAATATCTTTCAGGATTATTCCATATTTAGCCTTACCTCTGGAACCACAGGAGGTATTGACCCACACTGCATACACATAAATACAGACTTAGATGCAGATTATTATTATTTTGCTTATTGCAGTATGTGGCCGTGAAAGTGCAGATATATGTATTAGCCAAGCTATTCAACTAATGAATGGTATATGTATCAAGAGTTCCAGTACGGAATCATCCGTGGTGTATTACAGACCCCAGAAAACCACTGCTGACAGGGAGTGGGAGTCCACACTGAGGGTGGATGGGCGAAGCAAGTAGGGAACCCCCCTTATAGGTACTCGACCATAAGACAGAAGCCCCTATGTGGATACCAACTAACCGTGAGGTAAAGGTTACACAATTTACAAAAGAGGGAAATTGTAATTGAAGCATTAATTTCTTTCAAAGTTTTATATTTTATGCATCATTAACTAGTGTCATATTATTTTTATGAATTTTCTTAAGATTTCATATTTGGTCTAAAATTTTATTTACAATTTTTTTCTCACTTGTCATCCCTGTGCCGTCCATATAAAATCCGTTTTTTACTTGGCAGGTATTAAGCATTTACAATTTCCTATGCTACAGAATTGTAATGTATCCATAAAAATCAGATGCCATGCCAATGATCCATATGACATGAGATTTTTTTTCTTGCACCCATCTGATTTCAGAGTGAAATCGCAGCATGCCCAGCTGAGAAAAAATACTCAGATCTGCACTGCCTAATTGAATACCTTTAGTCTGAGTGCAATCCGATTTTTTTTTTATCAGATTTTTCTCGTCCGATTTATATGCTAGTGTGAGCAAGCCCTTTGAGTCAGAACACATACCTATAACAATATACATTTTAAATATATACTGAATTCAATATGCACCTTGTTTCCAAATTGAAAATTGGATGTGACCATTTAAATGTCAATTCAAACATGCATATTGTTCATCAATATTTATTCTATGATGAAATAGTCCAAGTGGCAATAATTAAAAACTTAATCTTGAAAGAAAATTTACTTGGATGATATTATGGCCAAATTTGTTTTGGCAACTGCAGGCTAGAAGGATTAAAACTGCAGCACCTGGAAGACATTAGTCATTTAAAGCACCCGAATTCAGCGCACAAAGCCGGAATCTTATAACATCTTGGCACAAAGTGTCCTTTTGTGCTGTGTTGTGTTGCTAGTCACGGACAGGTCGTGAGGCAGAAGAGTCTGACGTTCCGGGGTCAATACCAAGAGGGTACGTAGATAACCAAGGGAAAAGACAAAGGCGCAAGTCAGGTCACAGTCCAGGGACAATAACAAGAGATAGCGGATCAAAAGCCGAAGGACAAGACAAAGGGATAGTCAAAACATGGTCCAAAGTGTCAGGCAGCAGAAGATCAGAACTCAGAGCAACAGAGTCAGGCTAACACTCACCAAGAAGTACAAACTATGTCTGGCAGGGATCGGGGCAGACAGTTCAGTTAAGTAGATGGGCGATCACCAGAACACTGAACACCTGCAGAAAGTCCAGCACGTCCCAGTCACAGATTGAAAAGCAGAGATCATGTCACCGACAGCCCAGCAAGCCCATCACAGTATTGGACAGCCAAGTTGTCAATCAAGACAGACAGCTCAGCAAGACAGTTTCCATAGAACAGCATAGCAATCATTCACTGAGTGGAGGAATTGTGACAGTACCCCTCTTCTATTGGGCCACTGGACCCCCAGGTTTCCCTGGAAATCTGCAATGGAAGGCCCTGACCAGATGATCAGCATTGACAGCTCGAGCAGGGACCCAAGATCTCTCTTCTGGTCTGTAACCTCTCAAGTGAATGACGTGCTGGAGGGAATTACGGACTTTCCGGGAATCAATAATCTTTGGAACTTCAAACTCAAAACTGTCATTGAAAGAAACCAGTGGAGGTGGAGATGATGGAGCTAAAACGGAAGAGACCAACTCTTTTAGCAGTGATTTATGAAATACAGTTGTGGCCAAAAGTATTGACACCCCTGCAATTCTGTCAAATAATACTCAGTTTCTTCCTGAAAATGATTGCAAACACAAATTCTTTGGTATTATTATCTAATTATCATTTAATTTGTCTTAAATGAAAAAACACAAAAAGAGTTGTCCTAAAGCCAAATTGGATATAATTCCACACCAAACATAAAAAAGGGGGTGGACAAAAGTATTGGCACTGTTCGAAAAATCATGTGATGCTACTCTAATGTGTGTAATTAACAGCACCTGTAACTTACCTGTGGCACCTAACAGGTGTTGGCAATAACTAAATCACACTTGCAGCCAGTTAACATGGATTAAAGTTGACTCAACCTCTGTCCTATGTCCTTGTGTGTATGCAGCGCCCCAGAGTCCTGGTCGTTGCAGTACTGTTGCTCCGCCACTAAGGGGGGCTATGGTACGTCTGATGGCACTGAAGGAGTTCATCTGACCAGGTATCACAGACACCAATACATTTCACAGTCTGGCCTCCAGGGGGAGCTAAGGGTTCTATGTATTAGGCCACTCCTCACAGTCTGGTAAAACTGGGGGTTAGATAGGAAGTTAGATCAGAAAGCTGACTGGGTTGGAACAAGGCAACACCTTGTGGCAGAGGGTGTTGTAGGGGAAGATTCAGAGGGGTCCCTGTCAGGGGTGGGATCCTGACAGAGGCCTAGCAACCAGAGAGAACGTTACGGGACCGCGCCTGCACGATATAGCGGCGGTACCCCAAGAAAGGACAAGAAGCGAGATTTATTGTGCTGAGTGAGAAACGAGATCAACGCAACTAGGAGAATACCAGTAGGAGTCGTGCTGTAAGACGAGGCAACATCCCACTGAGGCGCACAACCGGTGGCCGGAACGCCGAGGAAGTATAGAGCTCCAGGCCAAACTTCAAACCTACGGCAGGACAGTCAGTTATAGGCGGGCTGTCTCACACGAATCACCTAGGAAGACACAGGGGGGTAACAACAGGAGAGGGGTGACGCTCGAGCCCAGGAAGAACCTCCGAGCCTCCCCGTCATACGGGTGCGTCCTTACCATAGCATCTGGGGGACGAGGAAGAACATCAGAATCGAGTTGTGAGGGAACACGAGAAACAGACACAACAGTTGTGGGGTACTATCCCATAAGCACAGCAGGGGAGGACCACAACACACAAGCGCTAGAAGGAAGGCACAGATTTCCACCTGCAAAGGGAACTCTGGAGGTGCCATCGGACCGGCCGGACTTACGCAGCCCGGTTAACCGTATTCCGGACTGAGGACCCAGAAGCCTTCAGTAAAGAGGTAAAGAGACTGCAACCTGGTGTCCTCGTTATTTACTGCGACCGGCACTTCACCGCACCGTAACATCATCCCATATCTCCACCTTCACCACCACCATACCTCCACCTTTATTGTACGCCCCTCAGCAGGGTCACGGACCGGGTCTAGCCACCGTGACAACCCCAGAACAGAGACTCAGAGGCCCGGTACCGGGTACCCCTCGGCCCTGCGGCAGTGGGGGCGCTACATGTACCACATTGAGCATGGAGAAAAGAAGACCAAAGAACTGTCTGAGGACTTGAGAAACCAAATTGTGAGGAAGCATGAGCAATCTCAAGGCTACAAGTCCATCTCCAAAGACCTGAATGTTCCTGTGTCTACCGTGCGCAGTGTCATCAAGAAGTTTAAAGCCCATGGCACTGTGGCTAACCTCCCTAGATGTGGACGGAAAAGAAAAATTGACAAGAGATTTCAACGCAAGATTGTGCGGATGTTGGATAAAGAACCTCAACTAACATCCAAACAAGTTCAAGCTACCCTGCAGTCCGAGGGTACAACAGTGTCAACCCGTACTATCCGTCGGCGTCTGAATGAAAAGGGACTGTATGGTAGGAGACCCAGGAAGACCCCACTTCTTACCCCGAGACATAAAAAAGCCAGGCTGGAGTTTGCCAAACCTTACCTGAAAAAGCCTAAAACGTTTTGGAAGAATGTTCTCTGGTCAGATGAGACAAAAGTAGAGCTTTTTGGGCAAAGGCATCAACATAGAGTTTACAGGAGAAAAAAAGAGGCATTCAAAGAAAAGAACACGGTCCCTACAGTCAAACATGGCGGAGGTTCCCTGATGTTTTGGGGTTGCTTTGCTGCCTCTGGCACTGGACTGCTTGACCGTGTGCATGGCATTATGAAGTCTGAAGACTACCAACACATTTTGCAGAATAATGTAGGGCCCAGTGTGAGAAAGCTGGGTCTCCCTCAGAGGTCATGGGTCTTCCAGCAGGACAATGACCCAAAACACACTTCAAAAGGCACTAGAAAATGGTTTGAGAGAAAGCACTGGAGACTTCTAAGGTGGCTAGCAATGAGTCCAGAACTGAATCCCATAGAACACCTGTGGAGAGATCTAAAAATGGCAGTTTGGAGAAGGCACCCTTCAAATATCAGGGACCAGGAGCAGTTTGCCACAGAAGAATGGTCTAAAATTCCAGCAGAGCATTGTAAGAAACTCATTGATGGTTACCGGAAGCGGTTGGTCGCAGTTATTTTGGGTAAAGGGTGTGCAACCAAGTATTACGCTGAGGGTGCCAATACTTTTGTCTGGCCCATTTTTGGAGTTTTGTGTGAAATGATCAATGTTTTGCTTTTTGCTTCATTCTCTTTTGTGTTTTTTCATTTAAAACAAATTAAATCAAGATAATAATACCAAAGAATTTGTGTTTGCAATCATTTTCAGGAAGAAACGGAGTATTATCTGACAGAATTGCAGGGGTGTCAATACTTTTGGCCACAACTGACTATTTGAAACACAAAAAGATGGAGGGCCACTGGGTTAACTACCTCCAAAATCTCATATTGACCAATAAACTTAGGTGTCATGATCCATTTTTTGATTCGTGGCAGCTCTGGTTCCACTATGTTTTAAATGTAGTTTTTTTCATTTCAGGCCAGAGGGGGTTAATATCAGTTTCCCCCGCTGGCAGCCTGCTGCAACTGCAGAGTTGCTAGGTCAGCTGCTGTGGGTGGTGACCACTCCCACCATCCTTTAAATGGTCACCTGATGCATCAGCTGACTGTTGGTGATAGAGTTATTTTATGGAGACCAGCCGTGCAGTTGAAGCTCTCTGGTGTCAGCTACTTCTGGAGTTGGGAGTCCTGTTTCTTTGTCCTTTGCGGTGTAGAGCTTGGCAGCGGAGTCTGGAACCTGTGTGGTGTTTTTACCTTGTCTGTCCTGTGCTTGTCACCACCCCCTGTGTTGTACCATCGCCAGTGGTGAGGCTAGCACCGTTGCTTGCTAGTGCACTAGCCAGGGCAGTGCGAGGTGACAGGGAGGGGTGAGGTTTGTGACAGCGGCTCTGGGAAAGACCCACTTAGGGCATTAGTGGAGGGCAGAGAAATGCTCAGGTTGGAGCTCAGGAGGTGTTACATCCATCATTCCCTATCGGTAAGGCCTTCCTCTCCCCATTTACATTCCCGTTGTGTGTGTATTGTGCCGTCCGCTTACCGATACCCTTGAGGGATAGTGACATTAGGATTCAACTTGGCTGATGGTACATTCAATTTAGTATTTTTGGAAAAAAGCCAGACCTTATCACCAACCTTGAATATGGGACCCCTAAAAGTTTCCTATTGGCCTTCCGTTTCTGGTGACACTGGGCCACCTCAATATTCCTCTCAACCTCTCTCCAGCCATCCCCCAGTTTTTGTATAGCAACCTCTACTCCCAGACAACTAGAACTCATCCTCGAGAATTCACCAAAATGAGGATGAAAACCATAATTACAAAACAGGCGAGGTTCCAGTAGACTGGTTAACCTGACTGTTAAAGGCGAATTCAGCAAGAGGTAAGAATGAGGACCAGTCCTCCTGCTGAGCCGTAACAAAACACCTTAGAATTTACTCCAACGACTGATTTGTCCTCTTCGACTGACCGTTGGTTTCAGGATGGTAAGCAGAGGAAAACAACAGGTCAATCCTCAGTCTCTTACAAAACGCTCTCCAGAATTTAGAGACAAACTGCATCCCCTTATCAGAAACAATGTTCAAAGGAATGCCATGCAATCTCACCACATGATTGATGAATAATCTGGAAAGTGTCTCAGCATTGGGTAACCCTGATAATGAACAAAGTGAGCTTGTTTACTGAATCGGTCAACCACCACCCAAAATAATGGTTTTCCCACTAGACAAAGTCAAATTAGTGATGAAATCCATGAACAAATGAGTCCACGGTCTTTCTGGAATAGGCAATGGAGCCAATTCCCCAGCCGGCCGGTTATGACAAACTTTAGCACATGCACAAACCTCACAAGTGGATACAAAACCTTTAATGTTGTGAAGCACAGATGGCCACCAAAAAAAGTCTACATATAGCTTTCTGTGTAGCAGTAACCCTGGAGTGACCACTCAAGATAGAGTCATGAAACTCTTGCAACAGACGTAATCTGAGAAGGAGCCAAAGACTGGACTTGGCGAATCTCAACATCCAACTCTGAGGACACCATAGAAATTACTATACCCTGAGGGAAAATGGAGTAAGGCTTTTCTGGAGGAGAAACTCAATCAAGGCTGCGTGACAACGCGTCAGCCCTAACATTCTTAGACCCCGGCCTGAACATGATAGAAAAATTGAATCTACAAAAAAATAAGGATCACCTGACCTGTCTAGGGGTTAAACGTTTAGCAGATTCAATATCCGTATATACTTGAGTTTAAGCCAAACCGAGTTTAAGCCAAGGCGCCTAATTTTGCCACGGAAAACTGGGTAAGCTTATTGACTCGAGTATAAGCCGGGTATGCATTGTCCCCTCATCCCTGTCCTGCTATGTGTGGCTCCCCCATCCTGTCCTGCTCTGTGTGGCTCCCTCTGTCCTGTGTTGATCTGTGTGGCTCCCCCTGTTGTATGCATGGCTCCCCCAGTCCCCTCGTTGTATGCATGGCTCCCCCTTGCATCTTGTATGCATGGTTTGGCTCCCCATGTCCTATCGTTGAATGCATGGCTGGGCTCCCCCATCCTTGTATGCTTGGCTGGGGTCCCCCATCCTATCCTTGTATGTATGGCTCGGCTCCACTCCCCCTGTTCTCCCCCATCCTTCCCCGTCATACTGACCCTCCTTGGGCCATCGCTGCATGTCCCTGCATCTCCGTTGTCCTGATGCAGCAGCTCTTCCTGTGCTGGGCGGTCACGTGGTACCGCTCATTAAGGTAATGAATATGCGCTCCACGCCCATTGGAGAGGAGACGCATGTATATTCATTACCTTAATTAGCGGTACCACGTGACCGCTCAGCACAGGAAGCGCTAAAATAAATAAGAAATAAGTAAGGAGAAAAACAAAACCAATCAGAAAGGAAAAAGTAGGGGAGAGAAGCAGGGTGGGGGGGGTAGGGGTAGGTACAGTAGGGGGGGGAGGAAAGGAGTATAGGCATTCACAAGACATTATCTAGCAGTTCAGTTATAGACAAGGGGTCCTGGCAAACTATGGCAGAATAAGAATATTACCAACACAAAAACAGACATGTCAGTTATACTTACTTATTATTTATTCCCACTCAAATAAACGGTCAAACAAGGTGGTGCGGGTCAATAGAGGAATGACCACTATGTAACCAAGGGTGCCAAATATTTTGTCTTTTGGTTTTGGCAGTCATGGAATGAGCCAAGGCGAGTTCATGTTGGCAGTGGACATTAAGTTTATTAATTAATTCACTAATATTGGGAGAATTAGTGTCTTTCCATCTTGAGGCGACTAATAACCTGGTAGCTATTAGAATATGTGATAGTGTACCTCGAAGTATGTGTGGAATGTCCTCCAGGCCGATGTGAAGAATGGCCTGCCTAGGTGACAGAGTCAACTGGATCCCCAAGACCTGTGCAATTAAAAGGTCCATATCTCTCCACTCCAGAAATGATATTTCCTGAACAGAGAAAGTACTTTTTTCTAATTTGGCAAACAAAGAATTTTCCCTGAATCTTTGCAAAACATAACAAACATGCTCATAGTGCGTATCCAGATCAGATCAAAAAATTAGAATGTCATCAAGGTATACCACAATAAACCTTCCAATGATATCAGAAAAAACATCATTCATACAGTTCTGAAAGTCAGTAGGTGCATTGGTTAAATCATGATCAGGTTCTCGAATAAACTATCAGATGCTAAAAACGCTGTCTTCCACTCATCACCCTCCTGGATCCGTATCCAATTATATGCCCCACTAAGGTCAAGCTTAGAAAACCATTTGGCAGAGTTACAAGAAGTACAGGAAGTAGTGGTGAATCTATCCACATGTGTACTATCTCAAACACAGATTGATGTATTAAGTCGGGGTGTCAATTTTGCCTTAGCTACACAAGCAGATTTATTCACTACAATGTGCGATATAAACAAATTGTAAGAGGGATTACTGTGAAAAGACATTTTGCACATGATATTGATTGTACAAATGAACTGAATATGCATAATAATGGTGGTTTACTTTCATTTTACAAAAATGTTCAGTTCAACAAAGGAAATTCTATGGACGAATTTGTTTCAATGGTTGCACTGGAGGAATTGCATTCTGAATCATCACGGTTCAGTGATAATGAAAATAGTTTTGATATTGGTAGTCTACACCAAAAAAATATTCCGAATGCATTGTTCTATCCTGTGTAATCCAGGTCTAAAGGTATGGATATATTCCAAAAACAGGTGATGGAAGAAATTAACCCCTTAATCCCATATGACGTACTATACCGTCGAGGTGGGGTGGGCCTTAATTCCCGGTGACGGTATAGTACGTCATACGCGATCGGCCGCGCTCACGGGGGGAGCGCGGCCGATCGCGGCCGGGTGTCGGCTGCATATCGCAGCTGACATCCGGCACTATGTGCCAGGAGCGGTCACGGACCGCCCCCGGCACATTAACCCCCGGCACACCGCAATCAAACATGATCGCGGTGTACCGGCGGTACAGGGAAGCATCGCGCAGGGAGGGGGCTCCCTGCGGGCTTCCCTGAGACGATCGGTACAAGGTGATGTACTCACCTCGTACCGAACGTCTTCTCCCTGCAGGCCCCGGATCCAAAATGGCCGAGGGGCTGTATCCGGGTCCTGCAGGGAGCACTTCCGGGTCGGAGCAGGCTGCAGATGAAAGCTGCAGCCTGCTCCGATGAAAGTATGATCACGGATCTGATAGAGTGCTGTGCACACTATCAGATCTGCGATCTGTGATGTCCCCCCCTGGGACAAAGTAAAAAAGTAAAAAAAAAAAATTCCACATGTGTAAAAAAAAAATAAAAAAAATTCCTAAATAAATAATAATAATAAAAAAAATATTATTCCCATAAATACATTTCTTTATCTAAAAAAAACAAACAAAAACAATAAAAGTACACATATTTAGTATCGCCGCGTCCGTAACGACCAAACCTATAAAACTGGCCCACTAGTTAACCCCTTCAGTAAACACCGTAAGAAAAAAAAAAAAAAAACGAGGCAAAAAACAACGCTTTATTACCATACCGCCGAACAAAAAGTGGAATAACACGCGATCAAAAAGACGGATATAAATAACCATGTTACCGCTGAAAACGTCATCTTGTCCCGCAAAAAACGAGCCGCCATGCAGCATCATCAGCAAAAAAATAAAAAAGTTATAGTCCTCAGAATAAAGCGATGCCAAAATAATTATTTTTTCTATAAAATAGTTTTTATCGTATAAAAGCGTCAAAACATAAAAAAATGATATAAATGAGGTATCGCTGTAATCGTACTGACCCGACGAATAAAACTGCTTTATCAATTTTACCAAGCGCAGAACGGTATAAACGCCTCTCCCAAAAGAAATTCATGAATAGCTGGTTTTTGGTTATTCTGCCTCACAAAAATCGGAATAAAAAGTGATAAAAAATGGTCACGTGTCCGAAAATGTTACCAATAAAAACGTCAACTCGTCCCGCAAAAAACAAGACCTCACATGACTCTGTGGACCAAAATGTGGAAAAATTATAGGTCTCAAAATGTGGAGACGCAAAAACTTTTTTGCTATAAAAAGCGTCTTTTAGTCTGGTTTCACACTTGCGTTTTTATCTGCATGCGTTTTTTAAAAAAACCGCATGTGTGAAAGTGCATGTAAACGCGGTAAAACGCATGCGTTTTTATAGAAAAACACAAGAAAACAAGAAAAAAACAAAAAACCCTAACCCTACCCCTAACCTGAAATACGTGGCACTGAAATACGTGGCACTGAAATATACGTTTATATACGTATATACGTATATAAGTGCCACGATATTTCAGTGGCCACGTATTTAAGTGCCACGTATTTAAGTGCCACGTATTTAAGTGCCACGTATTTAAGTGCCACGTATTTAAGTGCCACGTATTTAAGTGCCACGTATTTAAGTGCCACGTATTTCAGTGCCACGTATTTACGTGCCACGTATTTTTCAGTGCCTGAAATACGTGGCACTGAAATATACGTTTATATACGTATATACGTATATAAGTGCCACGATATTTCAGTGGCCACGTATATAAGTGCCACCTATTTAAGTGCCACGTATTTAAGTGCCACGTATTTAAGTGCCACGTATTTAAGTGCCACGTATTTCAGTGCCACGTATTTCAGTGCCACGTATTTCAGTGCCTGAAATACGTGGCACTGAAATATACGTTTATATACGTATATAAGTGCCACGATATTTCAGTGGCCACGTATATAAGTGCCACGTATTTCAGTGCCACGTATTTCAGTGCCACGTATTTCAGTGCCACGTATTTCAGTGCCACGTATTTAAGTGCCACGTATTTAAGTGCCACGTATTTCAGTGCCACGTATTTCAGTGCCACGTATTTACGTGCCACGTATTTTTCAGTGCCTGAAATACGTGGCACTGAAATACGTGGCACTGAAATACGTGGCACTGAAATACGTGGCACTGAAATATTGTGGCACTGAAATATCGTGGCACTTAAATACGTGGCACTTAAATACGTGGCACTTAAATACGTGGCACTTAAATACGTGGCACTTAAATACGTGGCACTTAAATACGTGGCACTTATATACGTGGCACTTATGACTGTCAGAAAATGTTCAGTAAACGGTTAGGGGTAGGGTTTCAGGTAGAATTGGGGAGTTTCCACTGTTCAGGCACATCAGGGGCTCTCCAAACGCGACATGGCGTCCAATCTCAATTCCAGCCAATTCTGCGTTGAAAAAGTAAAACAGTGCTCCTTCCCTTCCGAGCTCTCCCGTGCGTCCAAAAAGGGGTTTACCCCAACATATGGGGTATCAGCGTACTAGGGACAAATTGAACAACAACTTCTGGGGTCCAAGTTCTCTTGTTATCCTTGGGAAAATAAAAATTTGGGGGGCTAAAAATCATTTTTGTGGGGAAAAAAATATGTTTTATTTTCACGGCTCTGCGTTGTAAACTGTAGTGAAACACTTGGGGGTTCAAAGTTCTCACAACACATCTAGATAAGTTCCTTGGGAGGTCTAGTTTCCAATATGGGGTCACTTGTGGGGGGTTTGTACTGTTTGGGTACATCAGGGGCTCTGCAAATGCAACGTGACGCCTGCAGACCAATCCATTTAAGTCTGCATTCCAAATGGCGCTCCTTCCCTTCCGAGCTCTGTCATGCGCCCAAACAGTGGTTCCCCCCACATAGGGGGTATCAGCGTACTCAGGACAAATTGGACAACAACTTTTAGGGTCCAATTTATCCTGATACCCTTGTGAAAATACAAAACTGGGGGCTAAAAAATCATTTTTGTGAAAAAGAAAAATAATTTTTATTTTCACGGCTCTGCGTTATAAACTGTAGTGAAACACTTGGGGGTTCAAAGTTCTCACAACACATCTAGATAAGTTCCTTGGGGGGTCTAGTTTCCAATATGGGGTCACTTGTGGGGGGTTTGTACTGTTTGGGTACATCAGGGGCTCTGCAAATGCAACGTGACGCCTGCAGACCAATCCATTTAAGTCTGAATTCCAAATGGCACTCCTTCCCTTCCGAGCTCTGTCATGCGCCCAAACAGTGGTTCCCCCCCACATAGGGGGTATCAGCGTACTCAGGACAAATTGGACAACAACTTTTAGGGTCCAATTTATCCTGATACCCTTGTGAAAATACAAAACTGGGGGCTAAATTTCATTTTTGTGAAAAAAAAAAAAAAAAATTATTTTCACGGCTCTGCGTTATAAACTGTAGTGAAACACTTGGGGTTCAAAGTTCTCACAACACATCTAGATAAGTTCCTTGGGGGGTCTAGTTTCCAATATGGGGTCACTTGTGGGGGGTTTGTACTGTTTGGGTACATCAGGGGCTCTGCAAATGCAACGTGACGCCTGCAGACCAATCCATTTAAGTCTGCATTCCAAATGGCGCTCCTTCCCTTCCGAGCTCTGTCATGCGCCCAAACAGTGGTCCCTCCCCACAAATGGGGTATCAGCGTACTCCAGACAAATTGGACAACAACTTTTGGGGTCCAATTTATCCTGATACCCTTGTGAAAATACAAAACTGGGGGCTAAAAAATCATTTTTGTGAAAAAAAAAAATAATTTTTATTTTCACGGCTCTGCGTTATAAACTGTAGTGAAACACTTGGGGGTTCAAAGCTCTCAAAACACATCTAGATAAGTTCCTTAGGGGGTCTACTTTCCAAAATGGTGTCACTTGTGGGGGGGTTTAATGTTTAGGCACATCAGGGGCTCTCCAAACGCAACATGGCATCCCATCTTAATTCCAGTCAATTTTGCATTGAAAAGTAAAATAGCGCTTCTTCCCTTCTGAGCTCTGCTATGCGCCCAAACAGTGGTTTACACCCACATATGGGGTATCTGCGTACTCAGGACAAATTGCACAACAACTTTTGTGGTCTAATTTCTTCTCTTACCCTTGGGGAAATAAAAAAATGGGGGTGAAAAGATCATTTTTGTGAAAAAATATGATTTTTTATTTTTACGGGTCTGCATTATAAACTTCTGTGAAGCACTTGTTGGGTCAAAGTGCTCAACACACATCTAGATAAGTTCCTTAAGGGGTCTACTTTCCAAAATGGTGTCACTCGTGGGGGGTTTCAATGTTTAGGCACATTAGGGGCTCTCCAAACGCAACATGGCGTCCCATCTCAATTCCAGTCAATTTTGCATTGAAAAGTCAAATGGCGCTCCTTCCCTTCTGAGCTCTGCCCTGCGCCCAAACAATGGTTTACACCCACATATGGGGTATCAGTGTGCTCAGGACAAATTGCACAACAATTTTTGGGGTCCAATTTCTTCTCTTACCCTTGGGAAAATAAAAAATTGGGGGTGAAAAGATCATTTTTGTGAAAAAATATGATTTTTTATTTTTACGGCTCTGCATTATAAACTTCTGTAAAGCACTTGTTGGGTCAAAGTGCTCACCACACATCTAGATAAGTTCCTTAGGGGGTCTACTTTCCAAAATGGTGTCACTTGTTAGGGGTTTCAATGTTTAGGCACATCAAGGGCTCTCTAAATGCAACATGGCGTCCCATCTCAATTCCAGTCAATTTTGCATTGAAAAGTCAAATGGCGCTCCTTCCCTTCCGAGCTCTGCCCTGGGCCCAAACAATGGTTTACACCCACATATGGGGTATCAGCGTACTCAGGACAAATTGCACAACAATTTTTGGGGTAGAATTTCTTCTCTCACCCTTGGGAAAATAAAAAATTGGGGGTGAAAAGATAATTTTTGTGAAAAAATATGATTTTTTATTTTTACGGCTCTGCATTATAAACTTCTGTAAAGCACTTGTTGGGTCAAAGTGCTCACCACACATCTAGATAAGTTCCTTAGGGGGTCTACTTTCCAAAATGGTGTCACTTGTGGGGGGTTTCAATGTTTAGGCACATCAGGGGCTCTCCAAATGCAACATGGCGTCCCATCTCAATTCCAGTCAATTTTGCATTGAAAAGTCAAATGGCGCTCCTTTGCTTCCAAGCTCTGCCATGCGCCCAAACTGTGGTTTACCCCCACATATGGGGTATCAGCGTACTCAGGACAAATTGTACAACAACTTTTGGGGTCTATTTTCTCCTGTTACCCTTGGTAAAATAAAACAAATTGGAGCTGAAATAAATTTTGTGTGAAAAAAAGTTAAATGTTCATTTTTATTTAAACATTCCAAAAATTCCTGTGAAACACCTGAAGGGTTAATAAACTTCTTGAAAGTGGTTTTGAGTACCTTGAGGGGTGCAGTTTTTAGAATGGTGTCACACTTGGGTATTTTCTATCATATAGACCCGTCAAAATGACTTCAAATGAGATGTGGTCCCTAAAAAAAAATGGTGTTGTAAAAATGAGAAATTGCTGGTCAACTTTTAACCCTTATAACTCCGTCACAAAAAAAAATTTTGGTTCCAAAATTGTGCTGATGTAAAGTAGACATGTGGGAAATGTTATTTATTAAGTATTTTGTGTGACATATGTCTGTGATTTAAGGGCATAAAAATTCAAAGTTGGAAAATTGCGAAATTTTCAAAATTTTCGCCAAATATTCGTTTTTTTCACAAATAAACGCAAGTTATATCGAAGAAATTTTACCACTAACATGAAGTACAATATGTCACGAGAAAACAATGTCAGAATCGCCAAGATCCGTTGAAGCGTTCCAGAGTTATAACCTCATAAAGGGACAGTGGTCAGAATTGTAAAAATTGGCCCGGTCATTAACGTGCAAACCACCCTCGGGGCTTAAGGGGTTAAAGAGCTGTTAGATGTAAAAAATAATGGGGAAAATAAAAAATATAATATGAAATATGATGAATTTCAGGCTTTAAAATCCCTCTAAGCTAATGAGCATATTACAATTTGTCAGTGAGATAAAGATAGCAAAGTCGCGGTATTTGACAGGGCCTTGTATGAACGTGAGGTTACTGTAATGTTGAATTCGGATGATACATACAGTATCAAATATTGAGTGGTGATCCAACTGCAAAATATCAGGCTGAATTGAAAAGTCTGATGGTGGATTTGGTAGAATGCAATATCATGTCAGTTAAAGAAAAAGAATATGTGTGGGTACATGATCCTAAAATACCAATATTTCATTGTATTCCCAAAACACATAAAGAAACATTTCCCCCCAAATTACCCCCTATAACGTCTGGCATTGGATCTTTCTCTGAGAGATTATCTGAGAGATTGCTTTATTCAACCTTTGGTATCATATACCCCCACATACATCAAAGATACAAAAGCGTTTTTGAATATTATTAATTAAAAAGGGGAAACGAGAATATGGATGGGTTACCAGCAATGTCTTTTTGCTTTATTCATCTATTCCGCATCAGGAAACATTATCGGCTGTATTCAGGGTGATAAAATGTACACTACGGTGCCAGAGTGGATCATAGTCAAGATTGTGAATGTGGTGTCCTTTTTACTATCCCATAGTTATTTTTTATTTAATAAAAGATACTATAAACAGGTTAAAGGTTGCTCGATGGGGAGCAAATGCTCCCCCTCTTTGGCAAACATTATTATGATTATTTGTTTTCAAAATCTAATCCATATTATGACAGGATTGTGTGGACACTACGCTACAGTGATGATTTAATTTTTATTATCAAAAAAGAAATGGCAGGAGATCACCAAGTGTTTTTTGAATTGCATGATCGCAATTTACAGTTTGTTTCAGAATACAAAGATCAAAGTTCCCCTTTTCTAGATGTATTTGTTGAAGAACAAGTGGATAATGGTAAAATCTGTAGCGGATTATATCGTAAGCCAACTATGGGTAATGGAGTTTTGCATGCATCCAGTGCACATCCTGTTCACAAATCTGCCCATAGGAGAATTTTTTAGGGCGAGGCGTGCTTGTTCTAATGATGTTGAATTTAATCAGGAGTGCAAAGTAATTGCAAGGAGATTCAAGCAGCGAGGTTATTCTCAGGCTTGTGTGAACAGGGCCAGAAACATAGCATGCAGTAGAAACAGAGAACAGTGTTTAATGGATCACAGTATTTGAGATATACTCGAGTATAAGCCGAGAATTTCAGCCCATTTTTTTAGGCTGAAATTGCCCCTCTTGGCTTATACTCGAATCATACCCATGGGTCGGCAGGGGAGGTGGAGTGGCAGCTGTCTAAGCATACTCACCTGCTCCTGGCGCGGTCCCTGCTTCCCCGGTGCCGGCAGCTTCTTCCTCTAGTGAGCGGTCACATGGTACCGCTCATTACAGTAATGAATATGGACCCCACTCCACTCCCATAGGAGTGGAGCCGCATATTCATTACTGTAATGAGCGGTACTATGTGACCGCTCAATACAGGAAGAAGCTGCCGGCACCGGGGAAGCAGGGACCGCAACAGAAGCAGGTGAGTATAAGCAGTGCGCGATATCTACCTGCTCCCCGTTCCACCGTCGCCGGCCACCGCTGCATCTTCTGAATCCTCTGCACTGATGCTCAGGTCAGAGGGCACGATGACGGGATTAGTGTGCGTCGCCTGTTGTGAATTTGCTTTTTGCTCCCTCTAGTGGTTACTAGTTTTTTGACTCTGGTTTTTCTGTCATTCCTTTTATCCGCACCTGGGTCGTTAGTTAGGGGTGTTGCTATATAAGCTCCCTGGACCTTCAGTTCAATGCCTGGCAACGTAGTTATCAGAGCTAGTCTGCTGTGCTCTTGTCTACTGATCCTGGTTCCAGTTATATCAGCTAAGTCTGCCTTTTGCTTTTTGCTATTTGTTTTGGTTTTGTATTTTTGTCCAGCTTGTTCCATATCTACATCCTGACCTTTGCTGGAAGCTCTAGGGGGCTGGTGTTCTCCCCCCGGACCGTTAGACGGTTCGGGGGTTCTTGAATTTCCAGTGTGGATTTTGATAGGGTTTTTGTTGACCATATAAGTTACCTTTCTTTATTCTGCTATCAGTAAGCGGGCCTCTCTGTGCTAAACCTGGTTCATTTCTGTGTTTGTCATTTCCTCTTACCTCACCGTCATTATTTGTGGGGGGCTTCTATCCAGCTTTGGGGTCCCCTTCTCTGGAGGCAAGAAAGGCCTTTGTTTTCCTCTACTAGGGGTAGCTAGATTCTCCGGCTGGCGCGTGTCATCTAGAATCAACGTAGGAATGATCCCCGGCTACTTCTAGTGTTGGCGTTAGGAGTAGATATATGGTCAACCCAGTTACCACTGCCCTATGAGCTGGATTTTTGTATTCTGCAGACTTCCACGTTCCTCTGAGACCCTCGCCATTGGGGTCATAACAGTTTGCCAGGCCAGTATTAAATGTTTAATGCATTGCAGAAGAGGGATTATAAGAAAGAAGATTCTGAGTTTTTTTTTTTTTTCTTCTTCCCCTTTACCTCAGAGTGGCTATGCTTGCTGCAGACATGAATGTCCAGACCTTGATTACAAGTGTGGACCAGCTGGCTACTCGTGTGCAGGGCATACAAGACTATGTTATCAGAAATCCTATGTCAGAACCTAAAATACCGATTCCTGAACTGTTTTCCGGAGACAGGTTTAAGTTTAGGAATTTCGTGAATAATTGTAAATTGTTTTTGTCCCTGAGACCCTGTTCATCTGGAGATTCTGCTCAGCAAGTAAAAATTGTTATTTCGTTCTTACGGGGCGACCCTCAGGATTGGGCTTTTTCGCTGGCACCAGGAGATCCGGCATTGGCTGATCTTGATGCGTTTTTTCTGGCGCTCGGTTTACTTTATGAGGAACCCAATCTTGAGATTCAGGCAGAAAAGGCCTTGCTGGCTATGTCTCAGGGGCAGGACGAGGCTGAAGTGTATTGCCAAAAATTTCGGAAATGGTCCGTGCTGACACATTGGAACGAGTGTGCACTGGCCGCTAATTTTAGAAATGGTCTTTCTGAAGCCATTAAGAATGTTATGGTGGGTTTTCCCATTCCCACAGGTCTGAATGATACTATGGCACTGGCTATTCAAATTGACCGGCGGTTGCGGGAGCGCAAAACCGCAAATTCCCTCATGGTGTTGTCTGAACAGACACCTAATTCGGTGCAATGTGATAGAAAAACCGCAAATTCCCTCATGGTGTTGTCTGAACAGACACCTGATTTAATGCAATGTGATAGAATCCTGACTAGAAATGAGCGGAAAATTCATAGACGCCGGAATGGCTTGTGCTTCTACACATGTTATCTCAGCATGCTCTAAACGTATAGCTAAGGTTGTTAGTCCTGTCACCGTTGGTAATTTGCAACCTAAATTTATTCTGTCTGTAACTTTGATTTGCTCACTGTCATCTTATCCTGTCATGGCGTTTGTAGATTCAGGTGCTGCCCTGAGTCTCATGGATCTCTCATTTGCTAAGCGCTGTGGTTTTACTCTTGAACCATTAGAAAATCCTATTCCTCTTAGGGGTATTGATGCTACACCATTGGCAGCAAATAAACCGCAGTATTGGACACAGGTTACCATGTGCATGACTCCTGAACACCGCGAGGTGATACGTTTCCTGGTTTTACATAAAATGCATGATTTGGTTGTTTTAGGGCTGCCATGGTTACAGACCCATAATCCAGTCCTGGACTGGAAGGCTATGTCAGTCTCAAGTTGGGGCTGTCGTGGTATTCATGGGGATTCCCTGCCTGTGTCTATTGCTTCTTCTACGCCTTCGGAAGTTCCGGAGTATTTGTCTGATTATCAGGAGGATAATTCCTGGGTGGTCGCCTCTGATGTTCATGCGGCCGATTTAGTTCGTGCCTTTCATGCCGCTCATCCTGATCGCCCTGGTGGTCGTGGTGAGGGTTCGGTGACCCCTCACTAAGGGGGGGGGTACTGTTGTGAATTTGCTTTTTGCTCCCTCTAGTGGTTACTAGTTTTTTGACTCTGGTTTTTCTGTCATTCCTTTTATCCGCACCTGGGTCGTTAGTTAGGGGTGTTGCTATATAAGCTCCCTGGACCTTCAGTTCAATGCCTGGCAACGTAGTTATCAGAGCTAGTCTGCTGTGCTCTTGTCTACTGATCCTGGTTCCAGTTATATCAGCTAAGTCTGCCTTTTGCTTTTTGCTATTTGTTTTGGTTTTGTATTTTTGTCCAGCTTGTTCCATATCTACATCCTGACCTTTGCTGGAAGCTCTAGGGGGCTGGTGTTCTCCCCCCGGACCGTTAGACGGTTCGGGGGTTCTTGAATTTCCAGTGTGGATTTTGATAGGGTTTTTGTTGACCATATAAGTTACCTTTCTTTATTCTGCTATCAGTAAGCGGGCCTCTCTGTGCTAAACCTGGTTCATTTCTGTGTTTGTCATTTCCTCTTACCTCACCGTCATTATTTGTGGGGGGCTTCTATCCAGCTTTGGGGTCCCCTTCTCTGGAGGCAAGAAAGGTCTTTGTTTTCCTCTACTAGGGGTAGCTAGATTCTCCGGCTGGCGCGTGTCATCTAGAATCAACGTAGGAATGATCCCCGGCTACTTCTAGTGTTGGCGTTAGGAGTAGATATATGGTCAACCCAGTTACCACTGCCCTATGAGCTGGATTTTTGTATTCTGCAGACTTCCACGTTCCTCTGAGACCCTCGCCATTGGGGTCATAACAGTCGCCCTCTGCATGAGCAGTCAGTGCAGTAGACAGGGAACGTAGCGGCGGCTGGCGGCGGTGGAACGCGGAGCAGGTGACTATGGCAAGTGCCTGGGGCCTGAGCAATGAGAGGTGAATATGTGATTTTTTTTATCGCAGCAACAGCATATGGGGCAAATGACAGTATGGAGCATCTTATGGAGCCATAATCAGCATTTATGGAGCATTACATGGGGCAAATGACTGTATGGAGCATCTTATGGGGCCATAATCAGCATTTGTGCAGCATTATATGGGGCAAATGTCTGTATGGAGCATCTTATGGGGTCATAATCCATATTTGTGGAGCATTATATGGGGCAAATGTCTGTATGGAGCATCTTATGGGGCCATGATCAGCATTTGTGCAGCATTATATGGGGTGTATTTTGTATGGAGTATCTTATGGGGCCCATCATGAACTGTATGGAGCATTATATGGGGCTATTGATTCAATATGGATATTCAACAACACTTAACCTACTGATGTCTCAATTAATTTTAATTTTATTGGTATCTATTTGTATTTTTTACATTTACCGGTAGCTGCTGCATTTTCCACCCTAGGCTTATACTCGAGTCATTAAGTTTTCCAAGTTTTTTGTGGCAAAATTAGGGGTCTCGGCTTATACTCGGGTCGGCTTATACTTGAGTAAATACGGTAGTTTTTTCTACACCATTTTCCATTGAATATCCACAAATAGCCAATATAATAAGATGGCATCTTCCAGTTTTGATGAAGGATAAAAAAAACTAACACCATTTTAGATAATGGAGTGCGATTTGTAGCCAAAAAATCCAAGACTTTGGCCAACATGTTGTCACCCAGTTTATACGTGGGGTCAAATAATTTAGAAAGAAGAGCTTATTCCTGGTTAGAAAGTACGGGTAACTACAAATGTGGCATGAGTAGATGTGGATTGTGTCAATATATGAAAAAACTACTAAATTCAGAGCAAAAGATGCCCAGCATGATTATACTATCACATTTTTTGGTAATTGCAATTCCAGATCTGTGATATATTTGGTTTCTTGTCAGGCATGCAATGTGCAATATGTGGGATCAACCACACGTAAATTAAAGCAGAGAATTAAAGAACACGTATCAGGAGCTGCTACAGGCAATAGCAATGATAAACGCTCTTTGTCAGGAGTGTCCAGACACTTCAAGGAGGTTCATGCTGGTGACACGACTTCCATGAGTGTAACTGCCAGTGAACAAGTAAAGAGGGCAGTCAGACGAGGGGATACAGTATCTACTCTGCGAGCCAGAAAGGCAGCTTGGATCTTAAAATTAGATACTTATTTCCCCAAAGGAATTAATTATAAAACAGATCTGATGTATTTTTATAAAGTGATGCTTTCATGCATAAATGCAATAAAGATATGTGGTTTATGTATATATACGTGGGGGTAATTATATATAGCCTTGCAGCGCTGGAGTCCTGGGTTCAAATCCCACCATGGTCAACATCTGCAAAGAGTTTGTATGTTCTCTCCGTGTTTGCGTGGGTTTCCTCCTGGTACTCCGGTTTCCTCCCACATTCCAAAGACATACTGATAGGGAATTTAGACTGTGAGCCCCAACGGGGACAGTGATGATAATGTGTGCAACCTGTAAAGCGCTGCGGAATATGTTAGCGCTATATAAAAATAAAGATTATTATTATTATATATATTATATGTATTTACATATATTTATATAAACAGGTAATGGATATTGCTATATTTTTACAAGTTGTATTTGCAATATTGTATATATATATATATTTAGTGACTAAAGTATTTGTATAACACTCAGGTTGGGCAGGGTGTGAGGATTCTTCCAATGGGTAATCAGGTGTTTGATATATGGTTAATTGACATGTATTGTGATTGGTTGTAGCCTTTTGCTATGTACTTTTATATATTGTGTTGTAATGTGTTTTTATTATGCTATGACTAGGCAGTATCGCTTGAAACGCGTCAGCTTGTTTATATGATGCACTAATAAAGGACAAGATTTTTATTCCCTCTTCATCTCCTCCACAATATTTGCCTGAGCTGGACAAGTGAGTGATTTGCATTTTCAACTGGGAATCGGCCGGCAGGAACTTGGTGGTGATCCATGCTCTGCACATCTCTATTGAGAATTGGATACAAACACGTCTGTTGGGTGAGCTGATGTAATCCTAGTATTTGCACGTCTATGCTGATGACACCCAATTAAAACTAACTCAACTCTGACACATGGTAAGGTTTCTAACATTAGACAGTGTAGGACCCTCCTGTACAGTGTTCATTTTAGGACATGGTCACATATCAAAGTCAAACATCCTGTTCAGGGTCACCTTGTTGACGGTGGGATGGCTTTTATGCTATTTTTCATCAAAAACAGTATTACTAAGAACCCTGTGTTATTTAAATGCACTCTTGCTTTTTACTTATTTAATTACAGCAAGGTTTTTGTTCATTTTCTTTCTTGTAGGTTTTGTGCACTTTATGGCCAAAGTGAACATGCATTTATGAGCTGCATGTATACCAACTTAAACAAAGCTCAATTTTTGTGGGTTTTTTGCACTAATGAGAATCATAAAATGTCCTATTGTCTAAGTCAAGTTTTTTTTTGCTAAATTTGCAGTACAGGTGTGAAGAAAATGCTGTCCTTGATGCTGACAAATACAGGCAGATACTTATCCATCCACTGGCGTAGCTAGAGCTTTTGCCGCCCGGGGCTGTTTCCGAGTTTGGCGCCCCCCCCCTCGCCGTCACTCAACGCCGGGCACCGCCCCCTCGGCACTGTTTACCCATGAAATCCGGTGCCTGCACTGTGTATCGCTGTTTGGTGCAGGCGCAGAGAGCTCTGGCCGTCTGACGTCACAGCCAGGCTTGCAGACTGCGCCTGTGCGGCCACCCACCTTGGTAATCCTAGCCCCGCAGTGTGTTATGCATTATGCAGAGTGCGGGGCTGGGATTCACAAGCAGGGCGGCCGCACATGCGCAGTGTCCAGCATTGCCCCAGTGTGTCCAGCATTGCCCCAGTGTGTCCAGCAATCTGCCCAGTGTCCAGCAATCTGCCCCAGTGTCCAGCAATCTGCCCCAGTGTCCAGCATTGCCCCAGTGTCCAGCATTGCCCCCAGTGTCCAGCAATCTGCCCCAGTGTCCAGCATTGCCCCCAGTGTTTCCAGCAATCTGCCCCAGTGTCCAGCATTGCCCCCAGTGTGTCCAGCAATCTGCCCCAGTGTCCAGCATTGCCCCCAGTGTGTCCAGCAATCTGCCCCAGTGTCCAGCATTGCCCCCAGTGTCCAGCATTGCCCCCAGTGTCCAGCAATCTGCCCCAGTGTCCAGCATTGCCCCAGTGTGTCCAGCAATCTGCCCCAGTGTCCAGCATTGCCCCCAGTGTGTCCAGCAATCTGCCCCCAGTGTGTCCAGCAATCTGCCCCAGTGTCCAGCATTGCCCCAGTGTGTCCAGCATTGCCCCAGTGTGTCCAGCAATCTGCCCCAGTGTCCAGCAATCTGCCCCAATGTCCAGCAATCTGCCCCAGTGTCCAGCATTGCCCTCAGTGTGTCCAGCAATCTGCCCCCAGTGTGTCCAGCAATCTGCCCCCAGTGTGTCCAGCAATATGCCCCCAGTGTGTCTCCAGCAATATGCCCCCAGTGTGTCTCCAGCAATCTGCCCCCAGTGTGTCTCCAGCAATCTGCCCCCAGTGTGTCTCCAGCAATCTGCCCCCAGTGTGTCTCCAGCATATTGCCCCCAGTCTGTCTTCAGCATATTGCCCCCAGTCTGTCTCCAGCATATTGCCCCCAGTCTGTCTCCAGCATATTGCCCCCAGTCTGTCTGAGTCAGACATAAAGAAAAAAAAAAAAGTTAAATCCTCACCTCTCCCGTTCCCAGCGCAGGTCCCGTGCACTCAGCGTCTCTCCGGCTCTGCAACGCTCAGGACAGAGAGGCTGAGCGCGCAGTGATGACGTCATTGCACCCTAAGACGTCGCAGAGTCAGGGGGCGCCGAAGACGCTGCAGCTGCCGCAGGAACCAGGAGAGGTGAGTATTAGAAGGGGGGGGCCCAATGCCAGCGCTGGTATCGGGGGGGGGGGCCTGGTCGTGGCGGTGGTTGGCGCCGCCCGAAGATTTAAAGGACCCGCGTCTCTCTTTTTTTTTTTTTTCCTCCTCTCTGGGTCGGAGCCGCCCCCGGCATTGTGCCGCCTGGGGCGGACCGCCCCCCCCGCCCTCCCTTCCTACGCCACTGTATCCATCACACAATACCATCAGGAAGGCATCTGATTGGTATCCAAAGTTATCTTGCAGCAGGACAACAACCCCAAACATACAGCCAATGTCATTCAGAACTATCTGCAGGATTAAGACTGATAGTGTACATGCCACTCTTAATAAATTGACGTAGTAAGGCGCACATCACCTAATGAATTCAGCCCATCTTCTCAGTGGCATGTTCCCCTGTGCACCTTGCTAGATATGCTAATCAATGAGTGCCTTCTTTTTTCTTCTTTCTTACATAACCAATCATAGTGCTAGTGCACCGCCTTCTGCTACAAATCCTCTCATCTCTTGGCATCACAGACTTGGCCCTTTCCTGGATCTCATCATATCTGACAGATCGGACATTCAGTGTCTCCCTCCACCACACCACCTCCTCACCTCGCCCCTTGTCAGTCGGTGTTCCTCAAGGCTCTGTTCTAGGACCCCTACTCTTCTCCATCTACACCTTCGGTCTGGGACAGCTCATAGAATCCTACGGTATGCAGTACCATCTCTATGCTGATGACACGCAGATCTACCTATCCGGACCTGACCTCACCTCCTTACTTACCAAAATCCCGCACTGTCTGTCTGCTATATCAGCCTTCTTTTCTGCTCGCTTTCTACAACTGAACATGGACAAAACAGAATTCATCATCTTTCCCCATCTCACTCTACCCCTCCACCAGACCTATCCATCAATGTCAATGGCTGCTCACTTTCCCCAGTCCAACAAGCCCGGTGCCTCGGGGTGATCCTCGACTCTGCCCTCTCTTTCAAGCCACATATCCAAGCCCTTGCCTCCTCCTGCCGCCTCAAACTCAAAAACATTTCCCGGATCCGCGCATTCCTTGACCATGACACCACAAAAACACTAGTGCATGCCCTTATCATCTCCCGCCTCGACTACTGCAACCTCCTTCTCTCTGGACTCCCCTCTAGCACTCTGGCACCACTCCAATCCATCCTACACTCTGCTGCTCGACTAATCTACCTGTCTCCCCGCTATTCCCGAGCCTCTCCCCTATGCCAAGCCCTTCACTGGCTTCCTATCACCCAGAGACTCCAGTTCAAAACCCTCACAATGACCTACAAAGCCATCCACAACCTATCTCCTCCATACATCTGTGACATGATCTCCCGGTACCTACCAACACTCAACCTCCGATCCTCTCAAGACCTCCTTCTCTACTCCCCTCTCATCTCTTCTTCCCACAACCGCATCCAAGACGTCTCCTGTGCTTCCCCCATACTCTGGAACTCTCTACCCCAGCACATCAGACTCTCGCCTACCATAGAAACTTTCAAAAAGAACCTGAAGACTCACCTCTTCCGACAAGCCTACAGCCTGCAGTGATCCTGAACCTACTGAACCACCGCACAACCAGCTCTGCCCTCTCCTAATGTATCATCACACATCCCCTGCAGACTGTGAGCCCTCGCGGGCAGGGTCCTCCCTCCTTATGTACCCATGTGCCTTGTTTTTTCTCATGTTTAATGTATTTGTCTATATTTGCCCGTATTTCACATGTAAAGTGCCATGGAATAAATGGCGCTATAAAAATGAATAATAATAATAATAATAATAATAATAGTAAGGGCCCCACGAGCATCAAAGTAATTAGATATCAATGAGTACAACATTCAAGATGAAAAGTGCTTACCAATAGTGTCCCAGGACCAGCAATACCCTCCTTACTGCCCCAAGGCGTGTTTTGCGTGATTACTTTTTCAAGGGGAAGTGTCTCTTTTCTTTTTTTTTACTTCTATATGCACTTGCTTTATTTTTTACTTTGATGTATATGCTGGGGCTCCCACAGGTTGCTCCCATACTCCACATTGGACTCTGCCTGTGCATATATTTCTCATGTTTCCTCCTCATTAGACCTTGATATTTGAAATGTTTGCTATTTTTAATTTTCAATTATTTCAATAAACTTGTACTTTTTAATTGGTGTTGGGTGGTTTTTGGCTACTCCAGCTTTTGGTGGTTTTCACAAGTTTTCATTATATATAGGAGTACTTCATCTCTTTATTTTCTTTCTATTTAATTGAAGAACACCTGAAAACATTGTGGGTATGTTCTCAAGCTGCATATGTGACTTGTAGTATATGAATATTGTTATAATTCCTGAAATATGTTGCACATTTAGAGCGGTGCAACTTTTCATGAATTCAGCGAGCACTGCCAAAACTAAAAAGAATTTAAAAAATGACAAAAATTAAGTTAAAAAAATAAAAAAAGCAAAAAAATGTATTTTTTTTCCTTACCCTTTTAGGCAGTATGTAAAAAAAATGAAATGATAACAATTAAACACAGTTAAATGGTATTGCCTCGTTAGTGAAGAGCCCAACTAAAAAATGTAATGTGTTTCCACACTCACCAAAAAAGTAAGGGAGGTTTTCTTTAATACATTATATAAAGCCCAACACGGGTCCATTAAAAAAATGCAAACTGCAAAATACAAGCTCCCAATTCGGTACTTTGGCTGAACATTTAAACAGGTATGGCTCTTGGAGCACAGTAATCATAATAAAAAAATGTTTTTACCATAAATACCGAAAATAGCTGCCTCCTCAACAGGTTAATTTTACTGTACAATTAAAGTAAGGATTTCATGAACTGTTTTATTACAAGTTGAAACAAAACAAAATAAAAAACAAAAGAGCCTGTTAAAGTGAAATTCTCACTGGCCTGGTTTATTGGAAGTGCAGGTACAGCGAGAAAATGAAGTTTTATTCTCCATGTAGCTGCTTGCTTCCAGTCAGCAGAGTGGTGCAGCCATTTCCACCATACAGAGATTTCTGTACGTACATAATGAAATGTTAGAAATCTCTGAGCAGTGGCAAGTGGGGTATTGGCACAATAAAGAAGCCATTTCAGAAATAAGTGTAAATATAAGATCGAGTCTTCACCAGTGTGGGCTTCCCATATGTAAGGCCTCTGGCATAACAAGGCCCAGTAGAAGTGTTAAGATGATAGACCTAGAAGACTTTGCTAAGCCTCTTGCTAGTATGGAATCCCATCAGCTTCCCACAGTTACGATGAAGCAGGGACACTGATTGGGTTACAGAGGGAGCTGCCTTCTTCTGTCTAACTGCTTAGATGTTATGTTCCAGGACATTACATCTATGTCATGATCTTTGCTCGAGCTTTGTTTTCATACATCAAATGGGTAAATTGGCCAATGAAACTTTGTGTAATGTTCCTAAATGTATTTGCTCATGCTCTTCTTCTTTATATGAGGAAGGATAGACTGTTCAGTTAAACACTGAGTTGTTAATCCTAATCTGGAAAGACCAGTTTCTCAGGAATATGGTGGCTTATTCCTAAGGCTATGTCACATCTACTGCACCTAAGCAACTGTTTTTCCATTCCTTTGTAGGATGAATCAGAATGGATTTCATGCAGAGGATGTGGAGCGCCCCCACGTAAGGGCAATGGGGTACTCGGTACCGGGTCCTTCAGTTCTCGATGGGGATGTCACGGTGGCCCGACCAGGCCCGTGGCCCTTTGAGGGGCGTCCAATAAAAGGAAGAGTTTTTATGGGATAATGTTCGTGACGCCACCTGTGGTATTCGGTCAGGGTGACCAACGCTACTTAGGGGTCTGCTGGGGTGATGTGATGGCAGCTAGATGGTATACATTCCCACAGGTGAAGTGTATCCCCAGGGCTTCCCAGAATGTAGATGGTGAATGGTGGGTGATGTAAGGTGCAGTGAATAACGGGGACACAAGGTTGCAGTCTCTTTACCTTTTACCGAAGGCAGAGTCTGGCCGGTCTGAAGGCAAATCCAGAGTCCCCTTATCCAGGTGGAAATCAGTAGCCTTCCTCTAGCGCCTGTGTTTTGTAATACCTACCTGCTGAGCTTCTCGGTAAGGTCCTCACAACTGATGTTGGTGTTCTAGATGTTATTTATCTTTCTCTCTGTCCCCCAGATGGTATGGATAGGACAAACCCGTATGACTGATGGCCTGAGGCTTTTTACAGGGACCCTACGATGCCCCAGCCCCCACAAGTTGCCACCGTGCCTCCTGGGTGTAAGGTCGGGCAGCTAACGTGGGATTAACTGTCCTGCCGGTCTCTGAAGCAAGGCTTGGAGACGATTGCTTCCTCGGAGTTCAGGCTACCGGCTTCTGCGCCTCAGAAGGAGGCAGCCTTTTACAGGGCAGAACTCCCTCTGGATTCCTCTCCTTGTGCTATGACTTCGTTTCTCACCCGCTACTATGCAATTCTTTCGTGTCCTTCCTTAGGATGCTGCCGCACGTGGGGCAGGCGCAGCTCCGTGGCCTTCTGTCTAAGCCTCTGACAGGATCCCACCCCTGTCAGGGACCCCTCTGCCTGCAGCTCTTTGATGTTCCTCCTTCCCCTCTGTCTGCCTGACAGGGTGCTGCCTGGGTGAAGCCTAGTCAGCTTCTGCCTCACAGGGTTCTGCCTGGGTGAAGCCCAGTCAGCGTCTGTCTAACTTTCTATCTAGCCCACCAGTTTTACCTAATTGTGAGGAGTGCCCTAATAGGAGCGTAGCTCCCCCTGGTGGACTGGAGTGTGAAGTGTGGTGTGTGGTTTGTGATACCTGGTAAAGAGATCTCCTTTATTGCCTTCAGACGTAATATCACTCCCCCTGGTGGAAGAATGACATTACTGCAACGACCAGGACTCTGGGGCGCTGCAGATGCAAACCGTATATTGCAGTGATTCAGTATCTGCACATGACTAATACAATATGGGTTTATTTTGCATTTGCTCTTATCCTTCACATGGAATTGTGTCTTCCTACTTCATTGCTATTTTTCTGCGCAGATATTGTAGAGTGATTATTGTGACAGATCTTTTTTTTTCAATAATTCTCTCCTGATAAACGATGGAAATGTCTAGAGAATTTGGCAATCAAAAATACACCTAAAGTATCAAATTAAGCCATATTCTAATTAAATTTTAGCCTATGGCTCCTTCGTGACTTTTGTCTGAAGCCCTGAATAACAGGAATTGGAAGTTTGCGCTGATGGGGCCATTGACTGTAATGATATAGACAGGGTCACTGTGTGCTCTGTAGGGCATCAATTTTAGCTGTATCTACCTATCTGAGGTGACCTACAAGACATGGTGAACTGCTTCATCTGCTTAAATAGGTGGATAGGTGGCCAAAAATTATGTCCAAGACATAGTGTCTCTTTCTGCATTATTACAGTCAAAACATAAGCCCATTTTCCCTGATGGAGCCACTGATGATCGGCTAAAACGCAATATGAACATAGCCTAATACTGACAATGTTGGCAGAGATTTAAAAAATTTAAAATAGACATATCTGTTATTGCCATGGTCATAAAAGTCCAATCTAAAGAGAAAAATAAAGCTAAACTCCAAATATTTTGGAAGGCACCATATTCCTTAAAAAAGGCAATGAGATGTGATCTAAACATTGTATCTACCTCAAAATGGAATCAATAATACTATCAGCTCACCACTCAAGAAATAAACCCTCACACAAATCCAATGACAGACAGAGAAAAACTTTATGGGACTTGGAAAATTACAAAAGACTCCAACTTTCTTTTCTTACAAACTTTTTTTTTTTACTACTTAAATAGAACAAATCTAATGATACTAAACTGCAAAATCATGTTTTAAGATCATATTTAGTGCACAATGAACATTGTAAAGACAAAACCTATAAAACATTTCATCCCACTTGTAACATTTTTCACATTTTCCAAATATTTTAATAGCATCTGATAGTGTTTGTAAGCGTATGGGAAGAATACTGGAAAAAAGCATACCCAGAGCATCCCCCTTTGAAAAAGAAATCCACAAACTTAAGCCCCTTACTCATGTGCATATAAAACATGTACGTGAAAAAAACAGTATCAGTGTCATCAGTGTTTTCCGTTAGTGTGTCATCCATTAAAAAAACAGATGCACACATACTGGAAACAAGGACATGTGATGGCGGCCTTAAAAACACTTTAAAATGCTAAACCGAGCTGCATATAGATTTTCCAATAATTTGCCATAGACTTGAGAGCAGGGCTGCCACTAGAAATTTCGGGGCCCCATACTGGCAAAATTTTCGGGGTCCCCTTGAGACTCTGCCCTGGCTTCAGCCCCGCCTCCACCCCTCGAACTGTCCACAGTACCCCCACTCTCTCTCTCTCTTGGAAAAACTCCACTTCTCACCTATCACACATTAACAGTTCCCATCACCAGATCACACATATAGCCAGCAGCTTTTGATTTGGCCAAAAGATTTTTTAAGCCACCACCATAACACGGTAGACACGTTTGGCCGGGCCCTACTCTACTGTAACCTACTAAATATTTGTTAAAATATGCAATACAATTTAGGTATATTTTTATTTATTTTTCAATTTTTAAAATGACCAATAATATCACAAACAGCGAACAAATACCACCGCACCATGTCCAGACCACATATTACCACCAGTGACCGAATAATATCATATACAAAGAACAAATACCACAACACCATGATCAGACACCATATTACCACCACAGTGATCGAATAATATCAAATACAGGGAACAAATAACACCGCATCATGACCAGGCCACATATTACCACCACAAAGTGACCAAATAGCACATACAAGGGACAAATACCGCAACACCATGTCCAGACCACATATTACCACTACATAGTGACTGAATACTACAATACTGATCAGTAATACAAAAAAGCACAATACTATCACCATCAGTGCCATTATACACTAGACATCTGTACTTAGTATGCAGTGTCTGTGTAGTGGTTATACAGTGATCATTGGTGACATTATATACAAGGGCTCTGTACTCCAGCATTCTGCCCCAGTGCTCCAGCATCTCTGCCCCCAGTGCTCCAGCATTCTGCCCCCAATGTGCCCAGCATTCTGCCCCCAGCACTCCAGCATTCTGCCCTCAGTGTGTCCAGCATTCAGCCCCAGTGTGTCCAGCATTCTGCCCCAGTGTGTCCAGCATTCTGCCCCAGTGTGTCCAGCATTCTGCCCCCAGTGCTTCAGCATTCTGCCCCCAGTGCTCTAGCATCTCTGACCCCAGTGTTCCAGCATTCTGCCCCCAGTGTGTCCAGCATTCTGCCCCCAGTGTGTCCAGCATTCTGCCCTCAGTGTGTCCAGCATTCTGCCCCAGTGTGTCCAGCATTCTGCCCCAGTTTGTCCAGCATTCTGCCCCCAGTGCTCCAGCATTCTGCCCTCAGTGTGTCCAGCATTCTGCCCTCAGTGTGTCCAGCATTCTGCCCTCAGTGTGTCCAGCATTCTGCCCCAGTGTGTCCAGCATTCTGCCCCAGTGTGTCCAGCATTCTGCCACCATTGCTCCAGCATTCTGCCCCCAGTGCTCCAGCATTCTGCCCTCAGTGTGTCCAGCATTCTGCCCTCAGTGTGTCCAGCATTTCTGCCCCAGTGTGTCCAACATCTCTGCCCCAGTGTGTCCAGCATCTCTGCCCCCAGTGTGTCCAGCATTCTGCCCCAGTTTGTCCAGCATTCTGCCCCCAGTGTGTCCAGCATTCTGCCCCAGTGTGTCCAGCATTCAGCCCAAGTGTGTCCAGCATTCAGCCCCAGTGTGTCCAGCATTCTGCCCCAGTGTGTCCAGCATTCTTCCCCCAGTGTGTCCAGCATTCTGCCCCCAGTGTGTCCAGCATTCTTCCCCAGTGTGTCCAGCATTCAGCCCCAGTGTGTCCAGCATTCAGCCCTGGGCCCCCCGGATCGCCGCTCTCAATAATAAAAAAAAGTTCTTACCTGACCACGCTCCTGCGGCGAAGGCGAAGCTCCCTCCACTCAGCCGCAGCGAGCACTTGCCGGCAACTGACACTGACGTCAGACGCCGGCAATGTGTGCAATGTTGCTGACATCAGCTGCCAGCCTCCGATTGGCTGGCGGCTGTCAACTATTGACGTGCGGGCCCGCCCGCACCTGCACGTCAATAGTGTTGCCGCAGCGCCGCTAAGGGCCCACTTTAGCTTGCCTGTAGGGGCACGGTGAGCAGGTGAGACGGCCCGATGCGGGCCCCCTCTGCCCATTGGGCCCCATACGCCAGTCAGGGCAGTAATGCCCTGATGGTGGCCCTGCACTGCCGTTATGACTCTGTTGCTGGGTGTCCCGGGACCAGGGGCTCCTTCCCCGTCCCTAATACTAGGGGTGCCCTAGCTCTCCCTTTTCCCTGGATTACTTCTGATAGTCAAGATGCCAGGACTATGTAACGTGCCTTAGCTCTTGAATCCATCCTCAGTCTGTACCCCTCCTGCACTCAGGGAAGAAAGGATTAATAGTGTATCATAATACACCAAGCAGACAGTGTACCGTAATACACCAACCAGACTAACAAGGTAATGCAAATATGGATAGTGAAAAATACCAAACATACAAATATACTCACACATACAACAAAGGAATACAGCGGGGAGTGGAGGATGTGGTGAAACCAAGGTAGGAGAAGATAGGGAATTATCACACAATCAAAACCTAGCAGCAGTCACAGATAACTCCACCAAACATCTTCTCCTATAATAACCAGCAAAAACCTCCAGCCATGCAGCATAAGCTACTCTGACAATGAGTGCTAGCCAGGACCCATAATATAATATTATATAGGAGATAGGAGTAGCTAACAGTGAACAGCTGAGAGCCTAAACGCTCCAGGAGCTCTCAACAGAGCCGATTAAACCCTGCGCTGCCAAAAGAAATTTACACCGTTTAAAGGGAACCTGTCACCCCCCCAGTCGTTTCAAACTAAAAGAGCCACCTTGTGCAGCAGTAATGCTGCATTCTGACAAGGTGGCTCTTTTAGTTCTGGGTACTGTAACTAGGGAAATAATCCGTTTTATAATTTGTCTGAAATACCTGGTCTTCAGTCAAGTAGGCCGGCGTTTCCCCCCTGCTTCAGACAGCACACAGCTGTCACTCACATCTTCTTGGCGCCGCCTCCTCCTCACCGCTGTTTTCAAAATAGCCGGCGCCTGCGCTCTTTTCCCCTGCCTGGTGCAGGCGCAGTGAACGCTGGCCGTCTTTCCTCATATGTAGCCCAGCTGACTGCGCCTGCGCGGCCGCCTTGCCTGTGAATCCCAGCCCTGCAATATGAATAAATCATAAGTCACTGCGGGGCTGGGAATAACAGGCAGGGCGCAGTCATCTGGACTGCATATGAGGAAAGACGGGCAGCGCTCACTGCGCCTGCACCAGGCAGGGGAAAAGAGCGAAGGCGCTGCCTATTTTGAAAACAGCGGTGAGGAGGAGGCGGCGCCAAGAAGATGTGAGTGACAGCTGTGTGCTGTCTGAAGCAGGGGGGAAACGCCGACCTCCTTGACTGAAGACCAGGTATTTCAGACAAATTGTAAAACTGATTATTTCTCTAGTTACAGCACCCAGAACTAAAAGAGCCACCTTGTCAGAATGCAGCATTACTGCTGCACAAGGTGGCTCTTTTAGTTTGAAACGACTGGGGGGGGGGGGGGGGTGACAGGTTCCCTTTAATAAAAAGGTGAAGTGCTTTTAATCAGTGTAGGAGAAACCAGACGCTGAGGTCTTCTGGCTCCTCTCTGTAGCGGTAAACCCGTGACAACTGCATTCTTAAAAAGAATGGTGTCAATCCAAATTACAACTTCTCCCACAAAAAACATGCCCTCATATTGCTATTTTAATAGAACAGTAAAAATGTTATGTCTCTTGTAAGAAGGAGAGGAGAAAACGAAAGTGCAAAAATGAAAATCAACTGAGAGTTAAGGTACCATATTTACTTAAGGGCTCAATAGAGTATAAAAACAAGCTATACTCAAGGCCAATAGCAGTGCTGTTCCAGTGTTGTCAGGTAAAGGGTGCAGCCGATCAGTTACAGCTGGTTGGCTTCATTAGTGATGTGTCGCAACAATATCATGTGACTTCCTGGGAATAGCAATGCTAACATTGCCAGATGGAGTCTAAAGTGCTTGTTACAGTGAATTATTTAATAGGGGGTTCTGCCTCATTCTTGTTTTTTTTGGAGATCTACTAGATGTAAATCCTCAGCTCAGCGTAGAGTGTAGGATAAATGTCAACCGAGCCTCATTCTCATTTTTTGGATGCAACATGGACAAATAAACAACAGTTCAAGAATTGTATTTTTTTTTCCTTTTTACATTCACCATGAAGTACAAGGGATAAACCTGCTTTAAAGGGAGCTTGTCACCAAAAAAAAACTCTATTAACCTGCAGATATGTCGTTAATCTCTAGGGTAATAGCGCTATTAACCTGCCCGGCGCCCACACTTAGCCCAACGCTGCAGGATGAAAATGAGCTTTATTCCCCCCTCAGCATTCCGGTTTCAGTCACAGGACAGTGCGGGGCAGGTTCAGTCACCACTCTACGTTTACAGAGCGGCTGCTGCAACCGTGACAGCAAGCCTGACCGACAGCAGGCCCTAATGCAGAGCGATTGTCAGTCAGGGCCAGGTTCAGCCGCTGCTCTGTATACTGTAGGGGTTTCACTCGCTCAAGTGCGACGGCTGACACTTAGGAGGCTCGTTCCATCAAAAGTTCAAAGGTTTATTGCTCCATAAACCAGAAAGCCAAAACAGAAAACAAATAGCTTTTAGCTTAGGCAAAAGGAAAAACAAGTGTCCAGTCCTTCAGGCTCAATCCTGGAGCCTTAACACACTCTGGAGGCTAGCACCTCCACACATATCTACTGTGTTAAGCATTAGGCTTTGTTTTATAGGTCTAACCACACCCAGAACCCATCACATGATCAGACATGTGGTTGTGACATCACCACAGGTCCTGAAACACATATAGGTAGCTATGGTTACATCACAGCGGCAAGCCATCTATGTGACACATATCTCCCGTCGATTAGACACCCTTTAGCCACGCTACATACCTCCCCCCTCTGCCTAAAGCCGTGGGGCTTGGCACTTTCCCCCACTAGACAAGGGATTCTTGACAGGGCATCAACATTACCGTGCAGCTTTCCGGCCCTATGTTCCACATGGAAACAGAAGTCCTGCAGGGCTAAGAACCAACGGGTGACCCTAGCATTTCTACCCTTCGTTTCCCTCATCCACCTAAGTGAGGCATGGTCGGATATCAGTCTAAATTTACGTCCCAGCAGATAGTACCGTAATGTGTCCACCGCCCACTTTATGGCCAAGCACTCCTTCTCTACGACTGAGTAGTTCTTTTCAGACGAGGACAGCTTCCTACTCAGATAGAGAACAGGATGCTCCTCCCCATGTAGTTCTTGTGAAAGGACTGCTCCTACCCCAACATCTGAGGCATCTGTCTGAAGAATAAACTCTTTCTTGGTTTGGGGCCATCAGAACGGGTTGCTTTCACAGAGCCTCTTTCATTTCTTGGAAGGCTAACTCTGTTTCTTCAGACCATTTAACCATTACTGATTTTGTCCCTTTTAGCAGATCAGTCAGAGGCGCAGCCATCGTGGCGAAGTTTGGGATGAACCTCCTGTAATATCCCATGATTCCCAGGAAGGCTTTAATTTGCTTTTTGGAAACTGGTTTTGGCCATGTTTGAATTGCCTCCACTTTACTGATTTGGGGTTTTATTTCTCCATGACCCACTATATATCCAAGGTACTTAGCTTCTTCTTTACCCAAGGCACAATTCTTCGGGTTTATTGTAAACCCCGCCTCTCTTATAGCATCAAACACCGCTTGGACCTTTTCCAGATTACTCTCCCAGTCCGTGCTAAAGATGACGATATCATCCAGGTACGCAGCAGCGTATGCCTTATGAGGTGCAAGGATTCTATCCATAGCCCTCTGGAAGGCCGCCGGAGCTCCCTGTAGGCCAATCGGCATCCGGACATACTGGAAGCATCCATCTGGTGTAGAAAACGCCATTTTCTCCTTGGCTTCCTGTGCCATGGGGATCTGCCAATACCCCTTCGTCAAATCCAAGGTGGTTATGTACCTGGCGGGCCCAAGCCTTTCGATGAGCTCATCAACGCGGAGCATGGGATATGCGTCGAACTTGGAGACCTCATTCAACTTCCTATAGTCGTTGCAAAATCTCCACTCCCCATCAGGTTTTGGGACCAGGACAATTGGGCTCGACCAACCGCTCTTGGATTCCTCAATGACTCCAAGCTTCAACATACGCTCCACTTCCTTGGAGATTACTTCTCCATGCGCCTCAGGAATTCGATAGGGCTTCACGTTCACGCGCACATGTGGCTCTGTCAGGACCTCATGCTCTATGACCTTCGTGTACCCAGGGAACTCAGAAAACAGGTCCCCGTACTTCTGGAGTAACTCCCGGCACTGCTGTTTCTGGGCCTACGATAGTGTCTCCGCTATAGTAACCCCTCCAACCTCACCATCTGGGTTGCTTAGCAAAGATCGAGTTACTGCCGGCTCTCTATCTTGCCATGGCTTGATGAGGTTGACATGGTAGACTTGTGATATAGAAGGGTTAATAAGTTGCCTTTAAGTGCCTCTTGCCTTTAAGTGTTAGAATTACTAGAATCTGTTGACGCAGTAGTCTGACGGTCTCCTCTTCAAGGAGACTATACTTCTTATCATGTATGTTCTCAATAGTCAGCCACAATATGTTCTGGGTTATGGTAAATAAAGTATGACCCTGGGTGATGGTGGGGGCTACATGAGTTACATTGAAATGCATTTGTTGTAAATGGAATAAAACATTGCTTTGGCTTGTAATATATCAGATAAAAGTGACTTGCTCACAGGATATGTGTGAGGTGTCTTTTTGTCTCCAAGCGCGCTTGTAAAATGACGGGCGTAACTACCTGATTTGGCTCTCACTGGTGATCTGTCAGCTGACTTTGGGTCAGAATGAAAACAGCTACGACAGTTTTTGATGCCCGAACGGGGGCCGTGGTAACCAGCCTTATTCGGAATCCATATGTGGGAGCTTCCTGAGAGATTGGACATGCAAACACAGCTGCAGCAAGGTGAGAAATGTTATTCTTACAATTTGGTTTGCAATTGCAATCTCTCTTCTGGATCTGTCCATACCTCTGGGTAAAAGGCTGCTAACACGGTTCAAAGAATCCACATCACCAGTGAGTTTTGTGTTTTGTCTGTTTATGTCCATATGAGAGTTGAATAATAGAGTAATAAGATGATAATTGTGATAATTGTTTTCTGTGTTATTTGTCAATATCCTAATTGGTTATGTATTTGTTTAGTGTGTGTGTAATACAAGAGCTGGGATAGGCTCTGTGCAGTGTTGTTATTTTGGTCATTTGGATTGGGAGTACATTATATGAAGCTGTATTTTGTATAAGGCCGTGGTTTTTGTTGTTTGGCCTTAAAGTGCTTTCAGAGTGTCAGTGGACACTGCTGCAGTTTTATTTATATAGAGTTGTGTTAATTCCAAAGTGCAAAATAGGCAGGCTGTGTGAACCTTGTATGTATGTCTATGAGAACTTCTGAATGAGATGAGAGGTGAGTAAATAAGTATAAGGGATAAATAGATAAATCCATCCCTGATTGATGAGGGGTTCCGTTAGGTGTGGTCCTCTGTATGTGACAGGAGACATTATTCAACTCAGTTTGAGCTGAATTAGGTGGAGTGATGGAGATAAGGGATTTTCTTCTTGTAAAATCAACTAAAAAGTGAAAGGAAAAGAAAAAAACAATCCCTGAATGAGCACGTATGAATGAGTGATCTCATAAGTATCATTACTTATCTAACTGTTGTTGAGGGTCCAGGATGAATGAGTTGTGGATATTTTTAATGTACATTTAATTACATCTGAGATTCAGTGAAACCTGTGTTTTATATGGTTTGATACTGGATAGGTTTCTATATGTGTTTTGGCCGGACGCGGTCAGAATCAGCTTATTCAAGTTATGTAGTGATCTGCCTGTATATAGAAACTGATGAATGAATGTTTTATAGAGATTAAGTCTGAAAACTGCTGCATTCTGTTTCTGTGTGTGTGAGGCACCAAGCTCTTATCTCAGTGCTGTGTACCAGATGGGAGGAGGGAAGCGAACCCCTGCGCGACTTGTTTGTGATTTCTCATCTCTGTGCTGTGGGCCAGAGGAAGGGGGGCATGTATTGCATTCTAAGTTTCTCTGTCCTTGGTTTGGTACACGCTGAGAGATTTGTGTTTAAACAATAGTACAATATTGTAAGTTGGAAATTGAAAGTGAAAAAGAACTGTGCCTATTTTAGAGGAAAACTTGTAAGTGATTGAAAGATTGGTAAAAAGATTCACCTGTTTCAAGTTGAGTGATTGATATAGCAAATTGAGGATCAACAGAGGAGGTAGCCAACTGCACGGCTGATGTAGTAGGTGAGGGGCCTAACACAGCTGGGCCTTCTTTCTACAGTGAATTTACGGGTCAGAGGTGGCATAGCCTTCCCGTCCATGGAACTGAGCTAGTGGGTCAGAGGCCTAACACAGCTGGGCCTTCCTTCTAGCCAGTTGATCTAACGGGTCAGAGGTGGCATAGCTTTCCCGTTACATCCTTTAGGTTTACTTGGTCAGAGGTGGCATAGCCTTCCCTCTAAATCTTGACACTCACACTGCAGGTGAGTTGTCTGAGCGGATAAGTTGAAGCCATGGGCAACTTATTCTGTGTGCAGTCAGGGCCCCCAATGGGATCCAAAACCGCTGTACAGATTGAAACAGGAAGCAGTGAAAGATGTGAGAACCGAGATTGAAAAAGGCAAAAATGCCAGTGAGTGGATGTTTGGATGTTCAAAAAGGCACAGACAAAGGAGGAAAATAGCAAGTGAATAAATGGCGTCTGAGAGAGTGCAGCAGGACGGAAGTAAGGTGTATTATGAATGTTTTGATGTTCAAAAGTCTGACTATGACTGACACATTACTGCTACCGTCATACCTTTGTATAACCAGAGACCCAGACAAGACAGATGGACTTGTAAACACTGTGGTCAGACAAACCCAGACTGGAAAAATACTTGTATGATCTGTGCTGCAACCCGACCTAAGAGAATTGCACTGAATCCTGTCCAGACAAGATCACATGTAGTGACATAAGAAGCTGACACAGGATTGTGGTTGGTGGACAGTGGGGACATTAACTTTTGGGAGTAGGCTGACAGTAATCCTTTTGGGAAGGAGCTGTAGACCAGCATGTCATGTCACCCCCAACCGGTCATCTAGTCACCCCCACCACCAGAGAACCAACCACATCAGGTAGGGTAAAACAGATACAGGAGTATTATCCCTGGAGGCTCTCTGACTAGCTAGCTATGCTAAAACAATTAGCTGACCCTGAAAACCAACCTTTCCCATTTTTCAGATAAACACAATATGATGGACGTATAAGTGCACCTGGGCAGGCCTAGGGAGTTAGTGAGCACAAAAGCAGGTGACGTACTAAGATGCAAATTAAGACTTTTACAGATGTGACCAAAGGAGAGAGTGTAGAGATGTACTTTGGATGGTTACAGCTGAAATGGGAAGACATGGGGTACAGTCCAGTAAACCCACTTGATGTTAAAGTATTGGTAAATACATTCATTGACGGTATGACCAAAGACTTACGAGACGCAATACAGAGAGCCAGACCTGAATGGAAAAATGTAGATTCAAAAGATCTCCTGAGAGTCGCTAAAGAGTTGAACAAACTAGGACAATAAGACGTGTCATGTATGCTGGGGTACAAGGAAAACAGTAGAGACGTAGTGAGGGACCTAAGGACTTAGAAACAGTAAAGTGCTGGAATTGTGAAGAAAATGGACACTCAGACCAATTTACCACTTCCTTCACCTTCAGACTAGGAAACTGACAACCCAGTGACAAATGTGTGCCCTGTTCTTGTTACCTCCGGACCTGGTCCTGCCTTGATGACCACCATACCAATGCCGGGAGGGAAGGAGACAGAACTCTTGATTGACACTGGGGCAGCCGGGACTGTGGTACACAAAGACTTGATAACGCCAGACATGATTACTGACGAGACTGTGGAATGCGTGAGTGTAGAGGGACAAGCGACTGAAGCCCCTATGACTAAACAAATAAGACTAGAATCACAAGACAGCCAAGAGGTGCTTACAAATTTATTGTTAGTGACAATACCCCTATGAATTTGCTGGGAGCAGAGTTGAGTGCTGCCTAGGCCGCCATACAGTACTCTCCTGAGGGTATTACAGTCACAAGTCCCCTTTCATATAAACACTTGGGGCAGAGGGACGCCAGGGTCTTCCATGTGCACATTATACCACAGATAAATCATGCCCTATTATAGTTACACTTAATTCCATTCATTTGCCAGTTTAGTAGTTTCCTTACACAAGATGGTATAGTTACCATGTATTTCTAGGTTGTCTTCAAATGATATATAGTTTTTTAGCCATTCATTATATTGGCTCAAACCATAGTCACTGTTTTATTTGTCTTTTCCACTTCTTATACCTTATCGCAAGCAACTGGCATTAATATTTGGTATTTTTCAAATCCCTTCTTTTTATATTTGGAACTGTTAGTTATGGATTTAGAATAAGCTTGTGCTTTGCTGTGGCCTATGGCATTGTGCTCTCCCATTTTATGACTCAGTATCTTTCGTAATTATATATTTTCATATATATAATTTTCTTTTGGTAACATATTCTGTGAATCAAATTTAGTTTTCTTAAGAGGTACTCTACCCAATCAAATACGGGTATAAAAAATATTTGGACATTAGTGTCTGATTTACATAAACACTTGTGTAATATTGCAGAACTGGTGTGTATGGCAAGATTAGTGAAAGTAACACCTGACACCAGAATGTCTGAGGACAGGGAAAAGAGTCAGGTACCAGACACCGTTTGGGCAAGGGGAAAATCTGATGTGGGTCGGCTGCCCATTCCCCTTGTCATGATTAAATTAAAAGAAAGAACCACTACTCTCCGGTTAAAGCAATACCCCTTTGACCCTAGTCAAATCAATGTCCCTGAGCAGGGATATTAAAGAGTATGTTAAGGCAGGGGTTCTGGTGCAAAGATCTTCCCCCTGCAACACCCCTTTGTATCCCATTAAAAAGAAAAAGGACCCAAGGGTTCCCCTGACACAGAATAGTTCATGACTTACAGGCTATTAATGATGTTACAGTGAGTGTGATCTCAATTGTCCCCAATACACACAGACTGTACTATTGCAGTACGTGGATGACCTCTTGCTCTGCTGCCCGGACCAGACGTCCTGCAAGGAAGCTACAGTTTCCTTGCTGTGTTTTTTGGCAGAGAAGAGTTGCAAGGTCTCACGTGACAAATTACAGTATTGCAAACAAAAGGTGACATTTTTAGGACATTGTATTGCTGAAGGTACAAGACACCTGACTAAAGACAGGAAACAGGCAATACAAAATCTCCCTTTACCCAGGTCACACCAGCATTTATGTATTTTCCTAGGTTTGGTGACCTACTATAGGCCTTGGATAAGGTCTGCTTCACAAATGATGCAACCACTCTATGACAGGTTGTCATCAAACCCCTACAATCTCACTCAAGAAGTAATTGATTCCTTCTATTCTCTGAAGCTGCTCATTGTGTCAGCCCCGGCCTTAGGCATTCCAAACTATGATCAGCCATTTTTCTTATTTTGCACAGAGCAGGGAGGACATGCTACCGCAGTACTGACACAACAGCATGGAGAGAAACAGAGACCAATAGCTTACTACTCAGCACAATTAGACCCAGTGATTAGAGGGTCTCCTACATGTGTCCGTGTTGTAAGAGCTGCTGTATTACAGCTAGGCATGTGAGCTCACACTGACTTTTTCATTTGACAATTTGTTCCCCACATGACATTAATGCCATACTCGTACAAGTTCAACCAAAACACCTGTCTATGGATAGACAGATCAAACTTGAATGTGCTCTAATACTAATTTAATGAATACGTCACCCTCAAAAGATACAATGTTCTGAATCCAGCCACTCATCTGCCTGTGGATTCAGAAAAGGGGGAATTGGTGACAGCATTAGAAAAAAAAAAAGTACTCTGGTACGTTGACGCACAAACATGACTGCATAGGAACTGATGAGTCAGGAGTCAGTATGTTTTACATATGTTCATGAAAAACCTGTTCCTAATGCATATTTTGAAGTTTTATTTTTGTAGATGGCTCCAGATACCACCAGGATGGGCGATTCTACACTGGACATGCAGTAGTATCCTCACATGAGGTAATCCGAGTTGAACCACTCCCTCCTCACATGTCGGTGCAGGAGGCAGAGTTGAAGGCACTCACTGAGGCGTGTAGAGCTGCTGCAGGTAAAGTCGCTAATATTTATACAGATTCGAATTATGCATGGGGAATATCCCATGATTATCACCCTGTCTGGAGAAGCAGAACGTTTCTTACATCAGCTGGTAAGCCCATTAAAAATGCAGAGCTGGTGAAACAATTAGTGGAGGCATTGACGTTACCAGTCCAGGTTGGCATCGTCAAGGTAACAGCACACACGGACGGTGACTCTGTGGAGGTAGAGGGCAACAGAAGGGCGGACGAGGCTGCTAAAGTAGCAGCAAGGCGGCCTAGGGAGCAGTGGACGGTGGCTTTTATCCGGGTTATCCCGGGATCCCGGGTAAACAAAGGGATACCTTTAAGAATAACCCTAATCGGGTTGTTGCAGCAAAACAGCAGGAAGACAAACAGTTAAATGAACTATATAGATATCCATGGCATCGAGGTTTACTCTTGCTCTGGCGGCCGTAGCTCCGCATAGACCTCGCCCAGCAAGGTGATCGGCGAGATCGGGGCCTTTAAGAAGTGCTCCATACCCGTGGCCTGATCCCAGGGTGTAAGGCGCTGGAGTCTATAGGTCCCAGGGAGAGGGGGTGCCGTGACGGGGCCTATCAGCAGGTCCTCTGCTGGCGGGGCAGGGTCGTTCTTCATACCTGCTTCCGATGCGGTCCCTCTGGTGCCGATCTGCTCCGTCTCCGCTGGGATCTGGAACGCTGGTTGCAGGGCCTTGCGCTGCAGCGTTGTCATCTCCGTTTGCAGCATCTCGCTTTTTGGCAGGGCCTTACTTTCTGGCTTCGGAGCACTGGAACTTCTTTCTTGCTCCGGACCAGACAAGGCTGCCGCCAGACATCTGGTGAGGCTCCCGATGAAGGTCTTCTTCCACCCGGCCTCAGTGCTCAGCTGCGTCCGCCGGAGTTGGTCACTGAGCTCATCCACTCCGGTCTGCAGGAAGTCAGGGCCAACAGGTAATGCCTGGCCACGGTGTCTCTCTGGGTAGCTGGGGGAGTCCTCTGCTCCGACCCCATGCTCCGACCCCGGGCGGCTGGCCATGGCGTCTCCCACGTGGCTCGCTCCTTCTTTGTCCTTTTCCTGCTCTCTCCTTCGTGGGTGGTTTCGTTTTCTTTGCCGCTGCCCTCCATTGAGAATGAGGAGGCGGATCTCGGCTGCTGACGGTCACGTCCTCAAGGTACAGAAATATTTAGACTTGGCGGCCATTGTCTTTCGCGCTCTTCAGTTTGTTTACGCCCACTTCCACGCCCTTTTTCTTCTCCTACGCTCTCCCTAGCGCTATAATGGTGGTGGTTTTGGCGGGAACTTTTGGCGGCAAGTGGCAATACACAGTCTTTGCAATAAGTCACAGTTCAAGCACAATTCAGACACAGTTCCAAGGCACACATGACCTGATTCTTCAGGCTTAAGTAGATCCTGTTCGTGACGCCAAGTTGGAGCGCCCCCAGACGCAGGGCCGCGGGGTACTCGGTACCGGGCTTCTCTGTCTCAGTCCTGGGGTTGTCACGGTGGCTAGACCCGGTCCGTGACTCTGCTAAGGGGCGTCCAATGAAAGGTGATGGTGATGTGATGCGTGGTGCGAGGCACAGTAAATAACGAGGACACCAAGTTGCAGTCTCTTTACCTCTTTACTGAAGGCTTCGGGATCCACAGTCCAGAGTACTGCTAACAGGGCTGGCTGAGACTGGCTGGTCCAATGGCACATCCAGAGTTCCCTTTGCAGGTGGAAATCAGTGCCTTCCTTCTAGCGCCTGTGTGTTGTAGTACTTCCCTGCTGAGCACCACGGGATAGTCCTCACAACTGTTGTGTCTGTTTCTGATGTTCTTTCTCTGATGTTACTTCTATGATGTTACTTCTCTGATGTTCTTTCTATGATGTTATTTCTATGATGTTCTTTCCCACAACTACTCTGATGTTCTTCTCCGTCCCCCAGATGATATGGCTAGGACGCACCCGTATGACGGGTAGGCCTGGAGTTCTTCCGGGACCCTAGAGTCGCCCCTCTCCCACAGTTGCCCCCTATGTCTGTTAGGTGATTTAGGTGAGACAGCCAACCTATAATTAACTGTCCTGCCATTGGTTTGAAGTAATGCTTGGAGCCCAATACTTCCTCGGCGTTCTGGCCACCGACTATGCGCCTCAGTAGGATGTTGCCTCGATCTTACGGCACGACTCCTACTGGTGTTATCTCCTTTTTGCTGTTATCTCCTTTTGGCTGTGATCTCGTTTCTCACTCTCCACAATAAACCTCGCTTCTTGTCCTTTCTTGAGATACCGCCGCAATGTAGTGCAGGCGCGGTTCCTTAACGTTCTATCTTGTTCGCTAGGTCTCTGTCAGGATCCCACCCCTGACAGGGACCCCCCTAAATCTTTCCCCACAACACCCTCTGCCACAGGATGTTGCCTGGTTCCAACCCAGTCAGCTTCTACTCTAACTTCCTATCCAACCCCCAGTTTTACCAGATTGTGAGGAGTGGCCTAATACATAGTACCCTTTGCTCCCCCTGGAGGCCAGACTGTGAAGTGTATTGGTGTTTGTGATACCTGGTCAGGTGAACTCCTTAAGTGCCATCAGACGTACCATCACTCCCCTTAGCGGCAGAGCATCAGTACTGCAACGACCAGGACTCTGGGGCGCTGCACTTGTCTCACACAAACTCTTGGAAACCTCCCCTGCCTGTTCCTTGGGCTCGGTTATATGGTTAGATCATGCATCAGTCCTGGAAGAGCTCAATTTATTTCTACAACCTTCTAGAAATTTCTCTTGGAGACTTAAAGATCATCTTTTAGGAGACCATCTTTGTGCTAAAGAAATTGAGGGAGCCATGTCCACATTTATTGAAGTCAGCAAAAACGACAATACTAGTACTACCATTAACTGGGAAACATTGAAATGTATATTAAGGGGCATCTTTATGGCTCATGGTTCTAGAATTAAGAAAGAAAATTCAGAACCCTTAAATCACTTTTGTCTTCTTTATCCTCAATGGAGGCCTTAAAAAAAAAAATCCCTCTCATATCACTAAAGCTAAAAGATACTGTATCTAATACAGCAAGACAGATTTATCAAATACTGGATTGTAAATCATTGTTTATACAAGATAGAATCCATAAGGGCTATTTTCAATATGGTAATAAATGTGGCAGGTAGCTTTCTCGTCGCATGTTATGTCTATTAATTCTTCTAAGGGTCTGGTTCACTCTCCCTTGGATATATTAGAAGAATCTAGACTCTATTACTCTTCCCAATATCACATAGACAGAGAAAGTATTTCTGGAGGAGATAAACACCAACAAATTAGGGAATATCTGGACTCCTTTGCCCTCCCCTCCTTGCCAAATCACATTCCTTAAATCTAGAGTCAGACTTTAATAGGGAGGCAGTCCTAGAGGTGATTAAAGATCTTAAAATTGGTAAGAGTCGGGGCCCCAACGGCTTCTCCCCTAGGTTTTACAGACTCTTTATAGAACAACTAACCCCAATCCTTTTGCAATCCTTCAACTCTATCGCTCAGGGCAGCCTATTTCCCACTCAGTCCTTCTTGGTGCATATAATGGTTATTCCTAAGGCAGGCAAAGATATCACGCATTGTAATAATATCCGTCCTACCTCACTAATCAATATCGACCTAAAGATATATTCTAAAATAATTGCCATTAGAATCCAACCACTCATCCTGAACATCATGCATAAAGATCAGATCTGGGAAGAGAGGCATGGGATAATACTATCAAAACAGACTCAATCATTAATAAGGTGCGCTGTCAGGAAGACCCATCCTGCTTAGTATCTACACTCACTGGCCACTTTATTAGGTACACCTGTCCAACTTCTTGTTAACACTTAATTTCTAATCAGCCAATCACATGGCGGCAACTCAGTGCATTTAGGCATGTAGACATGGTCAAGACAATCTCCTGCAGTTCAAACCGAGCATCAGTATGGGGAAGAAAGGTGATTTGAGTGCCTTTGAACGTGGCATGGTTGTTGGTGCCAGAAGGGCTGGTCTGAGTATTTCAGAAACTGCTGATCTACTGGGATTTTCACGCACAACCATCTCTAGGGTTTACAGAGAATGGCCCGAAAAAGAAAAAAAATCCAGTGAGCGGCAGTTCTGTGGGCGGAAATGCCTTGTTGATGCCAGAGGTCAGAGGAGAATGGACAGACTGGTTCGAGCTGATAGAAAGGCAACAGTGACTCAAATCGCCACCCGTTACAACCAAGGTAGGCCTAAGAGCATCTCTGAACGCACAGTGCGTCGAACTTTGAGGCAGATGGGCTACAGCAGCAGAAGACCACACCGGGTACCACTCCTTTCAGCTAAGAACAGGAAACTGAGGCTACAATTTGCACAAGCTCATCGAAATTGGACAGTAGAAGATTGGAAAAACGTTGCTTGGTCTGATGAGTCTCGATTTCTGCTGCGACATTCGGATGGTAGGGTCAGAATTTGGCGTAAACAACATGAAAGCATGGATCCATCCTGCCTTGTATGGAGCATCTTTGGGATGTGCAGCCGACAAATCTGCGGCAACTGTGTGATGCCATCATGTCAATATGGACCAAAATCTCTGAGGAATGCTTCCAGCACCTTGTTGAATCTATGCCACGAAGAATTGAGGCAGTTCTGAAGGCAAAAGGGGTCCAACACGTTACTAGCATGGTGTACCTAATAAAGTGGTCGGTGAGTGTATAGAGGTGGAGAAAGCTCTATAAAAAAATAATCAAAAATGTCGCCATTTTCCGAGACCCGTAGCGTCTCCATTTTTCGTTATCTAGGGTTCGGTGAGGGCTTATTTTTTGCTTGCTGAGATGTTTTTAACCCCTTAGCGTTCAATGACGGATATATCCGACATTGGACGCCTCCATCAGTTTGGTGTGGGCTCCGGCGATGATCCCGCACCTTTTCCGGCACATGACCACTGATCTGATCAGCTGTTATGTGCCCCTAACAGCTACGGGTAGAATCGTGATCCACCTGTGTCTGTTAACATGAAAAATGCCGCTGTCAAACTCTAACAGCAGCATTTAACATGCACGCACAGGAAGCGCATAATTAACCCCGTCCATTGGCTCCCGTGTCACATGATGGCAGGTCGCCGATGGGTTGGCATAACAACCCGGGGTCTGCAGGAGACCCTTGTGGTTGTCATAGCCGGATAGCTATGAGTGCCGCCCAGTGCTCATAGGAAGTCAGCATTTCTGCTACATAGAGCAGGGCTGCAGCTTCTAGTCTCCCATTTAGATTAGTGAAGCAAGTAGAAAGTAAAAAAAAAGTTTTTAAAAATATAAAAATATATATATATATATATATATATATATAAAAGTTCAAATCACCCCCCATTCGCCCCATTCAAAATAAAACAACAAAATAATTCATTCGATCAGTAAACGGAGTAGCGAGAAAAAAAATCAAAACACCAGAATAACCTTTTTTTGGTCGCTGCAACATTGCAATAAAATTCAATATGGGGCGATCAAAAGATTGGGGTCTGCTCCTCCACAAATTTTCTACTGGCAAAAATAGCTCCAAATAGGAATTTTCCATCTTAATACCCTAATACCAGCAGGTCTGACATTTTTCACAAATATTTTTGAATTGCTAGCAAGGTTTTCTTGCTCTTAATAGTTTTTTTCATTTTTTGTTTCTTATTCTTCCTTATGTATTTTCTTTTGGGATAATCACTTCACGGGTTAAACATTCTGGTAGACCACAACCAACTGTGTTTTTTTGTATTTCTGTCACCCCTGTTATCCCTTAAATACTGACATGGTGTTGTGAATAGGGTTATTTGGCCTTTTACTGTCATCATATTGTGCGTGTTTTTTTGTGCATCTATGGGTTCATGGGTTTAACAATTCAGTAAGAGTACATATCAATGTTCTGTTTTCCTATGAATCATTGTTCATATGAAATTTTTCTGCTGGTATGATATATTAATATACTGCCATTTGAATTTTTGTGAACTTCTGTGGAGTTAGGTTATAGCCATATCAAGGGCATAACCAGCTATTGAACTGTCTTTGGTTTTTTAAATGTTTTTATGAGTTTGTCTTGTTGCAAGTGATTTGTTGTTATTTACATTAATAATGTTCAAATTTTATATATTTTCCTGGGTGTTTCCTATTTTTTAGCATGCATCTTTTTCTCTTCTATTTTTTCCATTGCTATGCAGCATGCTTTAGGAGAACCCCTTTAGTTATTATTATTATTTATTATTATAGCGCCATTTATTCCATGGCGCTTTACATGTGAGGAGGGGTATACATAATAAAAACAAGTACAATAATCTTAAACAATACAAGTCACGACTGGTACAGGAGGAGAGAGGACCCTGCCCGCGAGGGCTCACAATTTACAAGGGATGGGTGAGGATACAGTAGGTGAGGGTAGAGCTGGTCGTGCAGCGGTTTGGTTGATCGGTGGTTACTGCAATTTGTAGGCTTGTCGGAAGAGGTGGGTCTTCAGGTTCTTTTTGAAGGTTTCGATGGTAGGTGAGAGTCTGATATGTTGTGGTAGAGAGTTCCAGAGTAGGGGTGATGCGCGAGGGTATGTGATTGTGGGACGAGGAGATAAGAGGGGAGTAGAGAAGGAGACCTTATGAGGATCGGAGGTTGCGTGCAGGTAAGTACCGGGAGACGAGGTCACAGATGTATGGAGGAGACAGGTTGTGGATGGCTTTGTATGTCATGGTTAGGGTTTTGTACTGGAGTCTATGGGTAATGGGGAGCCAGTGAAGGGATTGACAGAGGGGAGAGGCCGGGGAATAGCGGTGGGACAGGTGAATTTGTCGGGCAGGAGAGTTTAGAATAGATTGGAGGGGTGCGAGAGTGTTAGATGGGAGGCCACAGAGCAGGAGGTTGCAGTAGTCGAGGCGGGAGATGATGAGGGCATGGACTAGGGTTTTTGCAGATTCATGGTTTAGGAATGTACGGATCTGTGAAATATTTTTGAGTTGAAGGCGGCAGGAAGTGGAAAGGGCTTGGATATGTGGTTTGAAGGAGAGATCAGTGTCAAGGATTACCCCGACGCAGCGAGCTTGTGGAACTGGGCAGAGTGGGCAGCCGTTTACTGTAATGGATAGGTTTGTTGGGGGGGTCGTGTGAGATGGGGGAAAAATGATGAATTCTGTTTTGTCCATGTTAAGTTTTAGAAATCTAGCGGAGAAGGATGAAATAGCAGACAGACATTGACGGATTCTGGTTAGTAGGCTGGTCATATCTGGTCCAGAGATGTAGATCTGTGTGTCATCAGCATAGAGGTGATACTGAAAGCTGTGAGATTCTATGAGCTTTCCCAGGCCAAAGGTGTAAATGGAGAAGAGCAGTGGCCCTAGGACTGAACCTTGCGGGACTCCAACAAATGGGGGCGAGGTGAGGAGGTGGTGTGTGGGTGGGTGACGCTGAATGTCCGGTCTGTTAGGTATGACGAGATCCAAGATAGGGCCAAGTCTGTGATGTCAAGGGATGAGAGGGTCTGTAGTAATAGGGAATAGTCCACTGTGTCAAAGGCGGAGGACAGGTCCAGGAGGAGGAGGACAGAGTAGTGTCGCTTGCTCTTGGCTGTTAATAGGTCATTGGTGATGCTAGTTAGGGCAGTTTCAGTGGAGTGGTGTGACCGGAAGCCAGATTGTAAGCGGTCGAAGAGGGAGCAGGAAGAGAGATGGGAGGACAGTTCAAGATGGACGTGTTGTTCCAGTAGTTTTGAGGCATAGGGGAGAAGTGATATAGGACGATAGCTAGATACAGAGGATGGGTCAAGAGAGGGCTTTTTGAGGATAGGTGTGTTAGGTGTCGAGTTCCCAGCTCTGCACAGGGGGAATCTCGAACCATCTCCGCTGCGATCTCCCATTCTTCTCCAGCCACAGTGGAGTGTGCTCAGCGGAGATGTCGGTCCCAGCATCTAGCTCAGGCTGATACTGGACGACTGGTTACTACTGCCCTTCCAGGCTCTGTCCTTGTAGCCAGCAATGTTCAGCAGCGAGCAGGTCTTTCTGGGACTAAGTCCTGCTTTTCCCTTACTGAGCATGCCCACAGGATGACCTCCCATTGGAGGTCAGGGGTCACATGCTCAGGTCCTGTTGCGGCTCCTATTGTTCCATCTGGAAGGTCTTGCAGCACTGCCGCTATAAAAGGTTCGCATGGCCGCTCGGCCATGCGCTAGTGTACACTTGTGAACGTTTGTGTGTGTTGATGAGAGAAAGTCGCTCTTTAAATATCCCCTCCCTTGTGTTTGACTGCTCGCGAAAGGTGGATGATTGCTATCTATCGCCCGACTTTGTTATCAACACTTGTACACACAAAACAGCGTCTATTTGCTGTGACCGCCAGTGCGGCGCCGTGCGCTATCACAGTGCTTGCCCTACCCAAGCCTGGGTGGTTAGTGGCGTCCGCCAGAGTGGCACCGCACGCACTCCCGTGCATCTAAATTATTATTTCGGTTACGCTGACACCCCAGTTGTGGTGTGGAGCGCAAGACGTCTAGTTGTACTCTAATCCTGAGTCTAGGGGTAGAGTTATGTGACTCCTTGCTTGCGCTCTTTGTGCGGTATCACGTACCTGTAATGCAACAGGGTTCGCTTTCTTCATACTGGGTGAAGATAACCTGTGTGTGAATCCATATTGTACTGCCATATAGTCCGTCATTACTTAGCAGCATGTTCCATCTCTGCACGGTGGACCCCGGGCTGCGAACGCACCTTACTCTATCTTTCTAATTATTTGGTGCGTTCCGCTAGCCCTAACAAGGTGTGATTGAGGCATGTTTAAAGCTTGAGGGGAAAACACCAGTTGTTAGTGATAGGTTGAAGAGATAGGTTAGGGTTGGGATGAAGACTGTGGTGAGGTTTGGCATGAAGTGGGACGGGATCCGGTCAAGTGCACAGGTGGTGAGATGCGATCTTGAAAGTAGAGTGGAGAGTGTAATGGTGAAGAAGTTGGTTTTGGAGGTGGAGGTGAATTAGCGGTGCCCCCTGTTTCTTAGTCTTGCAGGAATAAAATTCCAAGGGCGGTGAAATTGCAAAAAAACTGAAATTCCACAATTTTTTGTTGTTGTTTAATTTAACATATTCAATGTATGGTAAAAATGACCTGGCAACACAAAATTCCCCAGGTCAGTACGAGTACGCAGATTACAAATATCTATTTTTTTTTATTGACCCGTAACTCTCTCATTTTTCGGGATCTGATGCTGAGTGAGAGCTTATTTTTTTGCACCTGAGCTGACTGACATTTTTACTAATACCATTTTGAGGTAGATACGATGTTTTGATAACCTCTTATTGCATTTTATTGCAATGTCGCGGCAACAAAAAAAAAACGTAATTCTGTTTTTTTTTTCTCGCTACATCTTTTACTGATCAGATTAATTTATTTTTTATATTCTGATAGATCGGACATTTCTGAATGTGGCGATATCAAATATGTGGATTCTTTTTTTATAGTTTTATTTTTAATGGGGGAAACAGGGCGGTGACTAGAACTTTTGTATTTTATTTTTTAATATTTTTTAAAACTTTTTATTCCAGCATTCAATTGTCCCTTTAGAAGACTTGAAGCTGCAATCGCCCGATGGCAGAAATCACGATCTCCAATGAAAGCCAGCCTCTGCAACCCCCGACTTTCATGACAACCCAACGGCACCCTGCGATCATGGGATGGGCGCGCCAATGAGTATGATCAATGATGCGCTTCCTGTCGACGAGTGTTAAATGCCACTGTCAGTCATTGACAGTGGCATTTAACTTCTTTACAGCCACGGGTTGATCAGAGATCCACCCTCGACTGTTAGAGGCACTTGATGGCTGATTAAATCAGTATTTAAAAAAAGGATTTTTTGTGTGTTTTTTTTTTATTACTGGGTTAGTAATTTGGGTGTCTAATTGACATCTCATAGATGTGGTGTCTCCTGGAAGAAGCTAGAGGCGAAACCCGCGTCAGGGTGGGGGTATACCACATCCATTCTTCCTGACATCTCCTGCATTTCTGCTATAATCTTCTTACAGGTATAATTCTATTATTTACTTTATATTTCTATATGTGAGCTATTCTTTTGTGTATAAGGGTATATGCTTCTTGCAGTGGCATCGTCTATGTGTAGAAGATTTTGTTATGGCAATATTTACAAAGAGTTTATCTTGCCCTTTCCAGTTAATGTTAACCATACAGCCCCTTACACACCTTGGATCCTTGTCTTCTTTTTGCTCCACATTATGTATTTTTTGCAACACCATAGTCAGGATGTACTGCTTTATTTTTTATTTGGATTCCTTTTCTCTTTCGCTATTGATATTACTTGATTTATTGTTATATTCTAAAGATAGAATTACTTATGATCTGATTGAATTGGATGTGATCATTGGGACACATTTTTATGTGGAGTCAGTGAATATTTACTAAATTATACAGCGGCATCCCTTTAAGTAGGTACTCTGTGAATTTTTGTTTAATTGGTTTTCCTATAAAGATTGATTTTAATTATGATGGTTCTCTTGTTTACGCTGGATGATCTTATCTAACCGGAGTATTTGTGTAATGTATTGTATGAAGTTCCATTAATTTATTATTTGGACATTTTTGGTAATTCATGCAATGTTATTGTTGCAACTTGCAAAGAATTTTGAGGAAGTCTTGATGTCTTGAGCCCGTTTTCTGGCTGATTCACTCTTCAGCAATGTGTGGAATGGCGCCAGGAAAATCAAATTGCAAATAGTTTGATATTGCCGGCATCTGCAAATGTCAGAACATTCAACTGAGTCGATTTGCATTGGATTGATCGGCTCAGCTCTAAAAGAGATACAAGTCCCTGGGTTCCTTCCAGATATTCATAGCGTAACATCATAGCATTCTGCAAATGTAAGTGGCAGCTCACTGGGTAGAGAATTTTCTACAAGCTTACTTACAGATAATAATAAATTCATATACCACCTACTGATGGCAAAGATAATTACCATTTTTAACTGTATTTTTTTTCTTCTAAAAAAATACCTTCTACAATTAGGTGGTTTTCCTCTGTTTGGGGGCGTCCTTAGCAGGACTTGGGGCTATAATTGACTGTTTTGGCAACAACCATGTTGGTAATCATGGTATTTTGCCTAGGACTGAATCTTATCAGCAGAATTTTCTCCTGTCAATTCTATTGCATTAAACTGAATTTAAAAAGAAAAACCCACTGAAGGCCACTATTCTTTCGATCCTAGCACCATTGATGATAACTTTCACACTAATCACCAAGGTTCAATCACAACCTAGTGCCAAGTAGATCTTAAGACTCTCCAAAGCTACATCACAAGATCTAAGGTTTGTGCACTGAAATGTATAAGAATTAGATCTGTCTCTTTAAGAAAGTGGGGGCGGGAGTTTGAGTTTAGTTTCAGTTTCAGTTATAGCCTGAGGAGAAAATGTTATGCTGTGTGCTGGAGGAAAAGAGGAGAAGAATAAAATACAGTTAAAGCTCATTGTCTCTTAAATTCCTTACACCGTGTGGATACTACAACTGGCGACGAGGATGGGATTCAATCACCTGCTGCTGTGAGTACTGACCCCTGCTTTACATGCCAGCGCCACTGAGAGACTTCATCATGGTTGAATACTTGCACACGTTCCCACAGTTTGATATGACTGATGTTACTAATCTCTCTCATAACTGGAGAAAATGGTTAAATCGGTTTGAGAATTTCCAGGAGGCAATGGACATAAAAGGGAGAAAAGAAAGAGAGCCTTGTTTCTGTATTGAGTGGGCACAGGAGTCTATGACATATACAGCACATTACCGGCAGCAGAGACAGACACGTACAGCAACTGCTCCAAAGCTCTCACTGACTACTTCAACCCTAAACAAAACATCAGATATGAAAGATACAAGTTCAGGATTGCTAAGCAGCTTCCAGAAGAATCCATAGACACCTATGTCACCCGGCTAAAAGAACTAGCACATGGGTGTGCATTTACTGACGTAGATGATGAAATCCTAACTCAAGTAATTGTCACCTGCTCGTCTAATAACATAAGGCGTAAAACTCTGCAGGAGGATCTCTGTCTGCATGATTTACTCAAGATGGCCCGTGCTATAGAGATAGCAGATCATCAGGCAACTGCAATGGAGAATGGGGATAATTTACATGTGCATAATCTCAAACATAAAAGTGCACAAGGCAAGCAAGCCCCGCAACAGAAGAAATGTTATAGATGTGGACAAGATTTCCCACACCACATGAACAAATGTCCCGCTATAGGACAAACTTGCAGCAAATGTGGAAAAGGGAACCATTTTGCAGTTGTCTGCAAGTCAGCGCCCAACAAGTCTCCTCTGCCAATGACAAAGCCTGCAAATATAAAAATGGTAAATCAAGATATAGAAGAAATGTCTGTGGCTGAGAACTATGTGTTCACGACTTCTGTCACTGGCTCAATGCAGTCTCCATGTATTACACTCACCATCTGCAACACGGATATCACCTTTACAATAGATACAGGCGCTTCAGTGGATATCATAGACAGCAATACTTATGAACAGTTGAAAACAAAGCCAATCTTACAGCAAGTGCATACTAAAATCTTTCCATATGAATCTAAAACACCTCTAGTTACAATGGGACAATTTGATGCTGAACTTAGCTATAAAGAAAATAGGCAGAAAACCACTTTTCACACATTACAAGGATCGGGAGGCTGTCTTCTCAGCTATCACACTGCCTTGAAGCTAGGACTCATCCAGATTGTTCATACCATAACTGACCCTGCGGACCTGGATGTACAAGCCATGGTGAACAGTTTTCCCTCCCTATTTAGTGGATTAGGAAAATTAAAGGACTCTCAAGTGCATCTTCATGTGGATGACAGTGTTCGTCCAGTAGCCCAGGCTCACAGGCGTATTCCATTTCACCTAAGAAAGAAGGTAGAAAAAGAACTCCAATTACTCATGGATGATGATGTCATAGAAACTGTTTCTGGTCCCACTCCGTGGGTCTCTACACTTGTTGTAGTTCCAAAACCAAAGACTGCAGAGCAGGTGAGACTATGTGTTGACATGCGCCTGCCCAACACTGCTATTCAAAGGGAAAGACACATCTCACCCACAATTGATGACATTATTCATTTATTAAATGGAGCAACCGTTTTTTCAAAGCTCGACCTCAATAAGGGCTATCATCAATTAGAATTGAGTCCAAAATCCAGATACTAAACAACATTTTCCACCCATGTGGGTCTCAGAAGATACAAAAGATTGACGTTTGGGGTCTGCTCAGCAGCGGAAATTTTTCAAGATACGATAAGGAGCGTCATTCAACATATTCCAAATGTCTTTAATTACAGTGATGACATACTGTATTTTCCGGCGTATAAGACGACTGGGCGTATAAGACGATCCCCCAACTTTTCCAGGTAAAATATAAAATCTTCTTAAAGGTCGGGGGTCTTCTTATATGCTGTATGTCGTCTTATAGGGCCGGCGAATAATGTGCCTTTTGGGGGGGGAGTGGTCCCGATGACGAAGAGGGGAAAGTGTGAGTGGAGTATCCCCCATTACCTCATCGTAGCTGCAGCGTGGGGTCTCTGTGCTGGGAGCGGCGGCGGCTGCTCCTCTTTGTGCCGCGTGGGTGCTGTGCTGTGGGGCGGCGGCTCCTCTTTGTGCAGTGTGGAGCCTCTGTGCTGTGGGGCGGCGGCGTATCTTTGTGCAGAGTCAGTCGGGGCTCCTCCGGCATTTCCTTAAAGCCCGGAGGCACCGGCAGCTCCATTGCTGCGATGCGGTGGCCTCCGGGAAAATGGCCGCTGCTCAGATTCAGATCTCGTCTCCCGAGATCTCGGGACGAGATCTGAATCTGAGCATGCGCTGCCCCCAGCGGCCATTTTCCCGGAGGCCACCGCATCGCAGCAATGGAGCTGCCGGGGCCCCCGGGCTTTAAGGAAATGCCGGAGGAGCCCCGACTGACTGCACAAAGATACGCCGCCGCCCCACAGCACAGAGGCCCCACACTGCACGAAGAGGAGCCGCCGCCCCACAGCACAGCACCCACGCGGCACAAAGAGGAGCAGCTGCTGCCACTCCCAGCACAGAGACCCCACGCTGCAGCTACGATGAGGTAATATGGGATACTCCACTCACACTTTCCTGTGAGACGCCCCCTCGTCGTCATCGGGACCACTCCCCCGACCCACCATATACACATTGGCCGGCGTACAAGACGATACCCGGCGTATAAGACGACCCCCGACTTTTAAGAACATTTTCAGGGGTTAAAAAGTCGTCTTATACGCCGGAAAATACGGTACTTGTTTTTTGGAAAACTCAAGCTGAACATAATCGTGCTCTATATGATATCTTTGAATGTCTGCTCTCTGCTGGACTCACTTTAAACAAAGAAAAATGCGAATTTGATAAAAATTCATTGGAGTTCTATGGTTACATTTTCTCGGCGGAAGGACTACGACCTGATCCCAAGAAAGTTGAATCCATCAGAGCAGCTTCAATTCAACAGAATGCCAGTTAAGTGCGCTCTTTTCTTGGAATGGCAAGCTACTGTGCTAGATACATTCCAAATTTTTCGACAATCAGCACTCCATTAAATGAACTCTGCTCAACAACCACCATGGCCTATTTTGATCCAGCTCTTCGAACCGAACTGATTGTGGACGCCAGTCCCATGGGACTGGGTGCAATTTTAGCACAATACAAGGATGACAATCAAAGTCCCCACATCATTTCTTATGCAAGTAAAAGCTTAACAAGCACTGAAAGAAAGTATTCGCAACCTGAAAAAGAAAGCTTGGCAGTCGTCTGGGGATGTGAACACTTTCACTTATTTCTCTATGGAGCTCCCTTCACTATTGTCACAGATCATCAAGCTCTCCTTACAATTTTTGGAAATCCCAGAGCTAAAATGCCGGCACGGATTGAACGATGGGGTCTATATCTACAGGACTATAATTACAAAATTGTTCACAAACCTGGAAAATACAGCAATCCGGCTGATTATCTCTCAAGACATCCTACGAATGATGATTTACCTGTGCATTCCTCTATTGAAGAATACATCCACTTTATTGCAGCTCACGCCGTGTCAAAAGCATTTTCTGTTGATCAGTTTGTGAATACAACAGGTGACAAGACACTCTGTGCCTTAATACAAATTATCCAAAATAGGAGGTGGCATGAAATTCAAAAGTAAAAATTTCCTGAAGATGGGATTGATTTGAAGGAGTTAAAACTATTTTCAAATGTACGTGAGGAATTATCAGTCACTGAAGACCAACTCATCCTTCGTGGTACCAAACTGGTTGTACCTAAGGCCTTGCGCAACCTAGTCATACAGATAGCACACGAAGGTCATCTAGGAATTGTTGGCACAAAAAAGTTAAGGTACCGTCACATTTAGCGACGCTGCAGCGATCTAGACAACGATCCCGATCGCTGCAGCGTCGCTGTGTGGTCGCTGGAGAGCTGTCACACAGACAGCTCTCCAGCGACCAACTATGCGAAGTCCCCTGGTAACCAGGGTAAACATCGGGTTACTAAGCGCAGGGCCGCGCTTAGTAACCCGATGTTTACCCTGGTTACCAGCGTAAACGTAAAAAAACCCAAACACTACATACTTACATTCCGGTGTCTGTCCCCCGGCGCTGTGCTTCTCTGCACTGTGTAAGCGCCGGCCGGCCAGAAAGCAGAGCACAGCGGTGACGTCTCTGCTGTGCTTCCGCTGTGCTCGGCTTTCTGGCCGGCCGGCGCTCACACAGTGCAGAGAAGCACAGCGCCAGAGGACAGACACCGGAATGTAAGTATGTAGTTTTTTTTTTTTTTACGTTTACGCTGGTAACCAGGGTAAACATCGGGTTACTAAGCGCGGCCCTGCGCTTAGTAACCCGATGTTTACCCTGGTTACCAGTGAAGACATCGCTGGGTCGGCGTCACACACGCCGATTCAGCGACGAAATAAAGTTCTGGCCTTTCTGCTCCGACCAACGATATCACAGCAGGATCCTGATCGCTGCTGCGTGTCAAACACAACGATATCGTTAGCCAGGATGCTGCAACGTCACAGATCGCTAGCGATATCGTTCAGTGTGAAGGTACCTTTACTCAGAGAAAAAGTGTGGTTCCCAAATATGGATAAATTGGTGGAAGAGAAAATTAGACATTGCTCCACTTGTCAATTAATTACTCCATCGTCAACCAGAGGCGTAGCTAAGGGTTCAGGCTAGGGGGGGCGAAACACATCTGAGTGGGCCCCCTAACCTGAGTAACGTTTGTTTACATAATTATGGTGGTTTTAAACACTGTTGTGGGCATCTCAGTGGAATACTGTGCATTCCAAATGGGCAAGATTATATTCTGCTACATCGCTACACATGAATAGATACTACATAATGCATAACATATATTAAATATCATGGTTCTAAACCCATAAATACAGAGCAGCTACAATCACAACCACAGATATACCTAAGGAATGTAAATCTTTATTCTCTGGCAAAAAGCTGTCAAACATTTTTCTGTTAAATACCACTACATACTCACCTTCTGATGTCTGTCACGTCCCCCGGCGTCCGCGCTGCTGCTCAGAGCTTCCTGCACTGAATGTGTCAGTGCCGGCCGTAAAGCAAAGCACAGCGGTGACGTCACCGCTGTGCTTTAGGGCCGGCGCTTACACAGTGCAGGGAAGCTGAAGGCGAGGGACACGACAGACATGGCAATGTAAGTATGTAGTGTTTGGTTTTTTTTACATTTACACTGGTAACCAGGGTAAACATCGGGTTACTAAGCGCGGCCCTGCGCTTAGTAACCCGATGTTTACCCTGGTTACCCGGGGACTTCGGCATCGTTGGTCGCTGGAGAGCTGTCTGTGTGACAGCTCTCCAGCGACCACACAGCGACGCTGCAGCGATTATCACTTAATAATAATGTGACGGTACCTTTACAGGTGATGGTCTTTCTTATGGAGTCATTCACTTTTCCAGTCTTTTAAACCAGGCACAGATCGCCACCACGCGGCTGCAGAGATTACAACAAAGACACATTTGACTTCTCACATTCCAGCACCGTTCTTGTCTATTCCCAACCTGCACAACTTCCACATCTTGCTGATACCCCAATACTGAGCCGCTGCTGCCGTATGTGTCCCTATTACTGATTCTCTTAGTACTCCATATAATAATGCCACCACTGTTCCCCACATATTAATGCCCGTCACTGTGCCTCTTACTCTCATGGTGATTGCCTGTGAAGAAGACACTGAGCTTGAACTGCCGTGACCTCATCACTGGCATTTTCTCACGGTCGTGATGTCACAGCAGTTCAGCCCGGCTGCGAGCAGACTCAGTGACGTCACCGCTAGTCATTGAGGCTGCGCAGGCAGCATCTCAGTCGCCAGTGGTTTACAGCTGGGACAGTCGCATCCTAGCACCGTCCCGGTTGCAAACTGTATATTCCCATGATATGGATTACTGCTTAGAACACAACGATGGACAGGTATGGTATATTGTTGGTTTGTGATTTTACTTTTATTACAGGAGATCGAGGGCTTCACATGGATTAGACGTAACAATAAAAATGGTAAACTGTGTTTTGTTTTATTTCAAATAAAATACTTTTTTCTGACTGTGTCTTTATTTTACATGTAGCTATAGGATTAGTAATGGATAGGTGTTTTATAGACACCTCTCCATTACTAAGCTGTGGGCTTGATGTCACCTAACAAGCAGAGCAGGGGAGAATGATAAGAGCCACTTTCAGCCCCTGCTGCCGGGGAACAGCGCTTACTGTAGCACTACTTCCCTGGTGGCTGTCCGTGTGGTACTGATGCGGCACACGGATGGCACATGGTTGTTACATGTGTGCCGCACGTATTACACACATGGACATGGATATGTCTGGTACCGTTTTTTTTGGTACCGGAAATAAATGGATGTGTGAAAATGTTATTGAGTGAGGCTGCACAGTTAGAACATGGCCAGGAGTATGCAAATCGCATACTTGTTGATATGGGCAATAGCGAATCCTTAGTATGCGAGATGTGAAGTTTCACAATTTTGCAGCCACATAGGAGTATCTGCAAACTTGCAGCATTAGATCAGACAATCCCTTTAAATAAAGTGCAGCTAGAGCCATGGCTTGTTGTATGGGGGCTTGTTATACGAAGGCTATGTTTCCATGGTCATGAAACCTTCCGGATTTGCTGCGGATTGGACGCTGCGTATAGCCGCAGCATCCAATCTGCAGCTTCCAGATGTTACAGCATAGTGGATGGGATTTTATGAAATCCCGGCGTCTACACTATGCATACAAACACCCAGGTGGCAGACCTGCGTAACCGGACATGCGGCGCGTCATTATAGACCGCAGCATGTCTATTTATCTTGCGGAGACGCTCCGTCTCCACAAGATGAATAACCCAGTCTATGAATACGATGCGGTGATTCCGCCTGTGTTCAATGAACACAGGCGGAATCACCGCGCGTATAACAGGGAGCAGCGCTTTTGGCGGAGCGGGGTATTTGCTGGAAATCCTGAACGTGGAGACATAGCCTAACAGGCTGGGGCTTATTATAAGACCTAAGCTGTAAATATAATAAGCCCCCTACCTGCACCCACACAACTATTAGATAATAATACTCCAAGAAATGAAATACAGCAGGCCCCCTACAGCGCCACCCACCCCCACTACCCTAACTCGGCTCCCCCTCTCACCCTCACAGTCACCCCACTCCCACAGTAACATACTAATATCATGTGCAGTGTGCTTTAATTTATTTTAAAGAACGAACATTCCACTTCCACAGCAGCCCTTACATTTATGAAAATGTCCGTCCTGACTCCCGTCTCTCTCTCCTGTCCGTCAGTTTGACTTTGTCCAGGTGGCAGGTCAGGCACTATCTTGGGCTCTGTCCTCCTGGCACACTAATAATAACAATTAGAGATGCTGCTGCTGACTAGGACCTGAGAAGAGTGTGGACCAATAGGAGCAGACCTGGGGTGGAGCTATCTGCAGCGCTGCCAGCCTGTCAAGATACTATCAGGTTAGCAGCAGCGCTCCAGCTCCAGCCCGCACCGTGCGCTCACAGTGAGACTCTGCTATTGGCTGCTGTGCAGCGTGCAGAGTCTCCATCTGTGCGGTGACCAGAGAGCAGCGCGTCGCCATGTCTGGACTGTCAGAGAGCCGCGGCCGCAAGCGGCTGCGGCTCTGGATGGGTCTTGGGTGGGTGGGCCCTCCTCCTCCATCATGTGACAACGGCAGGCCAGGGGCGACGCTGCAGCTTGCGATCCTGTGTGTCTGGTCTGGACTCTGAAAACATCAGAGAGCCGCGGCCGCTTATTACTGCCTAAGCGGCCGCGGCTCTGAGTGGGCCCCTCCATGTGACTGGGCCCGGGGCGATGGCCCCCTCTGCCCCCCCGGTAGCTACGCTACTGTCGTCAACTCTAGAGCCATTACAAATGTCTCCGTTACCCACTGCTGTATGGGAGGAAGTGGCAGTTGACATATATGGACCATTACCAAATGGCCAATACATTCTAGTAACAATTGATGAATATTCTAGATACCCTGTCATTTCATTCATCTCTTCAACGTCTGCTAATAGTGTCATACCAGAACTGGATGACATATTCTCTGCATATGGCATTCCAAGAGTGGTCAAAACAGATAATGGACCTCCATTCAATGGACATGTGTTTGCACAGTTTTCTGAATACTTGGGGTTCAGTCACAAAAAGATCACACCTGGCCACAAGCTAATGGAATCGTAGAACGTTTTATGCGCACCATGGGGAAATGAATCAAGGCAGCTAGTATGGAGCACACCCCACTGAAACAGTCACTATACAAATTCATGTGCAATTACTGCAACATGCCACATTCCACCACTAATGCTGCTCCATCTCATCTAATGTTCAGCAGAACTCCTCATATACGGATCCCTGATGTGACCAGTCATCCCTTACCGGTTGTTAATATATATATATATATATATATATATATATATATATATATATATATATATATATATATATATATATATATATATATATTAAAAAAAAGGGGGGATGATGTAATGTATAAGAATTAGATCTGTCTCTTTAAGAAAGTGGGGGCGGGAGTTTGAGTTTAGTTTCAGTTTCAGTTATAGCCTGAGGAGAAAATGTTATGCTGTGTGCTGCAGGAAAAGAGGAGAAGAATAAAATACAGTTAAAGCTTACTCTCTCTTAAATTCCTTACACCGTGTGGATACTACATGCACCTAGTCTGCGGTGTACGTCTAGAAGCCTTTCCATATGCCACTGATGACCATTCACCAGATGAAAACTGAATGTGTGGCTGGGATTCACCTGCATGCCGTTCTTTTACTGTATAGGAAAGCTCTGCAGTGAAGAACTGTTTTTTTGGCTTATAAAGAACTCTGATAGATCTGCAGAAGATTAGACATTGATTTTGTCACAATGATAGAATGCCGTCCACTAAGTGACAAATCGCTGGAATCAGGGTCTCTGCCCCTGCATTATGCTGGTCTCAGATAGAGGAGCAAAACCTGGTGATAGATTTCCTTTAAGGCTGGGTTCACACTAGTGTATGTCATCCGATGCGAAAGCATTGGATGCGATATGCTAATGATGCTCAGCTCCTGCTCTGCTGTGAGCGGGAGCCGAGTTTCATGTAACTGTGGTCCGATCTTCTCGCACAGAGAATTGGAGCACAGCTGTAGAGGAGGTGGAGAAAGTAATTTCGCCATCTCCTCCCTGCCAGCGTCGGCGTATATCGCACCGCACTCGGATGATATCCGAGCAGGCTCGGACTGGCCCACCGGAGAACCGGAGGATTCTCTGGTGGGCCCAGGCACTGACTGGGGCCCCCACTGCTCCGGGGCCCCCACTGCTCCAGGGCCCCCGCCCGCCTGCCTCTCACCTCCCACCCACCCTCCTTGAAGACGATACTCACCTTTCTCCAGCGATGCCTGTCTCGGCGTCTGCAGCTCGTCCTGAATGAGCGGTCACGTGGTACCGCTCATTAAGCTCATGAATATGCACATATTCATGACCTTTATTTAGCTGTATCACTCACCTGACCGCTCTCGCAGGAAGAAGCAGGTGCCGCGCTGGTAGTGAGGACAGATCGGATGTCGGCGCCGCCGCGCGGTGTGTGGGACAGGCAGCTGACAGGTGAGTATGAGGGACGGGGGCAGGGGACGGGGGATGAAGGAGGAGGACATAAGCCGGCGCAGGGAGCAGGAGCAGGAGCGAGCGGGCGAGCGGGCGGGGGCGGGGAGATAAACCATGCATTCAGGGGGGAAATGTAAGCCATGCATTCAGGGGGGAAATATAAGGAATGCATTCAGGGGGGAAATATAAGCCATGCATTCAGGGGGGAAATATAAGCCATGCATTCAGGGGTGAAATATAAGCCATGCATTCAGGGGGGGGGGGGAAATATGAGCCATGCATTCAGGTTCAGGAGGGGTGGAATATGAGCCATGCATTCAGGAGGGGGGTCATTATACAGTATTAAGCATAAGCATCATGTGCGGTCATTATACAGTATGGAGCATCATGTGCAGTCATTATACAGTATGGAGCATCATGTGGGATCATTATACAGTATGGAGCATCATGTGCGGTCATTATACAGTATGGAGCATCATGTGCAGTCATTATACAGTATGGAGCATCATGTGCAGTCATTATACAGTATGGAGCATCATGTGCGGTCATTATACAGTATGGAACATCATGTGCAGTCATTATACAGTATGGAACATCATGTGCAGTTATTATACAGTATGGAGCATCATGTGTGGCCATTATACAGTATGGAACATCATGTGCAGTCATTATACAGTATGGAACATCATGTGCAGTCATTATACAGTATGGAACATCATGTGCAGTTATTATACAGTATGGAGCATCATGTGGGGTCATTATACAGTATGGAGCATCATGTGCGGTCATTATACAGTATGGAGCATCATGTGCGGCCATTATACAGTATGCAGCATCATGTGCGGCCATTATACAGTATGCAGCATCATGTGTGTTCATTATACAGTATGGAGCGTCATGTGCGGTCATTATACAGTATGGAGCGTCATGTGCGGTCATTATACAGTATGGAGCGTCATGTGCGGTCATTATACAGTATGGAGCGTCATGTGCGGTCATTATACAGTATGGAGCATCATGTGCAGTCATTATACAGTATGGAGCATCATGTGCAGTCATTATACAGTATGGAACATCATGTGCAGTCATTATACAGTATGGAGCATCATGTGCGGTCATTATACAGTATGGAGCATCATGTGCGGCCATTATACAGTATGGAGCATGTGCGGTCATTATACAGTATGGAGCATCATGTGCGGCCATTATACAGTATGGAGCATCATGTGCGGCCATTATACAGTATGCAGCATCATGTGCGGCCATTATACAGTATGCAGCATCATGTGCGGCCATTATACAGTATGCAGCATCATGTGCGCTCATTATACAGTATGGAGCATCATGTGCGGTCATTATACAGTATGCAGCATCATGTGCGGTCATTATACAGTATGCAGCATCATGTGCGGTCATTATACAGTATGCAGCATCATGTGCAGTCATACAGTATGGAGCATCATGTGCGGCCATTATACAGTATGCAGCATCATGTGCGGCCATTATACAGTATGCAGCATCATGTGCGGCCATTATACAGTATGGAGCATCATGTGGGGCCATTATACAGTATGGAGCATCATGTGGGGCCATTATACAGTATGGAGCATCATGTGCGGTCATTATACAGTATGGAGCATCATGTGCGGCCATTATACAGTATGCAGCATCATGTGCGGCCATTATACAGTATGCAGCATCATGTGTGTTCATTATACAGTATGGAGCGTCATGTGCAGTCATTATACAGTATGGAGCATCATGTGCGGTCATTATACAGTATGGAGCGTCATGTGTGTTCATTATACAGTATGGAGCGTCATGTGCGGTCATTATACAGTATGGAGCGTCATGTGCGGTCATTATACAGTATGGAACATCATGTGCGGTCATTATACAGTATGGAACATCATGTGCAGTCATTATACAGTATGGAGCATCATTTGCGGTCATTATACAGTATGGAGCATCATGTGCGGTCATTATACAGTATGGAGCATCATGTGCGGCCATTATACAGTATGGAGCATCATGTGCGGCCATTATGCAGTATGGAGCATCATGTGCGGCCATTATACAGTATGGAGCATCATGTGCGGCCATTATACAGTATGCAGCATCATGTGCGGCCATTATACAGTATGCAGCATCATGTGCGGCCATTATACAGTATGCAGCATCATGTGCGGTCATTATACAGTATGGAGCATCATGTGCGGTCATTATACAGTATGCAGCATCATGTGCGGTCATTATACAGTATGCAGCATCATGTGCGGTCATTATACAGTATGGAGCATCATGTGCGGCCATTATACAGTATGCAGCATCATGTGCGGTCATTATACAGTATGCAGCATCATGTGTGGCCATTATACAGTATGGAGCATCATGTGGGGCCATTATACAGTATGGAGCATCATGTGGGGCCATTATACAGTATGGAGCATCATGTGCGGCCATTATACAGTATGGAGCATCATGTGCGGCCATTATACAGTATGCAGCATCATGTGCGGCCATTATACAGTATGCAGCATCATGTGTGTTCATTATACAGTATGGAGCGTCATGTGCGGTCATTATACAGTATGGAGCGTCATGTGCGGTCATTATACAGTATGGAGCATCATGTGTGTTCATTATACAGTATGGGGCACTGTGTGGCCATATTTTTTTGTTTATAATTATTGTATATGAAACAGTATGATCAGCAGTGCTAAATGGGTATGGTTGGGACGTGGATATGGGTGTGACTAATTATGAATGGGTGTGGTCAGAGGTGTGGCCTAAAATTTGCCGCTTTCCCCCTCTTTCCCATCTTCAAAAGTTGGGAGGTATGATATAGAGGATGTGTCCCTTGTGTAGTATACTGTATATTATACTATTTCTATATAAGTGCATGGTGGGCCCCAAGAATGACTTTTCTCTGGTGGGCCCCAGGTACTCCAGTCCGACGCTGTATCCGAGTGATGTGTGTTGTGTCACTTGTACCCATAGACTGATATGGGTGCGAGTGAGCGGAGACTTGGCCAAGTCTCAGTGCCAATTGCAGCATGTTGCGATTGTTCTTGCATGCCAATTCGGTATGAGAAACTAATCGCAGATGTGATCTGCCCCATAAATTAACACTGGTCCGAGTGCTATGTGATGTTTTCTCGCACAGCACTTGTCCGTATTCTACGCTGGTGTAACAGTGGGTTCCATGCGCATCATCTGGCGCAGACCTCCTGAGTGCAATGTGAATCTAGTCTCAGGTTGCTTACTCCTGATATTAAATGAGCCCATGGAAACCTACTTATTACATTTATTATAGATGGAGAAAGCTCTCTGGTCCATTAAGACCTCAGCCTGACAATAAGGACAGCTTGTTAAAACAACACACGGATACTTAGATTTCTAGATTATTTATTGATTGAATGGAATATAAGATTTATAGAAAGTTTTATGAATCATCATGAAAATTAAAAAAAATGAATCAAATGATTTTATGCTTTTTTTTTCTTTTTTATTGCATGCTTTCTTCTATTCTACTGTTTGTGTCCAATGACCCTAGAAAAAAAATAGATAATTAAAAATTGAATTGCCTTCATATATTTAAGAAATACTCACAGCTTTCTAGTACAAATTATTCAGAAAAACAAGTTCAAATAGTATTTAGCTTATAACGTACAGTCATGTAGGCTCATACTATTGCAGTATTATTGTGTTATATGCCTTTGACTGGCCTTTAGTGTACAATGAAGTAGGAGCTCAAATTGTGAAATCTGTTTTTAATTTCCGCAGCTTAAGTTCACAGAATGTGGATGTCAAATCTTCACTGTCGGTCAATTTACCCTGCAGATTTTCTCCACAACCTCTAGATGAGATTTCATAAAATGCTGTGATTTGCAACATATTTTCCTTCTGGAAAATCTTGTCTAGAATATCTAGCAAGTGTTCAAAATTAAAAGAAATGGTGACAACACCTACATTATGGGGAGAAATTGGCAAAGGGTGTGTCATATTTCGGATATACAACAAATGATCTGCCACCAAATTTAAAGCAGAGTAATCGGGTGATGTGTAGCTACCAGAAGTAGGGAAATGGTATAGATTTTGTCTATTCTGTGATTTCCGTAATTCCACAATTTTTCCTTCTCGGTATTACCACTTTAATGATGGTGAATGTTTAATTTCCTAATAGAACGATGTGTTAAATGTTCATAGTGAGGATTATTTGCAGTTTGTCAAAACTTACCAGATTTCCTTGTTAGGTAGCTTAGCGAACTTAGCGAAAATTAAAAAATGCCCCTGGTAAGGCCTCAATTGATATCGATGCCAACTCCTATTTTTTTACCGAGCTAAATAAAAATTAGACACATTGAAAACACGGACTGAATATTTAAGGAAAACAATGCAAAGACAATTATAAGATAAATACTAGTAATTAGTCACACAAAGCTCAACGTTTCCATGAATTTCTAACAATTACATTTTCTGCAGAAGATTTTCATGAGACAGAAGCAAAGATATGACATACGGTACTTTCTACATTACTTCTAATTTATAGCAATAAATAATCATTCAAGAGCAGATAACATGTTCAGGAATGGCATTTACAGCACCTCCATAATAAATATCTATCTCTTCATATTTGAATAATTTTTTCTTACACTGTGTTCCAAATTATTATGCACAAAGAGTTTAGGAGTGATAAGGTTAGAATTTTTTGTTTGTCATTTAAATGGAACCTGTCACCCCGTTTTTTGAAGATGAGCTAAAAATAGCGTTAAATAGGGGCAGAGCTGGGCGTTACATTAGTGTCTTTGTGTGCCTTTATTACCTACCTATGCTCCCGAAATACCTTTGTAAAGTCGCCGTTTTCTGCTGTCACTCACGCTGGTCTGGTCCTATGGGCGTGGTGACAGCGCTGTTTCTCCCCCAGAATCTTGCTCATCATTACGTTGGTGGCATAGTGGTGTGCGCATGTCCAAAGAGAATATCCACTGCCCAGGGGATGAAAAACAGCGCGATCTGCGCTATTCAGCCGTTTACCGGTGGGCACGGCCATCTTTCCTGTGGCCGCGCGTGCGCAGATGGAGCTCCCTGCTGCCCGGGGCTTTAGGAAAATGGCCGCCGCGATCTCCATCTGCGCATGCGCGGAATCCCGCGACCATTTTCCTGAAGCCCCGGGCAGCAGAGCGCTCCATCTGCGCACGCGCGGCCACAGGAAAGATGGCCGCGCCCACCGGTAAACGGCTGAATAGTGCAGATCGCGCTGTTTGTCATCTCCTGGGCAGTGGATATTCCCTTTGGACATGCGCACACCACTACACCACCAACGTAATGATGAGCAGGATTCTGGGGGAGAAACAGCGCTGTCACCACGCCCATAGGACCAGACCAGCGTGAGTGACAGCAGAAAACGGCGACTTTACAAAGGTATTTCGGCAGCATAGGTAGGTAATAAAGGCACACAAAGACACTAATGTAACGCCCTGCTCTGCCCCTATTTAACGCTATTTTTAACTCATCTTCAAAAAAGGGGTGACAGGTTCCTTTTAAACTCATTGATGGTGATGTGCGTCAGGGCTCTTTATATCACTGAAAGCAATTGCAGATACCTGTGCAAATTAGTTTGGCAGGTGTGTCCAAATAAAGGCAATTAAGAAGAAGAACTACTTAAGAAGGCTGTTCCACATTATTAAGCAGCCTACATTTTTTGCCAAAATGGGAAAGAAAAAGGATGTGTCGGCTGCTGAGAAGCAACAAATTGTGGAGTATTTAGGTCAAGGCATGACTACAGTCAACATTGCCAAGACACTTCATCGTGATCATCACACAATCAAGTATGTAGCTGATTCCCAGCACACACGTGTGCGTGCTGATAAGGAAAAATTGAGGACTCTTTCCAACAGGCAATTGCGTAAGGTTAAAAGAGCAGCTGCAAAAATGCCTTGTCATAGCAGCAGACAAGTTTTTGAAGCTGCTGGTGCCTCCAACGTCCCCTGAACAACAAGATGCAGGGTCCTTCAGAGGTTTGCAGCTGTGCGTAAGCCATCCTGTCGACCACCTGTATCCACTGCACACAAGCAAAAACGGATCCAGTAAGCCAAAGGATACATGAAGACTGACTTCCCAACTGTTTTGTTCACCGATAAGTGCCGTGCAACGCTCAATGGTCTAGATGGATGGAGTGGAGGATGGCTGGTTGATGGACACCCCATGAAAACATGGCTAAGGCGCCAACAAGGAGGAGGTGGAGTAATGTTTTGGGCTGGAATCATGGGGAGAGAGATTGTCGGCCCCTTTGTGATCCCTAAAGGGGTTAAGATGAACTCCATAATCTATGTGGAGTTTCTAAAACAACACTTCCTGCCATGGTTCTAGAGGAAGAACCATGCTTTCCGCAGCAAGATCATTTTCATGCATGATAATGCACCGTCTCATGCTGCAAAAAACACATCTGCATCTCTGGCTGCTATGGGCATAAAAGAGGACAAACTTATGGTGTGGCCACCATCTTCCCCTGACCTCAACCCCATTGAGAACCTCTGGAGCATCATCAAAAGGAGTGTCTATGATGGCGGGGGGCAGTTCACATCTAAGCAACAGCTCTGGGAGGGTATTCTGTCCACATGCAAAACAATTGAAGCAGAAACCATCCAAAAAACTGACAAATTCAATGGACGAGAGAGTTCAGAAGCTTCTTTCGAACAAGGGGTCCTATGTGCAAATGTAACATCACCTAGAATAAAGTTTTCACTTGAAAACTGATTTCATTTTGTAATAAGCTGATAATGCTTATAACTTCACAATTGACCATTTTTTTTGTTCAAAATAAAAAAAAAGGTTGAAAACTCTGCTGTGCATAATAATTTGGAACATGCATTTTGAGTGTTTATTTTTTTTTTAAAAAAGATACTGTTTTCATAGGCAGTTTGTTCCAAAACATTGCAATTATACTAGAATAGTAGATGACTGGAAAATAACAATGACTGCAATTCAGATAGGTAATTTAGAGAAAATATGAGGAAATACTATTTGCATAATAATTTGGAACACAGTGTAAAGGGAAAACAAATGTATCAAATTCTCCGCGATACAGCTGTATGCAAAGGATACTCATAATATACAAGGGCCACAATTCATCAAAGTGTTATCGCCACAAGACTGAAATATTTTTCCATGTAGCGGTTTCTCAAAAATGTTGTAACTTTTGGAGTTTTCACAGCCGTTTCACCAAAACAAGCAGAGATCAAGTAGGAATATCAACAAGACACCACGGCTTGTCTAATTTATGAGATGTGGCATACCTTACATCAGAAATCTTATTCCAGCCCCTTATTGGGGTAAGATTTGTGGCAAGGCGTATAGAGGCAGTCGCCACTTTTCAAACATGCCCTATTCATTCAAAGGTGTGCGACTCAAAGGGGTTTTCCCACTAACAAAGTCAATTTTAAAGTTGATTTTATTCAATTGATCTTGGAATAATAATATTTTCCATAAAGGGATGTGTTTTCAATAATGTCTGTATGCTGAGATAATCTTGTAAGTGTGCCCCTGCTGTGTACTGTGTAATGTCTGTGTCTGACCGTGCAAGGACATTGTCTCATCATACCACATCTCCTGGGCAGTGTGGCTGAGTGCAAAAGAGTATACAGACATTACAGCACGGGATCGCACATTATTCTTTTTGTGCAGTAAAACCTTTCCCTGCTTGTTTAAAAAAGTTTTACATCAAAGAAAGAATTATTTACTATCTTATGTTGTAATATTGTAATATCAGTATACTTTTTTGCTTTCCCCCCCGCCCAGGAGCTGTGGTATGATCAGACCATGTTCCTGTATGGTCAGACACAGCCATTACACAGTACACAGCAGGGACACATTTATAAGATTATCTCAGCACAGGAACATTTAATTTAAACACATCCAGTTGTGGAAATTATTATTATTCCAAGATCCATTGAATAAAATGAACTTTGTTCGTGGGAAACCTCTTTAATAAATCAGGAGCATCTGACTGCAACATGTCCCGTCATCAGGACCGGTGTTGTTCACTTTACTATGTTAGAAAGTGAATGGAGAGAAAGTCAAAACAGCTGCACTCTCTTTTTGTGACGAAGGTGATTATTTAATAAGTAGTAGTGACACCATAAACGATGATTTTTCACGTAGAGGGCACGGAATCAATAGCGTAGCATCATGACGTTTCGACTTTAGAAAGAGTCTTTCTCAAACCATGCTGGAAGACAGTTGAATATAAATCAATTATATGGTATATATGTTGTGAAAAAAAATATATACAAAGATAAAAAATATATACATAGTTACACAGATATTAGAAAACCATGTCATATTGTTGCAATTATTGCCAGGCAAACACAAACAAAATTAAGAAAATTTTCGGAAACGTTGTCATATGATTACAGTTATTATCAGGCAGGCACAAAGGAAAATTGAATAAGTAAACAATGAAGTCTCTGCAAGAGACAGGGGAAAAAGGGAGGTTTAGGAGAAAAAGGTTGGATGGAGCTTGCAGAGAGAAAATAAGGAAAATAATAGTAGAAAGTTACTGACCTACTTTGAAGATACCGTATGTCCCATGGGATAGTAAAATGATGGTGTCGTGGCGAAAGGTATATGCTTTAAGCGCCTTTTCCCCAGCCTTCTCCTCCCCATTATGGACATATTTTTCTGCATATCTGCACCACAGTTATTTGGGGCATTTTTATTATGCTATTAGTACCCTCCTCATACCATATCATGTTTTTTTCTAGCATATACCTTTCGCCACGACTCCATCATTTTACTATCCCAGTAACTTTCTACTATTATTTTCCTTATTTTCTCTCTGCAAGCTCCATCCAACCTTTTTCTCCTAAACCTCCCTTTTTTCCCCGGTCCCTTGCAGGGACTTCATTTTTTACTTATTCAATTTTGCTTTGTGCCTGCCTGATAATAACTGTAATCATATGACAAAGTTTCCGAAAATTTTCTTAATTTTGCTTGTGCTTGCCAGGCAATAATTGTAACAATATGACATGGTTTTCTAATATCTGTGTAAATATGTATATATTTTTTATCTTTGTATATATTTTTTTTCACAACATATATACCATATAATTGATTTATATTCAACTGTCTTCCAGCAGGTTTGAGAAAGACTCTTTCTAGAGTCGAAACGTCATGACGCTACGCTATTGATTCCGTGCCCTCTACGTGAAAAATCATTGTTTATGGTGTCACTGCTTCTACTTATTAAATAATCACCTTCGTCACAAAAAGAGAGTGCAGCTGTTTTGTCTTTCTCTCTATTTTATCCTGGTTCAGCTCGCACCTCGTCTTATTTAGCTGTGTGCGCCTTCTACCTATCTCTGAGAAAGTGAATGGAAACACACAACTGATAACAACACTGCCAATTTTGCAAGTTTTCCCACCTGCAAAGAATAGAGAGGTCTGTAATTTTTATCGTAGGTACACGTCAACTGTGAGAGAAAGAATCTTAAAAAAAATACAGAATATTACATTGTATGACTTTTACATACCGTATATACTCGAGTATAAGCCAAGATTTTCAGCCCATTTTTTGGGCTGAAAGTCCCCCTCTCGGCTTATACTCGAGTCATACCCAGGGGTCGGCAGGGGAGGGGGAGCGAGGGCTGTCCTGTCTAATTATACTCACCTGCTCCTGGCGTGGTCCCTGCAGCTCCCTGGTGCCCCAGCTTCTTCCTGTACTGAGCAGTCACATGGTACCGCTCATTACAGTAATGAATATTCATTACTGTAATGAGCGGTAACGGTGACCACTTAGTACAGGAAGAAGCTGCGGCACAGGGGAGCCAGGGAGCTGCAGGGACCACGCCAGGAGCAGGTGAGTATAACAGGGAGGGGAGCGCTGCGCTGTGCGATATTCACCTGCTCCTCATTCCGGGCAGCCGCTCCGTCTTCAGCGTCTTCTGCAGTGACGCTCAGGTCAGAGGGCGCGATGACGTGGTTAGTGCGCACCCTCTGCCTGAACGTCAGTGCAGAAGACGCTGAAGATGGAGCGGCACCCAGAACGAGGAAAGGTGAATATTGAAAGTGCCGGGGGCCTGAGCGACGAGAGGTGAGTATGTGATTTTTTTTTTTTTAGCGCAGCAACAGCAAATGGGGCAAGTGTCTGTATGGAGCATCATATGGGGCCATAACGTTTGTGCAGCACTATATGACGCAAATATCTTTATGGAGCATCTTATGGCACCATAATCAAGGTTTGTGCAGCACTATATGGGGCAAGTATCTTTATGGAGCATCTTATGGGGCCATAATCAACATTTGTGCAGCATTATATTGGGCAAATGTGTCTATGGAGCATCATATGGGGCCATTATTAACCTTTATGCAGGATTATATGGGGCATATTTTAATATGGAGCATCTTATGGGGCCATCATAAACTTTATGGAGCATTATATGGGGCTCCTGATTCAATATTGATATTCAAAAACACTTAACCTACTGATATCTCAATTAATTTTACTTTTATTGGTATCTATTTTTATTTTTGACATTTACCAGTAGCTGCTGCATTTTCCACCCTAGGCTTATACTCGAGTCAATAAGTTTTCCCAGTTTTTTGTGGCAAAATTAGGGGGTCGGCTTATACTTGGGTCGGCTTATACTCAAGTATATACGGTAATTCATTTGAGTTTTATTGCATGACATATGCATTTGATACAGTAGAAAAACAAAACTTAATATTTGGTACAGAAACCTATTTTTTCAATTACCGAGGTCAGATTTTTCCTATAGTCCTTGATCAAGTTTGCACACACTGCAGTAGGGACAATGGCCCACTCCTCCATACAGAGTCTACCCTCTCCTAGTGTATCCTCACCCATCCCCTGCAGACTGTGAGCCCTCGCGGGCAGGGTCCTCCCTCCTTATGTACCTGTGTGCCTTGTTTTTTGCTCATGTTTATTGTATTTGTCTATATTTGCCCCGTATTCACATGTAAAGTGCCGTGGAATAAATGGCGCTATAAAAATGTATAATAATAATAATAATAATAATAATACAGATTGCCTCCAAATCTTTCAGGTTTAATGGCTGTCGCTCTGCAACATTGAGTTTCAGCTCCAAAGATTTTCTTTTGGGTTCAGGTCTAGAGACTGGCTAGGCCACGCCAGGACCTTGCTTCTTAGGGAGTGTTTTGTTTACGGTTCAAAGAATTGTGATGAATAAATAAATGCTCACACAAAAATTGAATAAGACAAAAATGAATTTACTAAATAAAAGATAATAAATATAAACAGTCACTAAGAATAGCAAATAATCAATAAAGTCATAAGTCATACATTACATTGGAAATGGTAGGAGTCAATTCAGCCTGCCTCTGTGTCTCTGCTCAATCCACATCTGTTCGTCTTTGTGTCCTTCTGTCTCTTTTGTGTCTCAGAGTATGTGCACACGTTCAGGAATTTTCACGTTTTTTGCACGTTTTTTCACGATAAAAACGCTATAAAAACGCATAAAAAAAGCTTAGATATGCATCCTATCATTTAGAACGCATGCCGCTTTTTTTGTGCACATGATGCATTTTTTTCCGCAAAAAAAACACATTGCGGGAAAAGAAGCATCATGTTCATTCTTTTTGCGGATTTTTTGCGGATTTCCCATTGTTTTGGAGTGCAGGGAAAAAACGGAAAAAATCCGCATAAAATACGCAAAAAAACCCTCGTTAAATCCGTGCAAAAAACGCGCAAAAATTGTGGAAAAAACGCATGCAGAATTCCTGCAGAAAACCTCAGGTTTATGTCAGGAAAATTCTGCATGCATTCCGGACGTGTGCACATACCCTCAGGCATCCATTTATTCGTTAAAGGCTTTTGATCTATACCGTTATCTGAGGCTTTGTCATGGTATGTGTACTGAAACCTTCAGGCCAAATAGATAAGAATACCACCTAGCATCCCTGGGGGACTTAGGGTATGTGCACACGTTCAGGTTTTTTTGCGTTTTTTTTGCATTTTTTTGCGATAAAAACGCTATAAAAACTCATTAAAAACGCATGCATTATGCATCCTATCATTTAGAATGCATTCTGCATGTTTTGTGCACATGATGCATTTTTTTCCGCGAAAAAAACGCATCGCGGTAAAAAAAGCAGCATGTTCATTAATTTTGCGGATTTTCTGCGTTTTTCCCGCTATTCTATGCATTTGGGAAAAAATGCACAAAAAAACGCACCAAAAACATGTCAAAAATGCATGAAAACCGCAAAAAAAATACATTCGGATTTCTGACAGAAATGTCCGGTTTTTGTCAGGAAAATTTCTGCAAGAAATCCTGACGTGTGCACATACCCTTAACAAGTATCTGCTTTGAAGATAAATGTAAAGTGTACTCTAAAATGTAAATTACTGGGTCATTTACATTCACTTTGCTTAGACTGACCATTTGACATGTGGCTGGACAAGTTTTCATTTAGTTTTTCTGTGGACTCCATTGGAAAATACATATATATACAGTATATATATATATATATATATATATATATATATATAGTATATATATATATATATATATATATATATATATATATATATAACAAAACCAATCAATATCTCTATCATTCGTATTAATTAATTGGAGTGTTGAAATCATATTAAAAAATATATAATACAACACAGGAAGCCACTCCTTAGTTGCCCTGGCTGTGTGTTTTGGGTCATTGTCATGCTGGAAGACCCAGCTACAACCCATCTTCAATGCTTTTACTGAGGGAGTTCTTGGCCAAAATCTCACAATGCATGACTTCATCTATCCTCCCTGCAATATGGAACAGTTGTCCTGTCCCCTTTGCAGAAAAGTGCTTGAAGTATGATGTTTCCCCCATCATGCTTCACAGTTGGGACGGTGTTCTTGGGGCTGTAATCATGCTTCTTCCCTCAAACATGGCGAGTTGAGTTGATACCAAGAAGTTCTATTTTGGTCTCACCTGACCACTTGACCCTATCCCATGCCTCATCTGGTTCATCCAGATGGTCATTGTTGAACTTCGAATGGACCTGAACATGTGCTGGGGACCTTGCGTGCCTTGCAGGATTTTAATCCATGACGGTGTAGTGTGTTACTAACGGTAATGTTTGAGACTGTGGTACCAGCTCTCTTTAGGTCATTGACCAGGTCCTCCTGTGTAGTTCTGGGCTGATTCCTGACCTTTTGCAGGATAATCCTTACCCCATAAGGCGAGATTTTACATGGAGCCCTAGTTCAAGGAAGATTGACAGTCATCTTGGATTTCTTCGATTTTCTAATAATTGTGTCAGCAGGTCTACAATATTGTCCCTGGTGTCCTTAGACAGCTGTTTGTTCTTGGCCATGGTGGAGAGGTTAGAGTGTGATTGATTGAGTGTGTGGACAGGTGTTTTTTATATACCGTATTTTCCGGCGTATAAGACGACTTTTTAACCCCTGAAAATCTTCTTAAAAGTCGGGGGTCGTCTTATACGCCGGGTATCGCCTTGTACGCCGGTGTATATATGGTGGGTGGGGGGGGGAGTGGGCCTGATGACGACGAGGGGGCGTCTCACAGGAAAGTGAGTATCCCCCATTACCTCATTGTATCGCTGCAGCGTGGGGTCTCTGCTGGGAGCGGCGGCTGTGCTGTGGGGCGGCGGCTCCTCTTCTTCAGTGTGGGGCCTCTGTGCTGCTGGGCGGCGGCGGCGGCAGCGGCTTATCTTCAGGCAGTCGGGGCTCCTCCGGTATCTCCTTAAAGCCCGGAGGCCCCGCTGGCAGCTCGGTACAATGCGGTGGCCTCCGGGAACATGGCCGCTGCTCAGATTCAGATCTCGTCCCTAGATCTCGGGAGACGAGATCTAAATCTGAGCAGCGGCCATTTTCCCGGAGGTCACCGCATAGCAGCAATGGAGCTGTCTCCGGGAAAATGGCCGCTGCTCAGATTTAGATCTCGTCTCCCGAGATCTAGGGACGAGATCTGAATCTGAGCAGCGGCCATGTTCCCGGAGGCCACCGCATTGTACCGAGCTGCCAGCGGGGCCTCCGGGCTTTAAGGAGATACCGGAGAAGCCCCGACTGCCTGAAGATAAGCCGCCGCCCAGCAGCACAGAGGCCCCACACTGAAGAAGAGGAGCCGCCGCCCCACAGCACAGCCGCCGCCGCCGCTCCCAGCAGAGACCCCACGCTGCAGCGATACAATGAGGTAATGGGGGATACTCACTTTCCTGTGAGACGCCCCCTCGTCGTCATCAGGCCCACTCCCCCCCCCCAAAAGGCACAAAAGTCACCGGCCCTATAAGACGACACGGTTTATAAGAAGACCCCCGAAAGATTTTACATTTTAACTGGAAAAGTTGGGGGGTCGTCTTATACGCCCAGTCGTCTTATACGCCGGAAAATGCGGTAGGTAATAAGTTCAAACAGGTGCAATTAATACAGGTAATGAGTGCAGTACAGGAGGTCTTCTTAAAGAAAAACTAACAGGTCTGTGAGAGCAAGAACTCTTGCTGTTTGGTAGGTGATCAAATACTTATTTTATACAATAAAATGCAATTTAATTATTTAGAAAATCATACAATGTGTATTTCAGTTTTTTTTTTTTAGATTCTGTCTTTCACACTTGAAGTGTACCTACGATAAAAATTACAGACCTCTCCATTCCTTGTAGGTGGGAAAACTTGCAAAATCGGCAGTGTATGAAATACTTATTTTCCTCACTGTGTATATGTATGTGTGTGTGTATTTATATATATATATATATATATATATATATATATATATATATATATATATATATATATACCAGCAATTACCTTTGAAATGATGACAAACTGTATAGAATAGAACTTACCACACTGTCTCTAATGTATTCTGCTAGTGGAAATGCAGCAACAATTTTGTCCTGTAGTAAAATAACACTGTTACATTCTATGATGCTCGGTATGGTTTATTCTTCTATGAGATTCTAGGTGATTTATTATTTTTCTTGTGTGATAATATATGAACGGTTAATGAAAATGTAAAATCTAATTATTCAGCTAAATGCTTCAGAACATGTTAGGGTATGTTTCCACGTTCAGGAAACGCTGCGTTTTTGACGCTGCGTTTTTCTGCTGCGTCAAAAACGCAGCGTCCAGATGTTACAGCATAGTGGATGGGATTTTATGAAATCCAGACTCCACTATGCGTTAAAAAACGCATGCGTTTTTGCCGCGAAAACGCATGCGTTGTGCGTTTTTTCAAAACGCAGCATGTTGCTACTATGAGCAAAACACGCAGGTACACCGCAGGTGACCTGCCAGTGACCTCAGGTGCAGTTTTGGTCAGGATTTTACTTGCATAAAATCCTGACCAAAGCCTGATGCAATCCTGAACGTGGAAACATACCCTTATACATTGCAGGATCTCAGCTGTGTGCATGCTGTTTATCACCGAGGATAAAACTTTTATATTGGAGAATAAATTAAAATGTTCTTCTTGTAGGCAGCACGATATAAAGGTAGAATCAAAAATGACTTGAAGAGTCAGATCATAAGTGGTTGGTTAAGATCTTACTTCCAGGACCCTTTTGGTTTCATAGAATGGGCCAGTACTGACTAGTTATGCTTAATTTACATTCGAGAGTCCTATTCCTGCTGCTATTTCTCATCTTGGTCCTGTATATTATCAGTTCTTGCTAATTTGTATATTGTTGAAAAGTCCTTTTTGATTTAGCGCATGTGCAGATGCTGAGTTCTTGCACCAGATTTTTCTACAGGAAAAGTCCAGCATGTTGGCAGGAAAAACACTGCGTAAAATGTGCACTTTTTCGTGCTTTTTTAAGTGTTTTTTTCCTATTTGTTTCAATAGGTGAAAAACACTGTAAGAATTGTCATTCTGCAGATTTATAAATAATACTTTGATGGTTCAAATCTGCAAGGAAACAATAAGCAGCGTTCACTTTGCTTTCACAGTAAAACACTGTGCTTTTTCCACAGCAAAAACATGCAGCAATAATTGAGCATATAAACAAGCCTTTATAATTGTGGTGTAATCATTTACTTTACCCGGTCCCTACTGAGCACTGTTCACTAGGGTTGAGCGAAACGGGTCGTTCATTTTCAAAAGTCGCCGACTTTTGGCTAAGTCGGCGTCTCATGAAACCCGATCCGACCCCTGTGCTTGTCGGCCATGCGGTACGCGACTTTCGCGCCAAAGTCGCGTTTCAATGACGCAAAAAGCGCCATTTCTCAGCCAATGAAGGTGAACGCAGAGTGTGGGCAGCGTGATGACATAGGTCCTGGTCCCCACCATCTTAGAGAAGGGCATTGCAGTGATTGGCTTGCTGTCTGCGGCGTCACAGGGGCTATAAAGGGGCGTTCCCGCCGACCGCCATCTCACTGCTGCTGATCTGAGCTTAGGGAGAGGTTGCTGCCGCTTTGTCAGAAGCAGGGAGAGCGTTAGGCAGGGTCCACTAACCACCAAACCGCTTGTGCTGTAGCGATTTCCACTGTCCAACACCACCTTCGGTGTGCAGGGACACTGGAAGCTACATTTTTTTTTTTTTCTCTCAGCGCTGTAGCTCATTGGGCTGCCCTAGAAGGCTCCGTGATAGCTGTATTGCTGTGTGTACGCCACTGTGCAAACCAACTGCTTTTTTCAAAGCACATATCCTCTTGTTCCTTCCTTTCTGCACAGCTATCTTTTTTGTTTGTCCACACTTTTTATTTAATTTGTGCATCAGTCCACTCCTATTGCTGCCTGCCATACCTGGCTGAGATTACTGCAGGGAGATAGTAATTGTAGAACAGTCCCTGTTTTTTTTTTTTTTTTGTGGGAGATTAAGATTGGCATTTCTGCTAGAGTGCCATCCCTGTGTGTGCCATCTCTCACTCAGTGGGCCATAGAAAGCCTATTTATTTTTTTCCTTGATTTGGGTTTTAAAATCTACCTTAACAAAAAAACACTACATCAATCAGTGGGAGAAAAATATTGGCCTCAGTCAGGGCTTGTGTGCCACTCCTGTGTGTGCCATCTCTCATTCAGTGGGCCATAGAAAGCCTTTTTTTTATTTTATTTTATTATTTGGTTTCTAAAGTCTCCCTGAAAAAAATAAAATAAAAAAAAAACAGTGGGAGATTAATATTGCCCTTTCAGCTTGTGTGCCAGTCTTGACTCCTGGGTGTGCCACCTCTCTCTCTCAAATTGTGGGCCATAGAAAGCCTATTTATTTTTTTCCTTGATTTGGGTTTTAAAATCTACCTTAACAAAAAAACACTACATCAATCAGTGGGAGAAAAATATTGGCCTCAGTCAGGGCTTGTGTGCCACTCCTGTGTGTGCCATCTCTCATTCAGTGGGCCATAGAAAGCCTTTTTTTTTATTTTATTTTATTATTTGGTTTCTAAAGTCTCCCTGAAAAAAATAAATAAAAAAAAAAACAGTGGGAGATTAATATTGCCCTTTCAGCTTGTGTGCCAGTCTTGACTCCTGGGTGTGCCACCTCTCTCTCTCAAATTGTGGGCCATAGAAAGCCTATTTATTTTTTTCCTTGATTTGGGTTTTAAAATCTACCTTAACAAAAAAACACTACATCAATCAGTGGGAGAAAAATATTGGCCTCAGTCAGGGCTTGTGTGCCACTCCTGTGTGTGCCATCTCTCATTCAGTGGTCCATAGAAAGCCTTTTTTTTTAATTTTATTTTATTATTTGGTTTCTAAAGTCTCCCTGAAAAAAATAAAATAAAAAAAAAAAAACAGTGGGAGATTAATATTGCCCTTTCAGCTTGTGTGCCAGTCTTGACTCCTGGGTGTGCCACCTCTCTCTCTCAAATTGTGGGCCATAGAAAGCCTATTTATTTTTTTCCTTGATTTGGGTTTTAAAATCTACCTTAACAAAAAAAACACTACATCAATCAGAGGGAGAAAAATATTGGCCTCAGTCAGGGCTTGTGTGCCACTCCTGTGTGTGCCATCTCTCATTCAGTGGGCCATAGAAAGCCTTTTTTTTATTTTATTTTATTATTTGGTTTCTAAAGTCTCCCTGAAAAAAATAAAATAAAAAAAAAACAGTGGGAGATTAATATTGCCCTTTCAGCTTGTGTGCCAGTCTTGACTCCTGGGTGTGCCACCTCTCTCTCTCAAATTGTGGGCCATAGAAAGCCTATTTATTTTTTTCCTTGATTTGGGTTTTAAAATCTACCTTAACAAAAAAACACTACATCAATCAGTGGGAGAAAAATATTGGCCTCAGTCAGGGCTTGTGTGCCACTCCTGTGTGTGCCATCTCTCATTCAGTGGGCCATAGAAAGCCTTTTTTTTTATTTTATTTTATTATTTGGTTTCTAAAGTCTCCCTGAAAAAAAAAAATAAAAAAAAAACAGTGGGAGATTAATATTGCCCTTTCAGCTTGTGTGCCAGTCTTGACTCCTGGGTGTGCCACCTCTCTCTCTCAAATTGTGGGCCATAGAAAGCCTATTTATTTTTTTCCTTGATTTGGGTTTTAAAATCTACCTTAACAAAAAAAACACTACATCAATCAGAGGGAGAAAAATATTGGCCTCAGTCAGGGCTTGTGTGCCACTCCTGTGTGTGCCATCTCTCATTCAGTGGGCCATAGAAAGCCTTTTTTTTTATTTTATTTTATTATTTGGTTTCTAAAGTCTCCCTGAAAAATAAATAAATAAAAAAAAAAAACAGTGGGAGATTAATATTGCCCTTTCAGCTTGTGTGCCAGTCTTGACTCCTGGGTGTGCCACCTCTCTCTCTCAAATTGTGGGCCATAGAAAGCCTATTTATTTTTTTCCTTGATTTGGGTTTTAAAATCTACCTTAACAAAAAAACACTACATCAATCAGTGGGAGAAAAATATTGGCCTCAGTCAGGGCTTGTGTGCCACTCCTGTGTGTGCCATCTCTCATTCAGTGGGCCATAGAAAGACTTTTTTTTATTTTATTTTATTATTTGGTTTCTAAAGTCTCCCTGAAAAATAAATAAATAAATAAAAAACAGTGGGAGATTAATATTGCCCTTTCAGCTTGTGTGCCAGTCTTGACTCCTGGGTGTGCCACCTCTCTCTCTCAAATTGTGGGCCATAGAAAGCCTATTTATTTTTTTCCTTGATTTGGGTTTTAAAATCTACCTTAACAAAAAAACACTACATCAATCAGTGGGAGAAAAATATTGGCCTCAGTCAGGGCTTGTGTGCCACTCCTGTGTGTGCCATCTCTCATTCAGTGGGCCATAGAAAGCCTTTTTTTTTATTTTATTTTATTATTTGGTTTCTAAAGTCTCCCTGAAAAAAAAAAAATAATAAAAAAAAACAGTGGGAGATTAATATTGCCCTTTCAGCTTGTGTGCCAGTATTGACTCCTGGGTGTGCCACCTCTCTCTCTCAAATTGTGGGCCATAGAAAGCCTATTTATTTTTTTCCTTGATTTGGGTTTTAAAATCTACCTTAACAAAAAAACACTACATCAATCAGTGGGAGAAAAATATTGGCCTCAGTCAGGGCTTGTGTGCCACTCCTGTGTGTGCCATCTCTCAATCAGTGGTCCATAGAAAGCCTTTTTTTTAATTTTATTTTATTATTTGGTTTCTAAAGTCTCCCTGAAAAAAAAATAAATAAAAAAAAAAACAGTGGGAGATTAATATTGCCCTTTCAGCTTGTGTGCCAGTCTTGACTCCTGGGTGTGCCACCTCTCTCTCTCAAATTGTGGGCCATAGAAAGCCTATTTATTTTTTTCCTTGATTTGGGTTTTAAAATCTACCTTAACAAAAAAACACTACATCAATCAGTGGGAGAAAAATATTGGCCTCAGTCAGGGCTTGTGTGCCACTCCTGTGTGTGCCATCTCTCATTCAGTGGGCCATAGAAAGCCTTTTTTTTTATTTTATTTTATTATTTGGTTTCTAAAGTCTCCCTGAAAAAAAAAAAAAAAAAAAAAAACAGTGGGAGATTAATATTGCCCTTTCAGCTTGTGTGCCAGTCTTGACTCCTGGGTGTGCCACCTCTCTCTCTCAAATTGTGGGCCATAGAAAGCCTATTTATTTTTTTCCTTGATTTGGGTTTTAAAATCTACCTTAACAAAAAAACACTACATCAATCAGTGGGAGAAAAATATTGGCCTCAGTCATGGCTTGTGTGCCACTCCTGTGTGTGCCATCTCTCATTCAGTGGGCCATAGAAAGCCTTTTTTTTATTTTATTTTATTATTTGGTTTCTAAAGTCTCCCTGAAAAAATAAAATAAAAAAAACAGTGGGAGATTAATATTGCCCTTTCAGCTTGTGTGCCAGTCTTGACTCCTGGGTGTGCCACCTCTCTCTCTCAAATTGTGGGCCATAGAAAGCCTATTTATTTTTTTCCTTGATTTGGGTTTTAAAATCTACCATAACAAAAAAACACTACATCAATCAGTGGGAGAAAAATATTGGCCTCAGTCAGGGCTTGTGTGCCACTCCTGTGTGTGCCATCTCTCATTCAGTGGGCCATAGAAAGACTTTTTTTTTATTTTATTTTATTATTTGGTTTCTAAAGTCTCCCTGAAAAATAAATAAATAATAAAAAAAAACAGTGGGAGATTAATATTGCCCTTTCAGCTTGTGTGCCAGTCTTGACTCCTGGGTGTGCCACCTCTCTCTCTCAAATTGTGGGCCATAGAAAGCCTATTTATTTTTTTCCTTGATTTGGGTTTTAAAATCTACCTTAACAAAAAAACACTACATCAATCAGTGGGAGAAAAATATTGGCCTCAGTCAGGGCTTGTGTGCCACTCCTGTGTGTGCCATCTCTCACTCAGTGGGCCATAGAAAGCCTATTTATTTTTTGCTTGATTTGGGTTCTAAAATCTACCTGAAAAAAAAAAATACTACATCAATCAGTGGGAGATTAATATTGCCCTTTCTGCTTGTGTGCCACTCCTGACTCCTGTGTGTGCCATCTCTCACTCAGTGGGCCATAGAAAGCCTATTAATTTTTTTGCTTGATTTGGGTTCTAAAATCTACCTGAAAAAAAAACACTACATCAATCAGTGGGAGATTAATATTGCCCTTTCTGCTTGTGTGCCACTCCTGACTCCTGTGTGTGCCATCTCTCACTCAGTGGGCCATAGAAAGCCTATTAATTTTTTTGCTTGATTTGGGTTCTAAAATCTACCTGAAAAAAAAAACACTACATCAATCAGTGGGAGATTAATATTGCCCTTTCTGCTTGTGTGCCACTCCTGACTCCTGTGTGTGCCATCTCTCACTCAGTGGGCCATAGAAAGCCTATTAATTTTTTTGCTTGATTTGGGTTCTAAAATCTACCTGAAAAAAAAACACTACATCAATCAGTGGGAGATTAATATTGCCCTTTCTGCTTGTGTGCCACTCCTGACTCCTGTGTGTGCCATCTCTCACTCAGTGGGCCATAGAAAGCCTATTAATTTTTTTGCTTGATTTGGGTTCTAAAATCTACCTGAAAAAAAAACACTACATCAATCAGTGGGAGATTAATATTGCCCTTTCTGCTTGTGTGCCACTCCTGACTCCTGTGTGTGCCATCTCTCACTCAGTGGGCCATAGAAAGCCTATTAATTTTTTATTATTTGGTTTCTAAAGTCTCCCTGAAAAATAAAAAAAAAATAAAACAGTGGGAGATTAATATTGCCCTTTCTGCTTGTGTGCCACTCCTGACTCCTGTGTGTGCCATCTCTCACTCAGTGGGCCATAGAAAGCCTATTTATTTTTTATTATTTTGTTTCTAAAGTCTCCCTGAAAAATAAAAAAAAAATAAAACAGTGGGAGATTAATATTGACATTTGTGCTTGAGTGACAGTCCTGCGTGTGTGGCATCTCTGTGATTTGGTGCCACAGAAAACAGAGTGTGTAACATTGTGCCTGATTTTCCTTGTGGTCTCACCAACCTGTTAAGGGATATTGAAATCATACTGAAGTTATAGCTCACCGTGTAAGTTGTTTGACAGCAACAAATAAAGTTACTTTGGTTAAGATTTTAAAACAATGAGGAAGTCTGGTGCAAGAGGTCGTCGTGGGCGTTCATTGTCAGCTGGTAATGATGGTAGTGGTAGTGGAGCATCAGGTGGTCGTGGGGATAAAAATATTCCACCTAAGTCTGGAGCTGTGGAGCCAGTTTCGTCATCTGGCTACACAAGGCCTCGAACGCTCTCTTTTCTGGGAGTACGAAAACCGCTTTTAAAGGCGGAGCAGCAACAGCAAGTTTTGGCTTACATTGCAGACTCAGCCTCTAGCTCTTTTGCCTCCTCTTCTGAAACTGGTAAATGTAAAAGCAGCGCGTCGCTTGTGGATGTTCACGGTCAGGGACAAGTCGCTTCCTTGTCCTCTTCAGCAAAAACTACAACAAGAGAGAAGGATGCAGCAGGCGACACAACGGGTTACTCCATGGAGCTCTTTACACATACCGTCCCTGGCTTAGAAAGTGAAACACTTAACAGGCCATGCCCATTACAAGTAGATTCTGACATGGAGTGCACTGATGCACAGCCACAGCCAGAGTACTATGCTGCTCCTTTGACTCAGACCACCACATTGCCCTCTCAGGGTACTGATCCACAATCAGACCCTGATGAGACTATGTTGCCCCGCCACGAACGCTATACCACCGACCGACACAGTGACACAGACGAAGTTGCACACGAGCTCGAAGAGGAGGTAATAGATGACCCAGTTATTGACCCCGATTGGCAGCCATTGGGGGAACAGGGTGCAGGCGGCAGTAGTTCAGAAGCGGAGGTGGAGGAGGGGCCGCAGCAGGCATCAACATCGCAACAGGTTCCATCTGCCGGGCCCGTATCTGGCCAAAAACGCGTGTCATAGCCAAAATCTGTTGGAGGACAGCTGTTGTGAATTTACTTTTTGGCTCCCTCTAGTGGCTACTAGTGATTTGACTCTGGGTTTGTCAGTCATTCCTTTTATGCTCACCTGGGTCGTTAGGTCAGGGGTGTTGCTATATAAGCTCCCTGGACCTTCAGTTCAATGCCTGGCAACGTTGATATCAGAGCTAATCTGTAGTGCTCTTGTCTACTGATCCTGGTTCCTGCTTGATTAAGCTAAGTCTGCTTTTTTGCTTTTTGCAATTCGTTATTGTTTGCATTTTTTGTCCAGCTTGTATATTATCTGTATCCTGACCTTGCTGGAAGCTCTAGGGCGGCTGGTGTTCTCCCCCCGGGCCGTTAGACGGTTCGGGGGTTCTTGAATCTCCAGCGTGGATTTTTTGATAGGGTTTTTGTTGACCATATAAGTTATCTTACTATATTCTGCTATTAGTAAGTGGGCCTCTCTGTGCTAAACCTAGTTCATCTCTGTGTTTGTCATTTCCTCTTACCTCACCGTTATTATTTGTGGGGGGCTTGTATCCTACTTTTGGGGTCCTTTCTCTGGAGGCAAGAGAGGTCTTTGTTTTCCTCTTCTAGGGGTAGTTAGCTCTCCGGCTGGCGCGAGACATCTAGCGACCAACGTAGGCATGTTCCCCGGCTACTTCCAGGGTTGGCGTTAGGAGTAGATATATGGTCAACCTAGTTACCACTGCCCTATGAGCTGGATTTTTGTACTTTGCAGACTTGCTGATATCTCTGAGACCCTCGCCATTGGGGTCATAACAGTTTGCCAGGACCGGTATTAAATGTTAAATGCATTGCAGAAGTGGGATTATAAGAAAGAAAGTTCTGAGTTTTTTTTTCTCTCTCTCTTTTTTTTTTCTTTTCCCCTTTACCTCTGAGTGGCTTGTGATTGCTGCAGACATGAATGTCCAGACCTTGATTACATGTGTGGACCAGCTTGCTGCTCGTGTGCAGGGCATACAAGATTATGTTACCAGAAATCCTATGTCAGAACCTAAGATACCGATTCCTGAACTGTTTTCCGGAGACCGATTTAAGTTTAGAAATTTCAGGAATCATTGTAAATTGTTTTTGTCCCTGAGACCCTGTTCCTCTGGAGACTCCGCTCAGCAAGTGAAAATTGTTATTTCTTTTTTACGGGGCGAACCTCAGGATTGGGCTTTCTCGCTGGCGCCAGGAGATCCGGCATTGGCTGATATTGATGCGTTTTTTCTGGCGCTTGGTTTGCTTTATGAGGAACCCAATCTTGAGATTCAGGCAGAAAAAGCCTTGCTGGCTATGTCTCAGGGCCAGGACGAGGCTGAGGTGTATTGCCAAAAATTTCGGAAATGGTCCGTGCTGACCCAGTGGAACGAGTGTGCACTTGCCGCTAATTTTAGAAATGGCCTTTCTGAAGCCATTAAGAATGTGATGGTGGGTTTTCCCATTCCCACAGGTCTGAATGATTCCATGGCCCTGGCGATTCAAATTGACCGGCGGTTGCGGGAGCGCAAAACCGCAAATTCCCTCATGGTGTTATCTGAACAGGCACCTGATTTAATGCAATGTGATAGAATCCTGACTAGAAATGAGCGGAAAATTCATAGACGCCAGAATGGCTTGTGTTACTACTGTGGTGATTCTGCACATGTTATCTCAGCATGCTCTAAGCGTCTTACTAAGGTTGTTAGTCCTGTCGCCATTGGTAATTTGCAACCTAAGTTCATTCTATCTGTAACTTTGATTTGCTCACTGTTATCGTATCCTGTCGTGGCGTTTGTAGATTCAGGTGCTGCCCTGAGTCTTATGGATCTGTCATTTGCCAAGCGTTGCGGTTTTGTTCTTGAGCCATTAGAAAATCCTATCCCTCTTAGGGGTATTGACGCTACGCCATTGGCAGAAAATAAGCCGCAGTTTTGGACACAGGTTACCATGTGCATGACTCCTGAACATTGGGAGGTGATACGTTTTCTTGTTCTGCATAAGATGCATGATTTGGTTGTTTTGGGGTTGCCATGGTTACAGACCCATAATCCAGTCTTGGACTGGAAGGCAATGTCAGTGTCAAGTTGGGGCTGTCATGGAATTCATGGAGATTCCCTGCCCGTGTCTATTGCTACTTCTACGCCTTCGGAAGTTCCGGCGTATTTGTCTGATTATTAGGATGTCTTCAGCGAGTCTAGGTCAAGTGCATTGCCTCCTCATAGGGAATGTGACTGTGCAATAGATTTGATTCCAGGCAGTAAGTTTCCTAAGGGAAGACTGTTTAATCTGTCGGAACCTGAACATACCGCGATGCGTTCATATATCAAGGAGTCTCTGGAGAAGGGGCATATCCGTCCTTCTTCTTCCCCTCTTGGTGCGGGATTCTTTTTTGTGGCTAAAAAGGACGGATCTTTGAGGCCGTGTATTGACTATCGGCTTTTGAATAAGATCACTGTCAAATTTCAGTATCCTTTGCCGTTGTTGTCAGACTTGTTTGCCCGGATTAAAGGTGCCAAGTGGTTCACCAAGATAGACCTTCGTGGTGCGTACAACCTTGTGCGCATTAAGCAAGGAGATGAATGGAAAACCGCATTCAATACGCCCGAAGGTCATTTTGAGTACTTGGTGATGCCATTTGGGCTCTCTAATGCACCTTCAGTTTTTCAGTCCTTTATGCATGACATTTTCCGGAAGTATCTGGATAAATTTTTGATCGTTTATCTGGATGATATTCTGTTTTTTTCTGATGATTGGGACTCGCATGTGGAACAGGTCAGGATGGTTTTCAAGATTTTGCGTGAAAATTCTTTGTTTGTTAAAGGCTCAAAGTGTCTTTTTGGTGTACAGAAGGTTCCCTTTTTAGGGTTCATTTTTTCCCCTTCTGCTGTGGAGATGGACCCAGTCAAGGTTCGATCTATTCATGATTGGACTCAACCCTCGTCAGTTAAGAGTCTTCAGAAGTTCTTGGGTTTTGCTAACTTCTACCGTCGTTTTATCGCTAATTTTTCTAGCGTTGTTAAACCGTTGACGGATATGACCAAGAAAGGCTCTGATGTGGCTAACTGGGCTCCTGCTGCCGTGGAGGCTTTCCAGGAGTTGAAGCGCCGGTTTACTTCAGCGCCTGTTTTGTGCCAGCCTGATGTCTCACTTCCCTTTCAGGTTGAAGTGGATGCTTCGGAGATTGGGGCAGGGGCCGTTTTGTCGCAGAGAGGCCCTGGTTGCTCTACTATGAGACCTTGTGCCTTTTTCTCTAGGAAGTTTTCGCCGGCAGAGCGAAATTATGATGTGGGCAATCGGGAGTTGTTGGCCATGAAGTGGGCATTTGAGGAGTGGCGTCATTGGCTCGAGGGTGCTAAGCATCGTGTGGTGGTCTTGACTGATCACAAAAATCTGATGTACCTCAAGTCTGCTAAACGCCTGAATCCTAGACAGGCCCGCTGGTCATTGTTTTTCTCCCGTTTTGACTTTGTGGTTTCGTATTTACCAGGTTCTAAGAATGTGAAGGCCGATGCTCTGTCTAGGAGCTTTGTGCCTGATGCTCCTGGAGTCGCTGAACCTGTGGGTATTCTTAAGGAAGGAGTTATCCTGTCAGCTATTTCTCCAGATCTGCGACGTGTGTTGCAGAGATTTCAGGCTGGTAGGCCTGACTCTTGTCCACCTGACAGATTGTTTGTGCCTGCTAAATGGACCAGCAGAGTCATTTCCGAGGTTCATTCCTCAGTGTTGGCAGGGCACCCGGGAATTTTTGGCACCAGAGATCTGGTGGCCAGGTCCTTTTGGTGGCCTTCCTTGTCAAGAGATGTGCGGTCATTTGTGCAGTCCTGTGGTACTTGTGCTCGAGCTAAGCCTTGCTGTTCTCGTGCCAGCGGGTTGCTCTTGCCCTTGCCTGTCCCGAAGAGACCTTGGACACACATCTCTATGGATTTCATTTCGGATCTTCCGGTGTCTCAGGGCATGTCTGTCATCTGGGTGATATGTGATCGTTTCTCCAAGATGGTCCATCTGGTTCCTTTGCCCAAACTGCCTTCCTCTTCTGATCTGGTTCCTGTGTTCTTCCAGAACGTGGTTCGTTTGCACGGCATTCCTGAGAATATTGTGTCGGACAGAGGATCCCAGTTTGTTTCCAGGTTCTGGCGATCCTTTTGTGGTAGGATGGGCATAGATTTGTCATTTTCGTCCGCTTTTCATCCACAGACTAACGGACAAACGGAACGAACTAATCAGACTCTGGAGGCGTATTTGAGGTGTTTTGTCTCTTCTGATCAGGATGATTGGGTGACCTTCTTGCCGTTGGCTGAATTTGCCCTTAATAATCGGGCTAGTTCTGCCACCTTGGTTTCGCCATTTTTCTGCAACTCTGGTTTCCACCCTCGTTTTTCCTCGGGACATGTGGAGCCTTCTGACTGTCCTGGGGTGGATTCTGTGGTGGATAGGTTGCAGCGGATCTGGAATCATGTGGTGGACAACTTGAAGTTGTCACAGGAGAAGGCTCAGCGTTTTGCCAACCGCCGCCGCGGTGTGGGTCCCCGACTTCGTGTTGGGGATTTGATGTGGCTGTCTTCTCGATTTGTTCCTATGAAGGTCTCCTCTCCCAAATTTAAGCCTCGATTCATTGGTCCTTACAGGATATTGGAGATCCTTAATCCTGTATCCTTTCGCCTGGATCTTCCGGTGTCGTTTGCCATTCACAACGTATTTCATAGGTCCTTGTTGCGGCGGTACGTTGTGCCTGTGGTTCCTTCTGCTGAGCCTCCTGCTCCGGTGTTGGTTGAGGGCGAGTTGGAGTACGTGGTGGAGAAGATCTTAGATTCTCGTCTCTCCAGGCGGAGGCTTCAGTACCTGGTCAAGTGGAAGGACTATGGTCAGGAGGATAATTCCTGGGTGGTCGCCTCTGATGTGCATGCGGCCGATTTAGTTCGTGCCTTTCACGCCGCTCATCCTGATCGCCCTGGTGGTCTTGGTGAGGGTTCGGTGACCCCTCACTAAGGGGGGGGTACTGTTGTGAATTTACTTTTTGGCTCCCTCTAGTGGCTACTAGTGATTTGACTCTGGGTTTGTCAGTCATTCCTTTTATGCTCACCTGGGTCGTTAGGTCAGGGGTGTTGCTATATAAGCTCCCTGGACCTTCAGTTCAATGCCTGGCAACGTTGATATCAGAGCTAATCTGTAGTGCTCTTGTCTACTGATCCTGGTTCCTGCTTGATTAAGCTAAGTCTGCTTTTTTGCTTTTTGCAATTCGTTATTGTTTGCATTTTTTGTCCAGCTTGTATATTATCTGTATCCTGACCTTGCTGGAAGCTCTAGGGCGGCTGGTGTTCTCCCCCCGGGCCGTTAGACGGTTCGGGGGTTCTTGAATCTCCAGCGTGGATTTTTTGATAGGGTTTTTGTTGACCATATAAGTTATCTTACTATATTCTGCTATTAGTAAGTGGGCCTCTCTGTGCTAAACCTAGTTCATCTCTGTGTTTGTCATTTCCTCTTACCTCACCGTTATTATTTGTGGGGGGCTTGTATCCTACTTTTGGGGTCCTTTCTCTGGAGGCAAGAGAGGTCTTTGTTTTCCTCTTCTAGGGGTAGTTAGCTCTCCGGCTGTCGCGAGACATCTAGCGACCAACGTAGGCATGTTCCCCGGCTACTTCTAGGGTTGGCGTTAGGAGTAGATATATGGTCAACCTAGTTACCACTGCCCTATGAGCTGGATTTTTGTACTTTGCAGACTTGCTGATATCTCTGAGACCCTCGCCATTGGGGTCATAACAGACAGCGTGGCCATCCGGTTAAAGCTCAGTCTGCAATCCCTGAAAAGGGATCCGATGCTAGGAAGAGTGCAGTCTGGCATTTTTTTAAACAACATCCAATTGATCAGCGCAAAGTCATCTGTCAAAAATGTTCAACTAGCTTAAGCAGAGGTCAGAATCTGAAAAGTCTCAATACTAGTTGCATGCATAGACACTTAACCACCATGCATTTTCAAGCCTGGACTAACTACCAAACGTCCCTTAAGGTTGTAGCACCCTCGGCCAATGAAGCTAGTCAGCAACGCAACATCCCTTCCGTCACTGTAAGGCCACCATTTTCCGCACCACCGGCAGTATCTGTGCAGGTTTCTTTGCCAGCCAAAAGCAGTCAGGGTCAGGGAATCACCAGTTTTGTAGGAGGAAATATTGCATCTAGGGCACCGGCGGAAACAATACCGTCTCCAACCGTCTCTCAGTCTGCCATGTACACCGGCACACCCGAAAGTTCCACGATCTCCAGCTCTCCAGTCCAGCTCACCCTACATGAGACTCTGGTTAGAAAAAGGAAGTACTTATCCTCGCATCCGCGTACACAGGGTTTTAACGCCCACATAGCTAGACTAATCTCGTTAGAGATGATGCCCTACCGGTTAGTTGAAAGCGAAGCTTTCAAAGCCCTGATGGAGTACGCTGATCCACGATACGAGCTACCCAGTCGACACTTTTTTTCAAGAAAAGCCATCCCAGCCCTGCACCAGCACGTTAAACAGCGCATCGTCCATGCAGTCAGGCAATCTGTGAGTACAAAGGTGCACCTGACTACAGATGCATGGACCAGTAGGCATGGCCAGGGACGTTATGTGTCCATCACGGCACACTGGGTGAATGTGGTGGATGCAGGGTCCACAGGGGACATCAATTTCGGGACAGTTGTGCCTAGCCCACGGTCTAGGAAACAGTTGGCTGTAGGCGTTCGCACCCCCTCCACCTCCTCCTCCTCGTCCTCCTGCAGAAGCTACAGCTCTTCCACAGACCGCAGTCGGCCAACCACTCCATCGGCAGATGACACTGTTGCACACCAGTTGTCCCATTATGGGCCAGCTACTGGCAAGCGTCAGCAGGCTGTATTGGCTATGAAGTGTTTGGGCGACAACAGACACACCGCGGAAGTTCTGTCCGAGTTCTTGCAACAAGAAACGCAGTCGTGGCTGGGCACAGTAGATCTTGAGGCAGGCAAGGTAGTGAGTGATAACGGTAGGAATTTCATGGCTGCCATCTCCCTTTCCCAACTGAAACACATTCCTTGCCTGGCTCACACCTTAAACCTGGTGGTGCAGTGCTTATTGAAAACTTATCCTGGGTTCTCCGACCTGCTCCTCAAAGTGCGTGGACTTTGCTCACATATCCGACGTTCGCCTGTACACGCCAGCCGTATGCAGACCTATCAGCGGTCTTTGAACCTTCCCCAGCATCGCCTAATCATAGACGTTGCAACAAGGTGGAACTCAACACTGCACATGCTTCAGAGACTGTGCCAACAGAGGCGGGCTGTTATGTTTTTGTGGGAGGATACACATACACGGGTAGGCAGTAGGATGGCAGACATGGAGTTGTCAGGTGTGCCGTGGTCCAAGATACAAGACATGTGTCAAGTCCTTCAGTGTTTTGAGGAATGCACACGGCTGGTTAGTGCAGACAACGCCGTAATAAGCATGAGCATCCCCCTAATGCGTCTGCTGATGCAAAGTTTGACGCACATAAAGGAGCAGGCGTCTGCACCAGAGGAAGAGGAAAGCCTTGATGACAGTCAGCCATTGTCTGGTCAGGGCAGTGTACAGGACGAGGTAGCGGGCGAAGAGGAGGTGGAGGACGAGGAGGATGATGGGGATGAGTATATTTTTAATGCGGAAGCTTTCCCGGGGGCACTGGAAATTGGTTGCGTGGCAAGGCCGGGTTCTGGTTTTTTGAGGGACACAAGTGACGTAGATTTGCCTGAAACTACCCCTCAACCAATCACAACCGGAGATTTGACAACTGGAACTTTGGCCCACATGGCGGATTATGCGTTACGTATCCTAAAAAGGGACACACGCATTACGAAAATGATGAACGATGACGATTACTGGTTGGCCTGCCTCCTTGATCCACGCTATAAAGGCAAATTGCAAAATATTATGCCACATGAGAACTTGGAACTAATATTAGCAACCAAACAATCAACTCTTGTTGACCGTTTGCTTCAGGCATTCCCAGCACACAGCGCACATGATCGTTCTCACACGAGCTCCAGGGGGCAGCAGACTAGGAGTGTTAGGGGTGCACACATCAGAAGTGGCGTTGGACAGAGGGGTTTTCTGACCAGGTTGTGGAGTGATTTTGCTATGACCGCAGACAGGACAGGTACTGCTGCATCAATTGAAAGTGACAGGAGACAACATTTGTCCAGTATGGTTACTAACTATTTTTCATCCCTTATCGATGTTCTCCCTCAACCGTCATTCCCATTTGATTACTGGGCATCAAAATTAGACACCTGGCCAGAATTGGCAGAATATGCATTGCAGGAGCTTGCTTGCCCGGCCGCAAGTGTCCTATCAGAAAGAGTATTCAGTGCTGCAGGTTCAATATTAACCGAAAAAAGGACTCGTCTGGCTACCCAAAATGTTGACGATCTAACATTCATTAAAATGAACCACAACTGGATTTCGAAATCTTTTGCCCCACCTTGCCCGGCCGACACCTAGCTTTCCTATGAAAAGCTCTTGCCTGTGAATTACTTTTCTAATGTCTAATTTGCTGCAGCTGATTGTACAGCATACGACATGTTTACACCTCCCTAAATGGCCAAACTCCCCACACGGGGCCGTGGTATCGCGACTTGGCGCAAGCACCCGTGAGACTGCCGTTTGTCTGAGGAGGTGGGTGTGCTCGCTTTTGGTTGACGGCATTGCTACTGGGTCCCTCATAGTACAATGTAGTGTCTCTGGCGGTGGTGGTGCGCACCCAACGTCAGACACACCGTTGTATCATGAGGGGCCCTGGGGCGGTCCCGCCGGCCTCAAGAGAGTTCCCCCCTCCCCCAGCTCAAACTGTGCTCTACCACGTGCAAAATTATGTCGCACAGCTCCACCAATCTTTAGTCTATTCGCTGACATCATTCAATGTCTGGAACTGACAATACAAATTTGTAGACATCTATGATGCAACTTAAAATAGTCTGTGTCTGTGTCCTATATTGGCACCATTAAATAGTTACTGCCAAATTACTATGTCAGAAACTCAGCAGATGAGCCCACCCCTGTACCTAAGTATGCCACCTTTTTTTTTTTTTGGTTGTTTTGCGAGACATTAACATCTATTTATATTTTGGGAGTACTGGGACAGACACTCCTTGCAATACTCCTCCACTGACCACCAAGCTGCCTGCCCGTGTATCCATGTAACCGATGTAAAACAGCCATGAGCCTATTGTTTGTTATTTTAGGCCTTTGATAGCCTGTCTGCGGTCCCTACTTTAAATACTCCTCCACTGACCACCAAGCTGCCTGCCCGTGTATCCATGTAACCGATGTAAAACTGCCATGAGCCTATTGTTTGTTATTTTAGGCCTTTGATAGCCTGTCTGCGGTCCCTACTTTAAATACTCCTCCACTGACCACCAAGCTGCCTGCCCGTGTATCCATGTAACCGATGTAAAACTGCCATGAGCCTATTGTTTGTTATTTTAGGCCTTTGATAGCCTGTCTGCGGTCCCTACTTTAAATACTCCTCCACTGACCACCAAGCTGCCTGCCCGTGTATCCATGTAACCGATGTAAAACTGCCATGAGCCTATTGTTTGTTATTTTAGGCCTTTGATAGCCTGTCTGCGGTCCCTACTTTAAATACTCCTCCACTGACCACCAAGCTGCCTGCCCGTGTATCCATGTAACCGATGTAAAACTGCCATGAGCCTATTGTTTGTTATTTTAGGCCTTTGATAGCCTGTCTGCGGTCCCTACTTTAAATACTCCTCCACTGACCACCAAGCTGCCTGCCCGTGTATCCATGTAACCGATGTAAAACTGCCATGAGCCTATTGTTTGTTATTTTAGGCCTTTGATAGCCTGTCTGCGGTCCCTACTTTAAATACTCCTCCACTGACCACCAAGCTGCCTGCCCGTGTATCCATGTAACCGATGTAAAACTGCCATGAGCCTATTGTTTGTTATTTTAGGCCTTTGATAGCCTGTCTGCGGTCCCTACTTTAAATACTCCTCCACTGACCACCAAGCTGCCTGCCCGTGTATCCATGTAACCGATGTAAAACTGCCATGAGCCTATTGTTTGTTATTTTAGGCCTTTGATAGCCTGTCTGCGGTCCCTACTTTAAATACTCCTCCACTGACCACCAAGCTGCCTGCCCGTGTATCCATGTAACCGATGTAAAACTGCCATGAGCCTATTGTTTGTTATTTTAGGCCTTTGAGAGCCTGTCTGCGGTCCCTACTTTAAATACTCCTCCACTGACCACCAAGCTGCCTGCCCGTGTATCCATGTAACCGATGTAAAACTGCCATGAGCCTATTGTTTGTTATTTTAGGCCTTTGATAGCCTGTCTGCGGTCCCTACTTTAAATACTCCTCCACTGACCACCAAGCTGCCTGTGTATCCATGTAACCGATGTAAAACAGCCATGAGCCTATTGTTTGTTATTTTAGGCCTTTGATAGCCTGTCTGCGGTCCCTACTTTAAATACTCCTCCACTGACCACCAAGCTGCCTGCCCGTGTATCATGTAACCGATGTAAAACTGCAGTATTTTGCTTATAAAAAAGAAAATACTGGAGAGATATCAAATGCAGACATTTTAACATTAAAAACAAAAACACATACAACAAAAAACTGGTACAGTACAAAAATTGGCCACCAGCTACAAAAACTTTCTCCTGCAAGTAGTTAACTGAAAGGTTTTTTTCCATTGAAAACACAGATATGGCATCCACCGAGTGTTGTCCTGTCGCGTCTTCTTTATATTATTGCCAAGAAGCTGCAACTGAATAAAGCTGTGCTTCAACCTTCTGTTCCAAATTACGATTGTTAAAAATGAAATTGGCTGTTCCGGCCTACTAAAGGTGTCTGCCCCTGCCTGGTGTTGTCCTCAACTGAATAAAGCTGTGCTTCAACCTTCTGTTCCAAATTACGAATTTTAAAAATGAAATTGGCTGTTCAGGCCTACTAAAGGTGTCTGCCCCTGCCTGGTGTTGTCCTCAACTGAATAAAGCTGTGCTTCAACCTTCTGTTCCAAATTACGATTGTTAAAAATGAAATTGGCTGTTCCGGCCTACTAAAGGTGTCTGCCCCTGCCTGGTGTTGTCCTCAACTGAATAAAGCTGTGCTTCAACCTTCTGTTCCAAATTACGAATTTTAAAAATGAAATTGGCTGTTCAGGCCTACTAAAGGTGTCTGCCCCTGCCTGGTGTTGTCCTCAACTGAATAAAGCTGTGCTTCAACCTTCTGTTCCAAATTACGATTTTTAAAAATGAAATTGGCTGTTCCGGCCTACTAAAGGTGTCTGCCCCTGCCTGGTGTTGTCCTCAACTGAATAAAGCTGTGCTTCAACCTTCTGTTCCAAATTACGAATTTTAAAAATGAAATTGGCTGTTCCGGCCTACTAAAGGTGTCTGCCCCTGCCTGGTGTTGTCCTCAACTGAATAAAGCTGAGCTTCTACCTTCTGCCTATTATTAACTGCTTTTTTTTAATAAAATTGGCTGTTCCGGCCTACTAAAGGTGTCTGCCCCTGCCTGTGTTGTCCTCAACTGAATAAAGCTGTGCTTCAACCTTCTGTTCCAAATTACGAATTTTAAAAATGAAATTGGCTGTTCCGGCCTACTAAAGGTGTCTGCCCCTGCCTGGTGTTGTCCTCAACTGAATAAAGCTGAGCTTCTACCTTCTGCCTCTTATTAACTGCTTTTTTTTTTATAAAATTGGCTGTTCCGGCCTACTAAAGGTGTCTGCCCCTGCCTGGTGTTGTCCTCAACTGAATAAAGCTGTGCTTCAACCTTCTTTTCCAAATTACGATTTTTAAAAATGAAATTGGCTGTTCCGGCCTACTAAAGGTGTCTGCCCCTGCCTGGTGTTGTCCTCAACTGAATAAAGCTGTGCTTCAACCTTCTGTTCCAAATTACGATTGTTAAAAATGAAATTGGCTGTTCCGGCCTACTAAAGGTGTCTGCCCCTGCCTGGTGTTGTCCTCAACTGAATAAAGCTGAGCTTCTACCTTCTGCCTTTTATTAACTGCTTTTTTTTTATAAAATTGGCTGTTCCGGCCTACTAAAGGTGTCTGCCCCTGCCTGTGTTGTCCTCAACTGAATAAAGCTGTGCTTCAACCTTCTGTTCCAAATTACGAATTTTAAAAATGAAATTGGCTGTTCCGGCCTACTAAAGGTGTCTGCCCCTGCCTGGTGTTGTCCTCAACTGAATAAAGCTGTGCTTCAACCTTCTGTTCCAAATTACGAATTTTAAAAATGAAATTGGCTGTTCCGGCCTACTAAAGGTGTCTGCCCCTCCCTGGTGTTGTCCTCAACTGAATAAAGCTGTGCTTCAACCTTCTGTTCCAAATTACGAATTTTAAAAATGAAATTGGCTGATCCGGCCTACTAAAGGTGTCTGCCCCTCCCTGGTGTTGTCCTCAACTGAACAAAGCTGAGCTTCCACATTCTGGCTTTCGGCCTATACTATCAGATATTAAACTGCATTTGGCCTACTAGTGTGGTTAGGCCCTTGAAACAGTGTCTGCTGCTCTTGGGTTTGCTACTCCACTGAACAAAGCAATGCCGCCTGTTTAGTCCTGTTACCAATTTTGATCTGCATTTAGCCTACTTTATTCTTTGGCCCTATATCTGTTTCCTCCTCATCCTGCCCATTGCCCAGCCACTGCTAGATGAGTCTGCTGGTACATTGACCTAGACCACTACATTCCCCTTGTACTCTACACAGCCAGAATCTGACCCTGCTGAAAGTAAGGTTCCCCTTCCCGCATGTTATACCACCTTACACAGGGACAAAGAGGAAGGTGCAGATGAAAGTGCAGGTTCCTTCATCAGGTGCGGGGGGCATACTCGTTGGCGACGTCACTGGCACAGGGCCACTCAGAGTACGCAAAAGTGTCGCTGCTGGTGGGAGGCGCCCCCGCCATGCAAACACACCGCCGTACTTTGAGGGGCCCTGTGCCAGTGCCAATGCGAACGAGTGGGCCCCCCCTGCTTGCTCAGGATCACAGCACTTGCAACGTTGAAATACTTACCTCTCCCTGCTCCACCGCCATGACGTAGTCCACGTTTCCTGGGCCCACTAAAACCTTGAACCAGCCCTACCCCCCACAACTTTTGCCAAATGACCCCCAATTTCCAGTGCCCAACTATTATTATAAAGTTAATTAAGATTGACAAGCTTCAGAAAACAAGAATGGATGTTTTTGGCATTAAAATGGGCACTGTAGGTGTTTTCCTGGCCTCCACTCACTGCCGACTATGCTTCCCCATTGACTTGCATTGGGTTTCGTGTTTCGGTCGATCCCCGACTTTTAGCGACAATCGGCCGACTGCACTCGACTCGACTCTGGACAAAATCGGGTTTCCCAAAACCCTACTCGATCTTAAAAAAATGAAAGTCGCTCAACTCTACTGTTCACCTACCTACCCTGCCTATAGAAACTCATTTCAGCAGCCTCTATCTTTCCCCGTGTACCAGGTAATACTACACAACACCACTCAAGGCCATGTTACCTAACGGTCCCTTCCCTCACACTGAAACTAAATGACCGTCCTCCATAACCTGCTTCCCACCTCTCTATAGGACACCAAACACAGGGGAACATAGAACATACCATCTCCTGCCATATAATAGCCACCACATAAAATATCACAACATGTTAATTAACTAAATGAGTAAATTTAGAGACGTCTCTTCTAATGATGTTAGCATAGAGCAGTAATTTGTGAGATACTTACACGCAGACCTTGAAAAATGTTCTTCAGTGGAGGAGCAAGACCCTCACCAAATTTATCAACTAAGTTTTCCTGTAAAATATGTCATGTTAGTTGTTAAGTTTCTATCTGTCGTCTACATCTTCCCAATGTACATTTGTTAGATTGACAAAAAAGCAGGTGGCAACAGAAAATCAGCTGTAGGCACAAAACAGTATGATATTTGTAATGTGTTTTCTATGTAACAAGAAGAAAAAGAGGTCAACAAGTTATCCCCTAACTTGTGGATAGATGATAACTTGTTTCACTGGACAATCTCAGTGGTCGTCTCACTATCATCACAATTGATAATGGTCACAACCTCCCTCCTCCTCTGCACAATGATATCACAGAACATTATCAGAAATCATTCTCTAATAAATTAATTAAATAAGTAACAGATCTGTGATTAAAAAATCTGTATATACTTTATTAGACTTTATTTGTAGACAACTTAAGAACAAAATGAGGACATATTTTCTTACCACTCCTTCTTTGGTACCAATAGTAGCACCCAAAAAGCAACCAAGTTGTTCCTGAAATAAAAATAAAATATTTCTAACTTTTCTGTAAACATTCCATGATATTCATGCATTTGAAGTAGTAGCAATTTTATAGTATTACTGTAACTGTTCACACTTGTGTCATGGTTTATCTCTATAACAGACAGGGCAGCCACTAGGAATTTCGGGGCCCCATACTTGCAAAATGTTCGGGGCCCCCTTGAGACTCTGCCCAGGCTCTACCCCGTGAACTGTCCACAGTCAAAAGATTTTTAAAGCCGCCACCACGACAAGGTCGGGCTCTACCCTACTCTAACCTATTAAACATTTGTTAAAGTATCCAATTATCCAATACAATTTAGGTGTATTTTTATTTATTTTTCATTTTTTTAAATTACTAATACCACATACAGGGGACAAATACCACCGCACCATGACCAGACCACATATTACCACCACATAGTGACCAAATAATAGCACATAGAAGGAACAAATACCGCCACACCATGGCCGGACAACATATTACCCCCACATAGTGACTGAATGCTACAATACTGATCAGTAATAAAAAAAGACAAAACACAATACTAATATCACCATAAGCGCCAGTATTCACAGGCGATCTGTACTTAGTATGCAATGTCTGTGTACAGGTAATACAGTGATCACCGGTGACATTATACACTGGTGCTCTGTATATAGTGTATAATGTAAAGGTAATTCAGTGATCACTGATGACATTGTACACAGGACCACTGTGTATAGTATACAGTGTATAGCATCAGTGTACAGGTTTCACACTCACCAGTGACATCTCTAGGTGAAGTCCTGCATCTTTGCTTTTAATCTTCATCCAGCACAGACTGCCGTCACTTCATCCAGTCAGGGCTCGTCTCTGCAGGACATAACAGTTATCTAGAGCACCGCTTGCAGAGCACATTAATTATTTTTTTCCCAAATTCTAAACTACAACAGATGAAGAAAAAAAGCGACAGTGTTGGTCTGCACAGTAAGAGGACCGCCCCCCCATTTTAAACAGTATCCTCAAAAAATAAAATAAATACATTACTGCAGTAATAATATCCCTTAATTAGCCCCTATGGTAACAATATCCCCCATCTTGGCCCCCGTGTGTCTCATTCCTGGCTCCAGTCATATGTTCTCCTATCCTGCCCCCATGTGATGTCCCATCTTGCCCCATAATCCTGCCCCATCTGTCTCCATCCTGCCCCATATTCCTGCCCGATCTGTCTCCATTCTTGCCTCTTGTCTCCATTCTGCCCCCGTGTCTGCATTCTGCCCCAGTGTCTCCATTCTGCCCCTGTGTCTCCATTCTGCCCCCTTGTCTCCATTCTGCCCCAGTGTCTCCATTCTGCCCCAGTGTCTGCATTCTGCCCCTCGTGTCTCCAATTCTGCACCTTGTCTCCATTCTTCCCCCGTGTCTCCCATCCTGCCCGTGTCTGCATTCTGCCCCCTTGTCTCCATTCTGCCCCAGTGTCTCCATTCTGCCCCCGTGTCTGCATTTTGCCCCTTGTGTCTCCCATCCTGACCCGTGTCTGCATTATGCCCCTGTGTCTCCATTCTGCCCCCATGTCTGCATTCTGCCCCCTTGTCTGCATTCTGCCCCCTTGTCTGCATTCTGCCGCCTTGTCTCCAATCCTGCCCCGTCCATGTGTCTCCATCCTGAAACATTGCGGCTTGCCGGTTTCAAAACAAATAATAAAAAAAAAAAAGAAAAACTTTCTTCTTACCTGGCCGCGCTCATGCGGCAAAGATCAGTCTCCCGGCATTTCAGCGCGCACTCGCCGGCGAATGACAATGACATCATATGCTGGCGATGCGCGCTGACGTCAGCTGCCAGCCTCCGATTGGCTGGCGGCTTTAACTGTTGCCTTGCGGCCCAGACAGGTCCGCAAGGCAATAGAGGACACTGAACCTGCGTCTCAGATGCGTTCAGTGTACCATCAGAAGCCTGCCTCTGGGGCTCGGGCTCGATGGGCAGAAGAGGGTTTTGGCCCGATGCCCTCTCTGCCCACCGGGCCCCATACGCCAGTCAGGGCAGTAATGCCCTGATGGCGGCCCTGATAACAGAAACAGTACAGTGATGGATTTGTCAAATTTTAGATACTATCAGTACTCGGCAGATTCCATTGTCTCGTGCTACTTTAAGGTACCGTCACATTAAGCGACGCTGCAGCGATATCGACAACGATGCCGATCGCTGCAGCGTCGCTGTGTGGTCGCTGGAGAGCTGTCAAACAGACCGCTTTCCAGCGACCAACGATGCCGAAGTCCCCGGGTAACCAGGGTAAACATCGGGTTACTAAGCGCAGGGCCGCGCTTAGTAACCCGATGTTTACCCTGGTTACCAGCGTAAACGTAAAAAAAAACAAACACTACATACTTACATTCCGGTGTCTGTCCCCGGCGCTGTGCTTCTCTGCACTGTGTAAGCGCCAGCCGGAAAGCACAGCGGTGACGTCACCGCTGTGCTTTGCTTTACGGCCGGCACTGACACATTCAGTGCAGGAAGCTCTGAGCAGCAGCGCGGACGCCGGGGGACGTGACAGACATCAGAGGGTGAGTATGTAGTGTTTTTTTTTTTACTTTTACAATGGTAACCAGGGTAAATATCGGGTTACTAAGTGCGGCCCTGCACTTAGTAACCCGATATTTACCCTGGTTACCATTGTAAAACATTGCTGGCATCGTTGCTTTTGCTGTCAAACACGACGATACACGCCGATCTGACGACCAAATAAAGTTCTGGACTTTCAGCAACGACCAGCGATATCACAGCGGGATCCAGATCGCTGCTGCGTGTCAAACACAACGATATCGCTATCCAGGACGCTGCAACGTCACGGATCGCTGTCGTTATCGTTGTAAAGTCGTTTAGTGTGAAGGTACCTTTATACCATTCAGTAGGAGACACAGTGCTGCATGTAGATCAATTCTTCCAGTGAAATCTGATGGAATAAGCAATGGAGATTTCAAACAATTGTGAAAGCTAAAGAATATCTGATAATTTCCCCTAATATATTATTTTGGGTATGTGTCACTTGTTGTAATTGATCCTCTATGTGTAACAGTAATTGTATATCTGCTCCAGGTCTATTTTTGCATTGATGATGAATCCATCAGCAGCGGTTCTCTTATTTGTTATATATCTGTTTCATAGCCATACTCCCCAGAGGCGGCTGCACCACTGCTGGGAGCTATATAGCATTAGTGATTTCCTGCAGTCACTACTAAGGGGATCTCAGATCATGGAAATCTGAGCTCTGCCCCATACTGGCTTCAGGGAGAGTTTTATCATGTGTCGGGAAGTGGAGGAGTTGGAGAATCGTCAGCCTACTTATGTCAGTTGTCTGCTATAAATGCTTTGCTCACTCCGGTCCTGATAATGAGGAATCATGTTGTAGTCAGGTGCGCCAGATTCATTAAGAGGCATTTTTGATTAACTCAATATTAAAGCTAGCCATGATGACCAATCGTCACAGGCGCCATTTTGATTAAGATAACTTTTTTCCAACAAAACAAAATGACTAAATAAAATGAATATATACCTACTTACATTGTATCATGCTACAGAGCAGACACCTACATGATGAATGTTATTTTTTTTCGCAAACAATAGTATATTCAGTATGTAAAATAGTGGGCAAGTGACTGAAGGATCAGAGACCTGTCATAAGTCCATACTGAGGCATACAAAGCCCCGTCCACTGAAAACTGCAAATAAAGATGAAACAACAACCACAGGACGGATTTCATCACCCAGGTATCATTGTAATCAGTGTAACGGCGCTGACCTGACACTGTCTGTAGTTTACTGAGCACAATCCTGCTGACAGGTTCACTTTAAGCAACTGCTCCTGGACAGCCACACTGCTCCTGCCTGTCCATTCTGTTCTATGCTGCGCTGCTACTGGGAACCCGACCCTGCACCAGCACTTCTGTCTAGAAAATGGCTGCTGATGGGGAAGCATGTGACCAGACCATGTGATGTCATTTTATTTTTTAACAGCCCAACACTGTGTTATTAGACAGACTTTTGGTCTCCATCTGTTTACTTATAGCAATATATATTGAGGTCACTTTGCCATAATTAAGGCTGTGTTTGCACCCTAGAATTTGAAAAGAATTGGACACAATCCTAGGAGACCTCAGAGTGTTATACACGGTTTTTATTTTTAAGGCAAATGGAGGCTCAGGTGAAGTTTTGATTTGCTGCAAATTCCATTTCTGGCTAAATTTGAGCAAACCTGTCTAATTTAGAGAGATTCACTGATCCTTACGCCTGATTTATTTATTCCATATATATTTGTGTGTATTGTGAGGCTGTGGCCTCTGATACAGCTAGGGGGCGCTGTTTGTTCTCCCCAGAATGTGCATGCAGATGGATGAAGTCCATAGGTGTGCATGAGAGTCACGGATTTCCGGTCCGGGTTTTCCATGTGACTGAAGGCCACAGGTTTGTGTGTGTTTAAAAACCCTGCAGTAAGGGGTATGGGTGTGTCAGGTGTCAGGACATGTCAGGTGTGCGAGGTGCACGTCAGTGTCAGTCTGGTGTGTGCTGGTCTGCAGAGTGCAAGGAGGCAGAGGCCAGCAGAGCCAGCACCCAGGGCAGCTGAATAGCTTTGCACCCACAGCATACACAGAGATGCAAGTCGTCCATGGTACTGGTCTCGGATGTGGACAGTCCTGGGCCCGGAGGTGGATGTCCTGTGCCTGAAGGAGTCGGATGTGGACAGTTCTGTGCCCGGAGGTGGATGTCCTGTGCCCAAACGAGGACTAGCATGTGCAAAGATTGCAAACAGGTAGATATGGTGCCCGGCTGCTATCCGGAGGATATCCTGAACTGTGTACGACTGTGTGAGTAAAAAGTCTGTAAAGAGACTGTGATACAGCGATGCAGGACACCCACACAAACTAGTCAGAGGAGGGCTGGCGTGTGTAGTGTCTGCAACATATGAGGCTGTGTGTATGGAGACGTACAGAGACTGTGAGATGGCGTGTGGTCGCCCAGAGAAACTGGACAAGGGAAGTCTGGCCTGTTCAGGGACAGCAAATCTAAAGCCATGTGATATGTATTGCTTTGAACTGGTGTAAACTGGTCACTGATAATATCCACTGAAGTTATATGCATTTATGTGAATTGGACTTTAATGCTGTGAAGAAACACATTAAAAGAGACTTTTGTGTTTGAATTTGTGGGTCACTGCTTCTTCACTGCGTACGATGCAACTGCAGCTTTACAGTATATAATCTTTTTTTATCAGGTCACCCACAGTCACACTTTCTGTATAGGTCAATATTGAGGTTTTATTTTGGAAGGTACCTTAAAATAATGGTAATGATCAGCCAGACAATTGATATAAGTGGGCAAATACTAAAGATATTTATTTGTGTTATCCTATATTTGCCCATAAATTATCATCTCGAGTACCAAACCATGTTCACTTTTTGGTGTCTTAAAGAAATTACTTATTACAATGTGTCACATGAAAAGCTGTGTGGTGTTGTTTACTTACACTGAAAGTTCAATTACCAGGTGATTATCATTATCCAGGCTACAGAAAGTACATGCTAGTCTGAGTCTGACTCCTCCTGTGATTAGCAGCTTACTGTCTATAGATATGTACACAGAGAGCCTGGTGTTGGCAGGGTTAGCTTTCCCAGCTCTGCTGCCTTGCTAAATCTAATAGTGTCAGAACGGCTGCACCCAGTAAACTCCATCATTGGATTCAGGATCTCTTTCTCTACATCATGTTGCTCTGAGATGAGGTAGAAAACTCTGCTGACAGATTCTCTTTAAATATAAATTAATTTAAAAAATCACAAACTTACCAAGAGTTCAAAGATGTCAAATGCAGATAAAGCGTCGATACCTTTCTAGAAATGAAGATCAATAAGTAACAAGGTAAATTACAGTGAGCTCTCAGCCTTATTCACCATAATGATCTCTGTTGGGTTTCTGCCACTGTGTCCATCCATCAATCAAGGGCAGCATACAGTGCTATTTGTCCAATATTTTCACCAGAATCTTAAACAGCGGCTCCTAACAAAGCCCCTAATGTAGAGTTAATAATAATAATTTTATATAGCGCCAACATATTCCGCAGAGCTTTACATTATAGAGAGGATTTGTACATACAGTAGACATTACAGCATAACAATAAACACAGATGAAAACATATACCAAGAGGAATGAGGGCCCTGCTCGCAAGCTTACAAACTATGAGGAAAAAGGGGTTGAACACATCTTACGGAGAACCTGACAGCTGACACGTGCTGCCCGAACCACAGACATCATGTATCAGACACTGACTCCATCATTTCAGCCAGGTATGTTCTATTCTGTAACGCTATGGTATGTCAGAGAAAGACATACATTTAACCCCTTTCTGCCATTAGATGTACTATTCCGTCCATGTGGGGTGGGCCCTACTTCCCAAGGACGGAATAGTACATCCAGCACGATCGGCCTCGCTCACGGGGGGAGCGCGGCCGATCGCGGCCGGGTGTCAGCTGCCTATCGCAGCTGACATCCGGCACTATGTGCCAGGAGCGGTCACGGACCGCCCCCGGCACATTAACCCCCGGCACACCGCGATCAAACATGATCGCGGTGTGCCGGCGGTACAGGGAAGCATCGCGCAGGGAGGGGGCTCCCTGCGTGCTTCCCTGAGACCCCCGCAGCAACGCGATGTGATCGCGTTGCTCCGAGGGTCTCCTACCTCCTTCCATGCTGCATGTCCCAGATCCAAGATGGCCGCGGCCTCCAGGTCCTGCAGGGAGGGAGGTGGCTTAACGAGTGCCTGCTCAGAGCAGACGCTGGTAAGCCTGCTTTGCTCTAAGTCAGATCGGTGATCTGACAGAGTGCTATGCAAACTGTCAGATCACCGATCTGTGATGTCCCCCCCTGGGACAAAGTAAAAAAGTTAAAAAAAATGTCCACATGTGTAAAAAAAAAAAATAAAGAAAAAATTCCTAAATAAATAAATAAATTAAAAAAAATTATTCCCATAAATACATTTCTTTATCTAAATAAAAAAATCAAACAATAAAAGTACACATATTTAGTATCGCTACGTCCGTAAAGACCCCACCTATAAAACTGTATCACTAGTTAACCCCTTCAGTGAACACCGTAAAAAAAAAAAACGAGGCAAAAAACAACGCTTTATTCTCATACCGCCAAACAAAAAGTGGAATAACACGCGATTAAAAAGATGGATATAAATATCCATGGTACCGCTGAAAACGTCATCTTGTCCCGAAAAAAACGAGCTGCAATACACCATCATCAGTGAAAAAAAAAAAAAGTTATAGTCCTCAGAATAAAGCGATGCCAAAATAATTATTTTTTCTATAAAATAGCTTTTATCGTATAAAAGCGCCAAAAACATAAAAAAAGATATAAATTAGGTATCGCTGTAATCGTACTGACCCGAAGAATAAAACTGCCTTATCAATTTTACCAAACGCGGAACGGTATAAACGCCTCCCCCAAAAGAAATTAATGAATAGCTGGTTTTTGGTCATTCTGCCTCACAAAAATCGGAATAAAAAGCGATCAAAAAATCTTCCGTGCCCGAACATGTTAACAATAAAAACGTCAACTCGTCCCGCAAAAAACAAGACCTCACATGACTCTGTGGACTCAAATATGGAAAAATTATAGCTCTCAAAATGTGGTAACGCAAAAAATATTTTTTGCAATAAAAAGCGTCTTTCAGTGTGTGACGGCTGCCAATCATAAAAATCCGCTAAGACACCCGCTATAAAAGTAAATCAAACCCCCCTTCATCACCAGCTTAGTTAGGGAAAAATTTAAAAAATTTAAAAAATGTATTTACTTCCATATTCCCATTAGGGTTAGGGCTAGGGTTAGGGCTAGGGTTAGGGTTAGGGCTATGGTTAGGGTTAGGGTTGGGGCTAGGGTTGGGACTAGGGTTAAGGCTACATTTAGGGTTGGGGCTAAAGTTAGGGTTAGGGTTGGGGCTAAAGATAGGGTTAGGGTTTGGATTACATTTACGGTTGGGAATAGGGTTGGGATTAGGGTTAGGGGTGTGTCTGGGTTAGAGGTGTGGTTAGGGTTACCGTTGAGATTAGGGTTAGGGGTGTGTTTGGATTAGGGTTTCAGTTAGAATTGGGGGTTTTCCACTGTTTAGGCACATCAGGGGCTCTCCAAACGCGACATGGCGTCCGATTTCAATTCCAGCCAATTCTGCGTTGAAAAAGTAAAACAGTGCTCCTTCGCTTCCAAGCTCTCCCATGCGAAACACCTGAAGGGTTAATAAACTTTTTGAGGGGTGCAGTTTTTAGAATGGTGTCACACTTGGGTATTTTCCATCATATAGACCCCTCAAAATGACTTCAAATGAGATGTGGTCCCTAAAAAAAATGGTGTTGTAAAAATGAGAAATTGCTGGTCAACTTTTAACCCTTATAACTCCCTAACAAAAAAAAAAATTGGTTCCAAAATGGTGCTGATGTAAAGTAGACATGTGGGAAATGTTACTTATTAAGTATTTTGTGTGACATATCACTGTGATTTAATTGCATAAAAATTCAAAGTTGGAAAATTGCGAAATTTTCACAATTTTCGCCAAATTTCCATTTTTTTCACAAATAAACGCAGGTAATATCAAAGAAATTCCACTATCATGAAGTACAATATGTCACGAGAAAACAATGTCAGAATCACCAGGATCCGTTGAAGCATTCCAGAGTTATAACCTCATAAAGGGACAGTGGTCAGAATTGTAAAAATTGGCCTGGTCATTAACATGCAAACCACCCTTGGGGGTGAAGGGGTTAAAAGCCATGACACACGGGTGACTGATCCAAAAGGCAGAGTGTCACAGTTTCTGGTCCATGCTGCCTGTCGTTCAAGGACCTACTGTCAGGTTCACTTAGACCTAATTCACACATCTGTATTTCTGGTCAGTACATTAGTATTTGTAAATCAAAACAAGGAATAGTTTAACCCCTTAACGACCGCCAATATGCCTTTTAAGAGCGGTAGTTAAGGGTACTTAAACACTGTGGAAAAAGTGTATAGCGCCCCCCAGAGTCTGATTTTCTCCGGGGTCTCGGCTACCGGGGGTATCTGCGACCCCAGAGAACATGGTTCGGGTTGGCTTTTTAAAATAGTCTGATTTGTCATTAAATTTCTCTTTCTCACATCAGAGGAAAGAGAAATAGAGTCCCCCGATCCCCTCCAGTACCTCCCAGTGTCCCTGAATCCTCCTGCATCCACCCACGGCCACCGGCGTTTTCTTCTGGGAACAAAATGGCGGGGGCATGCGCAGTGTGCCCACCGAGATCTGCCGGCTGGCACCCGGCAACAATAGAAGATTTATCCTATAGGGTCTATCACGGTGATCAAAATAAAAATTAGTGAATAAAACCCCCTTTTATCACCCCCTTAGATATGGAAAAATAAAGAAATAAAAAAAATAAATTTATTTCCATTTTTCCATTAGGGTTAGAGTTGGGCTAAAGTTAGGGTTAGGGCTATTATTAGGGTTAGGGTTGGGATTAGAGAAAGGGTTGGGATTAGGTTAGGGGTATGTTGGGATTAGGTTTATGGTTAGTGTTGGGATTAGGGTTAGGGGTGTGTTGGGGTTAGGGTTGTGGTTAGGGTTGAGATTAGGGTTAAGTGTGTTGTGGGGTTAGGGTTGTGTTTAGGGTTAAAGTGAGTTGGGCTAATGTTAGGGTTAGGGTTGGGATTAGGGTTAGGGGTGTGTTGGGGTTAGGTTTGTGGTTAGGGTTATGGTTGGGATTAGGGTTAGGGGTGTGTTGGGGATAGGGTTGGAGTTATAATTGAGAGGTTTCCACTGTTTAGGTACATCAGGGGGTCTCCAAACGCGACATGGTGCCACCATTGATTCCAGCCAATTTTGCGTTCAAAAAGTCAAACGGTGCTCCCTCACTTCGGAGCCCTGCCTGTTGTGAATTCTGCTCTTGGGTTCCCTCCGGTGGTTGTTGGTGGTAGTGCAGTTGTCTCTGGGTTGTAATCCAGGGCAGGTGATTCTGCTGATTGCAGCTCTACTAAGTATTTAGGTGTGCAGGATCCATTAGTCCCTGCCAGTTGTCCATTGTTCTTGGAGGGAATGCATCTCTGTCTGGTTCCTCATGCCCTGCTGTCAATTCAGCTAAGATAAGTGTCTGGTTTTTTCCTCTGCTGCACACATGCGGTGTGCTTTGCAATTCAGTGCAATTTATTGTGTTTTTGTCCAGCTTAGACTTTGTTTGGATTTTTCAGTCATGCTGGATTCTCAGGAGATGCAGATATACATTCTATGTCTTTAGTTAGATGTAGAATATTTGTATTATCTGCTGTGGATATTTTTAGGGTGAGTGTCCACGGTAACTAAACGCTGCGTGTTTGACGCTGCGCAGAGCTGCAGCGTCAAACACGCAGCGTCCAGATGTTCCAGCATAGTGGAGGGGATTTTTTGAAATCCCATGTCCACTATGCGTGGAAACCTGCACGCGGCGGCCCTGCGACTCCGGACATGCTGCGCGTCTTTTCAGATCGCAGCATGTCCGTGCTACCTGCGGCGACCGCTGCGCTGCCGCAAGTAATATCACAGGGCCCTATGGCGAGGGGTGCGATGATCCCGAATGTGTACAGTACACATCCGGCATCCTTGCGTCCCAGAAAGGGGGCGGGGCTTAGCGCCGAGCGGCTTCGCCGCTCCGGTGATACCGCCGGCCATCCTGACCGTGGACACGAACCCTTAGGGTTTTAATACTGACCGCTTAGAATTCTGTGCTATCCTTTTCTATTTAGCTAGAAGTGCCTCTTTTGCTAAATTCTGTTTTTCTGCCTGCGTGTGTCTTTCCTCTTATACTCACAGTCAATATTTGTGGGGGGCTGCCTTTCCTTTGGGGTTCTGCTCTGAGGCAAGATAAAATTCATTTTCCATCTATAGGGGTATTTAGTCCTCCGGCTGTGTTGAGGTGTCTAGGATGTGTTAGGTACATCCCACGGCTACTTCTAGTTGCGGTGTCAGTTTAGGGTTTGCGGTCAGTACAGGTACCACCTACTCCAGAGAAAGTCTCATGCGGCTCCAAGGTCACCGGATCATAACACCTGCCATGAACCCAAACAGTGACTTTTACCCACATATGGGGTATCGGTGTACTGACGAGAAATTGCACAACACATTTTGTGGTTCATTTTCTCCTGATACCCTTGTAAAAATAAAAAATTGGTTCTAAAGTAATTTTTTTGTGAAAAAAGTAAAATGTTAATTTTTTCCTTCCACGTTGCTTTAGTTCTTGTAAAGCACCTGAAGGGTTAATAAACATCTTGAATATGGCTTTGTGCACCTTGAGGGGTGCAGTTTTTAGAATGGTGTCACTTTTGGGTATTTTCTTTTAGATTGACCCACTTCAAATGTGAAGTGGTCTCTAAAAAAATGGTTTTGCAAATTTTGCTGGAAAAATGAGAAATTAAGTATTTTGTATGACATACCTCTGTGATTTAAGGGCACAAAAATTCAAAGTTTGAAAATTGTAAAATATTCTAATTTTTCGCTATATTTTCATTTTTTTCATAAATAAACGCAAGTTATATGGAAGAAATTTTACCACTAACATGAAGTACAATATGTCACGAAAAAAACAGTATCACAATCAGAGGGATCCGTTAAAGCGTTCCAGAGTTATAACCTCATAATGTGACAGTGGTCAGAATTGTAAAAATTAGCTTGGTCATAAAGTATCAAATTGGCTCTGTCACTAAGGGGTTAAAAACTCAGAAGAGGTGAGAATTTTTCTGTTTGTAGAGAATATTCCTGATTTGGGATTACAAATACAGATGGAAAAGACTGAACAAATACTGACATGTGATTCCCTATTCCAGGGGACACAACTCCAGCCCTCAAGGGCCACCAACAGGTCATGTTTTCAGGATTTCCTTAGTATTGCACAGGTGATCATTTAATCGCCTGCACAGGTGATGATTCCAACACCTTGTGCTAAGGAAATGCTGAAAACATAACCTGTTGGTGGCCCTTCAGGACTGGAGTTGTGCACCTCTGCCCTTTTCAGTAGCTTGCTTCAATTGATTTGTTGTGGAATCTCCCCTAGAATTTTCAACACAATCGTGAAAATCTTAATGTTGTTTGATTCACACAAATCAATTATCAACATTTTCTTTATTTAAAATCTCTGAATTCAGATGTTACTCTTAACCCCTTAATGACCTTGGGATTTTCCATTTTTCCGTGTTTGTTTTTCGCTCCCCTCCTTCCCAGAGCCATAACTTTTTTACTTTTCAATCAATTGGCCATGTGAGGGCTTATTTTTTGCGGGACGAGTTGTACTTTTGAACGACATCATTGGTTTTACCATGTCGTGTACTAGAAAACGGGAAAAAAATTCCAAGTGCGGTGAAATTGCAAAAAAAGTGCAGTCCCACACTTGTTTTTTGATTGGCTTTTTTGCTAGGTTCACTAAATGCTAAAACTGACCTACTATTATGATGCTCCAGGTCAGTACGAGTTCATAGACACCTAACATGACTAGGTTATTTTTTATCTAAGTGGTGAAAAAAATTTCCAAACTTTGCTAAAAAAAAAAAAATTGCGCCATTTTCTAATACTCGTAGCGTCTCCATTTTTCATGATCTGGGATCAATTGAGGGCTTATTTTTTGTGCGCCAAGCTGGTGTTTTTAATCATACAATTTTGGTGCAGATACGTTCTTTTGATCGCCCGTTATTGCATTTTAATGCAATGTCGCGGCGACTAAAAAAACGTAATTCTGGCATTTCGAATTTTTTTCTCGCTACGTCGTTTAGCGATCAGGTTAATGCTCTTTTTTTATTGATAGATCGGGTGATTCTGAATGCTGTGATACCAAATATGTGTAGGTTTGATTATTTTTTTTATTGATTTATTTTGAATGGGGCGAAAGGGGGGTGATTTAAACTTTTATATTTTTTTTACACATTTTTTTTTAACTTTTTTTTAAACTTTTGCCATGCTTCAATAGCCTCCATGGGAGGCTAGAAGCTGGCACAACACGATCAGCTCTGCTACAAAGTAGCGATCTGATGTTCGCTGCTATGTAGCAGAAATGCAGGTGTGCTGTGAGCGCCAACCACAGGGTGGCGCTCACAGCTGCCGGGGATCAGTAACCATAGAGGTCTCAAGGACCTCTATAGTTACTATTCAGAAGCATCGCCGACCTCCGATCATGTGACGGGGGTCGGCGATGCACTCATTTCCGGCTGCCCGGCCGGAAGCGCCGGTTAAATGCCGCTGTCTGCGTTTGACAGCGGCATTTAACTAGTTAATAGCGGCGGGTGAATCGCGATTTAGCACGCCGCTATTGTGGGCACGTCAGCTGTTCAAAACAGCTGACATGTCCCGGCTTTGATGCGGGCTCACCGCGGAGCCCTGTATCAAAGCAGGGGATCTGACCTCGGACGTACTATCCCGTCTGAGGTCAGAAAGGGGTTAAATCTATGGCAAATTATAGGAAAATCTCCATGGAACGCGGCTTATATTTTTGTCATTTTAAAGTATTTTTAAGACCGCCATCACATGTCCTTTTTTCCAGTATGTGTGCACTCATAAACATACCCATTATAACCTGAGACTTGTCTGTTTTTTTTTCCTGCAACACGGATGATAACGGCTACTTTATGGCTATCTGCACACATAGGGAGGGTCCTCTGCAGGTTCTCCCGCAGCGGATTTGATAAATCTGCAGGGCAAAACTGCTGCGGTTATCCCTGCATATTTATCGCGGTTTCCGCTGTGGGTTTACTCCTACTATTGATGCTGCATATGCAGCAATATGCAGCATTAATAGTAATGTTAAAAATAATAAAAAAATTGGTTATACTCACCCTCTGACGTCCCGATCTCCTCGGCGCTGCACGCGGCGGTCCGGTTCCAAAGATGCTGTGCGAGAAGGACCTTCGTGACGTCACGGTCATGTGACCGCTACGTCATCGCAGGTCCTGCTCGCACAGCAACCCTGCGACCGGATGGCTGCGTGCAGCGCTGAGAGGTGAGTATATCATTATTTTTTATTTTAATTCTTTTTTTTTACACAAATATGGTTCCCAGGGCCTGGAGGAAAGTCTCCTCTCCTCCACGCGGGTACCATCTGCACATGATCCGCTTACTTCCCGCATCGTGGGCATAGCCCCATGCGGGAAGTTAGTGGATCATTGCATTCCTATGTGTGCAGAATCGCCGCGATTCTGCACAAACAAGTGACATGCTGCGGAATGTAAACCGCTGCATTTCTGCACGGTTTTTCCCACAGCATGTGCACAGCGGATTGCGGATTCCATAGGGTTGGAAACTGCTGTGGACCCGCAGCTGCAGAAACGCTGCGATTCCGCGGTAAAAACCGGTACGTGTGCACATAGCCTACACGATGCAGATTTAGAGCAGAAACGCTGCAGAACTGCACTGTGATTTACAGTACAATGTAAATCAATGTGAAAAAAAAAAGCTGTGCACATGGTGCAGATTTTTCTGCACCATGTGCACAGCTTTTTTTTTTCAGATTGATTTACATTGTACTGCACAGAAACTGCATCAAATCTGCAGATGCAGATTTAGTGCAGAAAATTCTGCACCACATTTCCTACGTGTGCACATAGCCTAGTCTGTGGATCTATGAAAAACATGTACAGCACATGGAAGCCATCAGTCTGCAGTCCGCGTGCTGTCCGTGTGTAACATTGAGAAGTATAGGAGAAGCTTTGTCATGTAATTCTTTATCTGCTGATGACTGATGGAAGGAGCAGACACACGGATGACTCACTGATGGAAAACACTGATGACAATGGGTCTGTTTTGTTCACGTACGTGCGTTATATCCATTTGGGAAAGGGGTCGAATTTTGTGGAGGTTTTTTTCAAAGAGGCATGCTCTGGGTATGCCTTTTTAGAAGTGTTTTCTTTTCCCATGGTTTATTATTATAAACACTATCAAATGCTGTAAAAACTTATTTTGTGTTTATAAATTACTAAAAAATAGTGTTTGTGAGGACGGCATTAAGGAAGGGCAACGGTAATTTTTTGTAACTAAATAGTATAATAGCATAATGTATGATTAAGGGGTTTTCTAGTTTCAAAAAACTGCTCTCACCGGGTTAAAAAACAAACAAACTGTGCTTTACACATCCTTGTAAGGTCCAGTGCTGAGTCCCTGCTGCTGCTTCTGGCGTCTGGTATCGGCTGCCATGCTGACATCGTGTCCACAGCGCCGCAGCCAGCCAAAAAGCTCAGCAACTTTGAGCAGCTTGTGGCATCAATGCGGGCAGAGCCGCTGAGCTCGCTTATTGGCTGCAGCGCTGCTGATGTTGTGTCAGTGCTGCAGACAATCACAGAGACTGGGAGCAGTAGCAGAGACTCAGCGCTGGATCCAAGGAGGGCGAGTAAGGGACAGCTTGTTTTTAGAAAACAAACTTCCGCCAGGGGATAAAACTAGGTAGCGAGAAAAGGAGTCTTCCAGGAGGAGACATTAGTATATGTGCCGGACTACTTGTCGGACTTTACATCACCTGACATATAAAGAAGGGGGAGGGGAATGCAAAGATGGAACTAAGATGGGCTGAAAGCAAAATCAAGCCGTGACAATACCGATGGCAGAAAAGCATTGAATGAGCACAGAAAGAAGGCTGAAGTCCTCCTTTATGCTTATTATTCACATTCACATTCTTAGGGCTTATTTCCACTTGCGAGCAACTCGGATGAGTCTTGCACGGCAATACCCGGCACTGCACCCCGCACTCTGGAGCGGAGCGTGTGGCTGCATGTATTCCTATGCGGCCGCACGCTCCGCTCTGAGTGCCGGCAGCAGCGCCGGGTATTAATATGCGAGACTCATCCGAGTTGCTCGCAAGTGGAAATGAGCCCTTACCTTACAAAACAGATCATATAGCTTGATAGAAAGTCAAAAAGGTGGCGCAAAGTCTAGGTGCTAATAAGAATTTCCTGCAGCACTACCCAACAAACCTCCACTAACGGTTTGTAAAATGATACAAATAAACGTAATAGTATACCACCCAGTGTATACAGGTACGCGCAGAGAATAGCACAATCTTACAGAAGGCTTGACCTTTAATTAATATAAGAGTCTTCCTACCTCCGTAGGTGGATGAAAAGTCCGTAGTATTTCTTTTTCCGTTCTGAAGTCCAACATGGAACGTGGTAGGAACGTGTTCCTACCACGTTCCATGTTGGACTTCAGAACGGAAAAAGAAATACTACGGACTTTTCATCCACCTACGGAGGTAGGAAGACTCTTATATTAATTAAAGGTCAAGCCTTCTGTAAGATTGTGCTATTCTCTGCGCGTACCTGTATACACTGGGTGGTATACTATTACGTTTATTTAGATCATATAGCTTGTCAAGCAGGTTTGGGATTGAGCTCTTCCATAAAAAACAAAATAAAACAAAAATGTTATTCATTACCATTTTGTAGTTAGAAATTAAATTTGAGAAGAAATACATAATAAAGTGATACTTTGACTAAGGGCTCATACCCACTTGCGAGAAAAAAACGGTCCGTAATCTGGACAAAAAAAATTGGATGCAAACTATGCGATTGTCATGCGAGTTCAATGCGATTTTTACTTGCACCATCCGTTTTACATCCGTATGACATCCGTACGCAATGCGTTTTTTTTACTCTGCAACTATTTTTATACAATCATTTACAGGACCATTTACAGTGTTCTATGCCACAGAATGGTAAGGTATCCGTAAAAAACGAACGGAATGCGGATGGTCCATATTCCGTGCATTTTTTTCTCGCACCCTTTGACTTGCATTGGCGAGTCTCGTCCTGCGATTTTTTTCTCAGTCCGATTTCGGCTGAGAAAAAAATCGCAAATGAGAAGTCACCTATTGAATAACATTGGTCCGAGTGCAATCTGATTTTTTATCGGATTGCACTCGTCCATTTTTCTTGCAAGTGGGTACGAGCCCTAAGGAGTGCATCTGCTCACGAATTTTCCAAGATATCGCTTAGTTGATTTATTGCTTTATGATGTGAGCCGATATCTAAGTTACCAGCCACGTGACTATCCTGCCATGCAAGCAGCGCTGTCTTTGCTGTTGCACTTCTGACCTGGGGTGTGCTCTATTTTTTGCACTGCATGCAATTTACATGGGGCTGTACATAGGATGATGATTTTTCTTTTTGCTTTATGCTTCTGCTTTTTTTTCTGTGGCAGTACTGTATGTTATTTCACATGTGCAGCCAGGTGCAGTATACTGCAGTATTATGTGCCCTCTCTGACTCTTTGGAGTGTTGGCTTTACAATTCAGTATTTGCTATATTTACAGTTAGGTCCATATATATTTTTGGTTACAGACATTACCACAATGAATTTTAAACAAAACAATTCAGATGCAGTTGAAGTTCAGACTTTCAGCTTTCATTTGAGGGTATCCACATTAAAATTGGATGAAGGGTTTAGGAGTTTCAGCTCCTTAACATATGCCACCCTGTTTTTAAAGGGACCAAAAGTAATTGGACAATTGACTCCAAGGCTATTTCATGGACAGGTGTGGGCAATCCCTTCGTTATGTCATTCTCAATTAAGCAGATAAAGGGCCTGGAGTTGATTTGAGGGGTGGTGCTTGCATTTGGAAGGTTTTGCTGTGAAGTAAACATGCGGTCAAAGGAGCTCTCCTTGCAGGTGAATCAAGCCATCCTTAAGCTGCGAAAACAGAAAAAACCCATCCGAGAAATTGCTACAATATTAGGAGTGGCAAAATCTAGAGTTTGGTACATCCTGAGAAAGAAAGAAAGCACTGGTGAACTCATCAATGCAAAAAGACCTGGGCGCCCACGGAAGACAACAGTGGTGGATGATCGCAGAATAATCTCCATGGTGAAGAGAAATCCATTCACAACAGCCAACCAAGTGACCAATACCCTCCAGGAGGTAGGCGTATCAATACCCACATCTACCATAAAGAGAAGACTGCATGAAAGTAAATACAGAGGGTTCACTGCACGGTGCAAGCCACTCATAAGCATCAAGAATAAAAAGGCTAGACTGGACTTTGCTAAAAAACATCTAAAAAAGCCAGCACAGTTCTGGAAGAACATTCTTTGGACAGATGAAACCAAGATCAACCTCTACCAGAATGATGGAAAGAGAAAAGCATGGCAAAGGCGCGGTCCAGCTCATGATCCAAAGCATACCACATCATCTGTAAAACACGGCGGAGGCAGTGTGATGGCTTGGGCATGCATGGCTGCCAGTGGCACTGGGTCACTAGTGTTTATTGATGATGTGACACAGGACAGAAGCAGCCGAATAAATTCTGAGGTATTCCGAGACATACTGTGTGCTCAGATCCAGCCAAATGCAGCCAAACTGATTGGTCATCGTTTCATACTACAGATGGACAATGACCCAAAACATAAAGCCAAAGCAACCCAGGAGTTTATTAAATCAAAGAAGTGGAATATTCTTGAATGGCCAAGTTAGTCACCTGATCTCAACCCAACTGAGCATGCATTTCACTTGTTAAAGACTAAACTTCAGACAGAAAGGCCCACAAACAAACAGCAACTGAAAACTACCGCAGTGAAGGCCTGGCAGAGCATCAAAAAGGAGGAGACACAGCGTCTGGTGATGTCCATGAGTTCAAGACTTCAGGCCGTCATTGCCAACAAAGGGTTTTCAACCAAGTACTAGAAATGAACATTTTATTTAAAATTATTGAATCTGTCCAATTACTTTTGGTCCCTTTAAAAACAGGGTGGCACATGTTAAGGAGTTGAAACTCCTAAACCCTTCATCCAATTTTAATGTGGATACCCTCAAATGAAAGCTGAAAGTCTGAACTTCAACTGCATCTGAATTGTTTTGTTTAAAATTCATTGTGGTAATGTCTATAACCAAAATTGGAAAAATGTTGTCTCTGTCCAAATATATATGGACCTAACTGTATATGTGAAGATGATTAAGTAACTTTATTGAAAATAAATAAATAAAAATGTAAAAGTGCAGTGCAATAGTTTATTACACGTTTAATAGTTTTCCGTACAGTACATTACTGAATTTATTAATAAAGTTCATTTTTCTTATTTAAAACACCTAACAAAAAATATTGGTGTGGTTTTTTTGGGGACTGGAATGGATTAATAGCATTTCAATTCATTTTATTGGGGACATTTAATTTGATATGAAAGCAAATTGAGTTAAGAGCTCAGTCACAGAACGAATTAAACTCCTAAGGCCGGTTTCACACGTCAGTGGCTCCGGTACGTGCAGTGACAGTTTCCTCACGTACCGGAGCCACTGACACACGTAGACACATTAAAATCAATGCATCTGTGCAGATGTCATTGATTTTTTGCGGACCGTGTCTCCGTGTGCCAAACACGGAGACATGTCAGTGTTCGTGGGAGCGCACGTATTACACAGACCCATTAAAGTCAATGGGTCCATGTAAAACACGTACCTCACACGGACGTTCTCCGTGTGGCGTGCAGGAGACAGCGCTACAGTAAGCGCTGTCCCCCCCATATGGTGCTGAAGCCGCGATTCTTATCTTCTGTGCAGCAGCGTTTGCTGCATAGAAGATATGAATAATAGTGTTTAAAAGAAAGATCTATGTGTCCGCCGCCCTCCCACCCCCTGTGCGCCCCCCCGCTGTTCTGAAAATACTCACCCGCTTCCCTCGTTGGCTGTCGCTGCTTCCTGTCCTGGCCGTGCGTTCTACTGTATGTGGTCACGTGGGGCCGCTCATTTACAGTAATGAATATGCGGCCCCACCCCTATGGGAGGTGGAGCCGCATATTCATGACTGTAATCGTCGGCCCCACAGGACCGCATACAGTAGAAGGGGCGGTCAGGACAGGAAGCAGCGACAGCCAACGAGGGAAGCGGGTGAGTATTTTCAGAACAGCGGGGGGGGGGCGCACAGGGGGTGGGAGGGCGGCAGACACATAGATCTTTCTTTTAAACACTATTATTTATATCTTCTATGCAGCAAACGCTGCTGCACAGAAGATATGAATCGCGGCTTCAGCACGATGCAGGGGACAGCGCTAAACTTTAGCGCTGTCTCCTGCATGCTCCTTGTGGTACTCACTCGGCACACGGGCGGCACACGTGTGCCGCACGTATGTCCTACGTGAGCACACGGACACAGATAACTCCGGTACCGATTTTTTCTGGTACTGGAATTATCTGGACGTGTGAGACTGCCCTCAGTCACGGTAAGGCCGGGATCACACATGCGCGAGATACAGCCGAGTCTCGCATGGTAATCCCCGGCCCTGCCGCCTACATTCCGGAGCGGAGCATGCGGCTCCATGTATTGCTATTTTCATTGATCCTTGAATTTTGTCATGACATGTATGGGAGAAACTGAGCCCAATTATGAAATAATTTTCATCAAGCCTCAAGAGACTTGCTTTGCCCATCAATACTGTAGATTAGGCTGATCCAGCAACGAACATTAATATATTCAACCTATTATATAGTATCAGGCAGGTTAATACTGAATATTGCAATATGTTCTACTAATGTATATTTATTTCATATATTTTCATTTATAAATATATTTCATATATTTATAGAATACATTATTTATACATAATACATATAAATAAATTTCTAAGCACATTATTAATGCTGTATATTATATATATTTATATATCTATATGCTCATTGTTAATAAATTATGTTACCCCAAAAATATTGTCCAAACAGGTTGACGTCAAAGCTCCTTCAGTCTGTGGAAAAAAAGCAAAACAGTCATTGCGTCATTTATTCCCCCCCCCCCCAAAAAAAAAAAAAATAGAGAGTGCTCTCAGTGGAAGGCCGCTGTCACACATGCGAGTTTTACGGACGTAAGAGCGCAGAAACTACGTGCGTAAAACTCGCATAACATACGGCACAATGATTCTCAATGGGTCTAGTCCTATCAGCCGTATATTACGGATCCGTAATATACGGCGTTCTACGGCCGTACAAAATCGCAGCATGCTGCGTTTGTCAGCGTATTGCACAAAAAAATCGCCAATGAAAGTCTATGGGGGCGAGAAAAATACGGATTCCACACGGACCAGCAGTGTGACTTGCGAGAAATACGCAGCGGTGTTAGTGAAAAGTCGGTAATTCAATTGCCGGCTTTTCATTTCTCCTGCCTAAACCCGACAGGATATGAGTCATGGTTTACATACAGTAAACCATCTCATATCCCCTTTTTTTTTTGCATATTCCACACTACTAATGTTAGTAGTGTGTATGTGCAAAATTTCAGTGCTGTAGCTGCTAAAATAAAGGGTTAAATGGCGGAAAAAATTGGCGTGGGCTCCCACGCAATTTTCTCCGCCAGAGTGGTAAAGCCAGTGACTGACGGCAGATATTAATAGCCAGGAGAGGGTCCATGGTTATTGCCCCCCCCCCCCGTGGCTAAAAACATCTGCCCCCAGCCACCCCAGAAAAGGCACATCTGGAAGATGCGCCTATTCTGGCACTTGGCCACTCTCTTCCCACTCCCTGTAGCGGTGGGATATGGGGTAATGAAGGGTTAATGCCACCTTGCTATTGTAAGGTGACATTAAGCCAGATTAATAACGGAGAGGCGTCAATTATGACACCTATCCATTATTAATCCAATTGTTTGAAAGGGTTAAAAAACACACACACACACACATGATTTAAAAGTATTTTAATGAAATAAACACAGCGGTTGTTTTAATATTTTATTGCTCTCTCAATCCATTTGCAGACCCTCGCTTGGCAAAACAATAAACGCACAAGATACATACCCTCTGTTGAACCGTCACGTCCCACGAGGTAATCCATCTGAAGGGGTTAAAATAATTTACAAGCAGGAGCCCTGCAAATGCAGCTGTGCTCGTGCTTGTAATTCCCCGGCGAATGAAGGAAATGTAGGTCATTGACCTACATTTCCTTCAGTCGCGGTGATGCGCCCCTGCTGGATGTTCTCATGAACTGCAGCCTGGGAACTTTTTCCCACGCTCCAGGTCATATGAGGACATCCACCAGGGGGCACATCACTGCGACTGAAGGAAATGCTTGACAAAGACCATGTTATGGTCGAAACGTTGCATGGAACCATGGCTTGAATAAAGTTCGTTTTAAAGACTTTCTACACCTGGACTGAGCGCTGTTCAATATATTTTCTGGTCTGCTGGATCCAGGACGGTTCCCTGGATGTGGAACGAGTGCTCTATCTAACAGTGAGTGCTGTCAGCCTATTTTTGTTTTCTATGAAGGAAATGTAGGTCATTGACCTACATTTCCTTCATTCGCCGGGGAATTACAAGCACGAGCACAGCTGCATTTGCAGGGCTCCTGCTTGTAAATTATTTTAACCCCTTCAGATGGATTACCTCGTGGGACGTGACGGTTCAACAGAGGGTATGTATCTTGTGCGTTTATTGTTTTGCCAAGCGAGGGTCTGCAAATGGATTGAGAGAGCAATAAAATATTAAAACAACCGCTGTGTTTATTTCATTAAAATACTTTTAAATCATGTGTGTTTGTTTTTTAACCCTTTCAAACAATTGGATTAATAATGGATAGGTGTCATAATTGACGCCTCTCCATTATTAATCTGGCTTAATGACACCTTACAATAGCAAGGTGGCATTAACCCTTCATTACCCCATATCCCACCGCTACACGGGAGTGGGAAGAGAGTGGCCAAGTTCCAGAATAGGCGCATCTTCCAGATGTGCCTTTTCTGGGGTGGCTGGGGGCAGATGTTTTTAGCCACGGGGGGGGGCCAATAACCATGGACCCTCTCCTGGCTATTAATATCTGCCGTCAGTCACTGGCTTTACCACTCTGGCGGAGAAAATCGCGCGGGAGCCCACGCCAATTTTTTCCGCCATTTAACCCTTTATTTTAGCAGCTACAGCGCCCAAATTTTGCACATACACGCTACTAACATTAGTAGTGTGGAATATGCAAAAAAAATGGGGATATGAGATGGTTTACTGTATGTAAACCATGTCTCATATCCTGTCGGGTTTGGGAAGGAGAAATGAAAAGCCGGCAATTGAATTACCGGCTTTTCACAGATATCGCGCTGAAGTAAATATAAATACAGACTATATATATATATATATATATATATATATATATATATATATATATATATATATATATATATATATATATATATATATATATATATATATATATATATATATATATCTCAATGAAATATATACTGTATATATGTTTTCCCGAACATTTGAGCACATAAATCCATTAGATGTCGGTTTTGCAAGCCTGCAAGAAAATCTCGCAGTACGAATGCCATACGGATTACATACGGAGGATGCCATGCGCAAAATACGCTGACACACCCTGCCTACGGATCAATATTTTGGGAACATTTCTCCGGATTACGGCCGTATTACGGCCGTAAAATACAGACCGTATTGTCTTACGCCAAGTGTGACGCCGGCCGGAGAAACAAAATAGGAATCTTGTGGGTGATTCCTATTTTGTTTCTCCCACTGAGAGCACTCTCTCTCTCTCTCTCTCTATATATATTTTTCTACTGGCTAACACAATACCAAACCACTTTTTTTAATTTTATTTCTTTTCCAGTAATGGTGCATTTTACATATATATTCTTTTTTTTATTTTCTGCTATTTGTGTAATACATGATAATTCAAAGAGATGTGGAAAAATGTTAGTCAGCTAAAGCAAAATGCTAAACTATTTAACATCACTGTATTATGTTCTTATTTGTCATAGAAAATATTAAAAATCCTTGGTCCCTCATGTCCCTTCCCTTTTTTCTTTCGTCTTTCATGTGTCTTGAGGAGACAATGGTGGGTGCCTTTATGTAAAATGACAGTGACACAGATGTGAATCCAGATTAATTAAAATGCGAGGATTCCCCTTTTATGTCAGGTGACTGCACAGGAAGTCTATTGTCCCCACAAAGAGACAGGAAAAAACCTTGTTAGGGCCCCCAAGTGGATTAAAGAAGAAATCCCACCCTTTAGGGTATGTGCACACATTGCGGATTCTGCTGCGGATTTTTCCGCAGTGGATTTGGAAAATCCGCAGTGCAAAACCACTGCGGTTTTCACTGCGGATTTTCTCGCGGTTTCTTCTGCGGATTCCTCTGTGGATTTTCAACTGCACTTTCCTATTGGTGCTGGTTGAAAACCGCTGCAGAATCCGCACAAAGAATTGACATGCTGCGGAAAATAATCCGCTGCGTTTCCACGCAGATTTTTCCGCAGCATGTGCACAGCGTTTTTTTTTTCCCATTGGTTACATGGTACTGTAAACTTAGGGAAAACTGCTGCGGATCCACAGCAAAATCCGCAGCGTGTGCACATACCCTTACAGTGTCGCCACGGTGACAGAGCAGACAGTACGGCTCTGGGAGAAAATATGGAATATTGGATTTTCTATACATCCAATATTAATGAGACACACATTGTTGGCATTGGGATAACTAGGCCAAAATACACATTTTTTCTCATAATTATAACCCCTGCCAAAAAGTCCCAAATCCATAGGGGCCATATAACCACCAGCAGCTCGGCCATGTTTGGTCTCTAAGCATAGCTAAAATCCTGATAGAAAGGATGACATCAGTCTCGACCTTCTGTGATCGCTCTATGAGGAGTTATTACATAAATTGGGATTGCCTACAATTATGAAGTGCTGAGTCCGGCCCACAACTGGAACCCTGCAAGGTCATGGTAGAGGGGTGGGTGGGACTCAGGGTCTGATAAAAGATCAATGCCAATTATCATCAGTGTTCATAAAGATAGTTACATTTCATGTATGTAGGGACCCTGTTTATCAACAGAGCAATCGAAGCGCTCACTTTCAGCTAAACTGAATTGTCTCTGCGATCGGTGTAGTAAGTTCTCCTGTTAGTCCCTTTTACTTTATGTAACTGTTTATGCTGTATTGTTCTGTCCCCATTGTAAAATCTTTTGCATATTTTTCATAAACATTGCCTCGCTTTGGATTAAATATATAATGTAATAGTTCTGTTCCTTCTATTCTGTCAGCTACGCCTCGAAGTGATAGCTGCCGTAAACGGTGTCTATTCGACCGAATCAGAGTGGTGGTGGCAGCGAGTAGTCTGTGACCGTACCGGGAATGTGCACATATTCACTGTGCTGGAATCCGGAGGTATATATGCCATACGTTCACGGTTAATTTTCTGATCTCCAGCCTAGTGGTGCGAACAGGCTGTGGCCTTCTCTGTGGATCATCGGCCAATTGTGTAATTGTCCAGATGACAGGAGGCAGCAGAGAGCTGTTCGCTCCAAAGATCACAGCGGGTGGTACTCGTGACCTTCCCGACCTGTGATATCAGGGATTTGTGGGATTAAGAAAGTCCTGACAAATATTCGAATCCATGACATTATTAAATAGTTTTTCCCATCTATGCAAGTTATCAACTATCCACAGCACAGGTTACAACTTTCTGACCACTGGAAACCCCACTAATCCTGAGAGTCCCGTGTTCTGAAGTGCCCCTGTGGAATGGAGCGGAGGCCACACATGTGTAATGTTCTCCGCTATCTTTGGCAGTTCACACACAATCAGTGAATCAGAGGCCAGAATGTGCGGCCACCCCCTTAATTCCAATTAATAATGTCAGAGCCCCATTTTGACTTGTAGTGTCCAATTAATTATCTTATCTTATATTATCACTATTATTATTGTTAACAATAAAAAATAGTAAATAAGTACATAGTTTCAATTTATTACACTCTACATTACTACTTTATTCTTTCTGTATAGACAAAAATTACTTATAATACCAGAAAAATATTATTTCAAAGTATAATCATGTCCTTACCAGATCGCACAACACAGCTGTAACAAAGGGGAATAAGTTAAGCGCATCCTGCAGTGAGAAAAGTCACAAGATGGTTAAACATTGTGTTTTTTTGTTTTTTTTATGTGTAGAAACGTTGATATAGTACAAGCAGATCAGGTTGGCATTAGTATAAAGATTTCCTAAAATTGGACAATTTATCCTGATGTGACCAGAATGTCATTGTTTTATTCCTATATGAACGCTGATTATTAACGCTGAATATATTTCAAGCTCAACACAAACATGTGATTACTGAGCCAGATGGAAATGGCAGAGTTCATCAGCAGCAACCAAGGAAAATGTATAGGAAGCTTTATATTAATTGATTAATTAATAGACATATGTGATGTAACGATAGAGGATGCAGCAGCTGCAGATGGGACTGCGGCCTGACGTTTGGACGGCCCTGGGCCCCCCGACCATTTCTTAGCGAGGTGACTGACAAAGATTTTGCACAAGCATCATAAAATCAGCAGCTCGGATAAAGCCAGGTATATTCTTGTCCAACAGCTTCATGCCGGGCAAGATCTCTAACTTTTGTTCATATATTTCTCTTTTCTCTTAAAATATTATCATTTTCTTGTACTAGATAAACTGTATTGCTCTGAGGAAGGTCCATATTGGACCGAAAACGCTCAGCAATTGATTTGTTTGTCAGGATGTGAAATAAATTAGTCTTATCCTTCTTCAGAAACCATTGAGTGCCAAGTATTCTACACATTTGCTGCAATTAAAGGGACTCTGCCACCTGAATTTGGAAGGAACAATTTTCAGCCATAGGGGCGGGGTTTTCGGGTGTTTGATTCACCCTTTCCTTACCCGCTGGCTGCAATATTGGATTGAAGTTCATTCTCTGTCCTCCATAGTACACGCCTGCACAAGGCAAGATTGCCTTGTGCAGGCATGTACTACGGAGGACAGAGAATGACTTCAATCCAATATTGCAGCCAGCGGGTAAGGAAAGGGTGAATCAAACACCCGAAAACCCCGCCCCTATGGCTGAAAATTGTTCCCTCCAAATTCAGGTGACAGAGTCCCTTTAAGGACATGGCATAATTTCTGCCATTTCTGAAATTTTTGTGAAAATCTTGTCAAAACGCGCAACTTGATCATATTATGTGAATATACCTTTACGGATCTCAGCCACCCTTAGCATGTCCCACACGTCTGTGAAGCACGGACTGTTTTTGTATCGGAAGACCTGGCCCAGCCCATGTAGGTTATGAAGCAGTTGGCTCAAGTTGTGCGACCTGGCGGTCAGGTCGGGTCTTCGGATCCGTGTTTCACAGACTTGTGGAATCGGCCTTAGATCCGATCTTAGAACTGCACTCAGATGTCATCCAAGTGCAGTCCAGTTTCCGCAGACTCAGACAATGGAGAAGATGGAGAAACTAAATCCATATTCTCTACATCTTTGCTGCAATTTTCTCATGCGAAAGAATCAGGTCACACTAAGGTGACACTTGGATGAAACTTGAAGCAGAGTTTGAGCAAAGTGTCATTAACACAATGGATCCAAATATATATGATCCTCTGACCCCGGCCTCAGTCCGGATTAGAAACAAATCTGCCAAATCTGAAATGGCTTCAGGGTATATTCTAATGTAGTGGTCATGCTGTTGTTTATTGTTGCGGCTACTGCAAACTAACAGCAAAATGCAGAAGATTTGCATCAATTTAAAAAAATTGACAGCATTTAAAAGCAATTTTGGTAAATCATCTCAAAATAACAGGACATACCCTATAGATTCGAATGTGCGCTAATGTCATTTTAAGCATGGCAGATCTGCACCAAAAATGCCCTATAATTATTATAAAATACATTACACAATACATAAACAGCAAAAATAAACCCAAAAGGAATTTAGGACTTGTCTATGGGTAGATAGGCGTCTAGTGACAGCTATCTTATGTGTATCACCAGGATTATATCATGTAAGTATTAGCGCCCTTTTGATTTGATTACACCATTATTTGTTGCATTCACCTTTATCTTAAGGACCTTTCATCACAAACCAAGTCTGTGCTGGCAAATGTCTCAATGAATAGTCATTTATAGAGTTGAGCGACTTTTACTTTTTTAGGATCGAGTCGGGTTTCACGGTGAAATCGGCCGATTATTGCGAAAAGTCGGGGAGCCGACTGAAACACGAAACCCAATGCAAGTCAACGGGGAAGCAAAGTCGGCAATGAGTGGAGGACAGGAAAACACCTACATTGCCCATTGTAATGCCAAAAACATCAATTCTTGTTACTTAAAGGGAGGGTGCCGTGATTTTAATTTTTGTATTAATAATTATTGATTATATAATCAATTATTTTTAATACAAAACTAAATGTACTACTTTCATACTTTTTTATTTATTTCCTTTTACTTTGGCCACTGGAGGCCGCCATTTTCATTAGTGTGGATGTAAGTGTCTGGGTACGACACTTGCACTCCTCACTTACGGCAGCCATGTACATAGGAGCCAACGGTCGGACTCCGACCCCATCTCCTGCCTCACAGCTGTGACTTGGGCACGCCCACTGAGCTGCTACGTCACAGCTGTGAGAGGAGATCGCGGCCATTTTGTTTGCTGTGGGCTGCGATGACCGAAGATGTTGGGGAGAAGCTGCTGGGAGCGAGGGTCCAGGGTAAGTATCTGCAATGCTAGCAGTGATCGCAGCCTGTAATTAGTATTACAGTACAGGCTGCCATCACTGCCGACCTGCACTGTCTTGCTGAAAGCTTCCTCCCTCAGTCCAGGGGCCAGAAATCCCCCAGCAGCAGCGTGTCTCCCTGTACATGGAGCGTTATGTCTGCTGCTTCTCTGTGCAGCACTGATTTGCGGCTGGAGCCTGGATGTGTTGCACCTCATCACACTCACACAGTGACTGTCAGTGCAGCCTGGAGTCCGTGTTTCTAAAAATAGAGCAACTCTCTGCAGCCGGGGATCCCTGGGTGGTTACAAGGGGCGGCACCCAGGCTGGCCAGTAATGGTTAACCCTTCGCTGCCTGCTGTGCATGGTGCAGGAAGATCAGTGTGCAGGCAGGCAGCAGTCTGGGGGCTTCACCTATGGATCAGGTGAAAGGTCTGCACAGTGTAAAGAGGTGGGCTATGGTTGGCACAATAATATTGTTCTAACACTTGGGCTATGGTTGGCACAAGGAAGCAGACCCCAGGGGGTGATGACACTCAGCAAGCTCTAGCTTCCCAGTATGTAGTCCCAGTATGCCAGGACTGAGCTCCTAAGTGTCGTAGTCCTGCAGCTCCTCAGGTCTCCTGCCTGATCTTCCTACTATACATTCCAGAGCAGAGGGCAGGTGGCAGCAGTCTGAGACTAGTGATCCAGGGAGCAGAAGAGGAAAGACTGTGGCTGGGCCCTGACACCCACACCATACTCACTGACACTCACCCCATGCTCCCTGATACCCACCCCATACTCCCCAACACCCATCTCGTGCTCCCTGACACCCACCCCATACTCCCTGACACTCACCCCATGCCCCCTGACACCCACCCCATACTCCCTGACACTCACCCCATGCCCCCTGACACCCACCCCATACTCCCTGACACTCACCCCATGCCCCCTGATACCCACCCCATACTCACTGACACTCACCCCATGCCCCCTGATACCCACCCCATACTCCCCGACACCCATCTCGTGCTCCCTGAAACCCACCTCAATCTCACTGACACCGCAAGCCTCGTGTCTTTCAGGACAAGCTGTGAGGATCGTCACCAAGGGCGTACATACAAATCATAGGGCGACAAAGCATATGGTCTATTTGCCCCCCCCCAAAAAAAAATAAAAATAAAATATAATAATTGTGGGGGTCACAGAAGGGCATAGCTCACAACTTTCCTGCCTTTGCATAATAAATATACCACCATATATACAGGTCCTTCTCAAAAAATTAGCATATAGTGTTAAATTTCATTATTTACCATAATGTAATGATTACAATTAAACTTTCATATACTATAGATTCATTATGCACCAACTGAAATTTGTCAGGTCTTCTATTGTTTTAATACTGATGATTTTGGCATACAACTCCTGATAACCCAAAAAACCTGTCTCAATAAATTAGCATATTTCACCCGACCAATCAAATAAAAGTGTTTTTTAATAACAAACAAAAAAACCATCAAATAATAATGTTCAGTTATGCACTCAATACTTGGTCGGGAATCCTTTGGCAGAAATGACTGCTTCAATGCGGCGTGGCATGGAGGCAATCAGCCTGTGACACTGCTGAGATGTTATGGAGGCCCAGGATGCTTCAATAGCGGCCTTAAGCTCATCCAGAGTGTTGGGTCTTGCGTCTCTCAACTTTCTCTTCACAATATCCCACAGATTCTCTATGGGGTTCAGGTCAGGAGAGTTGGCAGGCCAATTGAGCACAGTAATACCATGGTCAGTAAACCATTTACCAGTGGTTTTGGCACTGTGAGCAGGTGCCAGGTCGTGCTGGAAAATGAAATCTTCATCTCCATAAAGCATTTCAGCCGATGGAAGCATGAAGTGCTCCAAAATCTCCTGATAGCTAGCTGCATTGACCCTGCCCTTGATGAAACACAGTGGACCAACACCAGCAGCTGACATGGCACCCCACACCATCACTGACTGTGGGTACTTGACACTGGACTTCAGGCATTTTGGCATTTCCTTCTCCCCAGTCTTCCTCCAGACTCTGGCACCTTGATTTCCGAATGACATGCAAAATTTGCCAGTGCTGCTTCTCTGTAGCCCAGGTCAGGCGCTTCTGCCGCTGTTTATGGTTCAAAAGTGGCTTTACCTGGGGAATGCGGCACCTGTAGCCCATTTCCTGCACACGCCTGTGCACGGTGGCTCTGGATGTTTCCACACCAGACTCAGTCCACTGCTTCCTCAGGTTCCCCAAGGTCTGGAATCGGTCCTTCTCCACAATCTTCCTCAGGGTCCGGTCACCTCTTCTCGTTGTACAGCGTTTTCTGCCACATTGTTTCCTTCCAACAGACTTACCATTGAGGTGCCTTGATACAGCACTCTGGGAACAGCCTATTTGTTGCGAAATTTCTTTCTGGGTCTTACCCTCTTGCTTGAGGGTGTCAATGATGGCCTTCTTGACATCTGTCAGGTCGCTAGTCTTACCCATGATGGGGGTTTTGAGTAATGAACCAGGCAGGGAGTTTTTAAAAGCCTCAGGTATCTTTTGCATGTGTTTAGAGTTAATTAGTTGATTCAGAAGATTAGGGTAATAGGTCATTTAGAGAACCTTTTCTTGATATGCTAATTTATTGAGACAGGTTTTTTGGGTTATCAGGAGTTGTATGCCAAAATCATCAGTATTAAAACAATAAAAGACCTGACAAATTTCAGTTGGTGGATAATGAATCTATAATATATGAAAGTTTAATTGTAATCATTACATTATGGTAAATAATGAAATTTAACACTATATGCTAATTTTTTGAGAAGGACCTGTATTTATTACATAATACTGCCATATAGGTCATACATAATGCCGCCATATATATTTTATAACATAATACTCATAAAGACCACACATTATACCTCCACATATATTTATTACATAGTACTGCCATATAGGTCATACATAGTGCCGCCAGATATATCTATTACATAATACTGTAATATGGACCGTACGTAATGTTGCCATATATATTTTTTACATAATGCTGCCATATAGATCAAACATAATATTGCTGGATATATTTATTACATAAAACTGCCATATAGATCACACATGATGCCACCATATAATGTATATTTTTAACATAGCACTGCCATATAGACCACACTTGATGCCGCTAATTATTATGTGTGACCTGTATGATGGCATTATGTGTGGTCTATATGACAGTATTATATGTGATATGTATGGTTGTATTATGTTTGATCAGTATGGTGCAATAATTAAGAACTATATGACGGGATTATATGAGAACTATATTGTGGGATTATGTGTGATCTATCTATGTGGCAGTATTATGTGAGAATTATATGGTGGTTTTATGTGTTATCTGTATGGCAGTATTATATTCAGAAAGGGGACCCATTCTATGGTGGTTCTGGTTGAGCACCTGCACGCGGGTCTGGGGTAATAGAGGGGGCAGCATGACCTCCAGTTAGGTGCAGTCAGGGCTGGTGAGGCAGCTGAAGAGAGGGGTCTCATTTTTATCGTTACTATATGGCTACATTTCCTTCCCAGCGTCACCCCGTACTTCGCCTGTCGTCTCACTTTCACACATTGCCAGGACAGGATGGAGAAGACAGGATCTAAGGAGGGGAATAGGGTCTTTGCATGCAATGTCTGGATCAGAACAGGCCATCAATCCGCAGAAATGTTTCCTGGATTTCTGTGGAGCAGACGGTCCATCCATGTGTATAAAAGACAGCGCTCTATGTGCATACAATCCCTGGCTGAACATGGTGCCCCCCTATAGGCCAGCACACTGCTCTCCTGAAATACTCTGTGCTGCTGTCACCCTGCTCCCTCCACCACATATCTCCCAGAATCCTTGCTGCCTGCCATCCTCGGTGACTGTCTACTTGTCAGTATAAGGCTGCCGTCACACTAGCAGTATTTGGTCAGTATTTTACCTCAGTATTTGTAAGCAAAAACCAGGAGTGGGTGATAACTGCAGAAGTGGTGCATATGTTTCTATTATACTTTTCCTCTAATAGTTCCACTCCTGGTTTTAGCTTACAAATACTGATGTAAAATACTGACCAAATACTGCTAGTGTGACGGCAGCCTTACTCTGCAGTCACCAACAAAATGGCTGCTCACTGGGTTCCTGAATATCATCCTCTTATCCCTTAGCAAACACCTAGAAGGGGAGGAGAGGAGACATCACACACATCAGCAGACTCCGCCCATATTTACTGCAGTGCAGTAATGTGAGCTAGTTGTACACGAGGTTTTTGTCAAATTTCAGTAGCTGCTCCCCCTAGTGTTTAAAAGTGGAAATGCCAAACCTTTTAAAATTATTTTTCATATTTTACTAAATTATAAACAAATGAAAATATTTTTTAAGAAAATGTAAACATTCATTCTTTACAATTTTTCAATTGCTGGAAAAAAAATTTTTTTGATGGCACCTTCCCTTTAAGCTTGTCAATCTTAATTTACCTTATAATAATAGTTAGGCATTGAAAACAGGGGATCATTTGGCTAAAGTTGTGGGGGGTAGGAATGGATCAAGATTTTCGTGGGGCCAGGAAACGCGGAATACGTCACGGCGGTGGAGCAGGGAGAGGTAAGTATTTCATTTTGCAAGTGCTGTGATCCTGAGCAAGCAGGGGGGGCCCACTAGTTGGCACTGGCACAGGGCCCCTCATAGTACGGGGGGGTGTTTGACGGCGGGCGGCGCCTCCCACTGCCAGAGACACTTTTGCATACTATGAGGGGCCATGTGCCAGTGCCAACGAGTGTGCCCACCCAACCCGATGAAGGAACCTGCACTTTCATCTGCACCTTCCTCTTTGTCCCTGTGTAAGGTGGTATAGTATGCGGGAAGGGGAACCTGACTTTCAGCAGGGTCAGATTCTGGCTGTGTAGAGTGCAAGGGGAATGTAGTGGTCTGGGTCAATGTACCAGCAGACTCATCTAGCAGTGGCTGGGCAATGGGCAGGATGAGGAGGAAACACAGTTATAGGCCCAAAGAATAAAGTAGGCTACATGCAGTTCAAAATTGATAACAGGACTAAACAGGCGGCATTGCTTTGTTCAGTGGAGGAAAACTGTAATGAGTGGCAGACACAGTTAGTAGGCCCAAGTAATAAAGTGGGCCAAATGCAGTTCAAAATTGGTAACAGGAGTAAACAGGCGGCACTGCTTTGTTCAGTGGAGTAGAACATCAAGGAGCGGCTGACACCGTTAGTAGGCCCAACCAAACAAGTAGGCCAAATGCATTTTCATATTTTACGTAGGGCGAAAGCCTGAAAATTGATGCTCAGCTTTGTTCAGTGGAGGAGAACACCAAGGAGCGGCAGACACCGTTAGTAGGCCCAAACAAACAAGTAGGCCAAATGCAGTTCAACATTTTATACAGGCCGAAAGCCTGAAAATTGAAGCTCAGCTTTGTTCAGTGGAGGAGAACACCAAGGAGCGGCAGACACCGTTAATAGGCCGAACCAAACAAGTTGGCCAAATGCAGTTTCATATTTTCTGCAGGCCGAAAGCCTGAAAATTGAAGCTCAGCTTTGTTCAGTGGAGGAGAAAAGCAAGGAGCGGCAGTGTTATGATCAGGTGACCTAGGAGCCGCATGAGAGACTTTCTCAGGAGTAAGTGGTATCTGTACTGACCGCAAACCCTAAACTGACACCGCAACTAGAAGTAGCCGTGGGGTGTGCCTAACACGTCCCAGACATCTCGACACAGCCGGAGGACTAACTACCCTTATAGGTGGAAATGGGAATTCTATCTTGCCTCAGAGCAGAAACCCCAAAGGATAGGCAGCCCCCCACAAATATTGACTGTGAGTATGAGGAAAGACACACGCAGGCAGAAAAACAGAATTTAGCAAAAGAGGCACTTCTAGCTAAATAGAAAAGGATAGGACAGAATTCTAAGCGGTCAGTATTCAAATCCTAAAAATATCCACAGCAGAAAATACAAATATACTACATCTAACTAAAGACATAGCAAGTATATCTGCAACTCCTGAGAATCCAGCATGACTGAAAAATCCAAACAAAGTCTAAGCTGGACAAAAACACAATGAATTGCACTGAATTACAAAGCACACTGCATGTGTGCACAGAGACAAAAAACCAGACACTTATCTTAGCTGAATTGGCAGCAGAGCATGAGGAACCAGAGAGAGATGCAATCCCTCCAAGAACAATGGACAACTGGCACTGACTAATTAATCCTGCAGCCCTAAATACCCCAGTCAGGCCTGCAATCAGCAGGGACACCTGACCAGGACTGCAAGCCAGGGACAACTGCAATACCACCAACAACCACCGGAGGGAACCCAAGAGCAGAATTCACAACACGGCAGACACCGTTAGTAGGGCCCAACCAAACAAGTAGACCAAATGCAGTTTCATATTTTCTGCAGGCCGAAAGCCTGAAAATTGAAGCTCAGCTTTGTTCAGTGGAGGAGAAAAGCAAGGCGTGGCAGACACCGTTAGTAGGGCCCAACCTAACAAGTAGGACAAATGCAGTTTCATATTTTCTGCAGGCCAAAAGCCTGAAAATTGAAGCTCAGCTTTGTTCAGTGGAGGAGAAAAGCAAGGAGCGGCAGACACTGTTAGTAGGCCCAACCAAACAAGTTGGCCAAATGCAGTTTCATATTTTCTGCAGGCCAAAAGCCTGAAAATTGAAGCTCAGCTTTGTTTAGTGGAGGAGAAAAGCAAGGAGCGGCAGACACCGTTAGTAGGCCCAACCAAACAAGTTGGCCAAATGCAGTTTCATATTTTCTGCAGGCCGAAAGCCTGAAAATTGAAGCTCAGCTTTGTTCAGTGGAGGAGAAAAGCAAGGAGCGGCAGACATCATTAGTAGGCCCAACCAAACAAGTTGGCCAAATGCAGTTTCATATTTTCTGCAGGCCGAAAGCCTGAAAATTGAAGCTCAGCTTTGTTCAGTGGAGGAGAAAAGAAAGGAGCGGCAGACACCGTTAGTAGGCCCAACCAAACAAGTTGGCCAAATGCAGTTTCATATTTTCTGCAGGCCGAAAGCCTGAAAATTGAAGCTCAGCTTTGTTCAGTGGAGGAGAAAAGCAAGGAGCGGCAGACACCGTTAGTAGGCCCAACCAAACACGCAGGCCAAATGCAGTTTAATATCTGTCTGATATAGGCTGAAAATTGAAGCTCAGCTTTATTCAGTGGAGGACAGCTGTAATGAGTGGCGCAGACAGACACACGTAGTAGGCCTCAAATAAAAAAGTAGGCTCTATGCAGTTTAAAATAGGTTACAGGGGTACACAGGCAGCATTGGTTTGTTCAACGGAGGATGATTGTAAGGAGTGGCGCAGACAGACTTAGTAGGCCTCAAATAAAAAAGTAGGCTCAATGCAGTTTAAATTTGGTTACAGGGGTACACAGGCAGCATTGGTTTGTTCAGCGGAGGACGATTGTCAGGAGTGGCGCAGACAGACTTAGTAGGCCTCAAATAAAAAAGTAGGCTCTATGCAGTTTAAAATAGGTTACAGGGGTACACAGGCAGCATTGGTTTGTTCAGTGGAGGACGATTGTAAGGAGTGGCGCAGACAGACTTCGTAGGCCTCAAATAAAAAAGTAGGCTCAATGCAGTTTAAATTTGGTTACAGGGGTACACAGGCAGCATTGGTTTGTTCAGCGGAGGACGATTGTAAGGAGTGGCGCAGACAGACTTAGTAGGCCTAAAATAAAAAAGTAGGCTCTATGCAGTTCAAAACTGGTAATAGGAGTAAACTGGCGGCATAGGTGTGTTCAGTGGAGGACAACTGTAACACTGATGACACAGTTAGTAGGCCAAAACAATAAAGTGAGGTAAATGTCTGCCAAACAAATTTTCATAAATAAACAGGTGGCATAGCTACGTACAGGGGTGGGCTCCTCTGCTGAGTAGCAGACAGTGGTAGTTGGCGCAAAGTATTAACTGGTCTAAATGGAGGCCATGCCCCCTGTATATTTTTACTATCATCTATAATTTCAACACATTTTTATTGGCAGTGCAATTGAAGGATTTAACAGCACAGACTACACAGTGGTGGAGCCGGGAGAGGTAAGTTTTGCAAGTGGTAGAGCGCTGTTCGAGCTGGGGGGGACACTCTCTCATGGGTGGCGGTACTGGCCCAGGGCCCCTCATATTATGATGGTGTGTCTGACGTTGGTTGTGCACTACCACCGTCAGAGACACTTCATTGTACTATGAGGGACCCTGTGCCAGTGCCGTCGCCCAAGAGTGGGCACACCCACCTGTCCAGGCAAACGGCACTCGCACGGGTGCATGGGCTAGGTTGTGACCACGGCCGTGTGGGGGGAGTCAGCCCATTTATGGAGGTAAAAAAATGGCCTATGGTGGACATTCAGCAGCTGCAAATGGAGAAATTGGAGCAGTCAGTAAGAGGAGTCCAAAAGCAAGACATTTTTCAGGCAAACTACGTGTCAGCAGGGGAAGGTAGGGCAAAATAATTAGAAATCCATGATAGGTTCATTTTAATGAAGGTTAGATCATCAACATTTTGGGTAGCCAGACGAGTCTTTTTTTCAGTCAGTATTGAACCAGCAGCACTGAAGACTAGTGTTGAGCATTCCGATACTGCAAATATCAGGTACAAGACCGTGACGTCATCGCAGGTCCTACACTCACTGCATTCTTAGGAACGGAGGCTGCTGGTTGCACCGCTGAGAGCCAGGGGCCGTCGGTGGGTGAGTATATCCATATTTTTTATTTTTATTCTTTATTTTTTACATGAATATGGATCCCAGGGCCTGAAGGAGTTTCCTCTCCTTCAGACCCTGGCAACCATCCAGGATTGCTCCCTATTACGTTCCGATATTTGTGTCCCATTGACTTGTATTGGTATCGGGTATCGGTATCGGCGATATCCGATATTTTTTGGATATCGGCCGATCCAATCCGATACCGATACTTTTGAATATCGGAAGGTATCGCTCAACACTACTGAAGACTCTTTCTGATAGCACACTAGCAGCTGGGCAAGCGAGCTCCTGTAATGCATATTCTACCAATTCAGGCCAGGTGTCTATTTTAGATGCCCAGTAATCAAAGGGGAATGACGTGTGAGGGAGAACATCGATAAGGGAGGAAAAATAGTTCGTAACCATACTGGACAAATGTTGTCTCCAGTCACTTTGAATTGATGCAGCAGTACCTGTCGTGTCTGCGGTCATTGCAAAATCACTCCACATCCTGGTCATAAAACCCCTCTGTCCAACTCCACTTCTGATTTGTGCACCTCTAACACCTCTGCCATGTTGCCCCCTACAGCTCGTGTGAGAACCATCAAAGACGCTGTGTGCTGGGAATGCCTGAACCAAACGGTCTACAAGAGTTGCTTGTTTGGTAGCCAATATTTGCTCAAGGTTCTCATGTGGCATGATATTTTGCAATTTCCCTTTATAGCGTGGATCCAGGAGGCAGGCCAACCAGTAATCGTCATCGGTCGTTTGGTAGTTAGTCCAGGCTTGCAAGTGCATGCTGGTTAAATGTCTACGCATGCATGTTGTATTTAAATTTTTGACATTCTGCCCTCTGCTAAAGGTCTTTGAGCATTTCTTACAGATAACTTTGCACTGATCATTCAGATCTTGGTTAAAAAATTGCCACACTGCACTCTTCCTACTATAGAATACCTTTTCAGGCATTGCACGCTGTGCTACTTTCACCGGATGGCCACGCTGTTCTAAAACTGGTTTTTGTTTTTGACACACGTTTTTAGCCTGATACGGGCCTGCCAGATGAAAGCTTTTGCGATGTTGATGCCTGCTGCGGCTCATCCTCCTCCGCTTCTGAGCTACTGCCAGCGGCACCCTGTTCCCCCAATGGCTGCCAATCTGGGTCAACAACTGGGTCATCTATCTCGTCCTCTTCAATGTCCTGTGCACCTTCTTCTGTGTCACCGTGTAAGGTGCTATAGCGTTCGGGACGGGGCACCATAGTCTCATCAGGGTCAGGTTCTGGCTCAGTACACTGTGAGGGCAATGTTGTGATCTGAGTCAATGGAACAGCATAATAATCTAGCTATGGCTGTGCATCTGTGCACTCCATGTCCGATTCATCTTGTAAAGGGCTGTGAACTATTTCCCTTTCTAACCCTGGCACGGTATGTGTAAAGAGCTCCATGGAGTAAACTGTACTGTCGCCTGCCGCATCCTTCACTTTTGCTTTGGGTGAAGGACACAAGGAATCAACTTGTTCCTGACAGTGAGCATCCACTGACTACTCGCTGCTTTTAAATTTGGAACTTTCGGAAGAGGAGGCGAAAGAGCTAGAGGCTGAGTCAGCAAGGAAAGCCAAAACTTTTTCCTGCTGCTCCGGCTTTAAAAGTGGTTTTCCTACTCCCAGAAAAGGGAGCCTTTGAGGCCTTGTGTAGCCAGACTATGATGCTGGCTCAAAAACTCGAGCCTTAGGTGCTATTTTGCTTTTCCCACTACCACCAGATGCTCCACCACAACTACCACCACCACCATCATTAGCAGCTGGCAATGACTGCCCATGGCCTCTTCCACCAGACTTCCTCATTCTTGGGAAAATGTATCCAAACTAACAACCGTTAGGCTGGTTTCACACTTGCGTTTTTGTAAGCTGCGTTTTAGCGCTAAAAAACGCATGTGTTTTTTTCCTATACTTAACATTAAAAACGCATGCGTTTTTTCGCATGCGTTTTGACGCGTTTTCGGCAACGCATGCGTTTTTTGAAGTGTGCATTCATTTGCAGAAATGCAACCTGTAGTAATTTCTAGCGCCGTTTTTTTGCCGCGAAAAAACGCATGCGTTTTTCGCGGCAAAAAATGCATTGCTGTCTATGTAAACGCATGCGTTTTTAAGCACATGCGTTTGTTTGCATTAAAAACGCATGCGTTTTTATAGAAAAACACAAGAAAACACACAAAAAAACAAGAAAACCCTAACCATAGGGATCCAAACCCTAACCCTAAGGTTAGGATCCCTAGCAACCCTAGGGATCCTAACCCTAACCCTAACCCTAGGGATCCTAACCCTAAACCTTAGGGTTAGGATCCTAACCCTTAGGGTTAGGGTTAGGAACCCTAGGGTAACGGTTAAGGTTAGGGTTAGGATCCCTAGTAACCCTAGGAATACTAACCCTAGGGATCCTAACCCTTAGGGTTAGGGTTAGGGTTAGTGTTGTGAATTCCGTCCTTGGGCTCCCTCCTGTGGTCATGAGTGGTACTGTGTGAGTTCTGTTCTTGGGCTCCCTCTGGTGGCCTTTAGCGATATGGCTGGTCTGTAGCAGGGCTCAGCTGCCTCATTTCCTGCTATGCTGGTCCCTATTTAACTCACCTGGACCTTTACTTGTTGCCTGCTGTCGTTGTATTCAGTCCTGGTTCTGATCTCTCCTGGATCTCCCTTGTGACCTGTCTCCTCCTGGAGAAGCTAAGTCTTGCTTGTTCATTTTGCTCATTATTTCCTTGAAAACGTTTCTCAGTATATGATGAGTTCAGTCCAGCTTGCTTTTATGTGATTTTTTCGCTTGCTGGTAGCTCTGGGGTGCAGAGTGCTCCCCTCACATCGTGAGTCGGTGTGGGGTTTCTTGTATTCTCTGCATGGATAGTTTTTGATAGTTTTTGTACTGACCGCACAGATTCCTTGCTATCTTCTGTCTATCTAGTGTTAGCGGGCCTCATTTGCTAAACCTGTTTCATTTCTACGTTTGTATTTTCCCCTTAACTCACCGTTATTTGTGGGGGGCTGTCTAAACTTTGGGGTTATTTCTCTGAGGCAAGTGAGGTCTTTGCTTTCTCTCTAGGGGTAGCTAGTTTCTCAGGCTGTGAAGAGGCGTCTAGGTTTTTAGGTAACGCTCCACGGCTGCCTTTAGTGTGTGTGGATAGGATCAGGGTTGCGGTCAGTATAGCTCCCACATCCCCAGAGCTTGTCCTAATATTCTGGTTTACCTGTCAGGTCAGTTTTGTGATCCTACCACCGGATCATAACAGGTTAGTATCCCTAGGGTTATGGTTAGGGTTAGGGTTAGGGTTAGAGGTAGGGTTAGGGTTAGAGGTAGGGGTAGGGTTAGGGGTAGGGTTAGGGTTAGGGTTAGAGGTAGTGTTAGGGTTAGGGTTTGGATCCCTAAGGTTAGGGTTAGGGGTAGGGTTAGGGTTAGGGTTTGGATCCCTTTATCACCTTGATGGTGGGGGGTGGCTTATCAGTGACCTGGTGACCAGGACATTCTAATAAAAAGCTACCCCTAACCCTAACCCTAGGGATCCTAACCCTAATCCTAACCCTAACCCTAGCTAATTCTATTAATAGTGTGTTTTCTAGTTGATTTTGATGATTGGCAGCTGTCACACACTTCTCAGCATGCGTTTCAAAAACGCAAACGCGGGAAAACGCTGTTTTTTCCCGCGGTATTTTTTGGCGCAAAAACGCATGCGGCAGCGTTTGCATGCGTTTACATGCGTTTTTTCACCACATGCATTTTTTTAAAACGCTGCAGATCAAAACGCAAGTGTGAAACCAGCCTTATATGGTACTGTAAAACAAGGTAGAAGGTGTATGTAAACTTGTTGAGAATTTAAATCTCCCTTTTTATGTGTGGGAGACTACTGCAAAAATCAGGCCCACTGTATTACACTACACAGTGTACATCTCATAAAGGGCTGGAAGATATATATATAAAAAAAGGGACTGTACTACAATAACAATCTCCCTACAATGATCTCAGGAAAAGTATGGCAGCCAGCAATAAAAAGGACCGCTGCACACAAAAGTGTGGACAAATAAACAATAGAACTGTGCAGAAAGGAGCAACAGGATTTTTGCTTTTAAAAAAGCAGTTGGTTTGCACAGTGGCGTAGAAACAGCAATGCAGCTATCAGGGAGCCTTATAAGGCAGCCTTATAAGCTACAGAGCTGATGCACAGAAATCTAGGCTCCACTGTCCCTGCAAAGAAAAGGTGGTGTTGGACAGTGGAAATCGCTACAGCACAAGCGGTTTGGGGGTTAATCTTTCCTCCCTAACAATATCCCTGCTTCTGACGAAGCTGCAGCAACCTCTCCCTATGCTAAGATCGGCAGAAGTAAGATGGCGGTGACGCCGCAGAAAACAAGCCAATCACTGTCATGCCCTTCTCTAAGATGGTGGGGACCGAGACCTATGTCATCACGCTGCCCACACTCTGCGTCCTCCTTCATTGGCTGAGAAATGGTGCTGAAAGCGACTTTGGCGTGAAGATCGCCGACAGCATGGCCGATCCCACACTGGGATCGGGTCGGGTTTCAAGAAACCCGACTTTGCCGAAAGTCGGCGATTTTTTTAAATTGTCCGATCCGTTTCGCTCAACCCTAGTCATTTACTTTTCAGATGTTTTAGATGTTATTGCTTATTTTATTTAAAACTGGAAAAATTATACTGAAAAACTAAGATGTAACCATTTTCATAGTATTTAAAAAACAAACAAACAAACAAAATAACAACTTACGGTAAGTTTGAGAACAACTCTGCCGGCATGTGCTCCAACCTCTGTTACATTTCCAGCGGTGTCTTTCTGTAGTGGGATACAAATGTATAAATATTTTACAGTCATTTCAGACTAACAAATAGATTTTCTAATCATTATTTTATTATTTGACATAGACATAAAAGCTTTCATGAATGCATAAATGAAATGCAGACTTTCAGATTCAGAATTTAGATTTGGAATTCTTTCTATTGGTTAATACAAATATACCGTATGAATTGATTTTAATTTTGTGAAAAAAACAACCCATATTGTTTATTGCTTTATTTGTTTTTTTTTATGGATTGGATGTGTTATCAAATACAGTATGTATAGTATATTGTAGTAGAATCCACAATAAAGTAAAATGTGAGTTAAACTGAATATTAACCCCTCAGTGCACAATTGTATGTCTGCTGAGCTCCCACCACACGACAAGCACGGGGCTTGGAGAATGGTGACAGAAACCAACATTTTTTTTATAAACGTAAGAATTTTTTTCTTTACAACGTAAATAAACACAAATTCTACAGACTTGAAAAATCAGATGTCAAGGCTTTTTTTACCGCGCAATGAATACCATAAAAATAGAACTCATAAAAGAATGACAGAATTTTATAACAATGACAGTCGTGCTCCGGTCTCCGTCTTAAGTACGTGTGATGCCGCTCTAGTGCAGTGCAACACCGGCTCGGAGCTGTATGTCTGCAATCTGCAGCCCGTACTGACACGTAACTAGGAACAGGCTGCAGTTTCAATTATATCAGTGACACCATTTTATCTCATCCTGAGAATCCCCTTCAAGGGGGTCAAAGGGATTGTTTGGAACTAACATTATGATAATGGTGAAACATAAAATGTCTGGAGGCACTAAGTGTTGGCCCACCACCAATCTGATATTGATGACCTACAAATTAATTTCAGTCTGTACCCCTATATTCTAGTGAATGCTGAGATGCTCGGAGCCCAGACTTTAGATACGGACACGTTTACGTTAATATAACAAAGGGGAATTTTTCTTTTACAAATATTGGTATCTAAAGTTAAGGTAACTAAATGTTAATAATTAAAGCTAAAATTATTGATCTCATTTTATAGAAATCTTTTTGTTTGTCTCAAATGTATTGCACAGTTTGACATAACTTTTTCCTCGGCTTAGGGGCGAAAACGTGGAAAGTTCCGCTCGGCTGACGAATAGTTGTTTTAGCTATGCATTTCTAAGCACACACACTTCTTCCTCAGGACATAGCCACACGTTGTACTATATGTACTATATGTACCTTCTGTCAATATCACATCTCACCACTTGCACGCTTGACCCGATCCCATCCCACCTCATCCCTAACCTCGCAAAAGTCTTCATCCCAACCCTAACACAACTCTTCAACCTCTCACTTACAAACGGTGTCTTCCCCTCATCCTTCAAACATGCATCAATCACACCTATATTCAAAAAACCCTCCCTCGACCCATCCTCTGTGTCCAGCTATCGCCCGATATCCCTTCTCCCTTATGCCTCAAAACTACTGGAACAGCATGCCCATCTTGAAATGTCCTCCCACCTCTCCTTCTGTTCCCTCTTTGACCGGTTACAATCTGGCTTCCTATCACATCACTCAACTGAAACTGCCCTTACTAAAGTGACCAATGACCTACTAACTGCCAAGAGCAAGCGACACTACTCTGTCCTCCTCCTCCTGGACCTGTCTTCTGCCTTCGACGCTGTGGACCACTCTCTCCTGTTACAGATTCTCTCATCTCTTGGCATCACAGACTTGGCCCTATCCTGGATCTCATCATATCTAACAGACCGGACAGTCAGTGTCTCCCTCTCCCACACCACCTCCTCATCTCGCCCCCTGTCTGTTGGTGTCCCCCAAGGCTCAGTTCTAGGACCCCTACTCTTCTCCATCTACACCTTTGGCCTGGGACAGCTCATAGAATCCCACGGTTTACAATATCATCTCTACGCTGATGACACACAGATCTACCTATCTGGACCTGTCCTCACTTCCTTACTGATCAAAATCCCACAATGTCTGTCTGCTATCTCATCTTTCTTTTATACTCGCTTTCTAAAACTGAACATGGACAAAACAGAATTCATCATCTTTCCCCCACCTCACTCTACCCCTCCTCCCAACCTATCCATCAATGTCAACGGCTGCTCACTTTCCCCAGTCCCGCACGCTCGCTGCCTCGGGGTGATCCTTGACTCTACCCTCTCTTTCAAAACACATATCCAAGCCCTTGCCTCCTCTTGCCGATTCCAACTCAAAAACATTTCCCCGATCCGTGCAGTCCTTGATCTTGAAACCACAAAAACACTAGTACATGCCCTTATCATCTCCCGCCTCGACTACTGCAACCTCCTACTCTCTGGCCTCCCCTCTAGCACTCTGGCACCACTCCAATTCATCCTAAACTCTGCTGCCCGACTAATCCACCTGTCTCCCCGTTATTCCCCAGTCTCTCCTCTCTGCCAGGCCCTTCATTGGCTTCCTATTGCCCAGAGACTACAGTTCAAAACACTAACAATGACATACAAAACCATTCACAACCTGACTCCTCCATACATCTGTGACATGGTCTCCCGGTACCTACCTACACATAACCTTCGATCGTCTCATGATCTCCTTCTCTACTCCTCCCTCATCTCTTCCTCCTACAACCGCATCCAAGACTTCTCCCGTGCTTCCCCTATACTCTGTAACTCTCTACCCCAATACATCAGGCTCTCACCTACCACGGAAACCTTCAAAAGGAACCTGAAGACCCACCTCTGCTGACAAGCCTACAACCTGCAGTAATCCTCAGTCTACTGAACCACCGCATGACCAGCTCTACCCTCTCCTAGTGTATCCTCACCCATCCCCTGTAGACTGTGCCCTCGCGGGCAGGGTCCTCTCTCCTCCTGTACTTGTGTGTGCCTTGTTTTACTCATGTTTATTGTACTTGTCTAATTTGCCCTGTTCACATGTAAAGCGCTATGGAATAAATGGCGCTATAAAAATGTATAATAATAATAATATGTGGTTATGTCCTGAGAAAAAGTGTGTGTACTTCGAAACTATTATACAAACTCCAGGCTTTGGAAACTTCATCTACTCGTCAGCAGAGCGGAACGTTCCACATTTTCTCTCCTAAGACTGATGTATTGGTGGGATGACCTATGGATCTGCAGCAGCTGGAGCTTCTATAACTATAATTTGCTGGGTGTTAGCACAACCTATATATTTTTAATTGATGTGTCCTGGGTAAGACCCTATTGTGCTTTTTCTGCTCCCAGCTTCTGCCCATATATCAGGTAACTTTGTCATGGTTTCATTGGTGCAGCTGAATTAGGGCTTCTTTTTTATGGATTGTGGAGTACATAAAACAATCCTTTTTTTCGAAGAAAATGTAAAGCATTTCCTTTTTAACCCCTTATGACGTACTATCCCGTCGAGGTGGGGTGGGCCTTAATTCCCACCAACGGGATAGTATGTCATATGCGATCGGCCGCGCTCATGGGGGAGCGCGGCCAATCGCGGCCGGGTGTCAGCTGACTATCGCAGCTGACATCCGGCACTATGTGCCAGGAGCGGTCACGGACCGCCCCCAGCACATTAACCCCCGGCTCCCTGCGTGCTTCCCTGAGACCCCCAGAGCAACGCGATGTGATCGCGTTGCTCCGAGCGTCTCTTACCTCCTATCCCTGCAGGCCCCGGATCCAAAATGGCCATGGGGCTGCATCCGGGTCCTGCAGGGATTACTTCCGGGTCCAGAGCAGGCGCAGCGCTGTAAGTCAGATCGCTGATCTGACAGAGTGCTGTGCAAACTGTCAGATCAGCGATCTGTGATGTCCCCCCCTGAAACAAAGTTAAAAAGTTTAAAAAAAAATCCACATGTGTAAAAAAAATAATAAAAAAAATTCCTCAATAAAGAAAAAAAATATATATTATTCCCATAAATACATTTCTTTATCTAAATAATAAAAAAAGCAATAAAAGTACACATATGTAGTATCGCCGCGTCCATAACGACAAAACCTATAAAACTGTCCCACTAGTTAACCCCTTCAGTGAACACCGTAACAATAAAAAAAAACGAGACAAAAAATAACACTTTATTATCATACCGCCGAACAAAAAGTGGAATAACACGCGATCAAAAAGACTGATATAAATAACCATGGTACCGCTGAAAATGTCATCTTGTCCCGCAAAAAAAGAGCTGCCATACAGCATCATAAACAAAAAAATAAAAAAGTTATAGTCCACAGAATAAAGCGATGCCAAAATAATCATTTTTTCTATAAAATAGCTTTTATCGTATAAAAACACCAAAACATAAAAAAATGATATAAATGAGATATCGCTGTAATCGTACTGACCCGAAGAATAAAACTGCTTTATCAATTTTACCAAACGTGGAATGGTATAAATGCCTCCCCCAAAAGAAATTCATGAATAGCTGGTTTTTGGTCATTCTGCCTCACAAAAATCGGAATAAAAAGCGATCAAAACTGTCATGTGTCTGAAAATGTTACCAATAAACACATCAACTCGTCCCGCAAAAAACAAGACCTCACATGACTCTCTGGACCAAAATATGGAAAAATTATAGGTCTCAAAATGTGGAGATGCAAAAACTTTTTTGCTATAAAAAGCGTCTTTTAGTGTGTGACAGCTGCCAATCATAAAAATCCAATATAAAAAAACGCTATAAAAGTAAATGAAACCCCACTTCATCACCCCTTAGTTAGGGAAAAATAATGAAATTAAAAAAATGCATTTATTTCCATTTTCCCATTAGGATTAGGGCTAGGGTTAGGGCTAGGGTTAGGGCTAGGGTTAGGGTTGGGGCTAGGGTTGGAGCTACAGTTAGGGTTAGGGTTGGGGCTAAAGTTAGGGTTGGGGCTAAAGTTAGGATTAGGGTTGGGGCTAAAGTTAGGGTTTGGATTACATTTACGGTTGGGATCAGGGTTGGGATTAGAGTTAGGGGTGTGTCAGGGTTAGGGTGTGGTTAGGGTTACCATTGGAATTAGGGTTAGGGGTGTGTTTGGATTAGGGTTTCAGGTAGAATTGGGGAGTTTCCACTGTTCAGGCACATCAGGGGCTGTCCAAACACGACATGGCGTCCGATCTCAATTCCAGCCAATTCTGCGTTGAAAAAGTAAAACAGTGCTCCTTCCCTTCCGAGCTCTCCCGTGCGCCCAAACAGGGGCTTACCCCAACATATGGGGTATCAGCGTACTCTGGACAAATTGGACAACAACTTTTGGGGTCCAAGTTCTCTTGTTATCTTTGGGAAAATAAAAATTTGGGGGGCTAAAAATCATTTTTGTGGGAAAAAAAAGAATTTTTATTTTCACGGCTCTGCGTTATAAATTGTAGTGAAACACTTGGGGGTTCAAAGTTCTCACAACACATCTAGATAAGTTCCTTGGGAGGTCTAGTTTCCAATATGGGGTCACTTGTGGGGGGTTTCAATGTTTGGGTACATCAGGGGCTCTGCAAATGCAACGTGACGCCTGCTGAAAAATCCATCTAAGTCTGCATTCCAAATGGCGCTCCTTCCTTTCCGAGCTCTGCCATGCCCCCAAACAGTGGTTCCTCCCACATATGGGGTATCAGCATACTCAGGACAAATTGGACAACAACTATTGGGGTCCAATTTATCCTGTTACCCTTGTGAAAATACAAAACTGGGGGCTAAAAAATCATTTTTGTGAAAAAAAAAGAATTTATATTTTCACGGCTCTGCGTTATAAACTATAGTGAAACACTTGGGGGTTCAAAGCTCTCAAAACACATCTATATAAGTTCCTTAGGGGGTCTACTTTCCAAAATGGTGTCACTTGTGGGGGGTTTTAATGTTTAGGCACATCAGGGGCTCTCCAAACGTGACATGGTGTCCCATCTCAATTCCAGTCAATTTTGCATTGAAAAGTCAAATGGCGCTCCTTCCCTTCCAAGCTCTGCCATGCGCCCAAACAGTCGTTTACCCCCACATATGGGGTATCCGCGTACTCAGGACAAATTGCACAACAACTTTTGGGGTCCAATTTCTTCTCTTACCCTTGGGAAAATAAAAAATTGGGGGCGAAAAGATCATTTTTGTGAAAAAATATGATTTTTTATTTTTACGGCTCTGCATTATAAACTTCTGTGAAGCACTTGGTGGGTCAAAGTGCTCACCACACATCTAGATAAGTTCCTTAGGGGGTCTACTTTCCAAAATGGTATCTCTTGTGGGGTGTTTCAATGTTTAGGCACATCAGGGGCTCTCCAAACGCAACATGGCGTCCCATCTCAATTCCAGTCAATTTTGCATTGAAAAGTAAAATGGCGCTCCTTTCCTTCCGAGCTCTGCCATGCGCCCAAACAGTGGTTTACCCCCACATATGGGGTATCAGCGTACTCAAGACAAATTGGACAACAACTTTTGGGGTCCATTTTCTCCTGTTACCCTTGGTAAAATAAAACAAATTGGAGCTGAAATAAATTTTGTGTGAAAAAAGTAAAATGTTCATTTTTATTTAAACATTCCAAAAATTCCTGTGAAACACCTGAAGGGTTAATAAACTTCTTGAATGTGGTTTTGAGCACCTTGAGGGGTGCAGTTTTAGAATGGTGTCACACTTGGGTATTTTCTATCATATAGACCCTCAAAATGACTTCAAATGAGATGTGGTCCCTAAAAAAAAATGGTGTTGTAAAAATGAGAAATTTCTGGTCAACTTTTAACCCTTATAAGTCCGTAACAAAAAAAAATTTTGGTTCCAAAATTGTGCTGCTGTAAAGTAGACATGTGGGAAATGTTACTAATTAAGTATTTTGTGTGACATATCTCTGTGATTTAAGGGCATAAAAATTCAAATTTGGAAAATTGTGAAATTTTCAAAATTTTTGCCAAATTTCCTTTTTTTTCACAAATAAACGCAAGTTATATCGAAGAAATTTTACCACTATCATGAAGTACAATATGTCACGAGAAAACAGTGTCAGAATCGCTAAGATCCGTTGAAGAGTTCCAGAGTTATAACCTCATAAATGGATAGTGGTCAGAATTGTAAAAATTGGCCCGGTCATTACCATGCAAACCACCCTCGGGGCTTAAGGGGTTAATGCTGTTCATAACATATTAACAAATTAAAGTTATTATATATTGAATTAAAAATTTAGGCTGTGCTTTTTGCTTGCAAGTGTGTGTGTGTGTGTGTGTGTGTGTGTGTGTGTGTGTGTGTGTGTGTGTGTGTGTGTGTGTGTGTGTGTATATATATATATATATATATATATATATATATATATATATATCAAATGTCTTATTCCTTTTGTTCCACTCAGGAACTTTTGATGCCATTTATTCCTTTATTATGTAATCTAGTGGACTACCTTTGTAATAGTACAGTAGCTTGAGGACAAGTATCTCTCTCGAGAATGGCGGGGCGCTATCGTGCATTGCTGTCAGCGGAGAGCTGGCTGTATGTGCAGCACTGTCTCCATTTAATTGTTTGAAATTTCCAAAAATTGAAGATTTGATTTGCCCTCTTGCTTCTCTTTCTGCATACACTTTCTCAAGATAGATTTCAGTCCCAACTGATGCCAGCAAAACAGCTCGGAATAACACTCAAATTCTGTATTAATTGTACCATTTTTCAAGTCAGATTTTTCTTTCTTATCTTTCTTTTTTACTTAAATAAGAAGTGAAACTGAATCTCCTGAAGACGCTATCCTGTATAACATAGTGTAAAATGTGAACATAATCAAGTGAAATTCTAATTTGTTTTCTATGTTATCTTACAATTGTTGCATCTGTTCCAAGTAGGTAATCAGCCTCACATCCCAATTTTTTCTATTAAGGAAATAGAAGAAAGAAAAATAAAGTGAAGTTCAAGCTTTGAATCTAAATGAAAATAATTTTACTGTAGTTGTATTATTTCTTCATTTGCCACAGGAGTTTTACAAGATGTCTTTTTCAGGCACATTTCACCATGTAATCCGTATCAAAGACCTGTTAGAAAAACCTCAAAAGAATGAACATAAGCTTTTTTTTTTATGTATAAATGACTTTCGGTGCACGTGTTCACGCTTTTGACCACTTCAGACTTCTAGAAGTATCAAGCGGTTAAAAGAGGTGACGTCCATTTTCTCCCCTCGGAAGATGCTGTGTATTTTATAGTGCAAATCAAAGGGAAAGCTAAAAATATTCCCACAGACGCTTGGATGTCAAATTGACCTTTATACCATAATTTTTTCACTTAAGAAAATGCTAGCGGTTTCTTAATTATTTAATAAAGTGAAAAAAAATGACCAGAAAACAGCAGTTAATATACTACAAAAACCATGGAAAAAAAACTCTCTGAAAAAACAGCAATGGTCAAAACTGTTGGAAAAATGCTCAGAAAACTAAAAAAAAATGCAAAAAAACAAAATTTCAGAAAAAAAACTAAGAGTTTCTTGAAGCATTTTGTGCTTGAAAAACATGATGGATTCTCCCACCTGGAAAAGATGTCTTGTGCACATACCTTGACTGCTGGGTAGTGTTGAGCGATACCCTCCGATACTTGAAAGTATCGGTATCGGATAGTATCGGCCGATACCCGAAAAGTATCGGATATCGCCGATACCCGATACCAATACAAGTCAATGGGACACCAAGTATCGGAAGGTATCCTGTATGATTCCCAGGGTCTGAAGGAGAGGAAACTCTCCTTCAGGCCATGGGATCCATATTAATGTGTAAAATAAAGAATAAAAATAAAAAATATTGATATACTCACCTCTCCGACGCAGCCTGGACCTTAACGATGTAACCGGCAGCTTCCGTTCCTAAGAATGAGCGCTTGAAAGACCTTAGATGACGTCGCGGCTTGTGATTGGTCGCGTGAGCGGTCACGTGACCGCCATGCGACCATTCACAAGCCGCGACGTCATCTAAGGTCTTTCAAGCGCTCATTCTTAGGAACGGAAGCTGCCGGTTACATCGGTAAGGTCCAGGCTGCGTCGGAGAGGTGAGTATATCAATATTTTTTATTTTTATTCTTTATTTTACACATTAATATCGATCCCGATACCGATTCCCAATATCACAAAAGTATCGGATCTCGGTATCGGAATTCTGATACCACAAATATCGGCCGATACCCGATACTTGCGGTATCGGAATGCTCAACACTACTGCTGGGAAATGCCTGCGGATCTCAGGACTTTGTCAGTAACATACAGGATCCAATTACTGCATGTGTGCTGTTAGGCTACGTTCCCACAATGAGTTTTTGATGACTTTTTGATGTTGTAAACTTGAAGTGACATGCAATTTATATTTTCCTCCCAGGAATTATTCAAAACCTCTTAAGGTTAAAAAAAAACTGCAAAAACTCCTAACATGAGAAAACAGGAGGACCAGAGCCAGAAACTATAGGGGCTCACAAAGGAAATACTAGGAGATATTTTTCTAACCATTCTCCACTGTTATCAGGAGATGAAGATGTTAACTACATTAACTGAGAATTTCCTAATAGGTACAGTATACGAAAAAGGGTCAATCCCTATAGGAAGGTAAGCAAGTGGCTTAAAGAGAATTTCACTGAATTTAGAGAATTATGATAGGCTTACAGTATTAAAAGGAACATGTCACTAGATTCATGCAGTCCGAAGCACAGGTAACATAAATCAGAGCCTGGCTGTGGGACTCCAGACAGGTATGTTTGAAGTTTGAAGAGGTGGCCGGGGACCATGGGGTAAATCATTACTTGTCTAGTGCTGCAGCCCCTTTCCGGCGTCTCCTTTCCCAGCTATAGTTGACTGATATGTCTTTCACTATGTGCACACAAGGGAGAGAACTATCAATCACCTGCAGTGGTGCAAGCAGAAGCTGGTCTGGAGCGGACTAGGCAGGTCTCTCTCTATAGCTCCCGGTCGGCTTTTTAAGCTATGCTATCTGTGGAACGCCCAACGTTTTTGAGAAAAACATACCTGGATGCAATCATGCAGCCAGACCCTGATTCATGCTGCCCATGGGTTGGACATCATGAATGGAGTGACAAGTTCCTTTGAAATTAGCATGTAGGTATAATAGCCAAGTAGAGTTATACGAGAAGATATTATTACACCCATTAGACAGTTCTCCATACAGGGGGTCGCTGTAAAGAAAGCACCTCCAACTTCTGCCCAGTCACATTATGTAATACATGACCCTTCTCCCCCAGTCGGCAGCTCTGCAGAAGATCAGGACATTAAGCTGATTTAGGTATAAAGCAAACCAGGCCCTTGGCCTTTATATGTCCTTATATGTTCAGGATCTTAAAGGGTTATGTAGCGCCCCCCCACTGCCGCAGGGCCAAGGGGTACCCGGTACCGGGCCTCTGAGTCTCTGCTCTGGGATTGTCACGGTGGCTAGACCCGGTCCGTGACCCTGCTGAGGGGCGCCCAATAATAGGTGTGGATGGTGGTGGTAGTGCGGTGAAGTGCCGGTCGCAGTAAATAACGAGGACACCAGGTTGCAGTCTCTTTACCTCTTTACTGAAGGCTTCAGGGTCCTCAATCCGGAATACGGTTAACCGGGCTGCGCAAGTCCGGCCAGTCCGATGGCACCTCCAGAGTTCCCTTTGCAGGTGGAAATCTGTGCCTACCTTCTAGCGCTTGTGTGTTGTGGTCCTCCCCTGCTGTGCTTACGGGATAGTCCCCACAACTGTTGTGTCTGTTTCTCGTGTTCCCTCACAACTCGATTCTGATGTTCTTCTTCGTCCCCCAGATGCTATGGTTAGGACGCACCCGTATGACGGGGAGGCTCGGAGGTTTTCCTGGGCTCTAGCATCGCCCCTCTCCTGTTGTTACCCCCCTGTATCTTCTTAGGTGAATTGGGTGAGACAGCCTGCCTATAACTGACTGTCCTGCTGTAGGTTTGAAGTATTGCTTGGAGCCTGATACTTCCTCGGCGTTCCGGCCACCGGCTACGCGCCTCAGTAGGATGTTGCCTCGTCTTACAGCACGACTCCTACTGGTGTTTTCTCCTTGTTGCATTGATCTCGTTTCTCACTCAGCACAATATACCTCGCTTCTTGTCCTTTCTTAGGGCACCGCCACTATCTAGTGCAGGCGCGGTCCCGTAACGTTCTCTCTGTTCGCTAGGCCTCTGTCAGGATCCCACCCCTGACAGGGACCCCCTGAATCTCTCCCCGCAACACCCCTTGCCACGGGATGTTGCCTGTTCGATCCTCAGTCAGCTTTCTGTCTAACTTCTTATCCAACCCCCAGTTTTACCAGACTGTGAGGAGTGGCCTAATACATAGTACCCTTAGCTCCCCCTGGAGGCCAGACTGTGAAGTGTATTGGTGTCTGTGATACCTGGTCAGGTGAACTCCTTCAGTGCCATCAGACGTACCACAGCCCCCCTTAGCGGCGGAGCATCAGTACTACAACGACCAGGACTCTGGGGCGCTGCACTCCCCCCCGGTTAAATTCAGTACTCCTGGACTGGGAAGAAAACAACAATACATGTCAGCAAAAAGACATACAATTTTAGAAACCCAGTAACAATAAGCAAATTTGAACAGAGCTTCCCTTTATGGGAGGTGAGGACACTTGAACATTACAAACATGGTTAAATATTATAAGTAACATACTATAAATAACTTCTCTTACCCAACCGGGTATTCTACTTAGTGCAAATTTCTGAACAATAATTTAACATTGCCTTTAAGGACGTACACGCTGAATCCACTAAAGACCTTCTTATAAAACACTATAAGGCTAATCAACTTTTCTTTATTTGCCATCTTTACATCTGCAGGACCGCCTGTCTATCTGCTCCAGGCCTACTGCCTCTCGTTCTATTACAGGACCGCCCCTTTCCGCCCGGGCCTTCTGCCTTTCTGCGACTATACACAGTATAGAACATATCATCCATCTCTCAGTTTAGGATCACCGAGCCATCTCTGTATGGCTCCTAGGAGGACTCACTGACTAACCCCGTCTGGGTTCACTTCCTGTCCTCATTCTCTAACACATTATTAAGCATTTCTTACAATTAACTAGCTTTCTACATATAACTTTACATGTAAGCATTATTACTATTTCTCTTAAGGCATCATTATACTTTAAGTGCTATGAGTGCACATTCCCTTTAAGAGGGGACCAAGTCTCTATGAGGTAGTGCAACTTCTCAAGCTGCAAGTCCGTACGCAGCAAGGACTCTGGTACTGCTTCCAGGAACAATTTCTTCACAAAGAGTCCTTTCTTTTATAAAACCAGTAGAGGGCACCTTTAAGAAGGTGCAAACTATTTACAAGGAGTTTGTAATCATGCAGTGTTCATGATCCAGCAGTTCTTTCAAAAATGATGAAACAGGAAACAAAAACAAAAAGCAGAAGAAGGGATCCCGGGTAAACAAAGGGATCCCTTTAAGAGTTGACCCTGGTCGGGTTTAAAGCAGCATAAAGCAGGGAAGCAAGCAGTTAACTATTTACATATCCATGGCATCGAGGTTTACTCTCGCTTTGGCGGCCGTAGCTCCGCATAGATCTCGCTCGGCAAGGTGATCGGCGAGATCGGGGCCTTTAAGAAGTGCTCCATACCCGTGGCCCGATCCCAGAGTGTAAGGCGCCGGAGTCTATAGGTCCCAGGGAGAGGGGGCACCGCGACGGGGCCTATCAGTAAGTCCTCTGCTGGCGAGGCAGGGTCGTTCTTCATACCTGCTTCAGATGCGGTCCCTCCGGTGCCGATCTGCGCCGTCTCCGCTGGGGTCTGGAACACCAGTTGCAGGGCCTTGCGCTGCGGCGTTGTCATCTCCGTTTGCAGCACCTCGCTTTCCGGCAGGGCCTTGCTTTCTGGCTTCGGAGCGCTGGAACTTCTTTCCTGCTCCGGACCGGACGAGGCTGCCAACAGACGTCTGATGAGGCTCCCGATGAAGGTCTTCTTCCACCCGGCCTCAGTGCTCAGCTGCGTCCGCCGGAGTTGGTCGCCGAGCTCATCCACTCCGGCCCCTCGCTCCGGCTCCGGGTGGCTCGCCATGGCGTCCTCCATGTCGCTGACTTCTTCTTCCTGGTCCTTTTCCCGCTCTCTCCTTCGTGGGCGGTTTCGCTTCCGTTGTCTCCGCCCCCCATTGAGGATCAGTAGGCGGATCTCGGCTGCTGACGGACACGTCCTCAAGGGGCAGAAATATTTAGACTGGGCGGCCATTGTCTTTCGCGCTCTCCAGCTTGTCTACGCCCACTCCACGCCCTTCTTCTCCTGCGCTCTCCTTAGCGCTGTAATGGCAGCGGTTTTGGTGGGAACTTCTGGCGGCAAGTGGCAATACACAGTCTTTGCAATAAGTCACAGTCCAAGCACAATAAATCACAATTCCAAGGCACACATGACCTGATTCTTCAGGCTTAAGTAGATCCTGTTCGTGACGCCAAGTTGTAGCGCCCCCCCACTGCCGCAGGGCCAAGGGGTACCCGGTACCGGGCCTCTGAGTCTCTGCTCTGGGATTGTCACGGTGGCTAGACCCGGTCCGTGACCCTGCTGAGGGGCGCCCAATAATAGGTGTGGATGGTGGTGGTAGTGCGGTGAAGTGCCGGTCGCAGTAAATAACGAGGACACCAGGTTGCAGTCTCTTTACCTCTTTACTGAAGGCTTCAGGGTCCTCAATCATCCGGAATACGGTTAACCGGGCTGCGCAAGTCCGGCCAGTCCGATGGCACCTCCAGAGTTCCCTTTGCAGGTGGAAATCTGTGCCTACCTTCTAGCGCTTGTGTGTTGTGGTCCTCCCCTGCTGTGCTTACGGGATAGTCCCCACAACTGTTGTGTCTGTTTCTCGTGTTCCCTCACAACTCGATTCTGATGTTCTTCTTCGTCCCCCAAATGCTATGGTTAGGACGCACCCGTATGACGGGGAGGCTCGGAGGTTTTCCTGGGCTCTAGCGTCGCCCCTCTCCTGTTGTTACCCCCCCTGTGTCTTCTTAGGTGAATTGGGTGAGACAGCCCGCCTATAACTGACTGTCCTGCCGTAGGTTTGAAGTATTGCTTGGAGCCTGATACTTCCTCGGCGTTCCGGCCACCGGCTACGCGCCTCAGTAGGATGTTGCCTCGTCTTACAGCACGACTCCTACTGGTGTTTTCTCCTTGTTGCATTGATCTCGTTTCTCACTCAGCACAATATACCTCGCTTCTTGTCCTTTCTTAGGGCACCGCCGCTATCTAGTGCAGGCGCGGTCCCATAACGTTCTCTCTGTTCGCTAGGCCTCTGTCAGGATCCCACCCCTGACAGGGACCCCCCTGAATCTCTCCCCGCAACACCCCCTGCCACGGGATGTTGCCTGTTCGATCCTCAGTCAGCTTTCTGTCTAACTTCTTATCCAACCCCCAGTTTTACCAGACTGTGAGGAGTGGCCTAATACATAGTACCCTTAGCTCCCCCTGGAGGCCAGACTGTGAAGTGTATTGGTGTCTGTGATACCTGGTCAGGTGAACTCCTTCAGTGCCATCAGACGTACCACAGCCCCCCTTAGCGGCGGAGCATCAGTACTGCAACGACCAGGACTCTGGGGCGCTGCAGTTACACTATCATTAATGTGAGAACACTATATCTTGACATTCATCAACAGACTGTTATTGAGTATTTCTTACCAATGTGTCTTTCACATTATCGAAGGCCGCTTCATAGTTTTTTACATTTCCGTCAAACTGTGAAATAAGAATTGACAAAATATCTATAATTATATGTAAGTAAAATTAAATTATCAACTAATCCACTTAGAGGCATTCCCAATATACAGTACACTCACCTGACAGAGGTTATAAAGTTTTAGCCTTTGTCAAGTTAATGGGAGCCTATGGATACCTTTGATCTAAGCTTCAGAAGTTTCCCTGGCCCATAGGGCTGGTGGGCAATACTAAATCAGTAGTGTAAGTGCCTAATGCGTTCTGTAGGTCAGGTTGGTGGTGCAGCTGGAGTCTGGAGGACGGCCCATATGACCGTCTGTGTCTTTGTTACTATATACATTATACATTACTTCACAGAATAAGCCGCCTATTATTATTATTAATTTATAATGCCTTATTCCTGGTCATACTGAAATATTGACGTTTATGTGATTAGCAAGTGATTGGCCAAGTTTTCAGTAGGTGTTTACACTAGGGTTGAGCGAAACGGGTCGTGCATTTTCATAAGTCGCCGACTTTTGGCAAAGTCGGCGTCTCATGAAACCCGACCCGATCCCTGTGCGGGGTCGGCCATGCGGTACGCGATCTTGGCGGCAAAGTCGCGTTTCGTATGACGCAGAGAGAGAGAGAGCGAGAGAGAGAGAGAGAGAAAAAAAAAAAAAAATTTAATTCCTTCATTGGGTTTCGTGTTTCGGCCGAAACCCGACTTTTCACGGTGGTCGGCCGATTTCACTCGACTCGACTTTTAAGACAGTTGGGTTTCACAAAACCCGACTCGACCCTAAAAAACTAAAGATCGCTCAGCCCTAGTTTACACTCAATGACAAGAAAGCAATGTTTTGAAAATGTCAATGCAAAAAGATAAAATAGGTAAAATTAATATGCAATTACATGCACCCCTTTGCTCCTTTATACTGTATTCCAATTAAGTAAGATTACATAGATTGATGGTAAAGTCTAACACAATATGGTTTGGTAGAAATAGTCATGAGTAGTGTTGAGCGATACCGTCCGATACTTGAAAGTATCGGTATCGGAAAGTATCGGCCGATACCGTCACAGTATCGGAATCCAATCCGATACCGATACCCGATACCAATACAAGTCAATGGGACTCATGTATCGGACGGTATCCCTGATGGTTCCCAGGGTCTGAAGGAGAGGAAACTCTCCTTCAGGCCCTGGGAACCATATAAATGTGTAAAAGAAAGAATTAAAATAAAAAATATCGCTATACTCACCTCTCCGACGCAGCCTGGACTTCAGCGAGGGAACCGGCAGCGTTGTTTGTTTAAAAATCGCGCTATTACTTGGTTACGTGAATTCCCGGCTTGTGATTGGTCAGGTCGGCCATGTTGCCGGGACGCGGACCAATCACAGCAAGCCGTGACGAAATTACGTCACGGCTTGCTGTGATTGGTCCGCGTCCCGGCAATATGGCCGCCCTGACCAATCACAAGCCGGGACGTCACGGGAGGCTGGACACGCGCTCATTTTAAAATGGGCGCGTGTCCAGCCTCCCGTGACGTCACGGCTTGTGATTGGTTGCGCCGCGATCAACCAATCACAAGCCGGGAGGCTGGACGCGCTCATTTTGAAATGGGCGCGTGTCCAGCCTCCCGTGACGTCACGGCTTGTGATTGGTTGCGCCGCGATCAACCAATCACAAGCCGGGAGGCTGGACGCGCTCATTTTGAAATGGGCGCGTGTCCAGCCTCCCGGCTTGTGATTGGTTGACCGCGACGCAACCAATCACAAGCCGTGACGTCACGGGAGGCTGGACACGCGCCCTTTTTAAAATGAGCGCGTTTCCAGCCTCCCGTGACGTCACGGCTTGTGATTGGTTAATGGCGGCCATGTTGCCGGGACGCGGACCAATCACAGCAAGCCGTGACGTATTTTCGTCACGGCTTGCTGTGATTGGTCCGCGGCCCGGCAACATGGCCGCCCTGACCAATCACAAGCCGGGACTTCGCGTAACCATGTAAAAGCGGGAATTTTAAACAAACAACGCTGCCGGTTCCTGCGCTGAGGTCCCGGCTGCGTCGGACAGGTGAGTATAGCGATATTTTTTATTTTAATTCTCTATTTTACACATTTTAACATTAATGTTGTTCCGATACCCGATACCCGATACCACAAGAGTATCGGAATCCCGGTATCGGAATTCCGATACAGCAAGTATCGGCCGATACCCGATACTTGCAGCATCGGAATGCTCAACACTAGTCATGAGTTCAAACCGTAAACATCATTTTATTTTTTTTTTCTCTCAATTAATCAATAGTGCCTGCAAAAATAAAATACTTTGTAATATATCTCAAAGAAATTTACTTCTTTCTTCTCCTGGACTGATCTTCATTCTCAGTTCACAGAAAAAATCTGTCTTCAGTAATTATAGATTTTCCCATTGCTGAGATATGAGATTGCAGTCTGTGAACTTGCAGCAGAAAACTAATGGGTGAGATTGGACAATTTTTTATTTTAAATAGTGATGATCGAATATACTCGTTACTCGAGATTTCTCGAGCACGCTCGAGGGTCCTCCGAGTATTTTTTAGTGCTCGGAGATTTAGTTTTTATTGCTGCAGCTGGATGATTTACATCTGTTAGCCAGCATAAGTACATGTAGGAGTTGCCTGGTTGCTAGGGAATCCCCACATGTACTTATGTTGGCTAACAGATGGAAATCATTCAGCTGCTAAAATGAAAACTAAATTTCCGAGCACTAAAAAATACTCAGAGGACCCCTGAGCATGCTCGAGAAATCTCGAGTAACGAGTATATTCGCTCATCACTAATTATAAACCTTTGGTGGATTTTTGGCCTTTTTATAGAGTATATTAATACACTCACACTACATTAGATGCATAGACACACACATTTAATACAAAGTTACTCTGAGCGCTGGTGACAAGTTATCATCCTTCTACTGCCATGATGTAGTATTGTATAGCGGGATGACTTGACGTTGAGGTTTATAACTTCTTATAACTATTACTTCTTTATAGAAGTTTAAGAATATGTAGAATAATCTCTACCATTTTTACAGCATTCACTAAAGGGGAAAATTAATGGCTGACAGCAAGAACACATGTCGGTTTTCCTTCATACTTTCTTTTGTAACTCATCTACAGGCCAGGAGAGAAGAGGCACACTATCGTCAGAGGCTGGCTGGCAATTTTCAGCCTAGGGGGCAATCACAAGGCAGTGGCCCTCGAGTTGCGGTGGCCCTCCTTTTCCCTGCTTATATCTGGCCACTACATTAAAGTAGCAGAGATAACAGGCTTTAAAAACAGGCTGGTACACAGATATGGGAACTGAAAGGAGCTTGCTGCATAGATATGGGAGCAGAATCGAGCTTACTCCAGAGATATGGGAACAGAACGGAGCTTACTACAGATATGTGAGCAGAACAGAGCTTACTACAGAGATATGGGAGCAGAACAGAGCTTATTATAGAGATATGGGAGCAGAACCGAACTTACTAGATTCAGAGATATGGGAGCCGAACCGAGCATACTGCAAAGATATGGGAGCAGAACTGAGCTTACTACAGAGATATGGGAGCAGAACTGAGCTAACAGCAAGGAAATGGGAGCCGAACCAAGCTTACTGCAGAGATATGGGAGCAGAACAGGGCTTACTACAGAGATATGGCAGCAGAAACGAGCTTACTACAGAGATAAGGGAGCAGAACCAAGCTTACTACAGAGATAGGGGAACAGAACTGAGCTTACTACAGAGATATGGGAGCAGAACCGAGCTTACTGCAGAGATATGGGAGCAGAACCGAGCTTACTACAGAGATAAGGGAGCAGAACCGAGCTTATTGCAGAGATATGGGAACAGAATCGACCTTACTACAGAGATATGGGAGCAGAACCAAACTTACTACAGAGATATGGGAGCAGAACCTAGCATACTACAGAGATAAGGGAGCAGAACCGAGCTTACTAGAGAGATAAGGGAGCAGAACCGAGCTACTGCAGAGATATGGGAGCAGAACGGGGCTTACTAAAGAGATATGGCAGCAGAAACGAGCTTACTACAGAGATAAGGGAGCAGAACCAAGCTTACTACAGAGATAGGGGAACAGAATCGAGCTTACTACAGAGATATGGGAGCAGAAACGAGCTTACTGCAAAGATATGGGAGCAGAACCAAGCTTACTACAGAGATATGGGAGCAGAACCGAGCTTAGTGCAGAGAAATGGGAGCAGAACCGAGCTTATTGCAGAGATATGGGAACAGAATCGACCTTACTACAGAGATATGGGACAGAGATATGGGAACAGAATCGACCTTACTACAGAGATATGGGAGCAGAACCAAACTTACTACAGAGATATGGGAGCAGAACCTAGCATACTACAGAGATAAGGGAGCAGAACCGAGCTTACTAGAGAGATAAGGGAGCAGAACCGAGCTTACTACAGAGATATGGGAGCAGAACCGAGCTTACTGCAGAGATATGGGAGCAGAACCGAGCTTACTACAGAGATAGGGAGCAGAACCGAGCTTAATAAGTCTACTACATGGAACCAAGTCTGGTACATAGAAACTGGAGCAGAACTAAGATTACGACATACATACAAAGATCTTTCAACCACCAAATGTAACTGTCTTCTGGGTGTATTTTGGATCCATACTGGCTCCAGTAAGTCTCCTGCAGTGTTTGTGGCAGCTGTGGTGTCATTCTACTGAAGAGAAATCCATCTTCTGCCACTTTTCCAGTGTCCATCTATTTAGCAGGCTGTGGGAGTTTGCAAACGCCACACGGTTTTTTATTTGCCTTTTGTTTAGTGCTGGCTTCTGGCCACTGATTCGACCATGGAGGCCATTTTAAGACAGAATCCTACAAACTGTTCTAGTTGGCACAGGTAAAGGTTTAGGTGTGCACTCAGCCTTAATATGGTGAGGTGCTGGTGTAACGGACCAATGGCCCAGAATAACAGTAAAAGTTAGGTTCACTGCACTCTCTCTAGGTTTCTTATGCAAAGTCTGGTATAAATTTATTATACATAAACTGGGAGCGTAACAGAATATTACAGCATCTGTGATTTTTTATATACAACGTTTCGGCTCAACCAGAGCCTTTGTCATGTAATCGCTTGTTCCAGCTAAGATAGTGATATACAGAGAAGGCGGAAAGTCCCAGCGGTGCAATATAAGCTCTATTGTAATCTAAATGTCCGCCTATGGAAGATCCTGTCCAGTAGTGTGGACCTGCAGTGTCTGTTATGACAAGCGGCGCTCCCACGCCTTGCTAACGATCAGCGTGTCACGTGCGGTGAATTTAACTTTTACTAGTTGACACAGGGACTTGAGGTGACCAGACCTGTTGGAGCTCTGCTGCTGTGGAAGAGGGGCTTGCTTTGGATTTTCTAACCAACAAACATTCCTCCTGAGCAGTTGTCTTGCGGGGTCTGCTGGACCTGGGCTAGTCAAACACATCTCCAGTCTCTTCAAATCTTTTTTTTAATTCTTTGTACTTGACGCTGAGACACATTAAAGGTGCCCGCCACCTCTGCAGTGGATCTGGTCTTCAGCCTCTTGATAATCCAGGCTTTGGTCGCAGGGTGGATTTTTGGCATGTTGTCAAGAGCTCAAGTTGCAGTTCAAGTGAAGGTCTGGGGTGCTGGGTTTCTTTTTATACACACACACTAAATAACCGATCATTTACTGAGCACAGGTGAGGATGTAAACTAGGATTGGGTGCATTATATGACCAGGCGACAAAACTTTTGTCTTGCTAAAATCTGACCATTCTGTGTCCATTAACTGATCAATATTTCTGCATTGATGTCAATTTATTTTCTTAACCTAAACCACATTTTGGAAGGTTTCAGCTTTCAAAAGAATAATTTATACAACCAATGGATGAATTTAACATCAGGTTATAAGCTTTTATTTACATAACATGGATAAGCGACATTACTTCTGTCAGGGAGCATACAACATTTACTACTAGTATACTACAATACTGATCATTAATTTTAAAAAAAGCACAACACTAAGTGCCATTGTATACAGGAACTCTGTATTTACGGTCAGTGTAAAGATACTACAGTGATCACTGGTGAGATTATACACAGGAGATCTGTATAAGGTGTCAGTGTAAAGGTAATACAGTGATCACCACTGCCAGTGACATTATACACAGGAGCTTTGTATATACAGGTCCTTCTCAAAAAATTAGCATATAGTGTTAAATTTCATTATTTACCATAATGTAATGATTACAATTAAACTTTCATATATTATAGATTCATTATCCACCAACTGAAATTTGTCAGGTCTTTTATTGTTTTAATACTGATGATTTTGGCCTACAACTCCTGATAACCCAAAAAACCTGTCTCAATAAATTAGCATATTTCAACCGTCCAATCAAATAAAAGTGTTTTTTAATAACAAACAAAAAAACCATCAAATAATAATGTTCAGTTATGTACTCAATACTTGGTCGGGAATCCTTTGGCAGAAATGACTGCTTCAATGCGGCGTGGCATGGAGGCAATCAGCCTGTGACACTGCTGAGATGTTATGGAGGCCCAGGATGCTTCAATAGCGGCCTTAAGCTCATCCAGAGTGTTGGGTCTTGCGTCTCTCAACTTTCTCTTCACAATATCCCACAGATTCTCTATGGGGTTCAGGTCAGGAGAGTTGGCAGGCCAATTGAGCACAGTAATACCATGGTCAGTAAACCATTTACCAGTGGTTTTGGCACTGTGAGCAGGTGCCAGGAAGCATGAAGTGCTCCAAAATCTCCTGATAGCTAGCTGCATTGACCCTGCCCTTGATGAAACACAGTGGACCAACACCAGCAGCTGACATGGCACCCCACACCATCACTGACTGGGTACTTGACACTGGACTTCAGGCATTTTGGCATTTCCTTCTCCCCAGTCTTCCTCCAGACTCTGGCACCTTGATTTCCGAATGACATGCAAAATTTGCTTTCATCAGAAAAAAGTACTTGGGACCACTTGGCAACAGTCCAGTGCTGCTTCTCTGTAGCCCAGGTCAGGCGCTTCTGCCGCTGTTTATGGTTCAAAAGTGGCTTTACCTGGGGAATGCGGCACCTGTAGCCCATTTCCTGCACACGCCTGTGCACGGTGGCTCTGGATGTTTCCACACCAGACTCAGTCCACTGCTTCCTCAGGTTCCCCAAGGTCTGGAATCGGTCCTTCTCCACAATCTTCCTCAGGGTCCAGTCACCTCTTCTCGTTGTACAGCGTTTTCTGCCACATTGTTTCCTTCCAACAGACTTACCATTGAGGTGCCTTGATACAGCACTCTGGGAACAGCCTATTTGTTGAGAAATTTCTTTCTGGGTCTTACCCTCTTGCTTGAGGGTGTCAATGATGGCCTTCTTGACATCTGTCAGGTCGCTAGTCTTACCCATGATGGGGGTTTTGAGTAATGAACCAGGCAGGGAGTTTTTAAAAGCCTCAGGTATCTTTTGCATGTGTTTAGAGTTAATTAGTTGATTCAGAAGATTAGGGTAATAGGTCATTTAGAGAACCTTTTCTTGATATGCTAATTTATTGAGACAGGTTTTTTGGGTTATCAGGAGTTGTAGGCCAAAATCATCAGTATTAAAACAATAAAAGACCTGACAAATTTCAGTTGGTGGATAATGAATCTATAATATATGAAAGTTTAATTGTAATCATTACATTATGGTAAATAATGAAATTTAACACTATATGCTAATTTTTTGAGAAGGACCTGTAGTATACAGTGTATAGTGTCAGTGTACAGATAATACACTGACTCACTAATGATGTCTCTAGCTGAAGTCCTTCATCTTTGCTTTTCATTTTCATCCAGCACAGACTGCCATCACTTCTTCCAGCCAGGACTCATCTCTGCATAAAATAACACAGTTACCTAGAGCATGGCTTCCAGACCACATTCCCCACTTTTTCCCTTTCTTCTACACCATGTTCCAAATTATTATGCAAATTATATTTTTCTCGGATTTTCCAAAATGGTCGGTGCAAATGACAGTCAGTCTAATAAAAGTCATCACCCGTTAGAGTATACATCGAGTTTTATTGGAGAAACCTCCCAATGATAACAGTATAATCTCCAAAATGAATAAAAACTCAAAATGCACTGTTCCAAATTATTAGGCACAGTATAATTTCTAAACATTTGATCTGTTTTAAAGAACTGAAAATGCTCATTTGTGGAATTTGCAGCATTAGGAGGTCACATTCACTGAACAAAAAAGATATTTAACTCCAAAACATCCTAACAGGCCAAGTCACATGTTACCATAGGAACCCTTCTTTGTTATCACCTTCACAATGCTCGCCTCCATTGAACTTGTGAGTATTTGGAGAGTTTCTGCTTGTATTTCTTTGCATGAAGTCAGAATTGCCTCCCAGAGCTGCTGTTTTGATGTGAACTGCCTCCCACCCTCATAGATCTTTGTTTGATGATACTCCAAAGGTTCTCTATAGGGTTGAGGTCAGGGGAAGATGGTGGCCACACCATGAGTTTATCTCCTTTCATGCCCATAGCAGCCAATGACTCAGAGGTATTCTTTGCAGCACGAAATGGTGCATTGTCATGCATGAAGATGATTTTGCTCCTGAAGGCACGTTTCTGCTTTTTATACTATGGAAGAAAGTTGTCAGTCAGAAATTCTATATACTTTGCAGAGGTCATTTTCACACCTTCAGGTACCTTAAAGGGCCCTTCCAGCTGTTTCCCCATGATTCCAGCCCAAAACATTACTCCTCCATCTCCTTGCTGACGTTGCAGCCTTGTTGGGACATGGTGGCCATCTGTTATGACCCCAATGGCGAGGGTCTCAGAGGAACGTGGAAGTCTGCAGAATACAAAAATCCAGCTCATAGGGCAGTGGTAACTGGGTTGACCATATATCTACTCCTAACGCCAACACTAGAAGTAGCCGGGGATCATTCCTACGTTGATTCTAGATGACACGCGCCAGCGGGAGAATCTAGCTACCCCTAGTAGAGGAAAACAAAGACCTTTCTTGCCTCCAGAGAAAGGGACCCCAAAGCTGGATAGAAGCCCCCCACAAATAATGACGGTGAGGTAAGAGGAAATGACAAACACAGAAATGAACCAGGTTTAGCACAGAGAGGCCCGCTTACTGATAGCAGAATAAAGAAAGGTAACTTATATGGTCAACAAAAACCCTATCAAAATCCACACTGGAAATTCAAGAACCCCCGAACCGTCTAACGGTCCGGGGGGAGAACACCAGCCCCCTAGAGCTTCCAGCAAAGGTCAGGATATAGATTTGGAACAAGCTGGACAAAAATACAAAACCAAAACAAATAGCAAAAAGCAAAAGGCAGACTTAGCTGATATAACTGGAACCAGGATCAGTAGACAAGAGCACAGCAGACTAGCTCTGATAACTACGTTGCCAGGCATTGAACTGAAGGTCCAGGGAGCTTATATAGCAACACCCCTAACTAACGACCCAGGTGCGGATAAAAGGAATGACAGAAAAACCAGAGTCAAAAAACTAGTAACCACTAGAGGGAGCAAAAAGCAAATTCACAACAGTACCCCCCCCTTAGTGAGGGGTCACCGAACCCTCACCACGACCACCAGGGCGATCAGGATGAGCGGCATGAAAGGCACGAACTAAATCGGCCGCATGAACATCAGAGGCGACCACCCAGGAATTATCCTCCTGACCATAGCCCCTCCACTTGACCAGGTACTGAAGCCTCCGCCTGGAGAGGCGAGAATCCAAGATCTTCTCCACCACGTACTCCAACTCGCCCTCAACCAACACCGGAGCAGGAGGCTCAGCAGAAGGAACTACAGGCACAATGTACCGCCGCAACAAGGACCTATGAAATACATTGTGAATAGCAAACGACACAGGAAGATCCAGACGAAAAGATACAGGATTAAGGATTTCCAATATCTTGTAAGGCCCAATAAAACGAGGTTTAAATTTGGGAGAGGAGACCTTCATAGGAACAAAGCGGGAAGAAAGCCACACCAAATCCCCAACGCGTAGTCGGGGACCCACACCGCGGCGGCGGTTGGCAAAGCGCTGAGCCTTCTCCTGTGACAACTTCAAGTTGTCCACCACATGATTCCAGATCTGCTGCAACCTATCCACCACAGAATCCACCCCAGGACAGTCAGAAGGCTCCACATGACCCGAAGAAAAGCGAGGATGGAAACCAGAGTTGCAGAAAAAAGGCGAAACCAAGGTGGCGGAACTAGCCCGATTATTAAGGGCAAACTCAGCCAACGGCAAGAATGTCACCCAATCGTCCTGATCAGCAGAGACAAAACACCTCAAATAAGCCTCCAAAGTCTGATTGGTTCGCTCCGTCTGTCCATTAGTCTGAGGATGGAAAGCAGACGAAAACGACAAATCAATGCCCATCCTACTACAAAAGGATCGCCAGAACCTGGAAACGAACTGGGATCCTCTGTCTGACACAATATTCTCAGGGATGCCGTGCAAACGAACCACGTTCTGGAAAAACACAGGAACCAGATCGGAAGAGGAAGGCAGCTTAGGCAAAGGAACCAAATGGACCATCTTGGAGAAGCGATCACATATCACCCAGATAACGGACATGCCCTGAGATAGCGGAAGATCAGAAATGAAATCCATGGAGATATGTGTCCAAGGTCTCTTCGGGACAGGCAAGGGCAAGAGCAAACCGCTGGCACGAGAACAGCAAGGCTTAGCTCGAGCACAAGTCCCACAGGACTGCACAAATGACCGCACATCCCTTGACAAGGAAGGCCACCAAAAGGACCTGGCCACCAGATCTCTGGTGCCAAAAATTCCCGGGTGACCTGCCAACACCGAGGAATGCACCTCGGAAATGACTCTGCTGGTCCACTTATCCGGGACAAACAGTCTGTCAGGTGGACAAGACTCAGGCCTATCAGCCTGAAATCTCTGCAACACACGTCGCAGATCCGGAGAAATAGCTGACAAGATAACTCCATCTTTAAGAATACCAACAGGATCAGCGACTCCAGGAGCATCAGGCACAAAGCTCCTAGAAAGAGCATCGGCCTTCACATTCTTTGAACCTGGTAAATACGAGACAACAAAATCAAAGCGGGAGAAAAACAATGACCAGCGGGCCTGTCTCGGATTAAGGCGTTTAGCAGACTCGAGATACATCAGATTTTTGTGATCAGTCAAGACCACCACACGATGCTTAGCACCCTCGAGCCAATGACGCCACTCCTCAAATGCCCATTTCATGGCCAACAACTCCCGATTGCCCACATCATAATTTCGCTCGGCAGGCGAAAACTTCCTAGAGAAAAAGGCACAAGGTTTCATAACAGAGCAACCAGGGCCTCTCTGCGACAAAACGGCCCCTGCCCCAATCTCCGAAGCATCCACCTCAACCTGAAAGGGAAGTGAGACGTCAGGCTGGCACAAAACAGGCGCCGAAGTAAACCGGCGTTTCAACTCCTGGAAAGCCTCCACGGCAGCAGGAGCCCAGTTAGCTACATCGGAGCCCTTCTTGGTCATATCCGTCAAAGGTTTCACAATGCTAGAAAAATTAGCGATAAAACGACGGTAGAAGTTAGCGAAGCCCAAGAACTTCTGAAGACTCTTAACTGACGAGGGCTGAGTCCAATCAAGAATAGCTCGGACCTTGACTGGGTCCATCTCCACAGCAGAAGGGGAAAAAATGAACCCCAAAAAGGGAACCTTCTGTACACCAAAGAGACACTTAGAGCCCTTGACAAACAAAGAATTTTCACGCAAAATTTTAAAGACCAACCTGACCTGCTCCACATGCGAATCCCAATTATCAGAAAAAACCAAAATATCATCCAGATAAACAATCAAAAATTTATCCAGATACTTCCGGAAAATGTCATGCATAAAGGACTGAAAAACTGAAGGCGCATTGGAGAGCCCAAAAGGCATCACCAAGTACTCAAAATGACCTTCGGGCGTATTGAATGCGGTTTTCCAATCATCACCTTGCTTAATGCGCACAAGGTTGTACGCACCACGAAGGTCTATCTTGGTAAACCACTTGGCACCCTTAATCCGGGCAAACAAGTCAGACAACAGCGGTAAAGGATACTGAAATTTGACAGTGATCTTATTTAAAAGCCGATAATCAATACAAGGTCTCAAAGATCCGTCCTTTTTTGCCACAAAAAAGAATCCCGCACCAAGAGGGGAAGAAGACGGACGAATATGTCCTTTTTCCAGAGACTCCTTGATATATGAACGCATAGCGGTATGTTCAGGTACCGACAGATTAAACAGTCTTCCCTTAGGAAATTTACTGCCTGGGATCAAATCTATAGCACAGTCACAGTCCCTATGAGGAGGCAGTGCACTGGACTCAGACTCACTGAAGACATCCTGATAATCAGACAAATACTCCGGAACTTCCGAAGGCGTAGAAGAAGCAATAGACACAGGCAGGGAATCCTCATGAATACCACGACAGCCCCAACTTGAGACTGACATAGCCTTCCAGTCCAGGACTGGATTATGGGTCTGTAACCATGGCAGCCCTAAAACGACCAAATCATGCATTTTATGTAAAACCAGGAAACGTATCACCTCGCGGTGTTCAGGAGTCATGCACATGGTAACCTGAGTCCAATACTGCGGTTTATTTGCTGCCAATGGTGTAGCATCAATACCCCTAAGAGGAATAGGATTTTCTAATGGTTCAAGAGTAAATCCACAGCGCTTAGCAAATGAGAGATCCATGAGACTCAGGGCAGCACCTGAATCTACAAACGCCATGACAGGATAAGATGACAGTGAGCAAATCAAAGTTACAGACAGAATCTCCTGATGAACAGGGTCTCAGGGACAAAAACAATTTACAATTATTCATGAAATTCCTAAACTTAAACCTGTCTCCGGAAAACAGTTCAGGAATCGGTATTTTAGGTTCTGACCTAGGATTTCTGATAACATAGTCTTGTATGCCCTGCACACGAGTAGCCAGCTGGTCCACACTTGTAATCAAGGTCTGGACATTCATGTCTGCAGCAAGCATAGCCACTCTGAGGTAAAGGGGAAGAAGAAAGAAAAAAAAAAAACTCAGAATCTTCTTTCTTATAATCCCTCTTCTGCAACGCATTAAACATTTAATACTGGCCTGGCAAACTGTTATGACCCCAATGGCGAGGGTCTCAGAGGAACGTGGAAGTCTGCAGAATACAAAAATCCAGCTCATAGGGCAGTGGTAACTGGGTTGACCATATATCTACTCCTAACGCCAACACTAGAAGTAGCCGGGGATCATTCCTACGTTGATTCTAGATGACACGCGCCAGCGGGAGAATCTAGCTACCCCTAGTAGAGGAAAACAAAGACCTTTCTTGCCTCCAGAGAAAGGGACCCCAAAGCTGGATAGAAGCCCCCCACAAATAATGACGGTGAGGTAAGAGGAAATGACAAACACAGAAATGAACCAGGTTTAGCACAGAGAGGCCCGCTTACTGATAGCAGAATAAAGAAAGGTAACTTATATGGTCAACAAAAACCCTATCAAAATCCACACTGGAAATTCAAGAACCCCCGAACCGTCTAACGGTCCGGGGGGAGAACACCAGCCCCCTAGAGCTTCCAGCAAAGGTCAGGATATAGATTTGGAACAAGCTGGACAAAAATACAAAACCAAAACAAATAGCAAAAAGCAAAAGGCAGACTTAGCTGATATAACTGGAACCAGGATCAGTAGACAAGAGCACAGCAGACTAGCTCTGATAACTACGTTGCCAGGCATTGAACTGAAGGTCCAGGGAGCTTATATAGCAACACCCCTAACTAACGACCCAGGTGCGGATAAAAGGAATGACAGAAAAACCAGAGTCAAAAAACTAGTAACCACTAGAGGGAGCAAAAAGCAAATTCACAACAGCCATCCACCAACCATCCACTACTCCATCCATCTGGACCACCCAGGGTTGCTCGACACTCATCAGTAAACAAGACTGTTTGGAAATCAGTCTTCATGTGTGTCTGGGCCCACTGCAACTGTTTCTGCTTGTGAACACTGTTTAGGGGTGGCCGAATAGTAGGTTTATGCACCACAGCAAGCCTTTGAAGGATCCTACGCCTTGAGGTTCGAGGGACTCCAGAGGCACCAGCAGCTTCAAATAATTGTTTGCTGCTTTGTAATGGTATTTTGGCAGCTGCTCTCTTTATCCAATTAATTTGTCTGGCAGAAAACCTTCCTCATTATGCCTTTATCTGCATGAACTCTGTCTGTGCTCTGTTTCAGTCACAAATCTCTTCACAGTACGATGATCACTCTTAAGTTTTCGTGAAATATCTAATGTTTTCATACTTTGACCAAGGCGTTTCACTATTTAATGCTTTTCAGCAGCAGAGAGATCCTTTTTATTTCCCATATTGCTTGAAACCTGTGGTCTGCTTTATAATGTGGAACATCATTTTTAAGTAGTTTTTCTTTAATTAGAATCACCTGGAAAACTAATGATCACGTGTTTAAGATTGATTTCAGTGATCCACTGAGCCCTGAGACACAATACCATCCACGAGTTTATTTGAAAAACAAAACAATTAAATCTTTATGACACTTATATCCAATTTGCATAATAATTTGGAACATGGTGTACACTAGACATCTGAATACAGAGGTGCACCCACAAACAATATATAATTGGTTATTATGCAACCTCATAGATTATAAGCTTGCGAGCAGGGCCCTCATTCCTTTTGGTATCTGTTGATCTATGTGTTTATTGTTATGCTTAATGTCCATTGTCTGTACAAGTCCCCTCTAAAATGTAAAGTGTTGGCACTATAGAAATAAAATTATCATAATTACTATTATTAACCGACCATTCCAAATATAAATTATAATCCACCACTGTGCACCCACTAACTTTAAATAGCCACTTTCCTCATTTAATATATAAATTAATTAGCACCTGTACTCTTTCCCCCAATTCATTACCAGTCACTTCATCCTCAACGCCCCCCACTATGTACCTACCACTCTAACCCTAACCCCGATTCATTATAGTTACATGCCCCTCCCGCCCCAATTCATTGTCATGTCTTTCTCTCTCACCCTCTATTCATTATCAACTGCTCTACCCCACATTCAATACATCATTTACTCCCCCACCCTTAAAATTCATTATTTGTTCTTCCCCTAGATCATCATTTGCTCTCCCCACCCCCACCTTCAATTAAATTGCTGTCCCCTGTCCCTCACACTGAATTTATCATTTTGCAGTCCCCCCACTTTAATGTGAAGTCCCCTTCATTCATTGAAGTCCCCTATCACCCTCTCACTTCATCTGCAGTGCCCCTTCATCATTTGCAGCCCCCTATCCCCCTTCCATTTCATCATGAGCAGTCCCACATCAGACACACTTCATCATGTGCAGTCCTGCAGTCCCCTTCTCCCACTTCATCATGTGCAGTCCCCTTACCCCCCACTTCATCATGTGCAGTCCCCTTACCCCCCACTTCATCATGTGCAGTCCCCTTACCCCCCCACTTCATCATGTGCAGTCCCCTTACCCCCCACTTCATCATGTGCAGTCACCCTTACCCCCCACTTCATGTGCAGTCCATCTTACACTCCACTTTATCATGTGCAGTCCCCATTACCCCCCACTTCATGTGCATCATGTGCAGATCACCTTACCCCCCACTTCATCATGTGCAGTCCCCTTTAACCCCCAATTCATCATGTGCAGTCCCCCTTACCCCCCACTTCATGTGCAGCCCCACTTCCCCTTCATCATGCACAATCCCCCTTACCCCCACATCATCATGTGCTGCCCCATTCCATCATGTACAGCCCCACTCTCCCCACTTCATCATGTGCAGTCTCCTTTATCCACTAAACTATCATGTGCAGCCCCACTCCCCCTTCATCATGTGCAGCCCCACTCCATCATGTACAGCCCCACTCAACCATCATGTGCAGCCCCACTTACCCCCTCACTCCATCATGTGCAGTCTCCTTTAACCCCCAAATTCCATCATGTGCAGCCTCCTTACACCCCCCACTTCATAACTTGCAGTTACCCACCATTAAATTTATTTTATAAAGAAAACAAAAAAGTTTGTCATACTTACCTCACCAGTCGCTCCCCTGCAGTGCCTCTCTGCTTCTAGCATCCGGGTCATGTCGGCGTGTGCGTGAGGATGCCATCGCGCATGCCCAACATCTAACCTGGAAGTATAGAGAACATGAAGGGAGCAGTAGCTGCGCAGCCGTCAAGGTGACAGCCAAGCATAGCTCCTGGCCCCAGCGCAGACGTGTGCGTCAACTGTGATGCAGCTGTGTCTGCTGCCAGCCGCGTCACAGTACAGCAGACATGGCTGTGCACAATTTGCTGTGTGGCTGTAGCCACCACCAGGCAGCCGGCCCTGAACAGCTGCTGAGGGAGCGGCCCGGGGGGCATTTGCCTCTTTGCCACCTGGGCCAGTCAGCCCCTGACTATCGTCAGTGTGAATTAGAACAAACGTACACTATAGGAACAGGTCGCTAATGGCTTTGTTCACTCTAGCATCATGGATTTTGTGTACAATCATATCAACAATGCTGAACCCATTTTCTAACAAATACTATCAATTTTACGGGGTTCTTTTAGGGATCTGGTGTTGTTTACACTGTAGATTGTACTTTTTTATAATAGAAAAGCTCAGTAAGCTCTGAACACTTGTAAGAACAGAGCTTTTGCTAATTGATTCTCATATTATTAAAATGCAATTAATTTATTTTATCATCACTAATAAAGACTGACATAATGAGATATACTTACTTTGCGTCTATAGTCACAAATAAATTTAGACAATGTTTTCAGGGCATCTGGTGACTTCTAATTGAGAGAAAACAATCAAAATAATCAGTCAGTGTAGGCATAATAATGTTGTTACAACCAAATGAACATATGTATGTACTATACAGTTTACAGCTGCTATTATGCCGAAATTAATTATGTTTGAATAAAAACAAGTTATCATTTATTGTTATAGATATGTTCAAATTTCAGTGTGAAATTAATTACTGACATTTTTCACTTCAAGAATCTTACTTTTAGTGCTTCAATCAAGCATCCCCATCCGTTACCAGGATCTGTATCTCCTTCACAAATAGAACAAACACAATCAAGTTATTTCATAATGCATCAATATAATCAATGTTGTAACTAGTGTTGAGCGATATCATCCGATATCGAAAAATATCGGTATCGGATTGGATCGGCCGATATGAAAAAAAATATCGGATATCGCCGATACCAATACCCAATACCAATGCAAGTCAATGGGTCCAAAATATCGGAATTAACCCCTTCCCGACCTGTGACACAGCGTATGTGTCATGAAAGTCGGTGCCAATCCGACCTGTGACACACATGCTGTGTCACAGAATGATCGCGTCCCTGCAGATCGGGTGAAAGGGTTAACTCCATTTCACCCGACCTGCAGGGACAGGGGGAGTGGTACTACAGCCCAGGGGGGGTTGCTTCACCCCCCCGTGGCTACAATCGCTCTGATTGGCTGTTTCACTTTCAACAGCCAATCAGAGCAATCTGTAATATTTCACCTATGAAAATTGGTGAAATATTACAATCCAGCCATGGCCGATGCTGCAATAGCATCGGCCATGGCTGGAGACCCCGATCTGGCCCCCCTTCTGACTGACGGCGCGATCTGCAGCCGCCATCAGTGTTCCCTACCCCTCCGTCCTTTCCTAAGCGCCCTCCTCTCCCCTCTGACCCTCCCCCGTCCTCCCCTCCGCCCCCCCCCCGCTGTCTGATCGCACCCCCCTATACTTACCTAGTCCCGGTATCCCTCCCGGTGTCCTCGGTCTTCTCCCATGGGCGCTGCCATCTTGGAAAATGGCGGGCACATGCGCAGTGCGCGCCCGCCGAATCGGCCGGCAGATTCGTTCCTTGTACATTTTGATTGCTGTGATTGATCGCTGTGATAGGTTCTATCACAGCGATCAAAGTAAAAAAATAGTAAATAAACCCCCTCTTTATCACCCCTATAGGTAGGGACAATAATAAAATACAGAAAATAGATTTATTTTTGTTTTTCCTTTAGGGTTAGGGGTAGGGTTAGGGTAGCACTTAGGGTTAGGGTTGCACTTACGGTTAGAGTTGCACTTAGGGCTAGGGTTGCACTTAGGGCTATGGTTGTACTTAGGGCTAGGGTTGTACTTAGGGCTAGGGTTGCACTTAGGGTTGCACTTAGGGTTAGGGTTGCACTTAGGGTTGCACTTAGGGCTAGGGTTACACTTAGGGCTAGGGTTGCACTTAGGGCTAGGGTTGCAATTAGGGTTGCACTTAGGGTTAGGGTTGCACTCAGGGTTAGGGTTGCACTCAGGGTTAGGGTTGCACTTAGGGTTAGGGTTGCACTTAGGGTTAGGTTTGCACTTAAGGATAGGGTTGCACTTAGGGTTAGGGTTGCACTTAGGGCTAGGGTTGCACTTAGGGCTAGGGTTGCACTTAGGGCTAGGGTTGCACTTAGGGTTAGGGTTGCACTTAGGGTTAGGGTTGTACTCAGGGTTGCGGTTAGGGTTGCACTTAGGGTTAGGGTTGCACTTAGGGTTAGGGTTGCACTTAGGGCTAGGGTGGCACTTAGGGCTAGGGTGGCACTTAGGGCTAGGGTGGCACTTTGGGCTAGGGTTGCACTTAGGGCTAGGGGTGGAATTAGGGTTAGGGTTAGAATTAGGGTTAGAATTAGGGTTGCAATTAGGGTTAAGGTTACAATTAGGGTTAGGGTTACAATTAGGGTTAGGGTTAGAATTAGGGCTAGGGTTGGAATTAGGGTTAGAATTAGGCTATGTGTACATGGTGCGGATTTGGCTGCGGATCTGCAGCGGATTGGTCGCTGCGGATTCGTAGCAGTTTTCCATCACGTTTACAGTACCACGTAAACCTATGGAAAACCAAATCCGCTGTGCCAATGGTGCGGAAAATACAGCACGGAAACGCTGCATTGTATTTTCTGCAGCATGTCAATTCTTTTTGTGGATTCCCCAGCATTTTACACCTGCTCCATAATAGGAATCCGCAGATGAAATCCACACAAAAAAACACTGGAAATCCGCGGTAAATCCGCAGGTAAAGCGCAGTGTTTTACCTGCAGAATTTTCAAAAACGGTGCGGAAAAATCCTCACACAAATCCGCAACGTGGGCACATAGCCTTAGGGTTAGGGTTGGAATTAGAGTTAGGGTTGGAATTAGGGTTAAGACTAGGGTTAGGGGTGTGTTGGGGTTAGGGTTGGGATTAGGGTTAGGGGTGTGTTGGGGTTAGTGTTGGAGTTAGAATTGAGGGGTTTCCACTGTTTAGGCACATCAGGGGGTCTCCAAACGCGACATGGCGCCACCATTGATTCCAGCCAATCTTGCGTTGAAAAAGTCAAATAGTGCTCTCTCTCTTTTCCGAGCCCCGACGTGTGCCCAAACAGTGGTTTACCCCCACATATGGGGTACCAGCGTACTCAGGAGAAACTGGACTACAACGATTGGGGTCCAATTTCTCCTGTAACCCTTGGGAAAATAAAAAATTGCAGGGTAAAAAATTATTTTTGAGGAAAGAAAAATTATTTTTTATTTTCACGGCTCTGCGTTATAAACTTCTGTGAATCACTTGGGGGTTCAAAGTGCTCAATACACATCTAGATAAGTTCCTTTGGGGGTCTAGTTGCCAAAATGGGGTCACTTGTGGGGGGTTTCTACTGTTTAGGCACAGCAGGGGCTCTGCAAACGCAACGTGATGTGTTGTGAATTTGTTCTTGGGCTCTGTTGTGAATTTGTTCTTGGGTTCCCTCTGGTGGCCTTTAGCTATATGGCTGGTCTTGGCTGAGTTCAGCTGTTTCATGTTTGCTGCTAGCGGGGCCTATTTAAGCCAGCTGGATCTTTACTTGTTGCCTGCTGTCGGTGTATTCAGTCCTGATTCATTGCTCTCCTGAATATTCCTTGTGTCCAGTCTTCTGCTAGGAGAAGCTAAGTTTGCTTGTTTATTTGCTCATGATTTCCTTTAAAACATTTCTCAGTATATTATGAGTTCAGTCCAGCTTGCTTTAATGTGACTTTTTGCTCGCTGGTTAGTTCTGGGGTGCTGAGGTGCTCCCCCCACATCGTTAGTTGGTGTGGGGGTTCTTGCATCCTCAGCGTGGATATTTTTGGATAGGGTTTTGTACTGACCGCATAGACTCTTTGCTGTCCTCTGTCTATCTAGTGATTAGCGGGCCTCCTTCGCTGAATCTGTTTTCATAACTGCGTTTGTGCCTTCTCCTTTACTCACCGTTATTATTTGTGGGGGGCTGTTCTATACTTTGGGGTTATTTCTCTGAGGCAAGTGAGGCTTTGTTTCCCTCTAGGGGTAGTTAGTTTCTCAGGCTGTGAAGAGACGTCTAGGATTTCTAGGTACGTTCCACGGCTGCTTATAGTGTGTGCGGTTAGGTTCAGGATTGCGGTCAGCCCAGTTACCACATCCCCAGAGCTCGTCCTATGTTCTTTACTTAGCTGGTTAGATTTGTGATCCTAGGCCACTAAGGATCATAACAGTACAGCAGGCCTGAAAGTGTTAAATGCAGCAGAAGAGGGAGAAGAGAAATCCTAAGGTCATTTTTTTTTTCCTCTGCACTGTGTTCAGCTTCTCTCCTCCCCTTAATCTCTGGGTGGTTCTGAATGCAGCTACTGATATGGACATGGAGTCTGTCTTCCAGTGTGGATCATCTCACTGCAAGGGTACAGGGCATTCAGGATTATGTAACCCACAGTCCTATGTCAGAGCCTAAAATACCTATTCCTGAGCTGTTCTCCGGAGATAGATCTAAGTTTTCGAACTTTAAGAATAATTGTAAGTTATTCCTTTCTTTGAGACCTCGCTCATCTGGTGACTCTGTTCAGCAAGTTAAGATTGTTATTTTCTTTGTTGCGTGGCGACCCTCAGGATTGGGCATTCTCGCTGGCGCCAGGAGATCCTGCACTGCTAAATGTTGATGCATTTTTTCTGGCGCTTGGATTGCTTTATGAGGAACCTAATCTAGTAGACCAGGCAGAAAAAGTTTTGCTGACTCTCTCTCAAGGCCAGGATGAAGCAGAGATTTATTGCCAGAAGTTCAGGAAGTGGTCCGTGCTCACTCATTGGAATGAGTGCGCCCTGGCGGCGATTTTCAGAAAGGGTCTTTCTGAAGCCCTTAAAGATGTTATGGTGGGGTTCCCCACGCCTACGGGTCTGAATGAGTCTATGTCTTTAGCCATTCAGATTGATCGGCGTTTGCGGGAGCGCAAACCTATGCCCAATCTGGTGGTATTTTCTGAGCAGAAACCTGAGCCTATGCAATGCGACAGGATTCTGACCAGAGTTGAACGGCAAAACTACAGACGTCAGAACAGGTTGTGCTTTTACTGTGGTGATTCTGCTCATGTTATCTCAGCATGCTCTAAGCGCACAAAAAACTTCGCTAAGTCTGTCACCATTGGTACTGTACAACCTAAATTCATTTTGTCTGTTACTTTGATTTGCTCTCTGTCATCCTACTCAGTTATGGCTTTTGTGGATTCAGGTGCTGCCCTGAATTTGATGGATTTGTCATTTGCCAGGCGCTGTGGTTTTATCTTGGAGCCTTTACAATTCCCTATTCCACTAAAGGGAATTGAAGCTACACCATTGGCCAAGAATAAACCTCAGTACTGGACTCAATTGACCATGTGCATGGCTCCTGCACATCAGGAGGTGATTCGCATTCTGGTACTACATAATTTGCATGATGTTGTCTTATTGGGCCTGCCATGGCTGCAGGCTCACAACCCAGTTCTGGATTGGAAAGCAATGTCTGTGTCAAGTTGGGGTTGCCTGGGAATTCATGGCGATGCTCCTTTGGTATCAATTGCTTCTTCTACTCCTTCTGAAGTCCCTGAATTTTTGTCGGACTACCAGGATGTATTTGATGAGCCCAAATCCAGTGCCCTACCTCCTCATAGGGATTGTGATTGTGCCATAAACCTGATTCCTGGTAGTAAGTTCCCTAAGGGACGACTTTTTAATTTATCTGTACCAGAACATACCACTATGCGGAGTTATATTAAGGAGTCCTTGGAGCAGGGACATATTCGCCCGTCCTCGTCTCCTTTGGGTGCGGGGTTCTTTTTTGTGGCCAAGAAGGATGGTTCTCTGAGACCCTGTATAGACTATCGCCTTCTTAATAACATCACGGTCAAATTTCAGTACCCCTTGCCACTGTTGTCCGATCTGTTTGCAAGGATTAGGGGGGCCAGTTGGTTCACCAAGATAGATCTTCGAGGTGCGTATAATCTTGTGCGCATAAAGCAGGGCGATGAATGGAAAACTGCATTTAATACGCCCGAAGGCCATTTTGAGTACTTGGTGATGCCTTTTGGGCTTTCTAATGCCCCCTCTGTGTTTCAGTCCTTCATGCACGACATCTTCCGAGAGTATCTGGATAGATTTATGATTGTGTACCTGGATGATATTTTGGTCTTTTCTGATGATTGGGAGTCTCATGTGAAGCAGGTCAGGATGGTATTTCAGGTCCTGCGTGCCAATGCCTTGTTTGTGAAGGGCTCTAAATGTCTCTTCGGAGTCCAGAACGTTTCCTTTTTGGGCTTTATTTTTTCTCCTTCTGCTATTGAGATGGATCCAGTCAAGGTCCAGGCTATTCATGACTGGACTCAGCCTACATCTGTGAAGAGTCTTCAGAAGTTCTTGGGTTTTGCTAATTTCTACCGTCGCTTCATCACTAATTTTTCTAGTGTGGTTAAGCCTTTGACGGATTTGACCAAGAAGGGTTCTGATGTGACGAATTGGTCCCCTGCGGCCGTGGAGGCCTTTCAGGAGCTGAAACGTCGGTTTTCTTCGGCTCCTGTCTTGCGCCAGCCTGATGTCTCTCTTCCCTTTCAGGTTGAGGATGATGCTTCTGAGATTGGAGCAGGGGCTGTCTTGTCGCAGAAAAGCTCTGATAGCTCTGGGATGAGACCATGTGCTTTCTTTTCAAGAAAGCTTTCGCCTGCCGAGCGGAATTATGATGTTGGTAATCGAGAGTTGTTGGCAATGAAGTGGGCATTTGAGGAGTGGCGACATTGGCTTGAGGGAGCCAAGCATCGTGTAGTGGTCTTGACGGATCACAAGAATTTGACTTATCTTGAGTCTGCCAAGCGGTTGAATCCGAGACAGGCTCGATGGTCGCTGTTTTTCTCTCGTTTCAATTTCGTGGTTTCATATCTTCCGGGTTCGAAAAACGTGAAGGCTGATGCGCTTTCTAGGAGTTTTGTACCTAACTCCCCGGAAGTTTCTGAACCGACTGGTGTCCTCAAAGAGGGGGTGATTTTGTCTGCCATCTCTCCTGATCTGCGACGGGTGTTGCAGGAGTTTCAGGCCAATAAACCTGACCGTTGTCCACCGGAGAGACTGTTTGTTCCGGACAGATGGACCAGTAGAGTTATTTCCGAGGTACATTCTTCATCCTGGGATTTTTGGTACCAGGGATTTGGTGGCGAGGTCCTTTTGGTGGCCTTCCTTGTCACGGGATGTGCGTTCCTTTGTGCAGTCCTGTGGTATTTGTGCTCGGGCCAAGTCTTCCTGTTCTCGTGCCAGTGGATTGCTTTTGCCTTTGCCTGTCCCGAAGAGGCCGTGGACGCATATTTCCATTGATTTTATTTTGGATCTTCCTGTCTCTCAGAAGATGTCTGTCATCTGGGTAGTTTGTGATCGTTTTTCTAAAATGGTCCATTTGGTACCCTTGCCTAAACTGCCTTCCTCTTCCGATTTGGTGCCACTGTTTTCTCAGAGTGTGGTTCGTTTGCATGGTATTCCGGAGAACATTGTGTCTGACAGAGGATCCCAGTTTGTGTCTAGATTTTGGCGGTCCTTTTGTGCTAAAATGGGCATTGAATTGTCTTTTTCGTCGGCCTTCCATCCTCAGACGAATGGTCAAACCGAACGAACTAATCAGACCTTGGAGGCTTATTTGAGATGTTTTGTTTCTGCTGATCGGGATGATTGGGTGACCTTTTTGCCATTGGCTGAGTTCGCCCTCAATAATCGGGCTAGTTCTGCTACTTTGGTTTCACCTTTCTTTTGCAATTCTGGTTTTCATCCTCGTTTTTCCTCGGGTCAGGTTGAGCCTTCTGACTGCCCTGGGGTGGATTCTGTGGTGGATAGGTTGCAGCAGATTTGGAACCATGTGGTGGACAATTTGACCTTGTCCCAAGAGAAGGCTCAGCGCTTTGCTAACCGCCGTCGCTGTGTGGGTCCCCGACTTCGTGTGGGGGATTTGGTATGGTTGTCTTCTCGTGTTGTCCCGATGAAGGTTTCCTCTCCTAAGTTCAAGCCTCGTTTCATCGGTCCTTATAAGATTTTGGAAATCCTCAACCCTGTGTCATTTCGTGTGGACCTTCCTACATCGTTTGCCATTCATAATGTGTTCCATCGGTCATTGTTGCGGAGATATGTGGTGCCTGTGGTCCCTTCTGTTGATCCTCCTGCTCCGGTCTTGGTCGAGGGAGAGTTGGAGTATGTGGTGGAGAAGATCTTGGATTCTCGTATTTCGAGACGGAGGCTTCAGTACTTGGTTAAGTGGAAGGGCTATGGTCAGGAGGATAATTCCTGGGTTGTCGCCTCCGATGTCCATGCGGCCGATTTGGTTCGTGCCTTTCATTTGGCTCGTCCTGATCGGCCTGGGGGCCCTGGTGAGGGTTCGGTGACCCCTCCTTAAGGGGGGGGGTACTGTTGTGAATTTGTTCTTGGGCTCTGTTGTGAATTTGTTCTTGGGCTCCCTCTGGTGGCCTTTAGCTATATGGCTGGTCTTGGCTGAGTTCAGCTGTTTCATGTTTGCTGCTAGCGGGGCCTATTTAAGCCAGCTGGATCTTTACTTGTTGCCTGCTGTCGGTGTATTCAGTCCTGATTCATTGCTCTCCTGAATATTCCTTGTGTCCAGTCTTCTGCTAGGAGAAGCTAAGTTTGCTTGTTTATTTGCTCATGATTTCCTTTAAAACATTTCTCAGTATATTATGAGTTCAGTCCAGCTTGCTTTAATGTGACTTTTTGCTCACTGGTTAGTTCTGGGGTGCTGAGGTGCTCCCCCCACATCGTTAGTTGGTGTGGGGGTTCTTGCATCCTCAGCGTGGATATTTTTGGATAGGGTTTTGTACTGACCGCATAGACTCTTTGCTGTCCTCTGTCTATCTAGTGATTAGCGGGCCTCCTTCGCTGAATCTGTTTTCATAACTGCGTTTGTGCCTTCTCCTTTACTCACCGTTATTATTTGTGGGGGGCTGTTCTATACTTTGGGGTTATTTCTCTGAGGCAAGTGAGGCTTTGTTTCCCTCTAGGGGTAGTTAGTTTCTCAGGCTGTGAAGAGACGTCTAGGATTTCTAGGTACGTTCCACGGCTGCTTATAGTGTGTGCGGTTAGGTTCAGGATTGCGGTCAGCCCAGTTACCACATTCCCAGAGCTCGTCCTATGTTCTTTACTTAGCTGGTTAGATTTGTGATCCTAGGCCACTAAGGATCATAACAGTGATGCCCGCAGAGCATTCCATCAAAGTCTGCATTTCAAAACGTCACTACTTCACTTCCGAGCCCCGGCATGTGCCCAAACAGTGGTTAAACCCAACTTACCACATATGGGGTATCAGCGTACTCAGGAGAAACTGAACAACAACTTTTGGCGTCAAATTTCTCTTGTTACCCTTGGGAAAATAAAAAATTCTGGGCTAAAAAATTATTTTTGAGGAAAGAAAATGTATTTATTATTTTCATGGCTCTGCGTTATAAAATTCTGTGAAGTACTTAGGGGTTCAAAGTGCTCACCAAACATCTAGATTAGTTCCCTGGGAGGTTTAGTTTCCAAAATGGGGTCACTTGTGGGGGAGCTCCAATGTTTAGGCACACAGGGGCTCTCCAAATGCAACATGGTGTCCGCTAATGATTGGAGCTAATTTTCCATTCAAAAAGCCAAATGGCATGCCTTCCCTTCCGAGTCCTGCCGTGCGCCCAAACAGTGGTTTACCCCCACATATGGGGTATCAGCGTACTCAGGACAAACTGGACAACAAAATTTGGGGTCCAATTTCTCCTGTTACCCTTGGAAAAATAAAAAAACTGGGCTAAAAAAATCATTTTTGAGGAAAGAAAAATTATTTTGTATTTTCACGGCTCTGCATTATAAACTTCTGTGAAGCACCTGAGGGTTTAAAGTGCTCACTATGCATCTAGATAAGCTCCTTGGGGGGTCTAGTTTCCAAAATGGGGTCACTTGTGGGGGAGCTCTAATGTTTAGGCACACAGGGGCTCTACAAACGCGACATGGTGTCCGCTAATGATGGAGATAATTTTTCATTCAAAAAGTCAAATGGCGCTCCTTCCCTTCCGAGCCTTACCATGTGCCCAAACAGTGGTTTACCCCCACATATGAGGTATCGGTGTACTCAGGAGAAATTTCTCAACAAATTTTAGGATCCATTTTATCCTGTTGCCCATGTGAAAATGAAAAAATTGAGGCTAAAAGATTTTTTTTGTGGAAAAAAAGTACTTTTTCCTTTTTACGGATTAATTTGTGAAGCACCAGGGGGTTTAAAGTGCTCACTATGCATCTAAATAAGTTCCTTGGGGCGTCTAGTTTCCAAAATGGGGTCACTTGTGGGGGAGCTCTAATGTTTAGGCAAACGGGGGCTCTCCAAACGCGACATGCTATCCGCTAAAGATTGGAGCCAAATTTTCATTCAAAAAGTCAAATGGCGCTCTTTCCCTTCCGAGCCCTGCAGTGCGCCCAAACAGTGGTTTACCCCCACATATGAGGTATCAGAATACTCAGGACATATTGTACAATAACTTTTGTGTTCCAGTTTCTCTTTTTACCCTTGGAATAATAAAAAATTGTTGCTAAAATATCATTTTTGTGACTAAAAAGTTAAATGTTCATTTTTTCCTTCCATGTTGCTTCTACTGCTGTGAAACACCTGAAGGGTTAACAAACTTCTTGAATGTGGTTTTGAGCACCTTGATGGGTGCAGTTTTTAGAATGGTGTCACTTTTGGGTATTTTCAGCCATATAGACCCTTCAAACTGACTTCAAATGTGAGGTGATCCCTAAAAAAATGGTTTTGAAAATTTTGTTGTAAAAATGAGAAATCACTGGTCAAATTTTAACCCTTATAACTTCCTAGCAAAAAAAAAAAAATTTGTTTCCAAAATTGTGCTGATGTAAAGTAGACATGTGGGAAATGTTATTTATTAACTATTTTGTGTCACATATCTCTCTGGTTTAACAGAATAAAAATTCAAAATGTGAAAATTGTGAAATTTTCAAAAATTTCGCCAAATTTCTGTTTTCTTCACAAATAAATGCAGAAATTATCGACCTAAATTTACCACTAACATGAAGCCCAATATGTCACGAAAAACAGCCTCAGAATCACTAGGATCCGTTGAAGCGTTCCTGAGTTATTACCTCATAAAGGGACACTGGTCAGAATTGCAAAAAATGGCCAGGTCATTAAGGTCAAAATAGGCTGGGTCATGAGGGGGTTAAAATAAACCATTTCTTTCCTTGTAGGTTCATTCTACATGAAGGAAAACAACTAAAAATAATGTAGGATGTATTGGGGGAGGTGGTGGAGACATTAAAGGCATAGAGGTTTAGCCCAATCAAATAGAATAGCACGATTTTTTTTTTTTTTTTAAGACGTTCGGAGTTAAAAAGATATTGACTATGTTAAGATTTTTTTTATTTTGTCAGATATTGATGTTTCACTACTTCCATGCCCTTCACCTTCTTTTTTACTTCTCCCACTCTTTCTTCTTCATCATCCTCAGCAGCAGCATCTTTTTCATCAACATCTTCTTCTGATTCACCTTCTTTCTATTATTTTTTTTTTACATTCTTCATATTCTTTTTATTAAACTATTATTCTTCTTCATATTCCCTCCGCCACACCACCTCCTCACCTCGCCCCTTGTCAGTCGGTGTTCCTCAAGGCTCTGTTCTAGGACCCCTTCTCTTCTCCATCTACACCTTCGGTCTGGGACAGCTCATAGAACCCACGGTATGCAGTACCATCTCTATGCCGACGACATGCAGATCTACCTATCCGGACCTGACCTCACCTCCTTACTTACCAAAATCCCGCACTGTCTGTCTGCTATTTCAGCCTTCTTTTCTGCTCGTTTTCTACAACTAAACATGGACAAAACAGAATTCATCATCTTTCCCCCATCTCACTCTACCCCTCCACCCGACCTATCCATCAATGTCAATGGCTGCTCACTTTCCCCAGTCCCACACACCCGGTGCCTCGGGGTGATCCTCGACTCTGCCCTCTCTTTCAAGCCACATATCCAAGCCCTTGCCTCCTCCTGCCGCCTCAAACTCAAAAACATTTCCCGGATCTGCGCATTCCTTGACCGTGACACCGCTTAAACACTAGTGCATGCCCTTATCATCTCCCGCCTCGACTACTGCAACCTCCTACTCTCTGGACTCCCCTCTAGCACTCTGGCACCACTCCAATCCATCCTACACTCTGCTGCTCGACTAATCTACCTGTCTCCCCGCTATTCCCCAGCCTCTCCCCTATGCCAAGCCCTTCACTGGCTTCCTATCGCCCAGAGACTCCAGTTCAAAACCCTCACAATGACCCACAAAGCCATCCACAACCTATCTCCTCCATACATCTGTGACATGATCTCCCGGTACCTACCAACACGCAACCTCCGATCCTCTCAAGACCTCCTTCTCTACTCCCCCTCATCTCTTCTTCCCACAACCGCATCCAAGACTTCTCCCGTGCTTCCCCCATACTCTGGAACTCTCTACCACAGCACATCAGACTCTCGCCTACCATAGAAACTTTCAAAAAGAGCCTGAAGACTCACCTCTTCCGACAAGCCTACAGCCTGCAGTGATCCTGAACCTACTGAACCGCCGCACAACCAGCTCTACCCTCTCCTAGTGTATCATCACCCATCCCCTGCAGACTGTGAGCCCTCGTGGGCAGGGTCCTCCCTCCTTATGTACCCGTGTGCCTTGTTTTTGCTCATGTTTAATGTGTTTGTCTATATTTGCCCCGTATTTCACATGTAAAGCGCCATGGAATAAATGGCGCTATAAAAATGAATAATAATAATAATAATAATAATAATAAAAGGTGGGACTTTCCTTTATAATGTGACGCAGCACAGCCGTTATTCCTACCCCCTTCCTACCCCCTGCGTTGAGAAACACGTGATGGTGTCTCCGCAGCTCCTCTACTTGCATTTGCATATTTGGGGGCAGTGTTCTGGATCACTGCGTTGAAAAACATGTGATGGTGTCTCCGCAGTGTTGGATGTTTTGGTCTCCACGAGGTCAATCATCCGTGCCTTTATAGTCTTTCTACTAGGCACTGCTCCTGATAGCCAGTTTCCTACTCCACACTGATGAGGGGCAAAAACCCCGAAACAGCTGTCTGTGGATGGATACCATGCTTGGCATAGGTGGTTTTCCTTTATTGGATGTTTTCCTTTATTGGATGCTGCCCTTCCCTTGGTTGTTCCTTCCCGGGGAAAGGCCTGGCTATTCACTGCCTGCGTTGAGAAACACGTGATGGTGTCTCCGCAGCTCCTCTACTTGCATTTGCATATTTGGGGGCAGTGTTCTGGATCACTGCGTTGAGAAACACGTGATGGTGTCTCCGTAGTGTTGGATGTTTTGGTCTCCACGAGGTCAATCATCCGTGCCTTTATAGTCTTTCTACTAGGCACTGCTCCTGATAGCCAGTTTCCTACTCCACACTGATGAGGGGCAAAAACCCCGAAACAGCTGTCTGTGGATGGATACCATGCTTGGCATAGGTGGTTTTCCTTTATTGGATGTTTTCCTTTATTGGATGCTGCCCTTCCCTTGGTTGTTCCTTCCCGGGGAAAGGCCTGGCTATTCACTGCCTGCGTTGAGAAACACGTGATGGTGTCTCCGCAGCTCCTCTACTTGCATTTGCATATTTGGGGGCAGTGTTCTGGATCACTGCGTTGAGAAACACGTGATGGTGTCTCCGCAGTGTTGGATGTTTTGGTCTCCACGAGGTCAATCATCCGTGCCTTTATATTCCTACCCCCTTGGCGTTGTGCGCCGCCTCCTCAGCGTGGTTTGATTCTGTCCCAGAGCCTGCGCTGTTATGGTATCCCTTGGGTATGCGCACTTAGCGCTGCCCGTCTTCTGACATCATTTGTTGTCAGGCTGGCTGCGCCTGTGCGGCCGCGCTGCCCGAGATCCCACCTCACAGTGTCGTCTAATGTAATCCCACTGCGGGCCTGGGATCCATGGGCATGAGCAGTGCATATCCTCGCCTCTCCCCTCCTTCCGGCTTCTTCAGACTGTGCGGCGTCACGGCCGTGGCATGCTATTAGGGATCAGCTGACGGCGCACAGTCTGAACAAGGTGGAGGGAGATGAGAGAGCCTGAGGTGAAGATATGCACTGTGCATGCCCATGGATCCCTGGCCCACAGTGTGATTAAATCAGAAGACACTGCGAGGCGGGATGTCGGGCAGTGCGGCCGCACAGGCGCAGCCAGCCTGACACCAAATGATGTCAGAAGACGGGCAGCGCTAAGTGCGCATGGCCAAGAGATAACATAACAGCGCAGGCTCCGGGACAGAATCAAACAACGCTGAGGAGGCTGCGTCACATTACAAAGGAAAGTCCCACCTCCGGGATGGTTTAGCGGTGTGAGGGGACACATTTCATAAGTGTTAGGTTCAGCGTGTGCAAGGAGCACAACGAAAAGAGGCACCTTTTCCTTGTGCAGCATTACTGCTGCACAAGGTGGCTCTTTCAGTAACAAACGCCTGGGGGGGACAGGTTCCCTTAAATTTCAGTAGTTGTGTCAGCGTGGGGGTCGCAGGACACATTGCCACAACACACCAGGGGAGCAGCTGGCGTTCAGCTGAACCCTAATAACAGAGGAGCGACTGTTGACTGTGTAGACAGCACTTCCGGGCAGCAACTGGTGGTGTTGAAGCCCAGGGACAGCAGGAGGAGCAGGCTGGAGGTATTGCCGCAACACAGCAGGGGAGCAGCTGGCGTTACTGAACCCCAATAACAGAGGAGCAACTGTTGACTGTGCAGACAGCACTTCCGGGCAGCAACTGGCGGTGTTGAAGCCCAGGGACAGCAGGAGGAGCAGGCTGGAGGTATTGCCGCAACACAGCAGGGGAGCAAGCTGGCGTTACTGAACCCCAATAACAGAGGAGCGACTGTTGACTGTGCAGACTTTCCTTCGTAATGGGACGCATCACAGCCGTCATTCCTACCCCCTTGGTGCCGTGCGCCACCTCCTCAGCGTTGTTTGAATCTGTCCCGTAGCCTGCGCTGTTATGTTATCCCTTGGCCATGCGCACTTAGTGCTGCCCGTCTTCTGACATCATTTGTTGTCAGGCTGGCTGCGCCTGTGCGGACGCGCTGCCCGAGATCCCACCTCGCAGTGTCGTCTAATGTAATCCCACTGCGGGCCTGGGATCCATGGGCATGCGCAATGCATATCTTCGCCTCTCACTCCCCTCCTTCCGGCTTCTACAGACTGTGCGGCGTCACGGCCTTAGCATGCTATTAAGGATCAGCTGACGGCGCACAGTCTGAACAAGGCGGAGGGAGATGAGTGAGAGCCTGAGGTGAAGATATGCACTGCGCATGCCCATGTGGTATTGAGGTTGCTGACATTTCTCCCTCTTTTGAATTTCTGATGACACACCTTACATTTGACAAAGCAAATGTCATCTGCAACTGTGTCAAAAAAGGACCAGGCACTGCAAGTCTTGGAAGCGCCCATTTTGGCTTTTGGAAGAGGCATGCTCCTAACGGGTGCCGAAGTGGAGGCTACAAGCTCCACAATCTTCCCTCTCCCTCTTTGGCCCTTTCGGGGAATCTCTTCCTCAGAGCTGCTCCCACCACCTTCCTGTACCTCACGCCACGATGGGTCAAGGATCTCATCATCTACACTACCCTCTGTGTTGTGAAATTGGATTCTGGGCTCCCCCGGTGGCCACTTGTGGAACTTGTGTGCATCATCCCCTCTGTTCACCTGCTCCTATCAGGATGTGGGAGTCGCTATATAACCTTGCTCCTCTGTCAGTTTCTTGCCGGTCAACAATGTAATCAGAAGCCTTCTGTGCTTGTTCCTGCTACTAGACAACTCCCAGCTAAGTTGGACTTTTGTCCTTGTGTGTTTTTGCATTTTGTTCCTGTTCACAGCTGCTGTTTCGTTACTGTGTCTGGAAAGCTCTTGTGATCGGAAATTGCCACTCTGGTGTTATGAGTTAATGCTAGAGTCTTAAAGGAATTTCTGGATGGTGTTTTGATAGGGTTTTCTGCTGACCATGAAAGTGTCCTTTCTGTCTTCCTGCTATCTAGAAAGCGGACCTCGATTTTGCTAAACCTATTTTCATACTACGTTTGTCATTTCATCTAAAATCACCGCCAATATATGTGGGGGCCTCTGTCTGCCTTTTGGGAAAATTTCTCTAGAGGTGAGCCAGGACTGTCTTTTCCTCTGCTAGGATTAGGTAGTTCTCCGGCTGGCGCTGGGCATCTAGGGTTAAAAAACGTAGTCATGCTACCCGGCCACTTCTAGTTGTGCGGCAGGTTTAGTTCATGGTCAGTATAGTTTCCATCTTCCAAGAGCTAGTTCTCATATATGCTGGGCTATGTTCTCTCGCCATTGAGAATCATGACAGTTTGACCGGCCCAAAAAAGGGTTAAATTACTGGCTGAGAAAGGAGAGAAAAAAGAAGTCTGCTACAATTTTTTTTTTTTTTTTTCCCTCTAGTTCTGAGTGTGCTCTTAATTGAATCACTTGCTAGTTTGCCTATACTGCAGCCTTCCTCTCTTTCTCTCCTTCTAATCCTTGAATGGCTCTGTGTTCACCTGTTTCAAATGGATCTTCAGAGTGTAGCTACAGGTTTGAATAATCTCGCCACAAAGGTACAAAATTTGCAAGATTTTGTTGTTCATGCACCTATGTCTGAGCCTAGAATTCCTTTGCCTGAATTCTTCTCGGGGAATAGATCTCACTTTCAAAATTTTAAAAATAATTGCAAATTGTTTTTGTCCCTGAAGTCTCGCTCTGCCGGAGACCCTGCACAGCAGGTCAGGATTGTAATTTCCTTGCTCCGGGGCGACCCTCAAGACTGGGCTTTTGCATTGGCACCAGGGGATCCTGCGTTGCTCAATGTGGATGCGTTTTTTCTGGCCTTGGGGTTGCTTTATGAGGAACCTCATTTAGAGCTTCAGGCGGAAAAGGCCTTGATGTCCTTGTCTCAGGGGCAAGATGAAGCTGAAATATACTGCCAAAAATTCCGCAAATGGTCTGTGCTTACTCAGTGGAATGAGTGCGCCCTGGCGGCGATTTTCAGAGAAGGTCTCTCTGATGCCATTAAGGATGTTATGGTGGGGTTCCCTGTGCCTGCGAGTCTGAATGAGTCCATGACGATGGCTATTCAGATCGATAGGCGTCTGCGGGAGCGCAAACCTGTGCACCATTTGGCGGTGTCTACTGAGAAAATGCCAGAAAATATGCAATGTGATAGAATTCTGTCCAGAAGCGAGCGGCAGAATTTTAGACGAAAAAATGGGTTGTGCTTCTATTGTGGTGATTCAACTCATGTTATATCAGCATGCTTTAAGCGTACTAAGAAGCCTGACAAGTCTGTTTCAATTAGCACTTTACAGTCTAAGTTTATTCTATCTGTGACCCTGATTTGTTCTTTGTCATCTATTACCGCGGACGCCTATGTCGACTCTGGCGCTGCTTTGAGTCTTATGGATTGGTCCTTTGCCAAACGCTGTGGGTATGATTTGGAGCCACTGGAGGCTCCGATACCTCTGAAAGGGATTGACTCCACCCCATTGGCTAGTAATAAACCACAATACTGGACACAAGTGACTATGCGTGTTAATCCGGATCACCAGGAGGTTATTCGCTTTCTGGTGCTGTATAATCTACATGATGTTTTGGTGCTGGGATTGCCATGGCTGCAATCTCATAACCCAGTCCTCGACTGGAGAGCTATGTCTGTGTTAAGCTGGGGATGTAAAGGAACTCATGGGGACGTACCTTTGGTTTCCATTTCATCATCTATTCCCTCTGAGATTCCTGAATTCTTGTCTGACTTTCGTGACGTTTTTGAAGAACCCAAGGTTGGTTCACTACCTCCGCACCGGGAGTGCGATTGTGCCATAGACTTGATTCCGGGTAGTAAATACCCTAAGGGTCGTTTATTTAATCTGTCTGTGCCTGAACACGCTGCTATGCGAGAATATATAAAGGAGTCCTTGGAAAAGGGACATATTCGTCCTTCGTCATCTCCCTTAGGAGCCGGTTTTTTCTTTGTGTCTAAGAAAGACGGCTCTTTGAGGCCGTGTATTGATTATCGACTTTTGAATAAAATCACGGTTAAATATCAATATCCGTTACCACTGCTTACTGATTTGTTTGCTCGTATAAAGGGGGCCAAGTGGTTCTCTAAGATTGATCTCCGTGGGGCGTATAATTTGGTGCGAATCAAGCAGGGGGATGAGTGGAAAACCGCATTTAATACGCCCGAGGGCCATTTTGAGTATTTGGTGATGCCTTTTGGTCTTTCAAATGCCCCTTCAGTCTTCCAGTCCTTTATGCATGACATTTTCCGCGATTATTTGGATAAATTTATGATTGTTTATCTGGATGATATTCTGATTTTTTCGGATGACTGGGACTCTCATGTCCAGCAGGTCAGGAGGGTTTTTCAGGTTTTGCGGTCTAATTCCTTGTGTGTGAAGGGTTCTAAGTGTGTTTTTGGGGTTCAAAAGATTTCTTTCTTGGGATACATTTTTTCCCCCTCTTCCATCGAGATGGATCCTGTCAAGGTTCAGGCTATTGGTGATTGGACGCAACCCTCTTCTCTTAAGAGTCTTCAGAAATTTTTGGGCTTTGCTAACTTTTATCGTCGATTTATTGCTGGTTTTTCTGATGTTGTAAAACCATTGACTGATTTGACTAAGAAGGGTGCTGATGTTGCTGATTGGTCCCCTGATGCTGTGGAGGCCTTTCGGGAGCTCAAGCGCCGCTTTTCTTCCGCCCCAGTGTTGCGTCAGCCTGATGTTGCTCTTCCTTTTCAGGTTGAGGTCGACGCTTCTGAAATCGGAGCTGGGGCGGTGTTGTCGCAGAGAAGTTCCGACTGCTCCGTGATGAGACCTTGTGCTTTTTTTTCCCGTAAATTTTCGCCCGCCGAGCGGAATTATGATATTGGGAATCGGGAGCTTTTGGCCATGAAGTGGGCTTTTGAGGAGTGGCGTCACTGGCTTGAGGGGGCCAGACATCAGGTGGTGGTATTGACTGACCACAAAAATTTAATTTACCTTGAGTCTGCCAGGCGCCTGAATCCTAGACAGGCGCGCTGGTCGTTGTTTTTCTCTCGGTTTAATTTTGTGGTGTCGTACCTACCGGGTTCTAAGAATGTTAAGGCGGATGCCCTTTCTAGGAGTTTTGAGCCTGACTCCCCTTGGTAATTCTGAGCCCACAGGTATCCTTAAAGATGGAGTGATATTGTCTGCCGTTTCTCCAGACCTGCGGCGGGCCTTGCAGGAGTTTCAGGCGGATAGACCTGATCGTTGCCCACCTGGTAGACTGTTTGTTCCTGATGATTGGACCAGTAGAGTCATCTCTGAGGTTCATTCTTCTGCGTTGGCAGGTCATCCTGGAATCTTTGGTACCAGGGATTTGGTGGCAAGGTCCTTCTGGTGGCCTTCCCTGTCACGAGATGTGCGAGGCTTTGTGCAGTCTTGTGACGTTTGTGCTCGGGCCAAGCCTTGTTGTTCTCGGGCTAGTGGATTGTTGTTGCCCTTGCCTATCCCGAAGAGGCCTTGGACGCACATCTCGATGGATTTTATTTCGGATCTGCCTGTTTCTCAGAAGATGTCTGTCATCTGGGTGGTGTGTGACCGTTTCTCTAAGATGGTCCATCTGGTTCCCTTGCCTAAGTTGCCTTCTTCTTCCGAGTTGGTTCCTCTGTTTTTTCAAAATGTTGTTCGTTTGCATGGTATTCCTGAGAATATCGTTTCTGACAGAGGGACCCAATTCGTGTCTAGATTTTGGCGGGCATTCTGTGCTAGGATGGGCATAGATTTGTCTTTTTCGTCTGCTTTCCATCCTCAGACTAATGGCCAGACCGAGCGGACTAATCAGACCTTGGAGACATATTTGAGGTGTTTTGTGTCTGCGGATCAGGATGATTGGGTTGCTTTTTTGCCTTTGGCGGAGTTCGCCCTCAATAATCGGGCCAGCTCTGCCACCTTGGTGTCCCCGTTTTTCTGTAATTTGGGGTTTCATCCTCGATTTTCCTCCGGTCAAGTGGAATCTTCGGATTGTCCTGGAGTGGATGCTGTGGTGGAGAGGTTGCATCAGATTTGGGGGCAGGTGGTGGACAATTTGAAGTTGTCCCAGGAGAAGACTCAGCTTTTTGCCAACCGCCGTCGTCGTGTTGGTCCTCGGCTTTGTGTTGGGGACTTGGTGTGGTTGTCTTCTCGTTTTGTCCCTATGAGGGTTTCTTCTCCTAAGTTTAAGCCTCGGTTTATCGGCCCGTACAAGATATTGGAGATTCTTAACCCTGTGTCCTTCCGTTTGGACCTCCCTGCATCCTTTTCGATTCATAATGTTTTTCATCGGTCATTGTTGCGCAGGTATGAGGTACCGGTTGTGCCTTCCGTTGAGCCTCCTGCTCCGGTGTTGGTTGAGGGTGAGTTGGAGTACGTTGTGGAAAAGATCTTAGACTCTCGTGTTTCCAGACGGAGACTCCAGTATCTGGTCAAATGGAAGGGATACGGTCAGGAGGATAATTCTTGGGTCACTGCCTCTGATGTTCATGCCTCCGATCTTGTCCGTGCCTTTCATAGGGCTCATCCTGATCGCCCTGGTGGTTCTGGTGAGGGTTCGGTGCCCCCTCCTTGAGGGGGGGGTACTGTTGTGAAATTGGATTCTGGGCTCCCCCGGTGGCCACTTGTGGAATTGAACTTGTGTGCATCATCCCCTCTGTTCACCTGCTCCTATCAGGATGTGGGAGTCGCTATATAACCTTGCTCCTCTGTCAGTTTCTTGCCGGTCAACAATGTAATCAGAAGCCTTCTGTGCTTGTTCCTGCTACTAGACAACTCCCAGCTAAGTTGGACTTTTGTCCTTGTGTGTTTTTGCATTTTGTTCCTGTTCACAGCTGCTGTTTCGTTACTGTGTCTGGAAAGCTCTTGTGATCGGAAATTGCCACTCTGGTGTTATGAGTTAATGCTAGAGTCTTAAAGGAATTTCTGGATGGTGTTTTGATAGGGTTTTCTGCTGACCATGAAAGTGTCCTTTCTGTCTTCCTGCTATCTAGAAAGCGGACCTCGATTTTGCTAAACCTATTTTCATACTACGTTTGTCATTTCATCTAAAATCACCGCCAATATATGTGGGGGCCTCTGTCTGCCTTTTGGGAAAATTTCTCTAGAGGTGAGCCAGGACTGTCTTTTCCTCTGCTAGGATTAGGTAGTTCTCCGGCTGGCGCTGGGCATCTAGGGTTAAAAAACGTAGGCATGCTACCCGGCCACTTCTAGTTGTGCGGCAGGTTTAGTTCATGGTCAGTATAGTTTCCATCTTCCAAGAGCTAGTTCTCATATATGCTGGGCTATGTTCTCTCGCCATTGAGAATCATGACACCTCTGCCACCAATTGCTTCTCCTGGGTAGTCTCGGCAGCACAGTACCCACCAGAAAGTGGCATCTGAGTGTCATCATCAGATGCGTACTGCAGTGTCGTGACCGGAGGCACTGGCTGGCCCACCCGCCTCTTCAGAGTCAGAGAGACAAAGCTGTTGGGCATCACTGCACATTTCCTCTTCTTCCATTTCTCCAATGCTGCTTCGCTGGCCCCCTTTTTCCAAGCCAAGAGATTCAGAGAACAGAAGTCGAGATGGCTCCTGTCCTGGGCTCTCTGACTGCCTGGGCAATTTGGTATGTGGTGAAGAGACAGATGGGTGCTCTCCAGTGCTCTGTGCCTGAGAGGATGTGGCACTAATTGAAGTCGATGCATTAGCTGCCATCCATCCGACAACGGCTTCAATTTGGTCTTCACGCAGCAGCGGTGTACGGCGCTCTCCTACAAAGCTGCGCATGATGGACTGTTCCCTGCTGAAACTGGGTGATGATGAATCACCAGTGCCCGCAGCAGGCACAGAATCCCCACATCGTCTCCCTGCTCCACGCCCACGCCCACGTGCCTTACTCCCTGCCTTCTTCATCTTGGTTGACTGATAAAGATAAGCAGAAAAGTACTAAGGGCTTAGTGTGCTTATTCCTGAACAGCTCCTAACAGGTATAAGAAACACTAATTTTCTAAAGTGTGGACTAGACTTTAATATGAGCTAATGTGGCCTACACAACTGTAAAGTGGTGTGTTTGGTGAACTTTAATTTTTTTTGCAGAACTGACTACAGAGTGAGCTGCACTCACACAGAGACCATGCAGACAGCCATAAACGGCGCTGCAAGGCCAAAAAAAGCTCCTCTATGTAATCCTATGTAGTGTTTTTCCACAATTTAGCTGTAGACGGGTGGAAAGCCACTAATAGGAAATATTTGAAAAAATGTGCAGCAGACTGCACGAATAGCAAAAAAGGACAATGGATAGAACGGTATGAGGCAGTGATGCACCCTGAGCTGAATACAACCGGCTGTGGCTGCACACAGACTACAAACCGATGTGCACTCACACGGAGACCGTGCAGACAGCCGTAAACGGCACTGCAAGGCCAAAAAAAGCTCCTCTATGTAATCCTATGTAGTGTTTTTCCACAATTTAGCTGGAGACGGGTGGAAAGCCACTAATAGGAAATATTTGAAAAACTTCGCAGCAGGCTGCACTAATTGCAAAAAAGGACAATGGATACAACAGTATGAGGCAGTGACGCACCCTGAGCTGAATACAACCGGCTATGGCTGCAGACAGACTGCAGAGCGATGTGCACTCACACACACACACACACACACAGAGACCTTGCAGACAGCTGTGAACAGCGCTGCAAGGCAAAAGCAAGGTTCTCACACAGCGGTTGCTAAATTAGCCTGGGTAAAGCACAATGAAGCAAATCGCTATCTCTAAACTGGCCCTCAGTCAGAACACAGCGTCCTGTCCCAAACTGAATTCACAGCAGAGTGAGCCCTAAATGGCGGCAGCGACTTTTATAGTGCATCATGACATCATTTCAGCAGCCAATCACAGCCATGCCAGTAGTTACTTGCCCACCATGCAGAACAGGATGTGCCCACACTTCTAGTCAGTCCTCATTGGCTGAATTCGTGCAGTTTGAATTCTGGGAACTTCCAACTCCGGTATCCGATATACGGAAAATATCGGAACTCGGTATCGGAATTCCGATACCGCAAATATCGGCCGATACCCGATACTTGCGGTATCGGAATGCTCAACACTAGTTGTAACACAACATCACAATCTATGTACATATTTGCAGCGAGGCTGAGACCAGCCAGTACAAGGAATATGATCATCTTCATTCTGCAGATAGTGGAGCTCAAGGCATGAACGGTACCAGTCAATGCCATTCTTTTATAGCCCTAAAACAGGTGGCAACCCTAAACACACAATATGACCCTGCGCACATTGGAAACTGTCCTAGATGGCGGTAACTTTGATGCTAGAACTATTTCAATCAAGTTTATTGGTTTAGTTAAGACAACATTTAATGTTTGCCAATATTCCACATCCTGCATTAAATGTAAACATTAATATACCATGATGCTGTTTTTACCCTACAGCTTTTCTATCTGCCAGATTTAGCTGTTATTTAATTTGATAAAATCATTATTGTAACTACAGTAGGAAACCCCCATATCTGTCAAAGTCTTAAGATCAAAGTAATGAAACTTTATCTTCTAAAGGATTGGTCTGGTGGGCACAAACTCTGTGCCAGTAATCCTAGCTGTAGACTTTGCTCACATGAACATATTATCAGTCAGTGTGCCATCCATCACCAGTGACCGCACACTGATCAATGAAAGTCATAGTGCTACAGCGCAAGAGCAATCATATACATGGAACAATGGTCTGTGGCTAAATATCGCCTTAGTCTCATCCAATGAGACCCGATAAGACAGTGTTACTGTTCAATGTCAGATAGCTGCAAACATCCATGATTCATATTAGCATATGGAGACGGAGCTGCAATTTCTGCATTACTCTTAGTAATATTTTTTCTTCACACAGATATCCTAAAGGTGATTGACAGATGTCTACCATACAAAAGACCTTCCCATTACCTGTAACGGCACTGGGAATAGGGACAGTGCCAGGTTAGTCTCATCTCCGGCTTTAGTCATCAGCTGGATCTTCTAGCTATATTTTTCTCTGAAACATCAGAGTATTTCACATAAAAATATACCCGGATGCGACTGTTCAGCCAGGATCTGATTCGTGCTGTCCTTAGTTTTGTGGCCTTTACATTTATTTGTAATTACAGTATTTACATTTCTAGATTCAATTGCGGCCTTTTTTTTCTGTATATGTTCAATGCACCAACACACCAATAGTGCACGTTGTTACCGTGATTTTGTATATTGTGAAATAAAGTATTTTCATCAATGAATTTCTATTATTGTAAATAAAATAATGTGAATGTGGTTTTTGTTGTTTTCTAATTTGTAATATCATCTGTGTTTCCAGATGAATTTGTAAGTAACATATTATTCAAAAACATTATTTTATTTGTTAAAAATGAAAAGTGTTGGTGTGTGTGTTAGGTGTCGAGTTCCTGCCACTGCACAGGGGGAATCTCGAACCATGTCAGCCACTGTCTCCTATTCTCCAGCCGCAGTGGAGCCTGCTCAGCAGAGACATCGGTCCCAGCGCCTGGCATGGACAGATACTGCACCAGCACTGTTCGGCGGTGAGCAGGCGCTCCTGGAACTGACTCCTTCTTTTCTCCATCTGAGCATGCCCAAGGGAAGACCTCTCATTGGAGATCGGGGGTCACACGCTCAGGTCCTGTAGCGGCTTCTATTGGTACTCTAGGAATGTCCTGAAGAGCTACAACTATAAAAGGTTTGTATGGCCGCACGGTCATCCGCTAGTATCATTTGTGTTTGGCAGTTGCCATTGGATACTCTACCACTCTGTACATATGTGGTGTGAGTCTGTGTAGCTTTGGGGCTGTACACTCAGCTAGCGTCAGTGGGGGCAATTAGCCTTGGCTTAACATCTGGTTCCTTCATGAGTTCGGTCAGCACAGAAGAGTTCCAGAGCAAGCACAACCCTAGTTAGGGTATTAGTTTCTGTGTACAGCGTGACTCTGTGAAGCAACAGAGGTCGCTTACATTTCACATGGGGTGAGGTTAACCCACGTGTGAGCTCAGTGTCAATCCGCCATTACTTAGCAGCAGGTATCTCTGCACGGTGTACCCTGGGCAGCGAACGCACCTGGTTTCTATCTCGGTACGTTCCGCTAGCCCTAACAGTGTGAAGCCATCTGGTTTTATTTTTCATCAATAAGTCAATCACACCTTCATTGTGCTCCATCACTTAAAGTCGTAGTTACTCACCGATAACGGTGTTTCTCAGAGCCCATGACAGCACTACCAGAGAGAGGGAATCCGCCCCTCAGGGACAGGAAACCTACAGGATAAAAAGGGCAGTACCTCTCTCCTGCCTCAGTTTGGTTTACAGAGCATCAGAGGTCCTCCAGGTTAGTGACAACAAGAAATACACATATTTTTAGCAAAATACTTATGAAGATTACACCGTGTCTAAATCAAACACACACTTCGAATAATAAAGTGCTCACCGCACACGTGATAAGGGGGGGAATAAGCAGGTGCTGTCATGGGCTCTGAGAAACACCGTTATCGGTGAGTAACTACGACTTTCTCAGTCGCCCATGACAGCACTACCAGAGAGAATTGCAGAGATTATTGCTTTAGGGAGGGACCACAGCCTGCAAGACCCTTCTTCCGAAGGTTAAGTCCGACGAAGAGGCTAAGTCTAAGCGATAGTGCCTAAAGAAGGTTGAAGGTGTTGACCAGGTGGCCGCTTTACAGATTTTATCTATTGGTACCTCCGACCTTTCGGCCCAGGAGGTCGCCATAGCCCTTGTAGAGTGTGCCTTGAGTCCTTCAGGAACTGCGTTTCCCGTGGACGAGTATGCCAAGGCTATCGCATCAGTAACCCAACGAGCTATAGTGCCTTTGGAGGCTTTGAGTCCTTTCCTAGGTCCCTGAAAGCAGACAAAAAGACAGCCTTCCTTCCTACACTGACGGGAGGATTCTAGGTAGTGTATTAGACACCTTCTCACATCTAAGGTGTGGAATTTTTCCTCTTTTTGATTTTTCGGGTTTGGACAGAAGGAAGGAAGGATTATTTCCTGGGATCTATGGAAATTGGAAGCAACTTTGGGTAGATAAGCAGGGTCTGTTCTCAACACTACCCTATCCTCCATGATTTGTGTGAAGGGAGGGTTCGCAGATAGAGCCTGAAGGTCACTAATCCTACGGGCAGATGTTAGTGCTGTAAGAAGGGCCGTTTTGAGAGATAAGATTTTAAGTGGTATCGAATCTATGGGTTCAAACGGGGGTTCTGTCAGAGCTAATAGTACTAAGTTTAAGTCCCAAGATGGAGGGTTTCTGATTTTTATTGGCCTAGACCGTACAGCGGCTTTAATGAATCTTGCTATCCATGGGTTAGTGGCAATACTATCATTGTATAACGCCCCTAAGGCCGCTACTTGCACCTTTAAGGTGCTCACCGATAGGCCCATATCCAAGCCCTTCTGTAAGAACTCTAATATTTTGACCACTGGAATCCCATCTTGTAGTTTTACCCCGGAGGTGGACAGAACTTTTTCCAGGTTTTACCATAGATTTTAGTTGTTATTGTCTTCCTACTTTTTAATAGCGTGGAGACTAAATTATCTGAGAATCCCCTTGCCCTTAGCAGTGACCTTTCAAGTTCCACGCTGTCAAGTGTAGATTTGCCGACTGAGGGTGGAACACCGGCCTGTGTGATAAGAGGTCCGGAAGATCCGGAAGGACCCAGGGATCTGTGACCGATAGGATTCTCAGCCAGGAAAACCAGGCCCTTCTGGGCCAGAAGGGGGCTATTAGAATAATTCTCGCCCTGTCCTGTCTTATCTTCCGTAGGACTGCCGGTATAAGTATATAAGGGGGAAAGGCATATGTCAGACCGTGAGTCCAGGGAATCGAGAATGCATCCAGTGCCCGGGGGTTCCCTCTGTGGTTTAGAGAACAAAACTGTTTTACTTTTCTGTTCTCTACACTGGCGAAGAGGTCTATTACTGGTACCCCCCAGATTTTTGTGATCTGATCGAAGACCCTTTGGTTCAGAGCCCATTCCCCCTGTTTCAGCTGGGTACGGCTTAGGAAGTCTGCCTTCTTGTTCACTACGCCTCTTATGTGTAACGCCGAGAGGGATAGGAAGTGATGTTCGGCTAAGGCGAAGATCTGGGAAGTAGTTTCCATCAGGGCTTGGGATCTGGTCCCCCCCTGGTGGTTCAGGTAGGCCACTACTACTTGATTGTCCGAGAAAACCCGGACATGTTGTCCCCGTAGTTTTGGAAGAAAAACTGACAGAGCATGGCTCACTGCGCAAAGTTCTTTTTGATTTGAGGATACCTGGTATTCTCGATCTGTCCAGACCCCCTGAGTAACACTGTTTCCCAGGTGAGCTCCCCACCCCGTGGGACTGGCATCCGTGGTAACTACTCGATGTACATCTATCACCCACGGAACCCCCTTTGATAGATTGTTGGAATCTAGCCACCAGTCTAGGGAACGAATAGTGTCTGAACTTAGAGTCATGCGACCTTCCAGGCATCCCCTCAGTGTAACCTGATTTTTCAGGACATCCCACTGGAGGTCTCTCGTGTGGATCTGAGCCCACTGTACTGCCGGGAGACAAGCAGAAAGGGACCCCAGCAGTGACATCGCTCCTCTTAAGGTCATATGAGGGTTTGAGCGAGCTCCGGACACAATGCTTAAGATTTTTTGTTTTTTCTGGTCTGGAAGGTGACATTCCTGTAAAACCGAGTCCAGAGTTAGGCCCAGAAACTCTTGCACCATGGTCGGTTCTAGTTTTGACTTCTGGAGATTTAGGAGCCAACCTAATTCTGTTAGAGTTTTTATCACTCTGCCGCACTGTTGGCGACAATGTTGGGCTGAGTTGCTGACAATCAGGAAGTCGTCTAGGTATGGTATTATACTAGGACCCCCATTGTAGATCTTACAGTCTTTACAAGGGCATCTACTTCGTCTAAGGGGAAGCAGTGGCGGCCTCCACTCTCCGAGTCTGAGGAGGAGGAGGGACCTTCCTTGTCTGACACATCCTCATCAGAGCTAGAAGGATCGGAGTGAGAAAGGGGGACAGGTGTTCTCTCCTTAACCCCCTCCCCTTTAAGGGATTTAAACGCTGTTTCTACCTCTGATCTTATTACTGAACGTAATTCAGAGGCAAAACTAGGGGTTTCTTCACAAAGGACTTGTCCTATACAGGAACCGCATAATTTTTTATCCCAGTTCTGTAACAGGGGTTCTCCACGTAGGGGACAGTCTCTATGTTTAGTTTTCTCCGTTTTTTTTCTTGCCTAAAAAATAAACGGAAAAGGGGACCCTAATTACTTGGTGAACTTTCACGAAGATCACTCACCCATCTTGCGCAGCTACAAATACCAGTTCTGGAGGAGGCACGGGATCTTGTATGAGACCCGAAGTAGAAGGTGTCGGCTGGCTGGACATAGTGGAGGCTTTACTCTGCGGCGTGGAATGGCTCTTGGAGCGGGTACTTCGGGTGCCTGCAGAGGTCCTTCTCTTTGTCTCACCCGACTTGCGCTGGTGGTGACGCTGCTGTTGCTGCGGCGGTGGCTGTAAGGGCTGCGCCGGCTGGAGCTGCTGATCGCTGTCCACCATACTGGGACTGCATGCAGCAAAGGGCGCTCTCACAGCGGTGTTTTAAATAGCCCGCCGATCACCCCTCCTCCAGGCTGCGTTGCAGGGAAGCGCTGGTCCCCAGTGCGCATGCGCGCTCCCCGGGACCCGGAAGTAGACAGCGTCTATATCCGGTGCGGCGGCCATCTTGGTGCTCACATACCAGGCCGTCGCTCCGGACCAGGCCTCTCTGCAGAGGCACGCCGGGTCCCTGAAGCCCCTACCCCAATCCGGGGAGGCAGCCGCGCTCCCCTCCGCACGCTCTGCAGCCCCATCGGACCCAGAAGCGGCGGCGTCGGACACCGAGCCAGCGGTGACAGGGGCCTCCCCGCCGTCATACTTCCACTGGTCGGCTCCGGATACAGGTAACGATCCTGAGGGTTTCCCTGTCAGGGACAGGAAACAAAACTGAGGCAGGAGAGAGGTACTGCCCTTTTTATCCTGTAGGTTTCCTGTCCCTGAGGGGCGGATTCCCTCTCTCTGGTAGTGCTGTCATGGGCGACTGAGAAACAACAGTATGCTTGGAAGAAAACAGCAACATCCATGTAAGAGGGTGGTGCTGTTATGGACAGTAAGGAACACGCTGTCACTTTAAGAGGCTACACCCCCTTGTCTGGCGTGATGGAATGTTCTGCTTCTCCTCTGCAATAGTCAAGAGTAATGAACTAGTCTGTGCAGAGTGCAGGTGTGGAGCTGGAGCCGCTTGTGTGAGCTGAGGCTGCTGCAGAGAGGACTTTTTGTGCTGATAGCTGAAAGAGAGAAGAACTGTGCCCTGAAATAGCTGCAAGAGAGCCACAAATATACACAGAAAGGGATTTACAGTTTCCAGGAGCATCCCTAGGACCCAGAAGCAAGAAGAAGACTACGCTTCACAGAGCTGACAGAAAGCCGTGCGCACCACCATATTAGACTGCTGGGGGCCCCCCTAGGACTGGAGCTGATTTTTCAACATCACCGTGAGTTTGTTCCTGTTTGGTGCACCTGTTAGGGCCTAGTGTAAGCTTCAATAGTAATTACACGAGAGCCGTGTGGCCTGCTTAGTAAAGGCCAGGGAGGTTATATGTAGAGTAGCTTCATCACTTGTTTATTGTTTACATTTGCTTGTTAGACATATTTTGACTCTGTAATAGTTGGAGCACCGTGCTATTTTATGGAAAAGATAAAGTTTATAACTCTTGTAAATTGTTTTTTGCCATTGTTTACCCCTGTTTGCATCTTCCTCATTCACTTCGTTCCTTGCCTCCCAATAAATCTACCCTTTGTTGTTTGCACCTCATCTTGTGTACAGTAGTCTTCCTGCACCGTGGTGGTCCCCCGGCCATCGCTTCATCCACAAACAACAGTGACTTCACCACAATGAATGAAGTTTATTTGCATTTTAATATCAATGCTGTTTGCTGAGGTCAACACTAGTTGACATGCCGAGAGTTTCTTGTTGCAACATGACTGGAGCTTTTAGCCAACAGATGTTCTTCTCCCTGTCACGCCAACCCTGGCTAATCAAAAGCTGCATCGGGATGCCAGAAGGTAAGCGATTCATACTCCTTAACCTCTTGGCAATATCTGTCATCAGGGTCAGACTTGCCTGGCAGAGAATTGGGCAAATCCCCAGTGGGTCCTTGCAGTGGACCAGATAGATGGCAATAGGAAGAAGAGGGAAAAAAATCTGCATTTTTTAGGGGCACAGGCCTTTTAAAAGTGCAGGCAGAGTATGTGCAGGGGTGTGCGCAATCAGCGTTCATTACATGAACTGGATGGATATATGGTAGGAGACAGGACAAGGAACCAGGATGGATATATGGGGGGCCAGGATGGATATATGGGGAGAGGCAGGACAAGGGACCAGGATGGATATATGGAAGGACAGGATGGATATACAGAGGGGCAGGATGGATATATAGAGGGGCCAGGACAAGGGACCATGGTGATCAATGTATGACCTGTGCACTGACACTATATACAGAGCTCCTGTGTATAATGTCACTTGTGATCACTATATTATCTGTACACTATACACTATTTACAGAGCTCATGTGTATAATGTCACTGATGAATACTGTATTACCTGTACACTATACATATATACAGAGCTCCTGTGTATAATGTCACTGGTGATCACTGTATTATCTGTACACTACATACAGAACTCCTGTGTATAATGTCACTGGTGATCACTCTATTACTTGTACACTATACCCTATATACAGAGCTCTTGTATATAATGACACTGGTGGTATAACAGTGTTGTTAGTTATTGTGGTTTGTATTCGTGAACAGTTTTGTAGTCTTCGATCACTATGTGGTGGCAATTTGTGGTCTGGTCACAGTGTAGCAGTATTTGTCCTGTGAATGTGTTGTTATTCGATCACTATGTTGTGGAAATTTGTGGTGTGGTCACTGTTTGGCAATATTTGTCCCTTGTATGTGATATTATTTGGTCACTATGTTGTGGAATATTTAGTATAGTTATGGTGTGGTGGTATTTCTCCTTGTATGTGGTATTATTTGGTCGCTATATGATGGTAATATGTGGCATTATTTGGTCTCCATGTGGTCTGTTCATAGTGTGGCGTGTTTCTTCCTTGTCTGTGGTATTATTCAGTTATTATGTGGTCTGGTTATGGTTTGGTGGCATATCTTTGCTGTATGTGGTAGTATTGGTCTTGGTATAGAAGATTGTGTTGTGTATGGTGGTCATTTGTTCTCCCTGATATTAATTAGGAGAAGATTCTTTATTTTCATTAGAGATTAAATGCTTTGTACACAGCGGCAGAGATGCACTTACAAGGGTTCTCCTGAGAGAAAAAGTAATCACCTCTCTACAGGATAAGTGATAAATAGAGTTGAGCGACTTTTACTTTTTTAGGATTGAGTCAAGTGAAATCGGCCGATTATCGCGCAAAGTCGGGATCGACCGAAACACGAAACCCAATGTAAGTCAATGGGGAAGCAAAGTCGGCAGTGAGTGGAGGACAGGAAAACACTTACAGTGCCCATTTTAATGTCAAAAACATCAATTCTTGTCACTTAAGCTTGTGAATCTTAATTTACCTTATAATAATAGTTAGGCATTGAAAATTGGGGGTCATTTGGCTAAATTTGTGGGGGGGGGGGGGTAGGGCTGGCTCAAGTTTTTCGTGGGCCCAGGAAACGCGGACTACGTCACGGCGGTGGAGCAGGGAGAGGTCAGTATTTCAACTTTGCAAGTGCTGTGATCCTGAGCAAGCAGGGGGGACCCACTCGTTCGCACATTGGCACTGGCACAGGGCCCCTCAAAGTACGGCATTGTGTTTGATGGCGGGGGCGCCTCCCACCGGCAGAGACACTTTGCGTACTATGAGGGGCCCTGTGACAATGACGTCGACAACGAGTATGGCCTCCCCACCTGCACTTTCATCTACGCCTTCCTCTTTGTCCCCGTGTAAGGTGGTATAGTATGCGGGAAGGGGAACCTGACTTTCAGCAGGGTCAGATTCTGGCTGTGTAGAGTGCAAGGGGAATGTAGTGATCTGGGTTAATGTACCAGCAGGCTCATGTAGCACTGGCTGGGCAATGGGCAGGATGAGGAGGAAACACAGGTATAGGCCCAAATAATAAAGTAGGCTAAATGCAGTTTAAAATTGGTAACAGGACTAATCAGGTGGCATTGCATTGTTCAGTGGAGGACAACTGTAATGAGAGGCAGACACAGTTACTAGGCCCAAAAAATAAAGTGGGCCAAATAAAGTTCAAAATTGGTAACAGGAGTAGGCAGGCGGCACTGCTTTGTTCCGTGGAGGAGAACACCAAAGAGCGGCAGACACCGTTAGTAGGGCCCAACCAAACTATTAGGCCAAATGCAGTTTAAAGGGAACCTGTCACCTGAATTTGGCGGGACTTGTTTTGGGTCATATGGGCGGGGTTTTTGGGTGTTTGATTCACCCTTTCCTTACCCGCTGGCTGCATGCTGGCCGCAATATTGGATTGAAGTTCATTTTCTGTCCTTCGGAGTACACGCCTGCGCAAGGAAATATTGCCTTGCGCTGGCGTGTACTACGGAGGACACAGCATGAACATCAATGCAATATTGCGGCCAGCATGCAGCCAGCGGGTAAGGAAAGGGTGAATCAAACACCCGAAAACCCCGCCCATATGACCCAAAACCGGTCCCGCCAAATTCAGGTGACAGGTTCCCTTTAACATTTGTAAATATAGGCCGAAAGCCTGAAGATTGAAGCTCATCTATTTTCGTTGGAGGACAACACCAAGGAGCGGCAGACACCGTTAGTAGGCCCAACCAAACTAGTATCCTAAATGCAGTTTCTTATTAAAAATATAGGCCGAAAGCCTGAAGATTGAAGCTCAGGAAAAAAAACCAGGAGAACACGAAGGAGCGGCAGACACCGTTAGTAGGTCCAACCAAACTAGTATCCCAAATGCAGTTTCATATTAAAAATATAGGCCGAAAGCCTGAAGATTGAACCTCAGCTTTGTTCAGTGGAGGACAACACCAAGGAGCGGCAGACACCGTTAGTAGGCCCCAACCAAACTAGTAGGCCAAATGCAGTTTAATATCTGATATAGGCCGAAAGCCTGAAGATTGAATCTCAGGAAAAAAAACCATGAGAACACCGATGAGCGTCAGACACCGTTGGTAGGCCCCATCCAAACTAGTGGGCCAAATGCAGTTTAATATCTGATATAGGCCGAAAGCCTGAAGATTGAAGCTCAGGAAAAAAAACCAGGAGAACACCAAGGAGCGGCAGACACCGTTAGTAAGCCCCAACCAAACTAGTAGGCCAAATGCAGTTTAATATCTGATATAGGCCGAAAGCCTGAAGATTGAAGCTCAGCTTTGTTCAGTGGAGGACAACACCAAGGAGCAGCAGACACCGTTAGTAGGGCCCAACCAAACTAGTGGGCCAAATGCAGTTTAAAATTTTTAAATATAGGCCGAAAGCCTGAAGATTGAAGCTCAGCTTTTTTCCTTGGAGGAGAACACCAAGGAGCGGCAGACACCGTTAGTAGGCCCAACCAAACTAGTATCCCAAATGCAGTTTCATATTAAAAATATAGGCCAAAAGCCTGAAGATTGAAGCTCAGGAAACAAAACCATGAGAACACCGATGAGCGTCAGACACCGTTAGTAGGCCCCAACCAAACTAGTATGTATTCAGTGGCGCAGACAGACAGGTAGTAGGCCTTAAACAAAAAAGTTGGCTCAATGCAGTTTAAAAAAGGTTACAGGGGTACACAGACAGCATTGGGGTGGTCAGCGGAGGACAACTGGAAGGAGTGGCACAGACTTACTAGGCCTAAAATAAAAAATTAGGCTCTATGCAGGTTTAAATAGGTTACAGGGGTACACAGGCAGCATTGGTGTGTTCAGCAGAGGATGATTGCACCGAGGGGCAGACACAGTTAGTAGGGCCAAAAAAGTAATAGGCAAAATGCAGTTAAAAATAGGTTACAGGAGTACGCAGGAGGCCTAGCTTTGTTCAGTGGAGGACAACTGTAAGGAGTGTCTGACACAGTTAGTAGGCCAAAATAATAAAGTGAGGTTAATGTCTGGCAAAAAAAAAATTTCACAAATAAACAGGTGGCATTCCTAGGTACAGGGGTGGGCTCCTCTGCTGACTTGCAGACAGTGGTAGTTGGCGCAAAGTATTAACTGGCGTAAATGTAGGACAGGGCCCCTGAATATTTTTACTAGCAACAATCATGTCAACAAATTGGTATTGGCAGTGCCATTGAAGGATTTAGCAGCACAGACTAAACAGTGGTGGAGCAGTGAAAGGTGAGGCAAAATAATTAGAAATCCATGATTGGTTCATTTTAATGAAGGTTAGATCATCAACATTTTGGGTAGCCAGACAAGTCCTTTTTTCGGTCAGTATTGAACCAGCAGCACTGAATACTCTTTCTGATAGCACACTAGCAGCTGGGCAAGCAAGCAAGCTCCTGTAATGCATATTCTGCCAATTCAGGCCAGGTGTCTATTTTGGATGCCCAGTATTCAAATGGGAATGACGTGTGAGGGAGAACATCGATAAGGGAGGAAAAATAGTTATAATAATAATAATTTTTATTTATATAGCGCCAACATATTCGGCAGCGCTTTACAAATTATAGAGGGGACTTGGTAACCATACTGTTAGTAACCATACCATTAGTAACCATACTGGACAAATGTTGTCTCCTGTCACTTTGAATTGATGCAGCAGTACCTGTCGTGTCTGCGGTCAGTACGAAATCACTCCACAACCTGGTCATAAAACCCCTCTGTCCAACGCCACTTCTCATTTGTGCACCTCTAACACCTCTGGCATGTTGCCCCCTGCAGCTCGTGTGAGAAACATCACCGCCGCTGTGTGCTGGGAATGCCTGAACCAAACGGTCTACAATAGTTGCTTGTTTGGTAGCCAATATTTGCTCAAGGTTCTCATGTGGCATGATATTTAGCAATTTCCCTTTATAGCGTGGATCCAGGAGGCAGGCCAACCAGTAATCGTCATCGGTCATCATTTTGATAATGCGGGGGTCCCTTTTTAGGATACGCAAGGCATAATCCTCTATATGGGCCAATGTTCCAGGTGTCAATTCACTGTTTGTGCTGGGTTGAGGAGCACTTTCTGGCAAATCAACATCACTTGTCTCCCACAAAAACCCTGTACCTGACCTTGCAACGCCACCAGCTTCGACCACTGCACACCTGACAACTCCATGTCTGCCATCCAACTACCTGCCCATGTATGTGTATCCTCCCACAAATACATAACAGCACATCTCTGTTCACACAGCCTCTGAAGCATGTGCAGTGTGGAGTTCCACCTTGTTGCAACGTCGATTATTAGGCGGTGCTGGGGAAGCTTCAAAGATCGCTGATGGTTCTGCATATGGCTGGAGTGTACGGGCGAACGGCGGATGTGCGAGCAAAGTCTTTGCACCTTCAGGAGCAGGGCGGGTAACCCCGGATAACTTTTCAGGAAGCACTGCACCACCAGGTTCAAGGTGTGAGCCAGGCAAGGAATGTGTTTCAGTTGTGAAAGGGCTATGGCAGCCATAAAATTCCTTCCGTTATCACTGACTACCTTGCCTGCCTCAAGATGTACACTGCCCAGCCATGACTGAGTTTCTTGCTGCAAAAACTCGGACAGAACTTCCGCGGTGTGTCTGTTGTCGCCCAAACACTTCACTTCCAACACAGCCTGCTGACGCTTACCACTAGCTGTTCCATAATGTGACACCTTGTGTGCAACACTGGCAGATGCAGATGGAGTGGTCGTGCGACTGCGGTCTGTGGACGAGCTCTCGCTTCTGCTGGTAGATGAGGAGGAGGAGGAGGGGTGGCGAATGCCTACAGCCAACTGTTTCCTAGACCGTGGGCTAGGCAGAACTGTCCCACTATGGCTGTCCCCTGTGGACCCTGCATCCACCACATTAACCCAGTGTGCCATGATGGACACGTAACGTCCCTGGCCATGCCTACTGGTCCATGCATCTGTTGTGAGGTGCATCTTTCTACTGACAGATTGCCAGAGTGCATGGACAATGCGATCTTTCACATGCTGGTGGAGGGCTGGGATGGTTTTCCTCGCAAAGAAGTGTCAACTGGGTAGGTCATAGCGTGGTACTGCATAGGCCATCAGGGCTTTGAAAGCTTTGCTTTCAACCAACCGGTAGGGCATCATCTCTAACGAGTTTAGTCTAGCAATGTGGGTGTTCAAACCCTGTGTACGCGGATGAGTGGATGAGTACTTCCTTTTCCTAACGAGAGTCTCTTGTAGGGTGAGCTGGACTGGAGAGCTGCATATGGTGGAACTAACAGGGGTGGTGGTGGACATGGCAGACTGAGAGAGGGTTGGTGATGGTATTCTGGTTGTTGGCCTACATACAGTGTTTTCTACCAAGAACCTGGTGATTCCCTGACTGCTTTGGCCTTGCGATGATACCTCCACATTTGCTGCAGGTGGTGTTGTAAACGATGGGCTTACAGTGAGGGAAGGAATGTAGCATTGCTGACTAGCTTCATTGAGAGCGGGTGCAACAACGTTACGGGACATTTGGTAGTTAGTCCAGGCTTGCAAGTGCATGGTGGTTGAATGTCTACACATGCAAGTTGTATTTAAATTTTTGACATTCTGACCTCTGCTAAAGGTCCTTGAGCATTTTTTACAGATAACTTTGCACTGATCATTCGGATCTTAGTTAAAAAATTGCCAGACTGTACTCTTCCTACTATCGAATACCTTTTCAGGCATTGCACACTGTGCTACTTTAACCGGATGGCCACGCTGTTCTGCAACTGTTTTTGGTTTTGCCACACGTTTTTGGCCAGATACGGGCCTGCCAGATGAAAGCTGTTGCGAGGTTGTTCCCTGCTGCGGCTCCTCCTCCACTTCAGAGCTACTGCCAGCGGCACCCTGTTCCCCCAATGGCTGCCAATCGGGGTCAACAACTGGGTCATCTATCACCTCCTCTTCCATGTCCTGTGCACCTTCCTCTGTGTCACCATGTAAGCCGGTGGTATAGCGTTCGGGATGGGGCACCATAGTCTCATCAGGGTCAGATTCTGGCTCAGTACACTGCGAGGGCAATGTTGTGATCTGAGTCAATGGAACAGTATAATAATCTAGCTGTGGCTATGCATCTGTGCACTCCATGTCTGATTCATCTTGTAATGGGCATGGCCTGTTAACAATTTCCCTTTCTAACCCAGGCACGGTATGTGTAAAGAGCTCCATGGAGTAACCTGTTGTGTCGCCTGATGAATCCTTCACTGTTGTTCTGGGTCAAGGACACAAGGAAACGACTTGATCCTGACTGGGAGCATCCACTGACGACACGCTGCTTTTAAATTTTGCACTTTCCGCAGAGGATGCGAAAGAGCTAGAGGCAGAGTCAGCAAGGAAAGCCAAAACTTTTTCCTGCTGCTCCGGCTTTAAAAGCGTTTTTCCTACTCCCAGAAAAGGGAGCCTTCGAGGCCTTGTGTAGCCAGACGATGACGCTGGCTCAATAACTCGAGACTTAGGTGCTATATTGCTTTTCCCACGACCACCTGATGCTCCACCACCACTACCATCTTTACCAGCTGGCAATGACCGCCCACGGCCACGACCTCTTCCACCAGACTTCCTCATTCTTGGAAAAATGTAACCAAACTAACAACTGTTATATGGTACTGTAAAACCAGGTAGAAGGTGTACGTAAACTTGTGAATTTACATCTCACTTTACAGGTGTGGGAGACTGTTTGAAAAATCAGGCCCACTGTATTACACTACACAGTTTGAGTGGCAGAAAGTGGCTGACATATATGCCACAAACAGGACTGACGCAGATGCACTCAGTGGCAGTATAAATCTCCCTTTTTATGTGTGGGAGACAGCAGAAAAAAATCAGGCCCACTGTATTACACTACAGTTTGAGTGGCAGACAGTGGCTGGCAGATATGCCACAAACAGGACTGACGCAGATGCACTGTGTGGCAGTATAAATCTCTCTTTTTATGTGTGGGAGAATGCAGAAAAAAATCAGGCCCACTGTATTATACTACACAGTTTGAGTGGCAGAAAGTGGCTGACAGATATGCCACAAACAGGACTGACGCAGATGCACTGTGTGGCAGTATAAATCTCCCTTTTTATGTGTGGGAGAATGAAGAAAAAATTAGGCCCACTGTATTACACTACACAGTTTGAGTGGCAGAAAGTGGCTGGCAGATATGCCACAAACAGGACTGACGCAGATGCACTGTGTGGCAGTATAAATCTCCCTTTTTATGTGTGGGAGAATGAAGAAAAAATTAGGCCCACTGTATTACACTACACAGTTTGAGTGGCAGAAAGTGGCTGGCAGATATGCCACAAACAGGACTGACGCAGATGCACTGTGTGGCAGTGTAAATCTCCCTTTTTATGTGTGGGAGACAGCAGAAAAAAATCTTGCCCACTGTTTTACACTACACAGTTTCAGTGGCTGACAGTGGCTGGCAGATATGCCACAAACCGGAAGGACGCAGATGCATGGTGTGGCAGCATAAATCTCCCTTCTTATGTGTGGGAGAATGCAGAAAAAATCTGGCCCACTGTATTACACTACACCGTTTCAGTGGCAGAAAATGGCTGACAGATATGCCACAAACAGGACTGACGCAGATGCACTCAGTGGCAATATAAAACTCCTTTTTAGGTGTGGGAGAATGCAGAAAAAAATCAGGCCCACTTTATTACGCTACACAGTTTCAGTGGCTGACAGTGGCTGTCAGATATGCCACAAACAGGACAGACGCAGATGCACTGTGTGGCAGTATAAATCTCCCTTTTTATGTGTGGGAGACAGCAGAAAAAAATCTGGCCCACTGTATTACACTACACAGTTTCAGTGGCTAACAGTGGCTGTCAGATATGCCACAAACAGGACAGACGCAGATGCACTGTGTGGCAGTATAAATCTCCCTTTTTATGTGTGGGAGACAGCAGAAAAAAATCTGGCCCACTGTATTACACTACACAGTTTCAGTGGCTGACAGTGGCTGGCAGATATGCCACAAACAGGACTGATGCAGATGCACTGTGTGGCAGTATAAATCTCCTTTTTATGTGTGGGAGAATGCAGAAAAAAATCAGGTCCACTGTATTACACTACTCTAATAATTATAGGGGATAACTCAGGAAGCTCTTTGCGTGGAACAAGACAACAGGACACAGTTTTATAAGTGGTAAAGTCTATATTATCACACGGTGATTCAAACAGGTGCAGAGAGAAAGTCAAGTCCACAACACTTGGTGTAAATATTAAACGCAGCTTAGCAGTCTATAGGGAACTTCAGAGGAAAATGCAAACAAGCAAAAAGTCTATGAAGCACAGTTATTCTTGAGGATACTTGACACGAAAAAGTCCTTGTCTTAGTCCAGACACAGATAGATATGCTTATAAGGAAGTTCAAATCATAACTTAGCTCAACCAGGGAGGCCTGGTTAATAGTCTCAGGTTTTGCAGAGCAGCAAACAGCTTACATGTCCAGCAAATGCAGATGGAAGTAACACGAGCAGCAGATGAAGGAGCATTACTGAACACTGGTGAATGCAGCAGGAACTCAGAGCAGAGTGTCAGGATCTCCAACACAGGTTCACAGGAGCAGGTGCAGGTGCAAAGCCAGGGAGTAATCAGGAGCTGGATGCAAAACAGAATACTCTAGCACAGAGTGAAGGCTGGGGTGGAGTTTTATAGCAGGAAGACAAGTGCACATGAGACCAAAGACACCATCTTGGAAAAGGGCAGTAATGCATAAAAGGTAATAAAAAATGTTCTGAGTCCTGACAACTGCACAGTTTGAGTGGCAGAAAGTGGCTGACAGATATGCCACAAATAGGACTGACGCAGATGCATTGTGTGGCAGTATAAATCTCCCTTTATAGGTGTGGAAGAATGCAGAAAAAATCAGGCCCACTGTATTACACTACACAGTTTCAGTGGCAGAAAGTGGCTGACAGATATGTCACAAACAGGACTGATGCAGATGCACTCAGTGGCAGTATAAATCTCCCTTTTTATGTGTGGGAGAATGCAGAAAAAATCAGGCCCACTGTATAACACTACACAGTTTCAGTGGCAGACAGTGACTGGCAGATATATTAAAAAAAAGGGACCGTACTACAATAACAATCTTCCTACAATGATCTCAGTCAGGACAAGTATGGCAGCCAGCAATAAAAAGGACTGCTGCACACAAAAGTGTGGACAAATAAACAAGATAACTGTGCAGAAAGGAAAGAGCAGCAGGATTTTTGCTTTTAAAAAAGCAGTTGGTTTGCACAGCGGTGTACACACAGCAACGCAGCTATCAGGGAGCCTTATAAGCTACAGAGCTGATGCACTGAAATCTAGCCTCCACTGTCCCTGCAAAGAAAAGGTGGTGTTGGACAGTGGAAATCGCTACAGGACAAGCGGATTTGGGGTTTACACTTCCTCCCTAACAATATCCCTGCTTCTGAGGAAATAATAAATACAGCCCAGCATGGACCAAAGCAAAAGCGATCTCACACACATGCATATAGCCATGTGTTCAATCAGAATCAGAGATCGCATATCCTCCAATACTTAAGGACACTCCTCATACCATAGTTAAATGCCCAAGAGAACAAATAGGAGTACACGTCCAAAATTTTTTGTAAAAAGATATCCATACAAATGTTATTACATCATAATCATAATATACATAAACAACACATAACATAATAAATAACACATTGTAACAGTGAGGGAAACTGAGGAACAACACTGAAATAAACCGGGGGCCACCCCTGTAAAAGTCCGCGTCTCAAATAAAGTGCCAGTAGTGCATATCACAGGGCAGATCAGGGATATTTATGCACAGGGGCCCCCTGCCGCAGCTGACGCGAAACGTGCGTTGGGGCTCCGGTGGCATCCCCTGGTGGTCCGCAATATGGGTAAGATCTTGGGGAAGTAGATGTGGCACTATGCGCACTTTATTGGATGTGATCTGAATGGTGGGACGCATCATATAGAGCTTAATGTTGACACATCCTGTGCATAAATATCCCTGATCTGCCCTGTGATATGCACTATTGGCACTTTATTTGAGACGCGGACTTTTACAGGGGTGGCCCCTGGTTTATTTCAGTGTTGTTCCTCAGTTTCCCTCACTGTTACAATGTGTTATTTATTATGCTATGTGTTGTTTATGTATATTATGATTATGATGTAACAAAATTTGTATGGATATCCTTTTACAAAAAATTTTGGACGTGTACTCCTGCTTCTGAGGATGCTGCAGCACCCTCTCCCTATGCTACTATCGGCAGAAGTAAGATGGCTGTCGGCGTGCACACCCTTTATAGCCCCTGTGACGCCGCAGAAAGCAAGCCAATCACTGTAATGCCCTTCTCTAAGATGGTGGGGACTGAGACCTATGTCATTGCGCTGCCCACACTCTGCGTCCTCCATTGGCTGAGAAATGGCGCTGAACGCGTCATATGAAACGCGACTTTGGCGCGAAGATTGCCGAAAGCGTGGCCGATCCCACACTGGGATCGGCTCGGGTTTCACGAAACCCGACTTTGCCAAAAGTCGGCGACTTATGAAATTGTCCGATCCATTTAGCTCAACCCTAATAATTGCCAATAATTTTCATCTGTTGTCTATTCCATTTGCACAACAGCATGTGAAATTGATTGTCAATCAGTTTTGCTTCTGCAGCGCCCCAGAGTCCTGGTCGTTGCAGTAACGTCGCTTCTCCACCAGGGGGAGTGATGGTTTGTCTGATTGTACTGAAAGAGTTCACCTGACCAGGTATCACAGTCACACACTACATTTCACAACCCGGCCACCAGGGTGAGCAAAGGGTTCTATGTATTAGGCCACTCCTCACACTTTGGTAAAACTGTGGGTCGGGGAGGAAGTTAGTCAGAAGCTGACTGAGTTTTTCCCAGGTAACATCTAGTGAGAGGAGAGCGTTGCTTGGGAAGATCCAGGGAGGTCCCTGTCAGGGGTGGGTGTTGTGAATTCTGTTTTTGGGCTCCCTCTGGTGGTTACTGGTGGTACTGGTTGACTGGTGTCTTGTTTTTTCCAGTGCACCTGTTTCCATTAGGAAATTGGGAGTCTCCTATTTAGTCTGGCTTCCCAGTCATTGCAGTGCCGGCAATCAATGTTATCAGAGCACCTTGTTGCTTGCTTCCTGCTCCAAGTCTGCAAGTCAGCTAAGTTGAATCTTTGGCTTTTGTGTTTGTTTTGTCCAGCATGCATTTTCATATCTCGTGCGGCTGGAAGCTCTAGTGATCTGGAATTGCTACTCCGGTGTCATGAGTTGACAACGGAGTTAAGGTAATTCCAGGATGGCTGTTCAGGGTTTTGAGGTGACCGCGAAGTCCTCTTTTGTATATTCCGCTATCTAGTCAGAGGGCCTCGCTTTGCTGAATCTATATTCATACTGCGTTTGTGTTTTCCTCTTACCTAACCGTTATTATATGTTGGGGGCTACTATAACCTTTGGGGTTTCCCTGGAGGCAAGTCAGGTCTGTGTATTCCTCTATTAGGGGTAGTTAGTTCTCCGGCTGGCGCGAGGTGTCTAGAGACAACGTAGGCACACCCCCTGGCTATTTTTAGTTGCGTGTTAGGTTCAGTATCGCGGTTACCTAAGATACCATCCTTCCTAGAGCTTGTCCGTTTTTTGCCTAAGTCCCTGCCATTGGGAATCATGACAGGTGGGATCCTGGCAGTGGCCTAGCACGGGTCAGATCGTTACGGAACCGCACCTGCACCTGAATGCGGCGGTATCTTAAGAAAGGACAAGAAGCGAAGTATATTGTGGAGAAGTGAGAAACGAGATCACAGCACTAAAGAGATAACCGGGAGGAGTCGTGCCCCTAAGATCGTGGCAACATCCTTCTGAGGCGCGTGGCCGGAACACCAAAGGAGTACTGGCTCTACGCACTACTCCGAATCACGGTAGGGCAGTTAACTTTAGGTTGGCTGCCTCACCTAAACACCTAAGCAGACAACGGAGGCAATTGTGGGAGAGGGGCGTCTCTAGGGTCCCTATAAAATAACTCCAGGCCTACCCCGTCATACGGGTGCGTCCTAGCCATACCAGCTGGGGGATGGAGAGAGAAAGAACAGAAACAGATACAACAGTTGTGAGGACTATCCCGTGGTGCTCAGCAGGGAGGTACTACAACATACAGGCGCAAGTAGGAAGTCTACTGATTTTGCACCTGCAAGAGAACTCTGGATGTGCCTTTGGACCGTCCGGACTCAGCCAGCCCTGTGAACAGTGCTCTGGACTGCGGATTGCTGAAGTCTTCAGTAAAAGGTAAAGAGACTGCAACCCTTGTGTCCTCGTTATTCATCGTGCCTTACAACGTCCACCATCACCACCTACACATCTGGGAAGCCCTGGGAACATACTTCACCTGTGGGAAGGTATACCATCCAGCTGCCATCCCATCACCCCAGCGGGCCCCTAAGCAGCGTCGGACATCCTGACCGAATACCACAGGTGGCGTCACGAACACTTGACAGACAGCCATCACCTTTCATTGGGCGCCCCTTAGCAGGGCGACGGACCGGGTCGGGCCACCGTGACATCCCCAGAATCCAGAGAGAAGGACCCGGTGCCAAGTACCCCGCTGCCCTGCGTTTGGGGGCCGCTCCACTTCCTAACGAAGGCAATAGCGCCGAAACGCGCGTTGGGGTAGACGCTGCTTTTGGAATCCTGGGCCACATATTGTATCTAGTAAGTTCAACTACTGTTTGCGAACATTTGCACTATTATCATTGTGGATACCCAGTACATACTACTTGGCACTGACGGTTTTATATACCGATTATGTTAGCACATCTTATATGCCCCTTTCCTTTTTTGCATATTTGCACATACTCACTAGTATTTTACTATTAAACACTTTTTGCTTTTTATAGTCTCTTTTTCTATTTATAAATATTTGGTGATATTGCACAATGTTTTTCACTTATTTGGGCATTTTTCTGTACATGTCTTTTAAAGTATATTTATTTTTCAGTGCTATGTAAATTATTGATTTTCAACAGCGTCCTACAATTTTGAAACCTGTAATTTTCTCTTTACCGCGATTTTTAAAATCTTGTAATTATAATTAATAAAATTGATTTTAGTGGATTTATGGTCGTTTTCTTCTGTTGTTTTTTCTGTGGCACTTCCTAAGTGGTCAGTTTGATTTCACAGAAGTTTGATTTACTTGGAGTTATATTCTGTTGTTTAAGTGCTCCCTTTATTTTTTTGAGCAGTGTGTATATATGTATTCATGAACCCATTACTAATACGAGATAGATGTTTGTATTTCAATCTTACCCAGACCTTTTTTTACTGTTTCCAAATTAATGCCGTTCGGGTCTGTATTCTATGAAAAAAAAAATATGAATGTTAATAAGACTTTTCATTAAGACAGTGATTTCATTTCAATTACTATTTGTTTTCTAATTGATCTTCTTGGATATTGATGGTTCGCGTGATCTGCCCAGTGGTTCTGATGTGAATTGTGGTTAGCCAAAGATTATGCTAGAATATTCTTGTTAACCGAATTGAAGAAAAGGTAATAGAGGACTCATCTGTCGGTCACTTGTGCTAAACCTGTTCAGCCCCGAGTGGCCTAGAATGGCGATGTGTCATTTACATTACTCGTCTTGTTCATAATTTTCAACTAAGAAATTCGAAAAAATAAGGAACACATTTTATTCATTACCTTACACTTAAGAGCCAATAATAAGTCTTTTAAAGCCTGAAACAAAAAAATTCAAATATTAGTCACTTAACCTCATAGTCTGCACTGTATTTTAGCAGGTATATGCTTCACATTAGCTTTCAGTTGTGTTCTCTAACATTAAGGCTCCATTCCCACCATGAGATTTTGGAGCTTTTTTTAAGCTGTTGATTTTTGCTGCACCAAAAACACACTGTCTTCCAGTTCCGGCAAAGTGGATGGGATTTATAAAAATCTCCTGGCCACTGTGCTTCTATTTTGCTCAGCATAAACTGACCGGCGGTGTGTTTTTCTAATCTGCAACATGTCAATTTCTCTTTCAGGTACGCTGAGTTTTTTGTGCAGATTTCCCCCATAGACTTGCATTAGATGCAGAAAATCCACAGGTAAAAAATGCACATGCATTTTTAGTGCTTTTACACAATGGAAACTCATCAAAAAATGCATGGTCCTTACCATCAGAGACAGGATTAAAATGACAGGTAACTCCTATGTACACAGCTGATAACACAGGATCCACCAATCATAATAGGCAATGTCACAGCAGACCCTGCTTCCCATGCCTTCACAATGACCTTTGCACATGCTCATCAGACACTTCAATGCAAAAGATAGGGGCGGGATCTGACCATTAAGGGTACATACATGTGCTCTTTCCTGAAACTATGGAAAGTCTGAGTCTAAAAAAGATCCCAGCGGTCAATATATGAACTACAAGATTTTATATTGTTTTTGTTTTTATTGCAGATTGTGAACTATTAAAAAAAATCCATTTTTTTTCCTAATACTGTTAAAGCAAAAATATGATTTAAACAATTGGTGATTTTCAGGTGATTGCTTCCCTTAAAGTAAAGAAAACAAATACGGAGAACACTCTGCATACACCCAGTTATGAGAAATATTTAAGGATTCCAAATTCTGTCATCCTGTGGCAATGCGAAGACTCGCTCCAGTAATGCATGTGGATAGTGAAGTTAAAGAGGAATTGAGAAGATCCCAGCACTCACGCATTTCAGCCCATCCAAAGATATCATTAACAGTCATCGGGCTGAAACCATCCAGCTTTTTTTGAATAAAGGAACCAAGAAAAAAACCTATGTGATTGCCGGGACCTTCTTGATTTCACAGTGCGAATTTAAGCCTTTTAATTTTTTTACAGTACACTGTAATACCTGGTATTGTAGTGCACTGTGCTGTCAGCAAACGTCTATTTAGCCTTGATCGAGGCAGAACTCATTAACGGAATAACATTGCGATTCTTGGTGCCTTCACTATGCCTTTCAGATACCATGACAGTCCATTTGTACCCCACATTAACATCAGGGGACCTGATGGAGTGACAGAATGAGGCCTGATTTTCTGCGTAACCATATAAATGTCAAAGTTCTTAATAATGGTTTAAATACCACGATCATCTCAGTCCTCCACACACACAGTTTGGACATTTTTACATTATGTTGCATGAAAGGGTGTAATCATTATAACAACAGGTTAAAATGCTTGTAGGAATAACGAAAGAACACAAGAGTTTTTATATACTCTACTTTTTCCCTACATGACAAGTGTTAGCACATAGTGATTGTATTGCTGTTTTGAATCTTGTTTTCTTGACCAGTCGAGTGCAGATACTTTTGAAACTTTTGGCTATGCTAAGATTTATTACATTAAATGGAAATGGAAAATTATAATAGATGACATTCTATTTGCAAATATTCACCTTGCCAGCCAAGCTACCTACAGTCTGAAAGAACAGAAGAAAAGGCAGATAAGTTTGCATCGTTAACAGCTTTTAAGAAAGGGCTTGATGATTTCCTTGATACACATAACATTGTGGGTTATAGTTAATTTAGTGACAAAATGCACAATTGGTGGAGAAAGGTTGGACTTGATGGACCTAGGTCGTTTCAACCTATGTAACTATTTCGCCTTATACATTTGTGTAAATTCACATTAGCATTTGATTTAAGAATGACACCTCTCACCATGCACAGAAGGATGAAGCAACAATGATCCCGCAAGACCTATAATCTTTGTCTTTTAAGCCATTTTTCTATTTCATTAGTAGAAAATACAAAAAATAGTGTGTCGGTCCAAGGAAAAAAATTGCAGCATGCACAAGATGCATCTGATTGTCAGATCATACTCATTCATAGCCATTCATGTGTATGGATCTGAGGAAAAAATTGGACTACACTCGGATGACAAACCGAGTGCGGTCTGATTTTCGTGGACTGACAGAATAGAGAAGATAAAGAATTTTTGTTTTTCCTTCTCCACATGGAAAAAAATTGGATCACACTCTGATCAAACTCTGACAAGAGTGTGATTAGCATAACAGGATTGAGTTTCCTAGATAAGAGAAAATCGGTCGTGTGACCCTAGGCTATGCAAAAGTGCAGCTTCCTGGAAAAAAAAATAATTAATTTTCTCCTGGGAGCTTTCAGTCATGGGGTTCATCGCTCACAGCACTGCTGATTATACTGTGAGCGGAGGCTGGTTCCTTAACTGACAGCTTGCTCTGCCCAAATGTGCTGCACCTTTAGCTGTCAGTCAAAATGCCAGGACACGCTTACAGCCGCCAATCACAGTAAAATGAATAGTGAGCGACAACTGTAGCCACTTCGTACATGCCCCATGACTGAAAGCCAGCGGCTCCTAGGACGAAATAAGTTTATTTCCTCCCAGTAGCCGCGCTTTCATTAAGGTGGCTAGGGAGCATTGTAACACTAATTACCTAAAAGATTAACCCTATATCTGCAGGAAAACAGAGTTTTCCATGGAGACAGGTTCCCTTTAAGTTATGCCATGTCTTAAAAGGGTTGTCTATTCAATAAAAATGTTACGTAATGACTAGGACATTGGGTACAACATGGTCGGATATACATGGAATTAGTTATGTGGATCATGTTTGTTTGCAGTAAATTATAATTCCATAGTAAAATTCAGAGTATTACAGTAAAAGTTCCTTCTTACCTGGGCGAGCTCATGCTCACATTCTGATTTCAAGGCTGGATTTACCTGTAAAGAAAAAAAAGAAAATAATCCACTGTAGGAGACAAGCACTGCAAAAAAAAATATGGAAACATACTACATAGTTCAAAATTTTTAATAACATGAGGTATTTATTTTACATTTTTTTTAAAGTGAGCTCATTATTAGTGGTGTAAGAATAATAGAAGTTCCCTATTTAAAACTTTCTGGCTAAGGAAGAATTTGAGAGTGACTTGTATTTTATCAAATGGTTTTCCACTTTCAAGTTCACCCTCTTAATGACCAGAGCTGCGTAAAAATAATGAAATCAGAGGACACTCACCTACCCAGGGTCCAGAGCCATGTCTTCGCTGCTGCTCCGGTCTCTGTATTTTGACTGTACTGCTATTATCACTATTACAGTACACATCCACGCTGCAGCCAATCACTGAGCTCAGTGATGGGCTGCAGTGGTAATGTATTCTGTAGTTGTGATATCCGCACTGTGGAGAGCCAGGCAGGTAGCATCTGGATTTACACAGCGATGTTCATAATCACATGTAATATGTGACCATTAGTGCTGCTACTGCTCTTTCCTAGAAAACACCTTATCCTTCCTTTTGTAGGACTTATCTTATGTGGCTGCCATTGGGATGCATTGCATCTATAAGAAGCAGAGCAGTGGGATCCATCCTACCATTACACCAGTCCATTTTTGTTGGAGAACATCTCACTTGGGATGAAGCACCATAAAAAATGTCAAAAAGTGGATAGGAAAATTGTTACTGGCATGAAGTATGAAACTAATAGTGGTTCCACTAGTAATCAAGACTCACGATTTGCTGGATCTTTTCATAGCACATTGTTTTGTCATGTGTTAGTTTAAGGTCTGATCACTACTTAGATTCATTCTTCCAATGCACTTGGTTCCTATAAAATTCCAATGTTGTGCAGAATATGGAGCGTCCACGCAGCAGCACAATTTATGCACATTGAATCCATTGTGAGAGAAGCGTAAAACGTATGTTATTAGTTCCTGATAAAGTAATTATTAGACAATGAACTTACTAGTTTGCATACTGTGGTTATCACAACTTTGAGATGCTCTAAATTATCATCGACCTAGAGGTATAGAAAAGATAATGTTCTTATTATCACACATATAATCAGCGTGCCAAATAAGTGTAAACTTAGGGTACTGTCACACAGTGGCACTTTGATCGCTACGGCGGTACGATCCGTGACTTTGCAGCGATATCCATACGATATCGCTGTGTCTGACACGCTACTGCGATCAGACACCCCGCTGAGAATTGTACGTCGTAGCAGATCGTTTGAAAGTTTATTTTGTCGCTTGATCACCCGCTGACATCATTGGATCGGTGTGTGTGACACCGATCCAGCGATGTGTTCGCTTGTAACCAGGGTAAACATTGGGTTACTAAGCGCAGGGCCGCGCTTAGTAACCCGATGTTTACCCTGGTTACCAGCGTAAACGTAAAAAAAAACCAAACAGTACATACTCACATTCCGGTGTCTGTCCTCCGGCGTTCTGCTTCTCTGCACTGTGAGCGCCTGCCGGCCGGAAAGCGAGCACAGCGGTGACGTCACCGCTGTGCTTTCCGGGCCGGCTGGCGCAGACACAGTGCAGAGAAGCAGAACGCCGGAGGACAGACACCGGAATGTAAGCATGTACTGTTTGTTTTTTTTTACGTTTATGCTGGTAACCAGGGTAAACATCGGGTTACTAAGCGCGGCCCTGCGCTTAGTAACTCGATGTTTACCCTGGTTACCAGGGGACTTTGGCATCGTTGGTCGCTGGAGAGCTGACTGTGTGACAGCTCCCCAGCGACCACACAACCACTTACCAACGATCACGGCCAGGTCGTATCGCTGGTCGTGATCGTTGGTAAATCGTTTAGTGTGACAGTACCCTAACAGACACATTTATTTGCTTAACAAAGATTCCCGTTCCTTTCTTTCATTTTGTTTTTCTAAGGGAATCTGTCATTAGATTCATTTTACCTGAACCAAGGGCCGTAAGAGTCAGAGCCTGACATGATAACAGCAAAGTACGTTTCACTCTGGATTCAGAACACTATAGTGCTCCAGAGACAGCAGAAAAGTCAGCCAAAGACTATAAGGGAGAGATCTGACTAGTCCGGTGCGGTCCGCGGCCGGCTGCTTCCCTCACTGTCCAGTTGATTGACAGGTCCCTCCCTATATACACATATGAGAAAGATCTGTCAATGTACTGGAGCGGGGAGGGGAGAAGCCAATCAGGGGCATCTTCAGACTGGTCTCATCTCTCTTTATGTTCCCAGATGGCTTATCAAAATGCAAGCTGAGCAAAAGATGCCTGACTGCAATTACACAGCCAGTCTCAGGTTCATGCTGCTCATTGCTCAGGCAGCATAAATCCAATGGCAAATTCCCTTTAGCTTTGGTCATTTGGCATCACACCATTGTAACACTTGAAATAGAAAAATACAGATAGAAAATTGGATGACACTCATAGCACACTGTGATCAGAGTCTAATCAGAATATTCGATCCAGTTTTCACGTAAGTGAAAAAATTGGGTGTATGAATGAGGCCTTAGGTCTCATAGATCCAATGTAGGATGCAAACTTGGGAGGGTAAATTCAACAAGCTCCAAGGAGAAAATAGGAAGTAATTGCAGATGTAAATTATTTAGACTGTGTAAATTATTAAAATGTTTTAAAGGGGCAGACAATTGTTAAAATGCTTTACATGGGTAAAATTTCAAAATGCTTGCAGAAACACGCAACCTTACAATTTAGCTCTTATTAAAAATCCTTTCCGTTTTAAAGATTGGAAGGATTTTTAATTTTACAGGTTACTGCATATTGCTTAGGTTACCGGACACCTCTGGAGTCTATCAGAGGTGGTTGATTTTCTAGGAAAAGAGGGCACTCTTGCCCACTGCTTGCCAGCACAGTTCTGAAGCTCTCCGGATCCATCAACCTCCAGTGCCACTGTGCTCGAATGCTCCAGAAACAGCGTAGTCCCTGATTCCAGCATGGGCCAATGTAGAGTTTGAACCAGCGGCATGGCAATGTTACTGGTGCAAGCTGTCAATCATTAGAAGCGCACCACCCCCTGGAAAGCAGGAAGCTGGGACGCAGAAAAGCGGTGCACTCCTGAACCATGGAGATTGGCCAATCCCTTTAAAAGTGAGTAGTAAACACTATTAATCTGGACACCTTTAAATGCATTCACAAATATTAATGAGCTGAGTGAAGTAATCCAATAAAGTGATACCCATGTCTTAGCGCCTGTGAATCAATCTAGTAATTATGTATATGACTGAGTCAGTTTTATAGCAATAGTAAACACAACTTACGATAGATTGACCCAATTTGTTCACTTCATCAAGTACATCTGCCGGTAAGTTTTCCTGAAAAAACCCAACAGACTTCATTACATAGAGTGGGGACAGTATATATAATATTTTAATTTAGGCTTTTAATATATGGCAACTTAGATTAATGAGAGGGTCATGTGGTTTTAGAGCTCAAGGAAAATAAAGAAAATATGAATTTGTATCTAGGAAGAGGCAGGAGTGATAATTCCTAAATACCCCGGCAGTGATCTCTGTTATGACCCCAATGGCAGAGGGTCTCAGGAATAATTGCTAAGTCTGCAAACACAGAAAACCAGCTCATAGGGCAGTGGTAACTGGGCTGACCATATATCTAATCCTAGCACCACAAATACCAGCAGCCGGGGAACGTTCCTACGTTGATCCTAGACGTCTCGCGCCAGCCGGAGAACTAACTAACCCTAGAAGGGAAAAGAAAGACCTTTCTTGCCTCCAGAGAAAATACCCCAAAAGTTGGATAGAAGCCCCCAACAAATAATAACAGTGAGGTAAGAGGAAAAGACAAACATAAGAATGAGCTAGGTATTTAGCAAAGAGAGGCCCACTAGCTAATAGCAGAATATAGAAAGATAACTTATATAGTCAGCAAAAATCCTATCAAAAATATCCACACTGGAAATTCAAGAACCCCCGAACCGTCTAACGGCCCGGGGGAAGAACACCAGCCCCCTAGAGCTTCCAGCAAGGTCAGGAATCACATTTAGTACAAGCTGGACAAAAATGAGAGCAAGCAAATAACCCAAAAAACAAAGAAGCAGGACTTAGCTTAATTTTGCACGAACCAGGACCAGCAGATAGGAGCAAACAGAATGTGTCTGATTACAACGATGCCAGGCACTGGACTAAGGTTCCAGGAGGTTTATATAGCAACACCCCTGAACTAACGACCCAGCTGGGTGCAAACTGAGGGAAGAAAATCCCAGAGTCATATCACTAGTAACCACAAGAGGGAGCCAAAAAGTCTAATTCACAACAGATCTCATTATACATGTTCCCTATATCCAGATATGTCTACAGGAAAACCTTGTTACGCCTGCGCCTTCAAACAGTGGAAACGATAATCCCCTGTCACCGGAAGTCTGTAGACCCTCCCTCCATGGGAGAATGGTTAAGAGAGATACTGTAGATGCGGCCCACCGTTTGGAGAAGCTCAAACACAAGCAGAAAGGAGCTCAACCGCATCTAAATGGTTTCACTGGGAAATTACCCTATCCTACCCAGCTTACTAAAACATCCTGAAATAATCTATATCCTTTGCACATAATTCTGCCCACGAATCTCATCATCCACCTTTATTCTCAGATATCTCGTCAACTTTGGCACATTGTATGCCTGATTATTGTTCGACAAGTCCCCATGGTCATATTCCAAACCTTTTATTCTAAGTCTCCCATCCTTTATCCTTCTCCTACCCCGGTTGTATCCCTTCTCCACTGCTCTCTTAAGTTTGTAGATTTTATAAGACTACTTGGCTATTAGTCACACCGTCACCAAGTTTCTTAAATTATATGTCTTGGCTCCATCTTGCTGAGTAATTAGTATTTATGGCAAATTTCAACATCTCTTGCTCTTTAATTGTAACAGCTTTCTTATTGTTGGATACCTTTGTTATAAAACCAATTAAAAACCTTTAATTGGAAAAAAAAGAATTTTCCACCTCTTATACGATCCTATCAACTGCGCTGTCAGTGGAAAACTGATACATATAATAGTACCTTTACATCAGCATCTGTTGTGCTACCATAGTACTACCGTTTTGTTGGATTGGCACTTGGACTAGTTTTTATTACTTAGTGTAGATCATAAAACACCTTTAGTTTCTGATAGTATATATGGAAAAAAAATCCTCTAAAATAACCTTATCTTATATGCAACCAGTCTCCTGTTTAGAAAACTGTTGCTCTCTGCCTGATAGACTGTTTTTGTGGGGCACATAATGACAAATTCTAAGAGGTATCAGGGGACGAAGAAGACTGGAATACGGGGGAAGTGAATGGGCAAAGTTTCCAAAGAGTTTAAAGGTAATCTGTCACCAGTTTTTTGTAACGCCATCGGAGAGCAGCATAATATAGGGGAAGTGACCCTGATTCCAGTAGTGCATCACTTACCAGGCTGTTTGCTACAGTTTTAATAAAATCACTTTTATCTGCTGCAGATGTACAATTTCTTTGAATATTAAGCCCTGGTTAACTCCGCCCACACCACTGATAGGCAGATTTCTGTGTACACTGTGCATAGACAGAAAGCTGCCAATCAGTAGTGGGCCTGGGGTTATACAGAGCTAATGAATATAGAGGACTACATGACAGCAGGCTTACTAGTCCTCTATTGATAATGCCCTGTTGATAAAACAGTGATTTTGCCAAAAACTACAGCAAGCAGCCCAATTAATGACACATCTTTGGAATCAGGGTATATGCCCCAACAATCCTGACAATGGGAGAGCCCTTTCTGAATTGAGTGGAGGTGGGCATGTTTGATTAGTCTCTGTGGGTCTTTAGGAGAAAGCCATGTACCCCCCCCCTCTATTTCCAGTAAACTCAGAGACAGTGAACAAAGTGGAGGTCGAGCATGTGCACCTCTATCCAGACAGAGTTATACAAAACCCCATTTTTGGGATTGAGGAGTGTTTCAACGATTGGAGTCTCACTGATCAATAAGTTATCCCTTATCCTACTTGCTGATATTCCATTCTATATGGACAAATAGTCAATTATAAAAAAAAAATAATAATTGCCATGACAATGTAAAAAACACATTTTCTTTTTATTACAAATTATTCTCCTTGATGAAAAAATTATTAAAAACTTACTACTTCTAGGTCATGTAACTCTTCAGGCAAACAATTTAATTCAAGCTGTAAAATTATAAAGAAGAAAACTGAATTGTTAACATTTCAATCAAAACCACTATTGAAAAGTAGGACTGTTAGCGACAATTACAAACGTTATGCTCTTGGCAATAAACCAATCAAACAAGAATAATATGAGTAGCTCAGCACAATTATTACTGGAGTGAAACTAGAAGGTCATCATTGGAGCTCTCAATGTGGTCATCTGAGATGTCTCCCAGGCGGCATTTTGCCGTTCCCCGGCAGTGGGAATTGGTCATTCTTCGAGCCGGCTGTTAGACTGACAGCTCGCTCATAGAACATGTAAAAGGCCAACTCCCTGAATTCAATCGCACTCACATCAGATACCAGTACCGTCAAAGCTCTGATCACTTCCAGGGTCAATGCAATGTCAGCAGCGTGATGAGGTTATCAGATCACATTGCTGTTGTCACTGCTGCACTACAGAGGAGTAGAAGATAGCAATAAGTTAAGCATACCAATGGAGCATGAGAAACGGTAGGGTATTTTTTGGGGGGACAGTCTGGGGGGATGGTGAGTGTGAGGGGGTACAGTATGGAGACTAAGCTATGTGGGAGTGGACAATATAGAGAGGTGGGAGTGTGAAGGACAGTGTAAGTGGACAATATGGGGGGAAGTTGTGAGAAAGGGACATAGTATAGCGACTGGATAGTATGAAAGGACAAGATGACAGACAGTGTAGAAAGGCGTCAGCATGGGAGAATGGTATGAGGGCACAGTATGGAGTAGATAGTATTTAGAGCAGTTAAAATGTAAGAGATGGGACACAATATAGAATTTGGGCACTGTGAGGGGACACAGTATGGGACACAGTATAGAGAGGGGGCAGCATGGATGGGCAGCGTGATAGCAAAGTATGGAGGGGACAAAATGTAGAAGAGGAAGTGTGAGGTGGGGTCACACTATGGAGACTTGGCAATACGGGAAGACAGTATGGGGCACAGTATAGAGAGGGGGCAACAAAGAGGGACTGTATGATGGCACAGTATATGGGATAGCATGCAGAGGGGAAAAGTGAGTAGTGGGTACAGTATAGAGACTGAGCTGTATGGGGGATACAGTGTGAGGGGGCAGTGTGATAAGGAAGTCCTCAGTTTGGGGAAGAAAACTTAAGATAGGGATAATGTAGTTGTTATAGCTAACCAGGGCAGAGATTGTGGTGAATATAGCTAATAAGGGCAGTCAGGCAGTTATAGCTAATTAGGGTGGACAGTGTGTAGTGGTAGTTATATTTCATAAGGGGGATGGTATGCAAGCAATATTTTATAGGACAAGACAGTGTGGAGGCCATGTTCAATGAGTGTGACAGTGTGGGGAACACACTTTGTGCAGGAGGCATAGTTAGAGGCAATTATTTATTCAAGGGCACAACGTAGGGCAACTATCTTTATGCAGGAACATTATAATCATCCTGTTATTTTTAAGGGTACCAAGTTGGTGTGTGCTACAGAAGACTGGAGAAGATGTAAGGTTTCAGAGAAGTGCTTTGGATATAAAAAGTCATCATGGCATCTAGACAAGATGTAGAAGAAAAGAAAAAGAACAACTTCAATCAGAAGAGACATCCAGTAACTGGATGTAAATGTTAATTTGTGATGCTGACTACATCTCATTAGTACTGTGGCTCCTGTATGGTCCGCCATCTGATAATGGCTGGTAACAACTCCCAGTATCTCTTTACCATTGTTTTAGAGCACACTGGGAGTAGTAGTTTCATGTGATACAATTGTATATGGGACTGAATTGACATTGCAATTGATCATTGTACTAAGTTTGGCGATGTGTTCATGTACTGATGGTGGATCTGGTCATGTATTCATGTACTGACGGTGATTCTGGTGCTATTTTCATATACTTATGGTAGCTTTATTAATGTGTTCATGTACTGATGATGGTTCTAGTGATGTATTTGTGTACGGATTGTGTTTCTAGTGATGTATTACTGAACTGATTATGGTTGTGATGCTGTATTTCTGTACTGATGGTGGTTCTGATGCTGCATTCCTGTTCTGATATTTGTTCTGATCCTGTACTCTTGCAACATATCATAACTTGTCAGATAACTTGATACATGGATTTGTTAATAAACAGTAAAAGTAATAAAAAGTATTGAGCCGTCTGACAAAGGCTTACTACTACATATGTATTTATGTTATGTAAATATACATAGCTACTGCAACCCTCGACCTACTGTCTCCTTCCCCATAATCCTGTAGATTGTAAGCCCGCAAGGGCAGGGTCCTCTTCCCGCTGTACCAGTCAGTCATTGTTAGTTTTGTTTACTGTAAGTGATATTTGTATTTTGATGTAACCCCTTCTCATGTACAGCACCATGGAATTAATGGTGCTATATAAATAAACAATAATAATAATAAATAATAATATGCAAATTATATATATACTTACATCAGGCTTTGCTTGAGATAAAGCACACCGACTACTTGGACTGGCTAGGGATTTGCTGACTTTTGACTTCTCATTGCATGTTAGAAATATGGCTAGGGCTATGTTCACATGTTGTGTTTTTGTTGCATTTATTTCAATAGGCAAAATCTGCTTTCTTGGCAGTAAAAAACTTGTGGCAAAAAAGAAGGTTTCGCTTAGTCTCTGTTGCGCTTTTTGCTGCATTTTTGTGCGTTCTTTTCCTGTGTTTTTGTCATGGTACATTTGTCTCTTTTGCATGCTTATAAAATTTAGGGTATAAAAAAATCTGATTCTACTTCATCAGGTTTTGGCACCAAAGATGCAGCAAAAGCCGATGATACCTGCGTTTGTTTAGCGTTTCTTCAGCATTTTTTGCACCACCATTGCTTTCAATAGGTGAAATACGCTGAAAAAAAACGCTGAAAGAATTGACATGCTCCATTCTGAAAAACCCAGGGTTTTGCACAAAATACGGAGGACATAAAGCCAAGCTGTGTGCATAACATTTCTGAAATCTCATAGACTTTGCTGGTACTGTAAAAAGCAGCTGAAAATTTGCAGAAATAGAAAAAACGCATAAAAAATCCGCTAAATAAACGCATCGTGTGAACATAGCCTAAGTCACGTTTTCTGATCCAGTTATAAGGTAATTTAATGTAGGACTGCACTTATATTAACTGAGTAAATAATTATTTTGTTGCACATTTTCGTATTTAGCTATTATAGTCTATAGTATTTTCGAACACGTCATTTAAAAACAAATCTTACCAAATAGTCAAGGATGGCTTGGACTGTTTCCTTCACTTTTTCGATATCAGACTACAACCATAAGAATAAGAAGTAAGGTATTGTTAGACTGTTATTATTTCAATTATTAACATGTATTAAAATACTTGCATTTCTGTTGTCCATGCTCTTCTTATTTTATATTGCATGATCAGAACAGTTGTGCATTTTATTATTGGTCCAATTTAATATTCACACATAGTAATTAGAAGTAGATACAATAAACTAAAGAAAATATTATCAAAACATTAAGTAAAATAATGCTTATATCCTGAATGCTGTCCTCTCTGAAGACACAGAATAAGGAGCTAGTGAGCACGCAATGGATGAGGCTCCATTGGATGCACCCTTCCGCTAGGTATGAATGCCACTGTTAAGGGCATAAAGATGGCAACCTCACCCAGAGATTTATTCTGAATGCCACCTTTCTCAGGCCCAATACAAGCAATTTATCTGCTTAACTTTTGATGTAAATCAGAGGTGCACAAGCTTCAGATGTAGTCCACTATACCATTCCGTGCAGCCCCCAATCATCTGGTTACAGAAATGCTTAACCTGCGTGCAACTATTTTTGCATGTAGATTCCATGAAAAAAAAAAGGGTTAGCAGCCATTTATGCAAAATAAATTTTAGGAGTATGGGGTCCCTTGACCCCTCTTTGTTACTCCAAGAAGATGTATATGAGTTCTACATCTGGCCATCTATACTTGTAGCTCTCTATCTTGTAGTTTATGGCATTCAGGTTTACAATGGGTAGAACCATGTTCACACATGGTCTTCCCCTCTTACTGGTTTTCAGATTCCTATCTATGAGCCAATTAATTTTGATTTGCCAGAAATGTCTCTGATGGAAAGACACTTATAGGTTTTATTTTGGCCCTTCAAAGTGATTTAATGTGACATTGTGACTATCGGATCAGAAAAGGTTGTGCACCCTGGCTGTAATATTTCATGCAGACTGTACAATTATGTCTAGAGGTAGACTATAATATTAAAGCATTTATCGATGGTGCTGTGTATTACTAATTTACATACTTATTTAGCGATGATCATTTATTATGTGTTTCATAAATCTAATTTAGACTAGATTTAACTTGCTTTTGTGATTATAATATGAGTGAAGTATATTAGAAACCTATTGTGGTGAAACCTTTCCCTCTCTGAATAGAGACAAAAAAAACTTGAGTCGGATAATATATATTTTAAGGAAAATTTGGAAATTAATTTGATAGATAACTTTTTAATGATTGAAATAAAGAGTATGTTTTAAATTATTCAATTGAAGATATAGCACTTAAATCGGTGATTTGATAAAAATTTAATTCAGCAAATTTGCTTAAATTCAGCCAAGAAATTCAATTCACATTGTAAAAAGAGAAAAAAAATGTATTATGCTGTGAAGTCTCCCAACCTTGGAGAATAATAAGCATGTTGGTGGGAAGGGGTTAAAAATCAATAACATAGCATACATAGCCCCTTACCCGCAGCTCCTCATTCGTCCTCCACTAACTTCTAAAGGCACCTGATCCACTTCGCCACCAGTCTCCTCTTCATCAGTCATGATGTCATTTCATGTGTTGTCTGATGCATTCACGTGAGACAGAGAATGTCATGACATCATAACATCAGAACATGCGTTGAAGCTTACCTAATGTCAGAAACACTGGCAAAGAGTGAATGTGAGACTGGCACTGGAGATGATGGGCGCCTTGAGAAGCCATTGGAGGACTGGCGAGGAGCTGAGGTGACCAGAACAACTGAGCATATTTATGGCTTCCAAGCCCATATTATCTCAGCAAACTGGCAGCTGGCTGGCCATCATTGTTAGGACTGGCGGAACGCACCAAGTTTAAGATGTAATGGTATTAGGTGCGTTCGCAGTCCGAGGTCCACCGTGCAGGTGAAAACCCTGCTGCTAGTAGAGACGGACGATATGGCGGTACAATATGAATACACACATGTGTTAACTTCACCCTGTGTGAAGGAAGCGAACCCTGTTGCGTCACAGGGCCGCGGTACCGCACCAAGAGCGCAAGCAAGGAGTCTCAGAACTCAATCCCTAGACTCAGGATTTGAGTTCATAAAGACCTCATGTGCTCGACACCGCTACTGGGGTGTCAGAGAAACAGAAATAATATTATTTAAGAAGCACGAGAGTGCATGCGGTGCCACACTGGCGTACGCCACTAACCACCCAGGCTTGGGTCAGGAAAGCGCAGAGAAAGCGCACGGCGCTGCACTGGCGGTCACAGCAAATAGATGCTGAAATGTGTGTAACGTGCTGATGGCTAAGTCGGGCGCTAGATAGCAATCATCCACCTTCCACAAGCAGTCATACAATAGGGAGGGGATTTTAAAGAACGACTTTAACTCACAACACACACACATTTACAAAAGACAATACTAGCACATGGCCGTGCGGCCATGCGAGCCTTAAATAGTTGCAGCACGTTTAGGACCTTCAGAGAAGGACCAATGGAGTTGCTGCAGTACCTGAGCATGTGACCCCAGATCTCCACTGAGAGATCTTGCCCTGGGAATGCTCAGAGTGCAAAGCAGGACTTAGTCCTAGCACCTACAAGGCCCTTCAAAGAAGGACCAATGAGCTAGCTGCAGTATCTGATCATGTGACCCTCGATCTCCACTGAGAGATCTTACCCTGGGCATGCTCAGAACGTGAAAAGCAGGACTTAGTCCCAGAAGCGTCTGCTCGCCGCTGCCCAGCACTGACCTCAACAGCAGAAGCAGGAAACGCAGCAGTAACTCTTAGCACAGAGTCAGACTGAGTGAGACGCTGGGATCGACGTCCCCGCTGAGCAGGTTCCACTGCGGCCGGAGAAGAATGGGAGACCGCAGTGGAGATGGCCTGAGATTCCCCCTTTGCAGAGGCAGAAACTTGACCCCAAACATTGCCCCCCCCCCCCTTCTTTGGCCTCGCTATGTTCGAAGGCAGCAATGAGCTGCAGAGCCCGAATGTGCTCAACAGGCTCCCAGGACCTGCCCTCAGGGCCATAACCCTTCCAATCCACCAAATAGGATATTTTTACCACGTACCACCTTGTACCCCAAAATAGTGTTCACCTCGTAATCATCCGTAGACGAACCCGATGTCCCGGCAGATGACTCAGAAAACCGGGACATGTATACGGGTTTCAAGAGGGAGACATGAAAGGTGTCAGTGATACCCAAGCGTGGAGGAAGGGCCAGACGGTAGACCACAGGGTTAACCTGTTCGAGGACCTTGAAAGGACCTAAGTAGCGAGGCGCAAACTTAGTGGACTCAACTCGCAGCCTGATGTTACGGGCGGTGAGCCACACCAAGTCGCCAGGAGCAAAAGTCGGAGCGGGGCGCCGATGTGCATCGGCGGAGGACTGTTGTGAATTCTGCTCTTGGGCTCCCTCCGGTGGTTATAAGTGGTACTGCTGCTATCTTTGGATTGCAGCTTTCATCAGGTGTGCCCATTTAGTTCAATTTACTGGGTTATTTAGTCTTGTTGGACCCTTTAGTTAGTGCCAGTTGTCCATTGTTTTCTGGAGGATTCACGTCTCTGCCTGGTTTCTCCTGCTATGCTGTCCAAAGCAACAAAGATAAGTTCTGGCTTTGTTTTTTCAGTCCACATGTTGTGGGCTTATTAGTTCAGTGCATTTCTATGTTTTTTCTTGTCCAGCTTTGTCTGTGTAAGGATTTATTCAGCCAAGCTGGTATCTCTGGAGATGCAGATTTGCCCCCTCCATATCCTTAGTTAGATGTGGAGATTTTGGTATTTTCTGTGGTGGATATTTTCTAGTATTTTAATACTGACCGCACAGTACTCTGTCCTGTTCTTTCTATTTAGTTAGAAGTGGCCTCCTTTGCTAAATCCTGTTTTCAGTCTGCGTATGTTATTTCCCTCTCCTCTCATAGTCAATATTTGTGGGGGACTGTCTATCCTTTGGGGATTTTCTCTGAGGCAAGATAGCTTTCCCGTTTCTATCTTTAGGGGTATTTAGTCCTCCGGCTGTGTCGAGATGTCTAGGTCATGTTAGGTACATTCCACGGCTACTTCTAGTTGCGGTGCTAAGTTCAGGGTTTGCGGTCAGTACAGGTACCACCTTCTCCAGAGTACGTCTCATGCTGCTCCTAGGCCACCAGATCATAACAGAGGACCTCATTCTCTCCTTGGAAGCCTGAATGGCATCCTGAGTGCGATCCCAAATTTCCCGTGCCTCCACAGCCCAGTCTGCCACCCTGAAATCGGCGGAGGACACGGGCATGGGCACAGGTACCCGCGGATGCTGACCATAGTTAAGGAGGAATGGAGTCTGCCCAGTGGAGTCAGCTACAGCATTGTTCAGAGCAAACTCCGCCCACGATAGCAAAGATGCCCAGTCATCTTGCCTAGCAGAGACAAAATGTCGCAGATATGTGACCAAGGTCTGGTTGGCTCTCTCTACCAACCCATTCGTCTCGGAATGATAGGCAGAAGAGAGATTTAACTCAATCCTGAGAAGATGACAAAGCTCTCTCCAGAACCGAGACGCAAACTGGGGACCCCGGTCACAGACAATTTTGTCTGGCATACCGTGAAGGCGGAAGATATGTCTAATAAACAACGTTGCCAAGGGCAGTGCAGAAGGTAGCCAAGGAAGCGGCACCAAATGCACCATTTTAGAAAAATGGTCCGTGATTACCCAAATGACTGTACAGCCACGAGACTTGGCAAACCCACCACAAAGTCCATCCCGACTATCTCCCAGGGCCTGTCTGCCACCGGCAAAGGGTATAACAAACCAGCTGGCCGTTGTCGAGGAGACTTAATTTTGGCGCAGGAGACACACGCCAGAACGTAATCTCTCACATCTCGGAGCATATGCGGCCACCAGTATGTCCTCGCCAGCAGCTCAGATGTCCTTTTTGTCCCAAAGTGTCCACCCACCCTGGAGGAATGAGCCCAAGAGAGAACCTCCGGTCGCAGATTGATGGGAACAAAAGTCTTGCCCGAAGGCACTGACTCTAGGGAAACCGGAGCTACGGTTCTCAGACTCTCCGCAGGGACAATAAGCCGAGGCTCCTCTTCCTCCTCCTCAGATGACACAAGGGAGCGAGAGAGAGCGTCAGCATGAATATTCTTCTCCCCGGCGAGATAATGGAGAGTGAAATGGAACCGGGAGAAGAATAAGGACCATCTGGCCTGACGAGAATTCAGCCGCTGGGCTGTATGCAAATAGACCAAATTTTTGTGGTCCGTGAAGACTTGGAAGGGAAACCGCGCACCTTCCAGAAGATGTCTCCACTCCGAAAAGGCCAACTTCATTGCTAGCAACTCCCTGTCCCCGATGGAGTAATTTCTCTCCGCTGGTGTGAAGGTCTTAGAGAAGAAGAAGCAGGGATGCTTCCGACCTTGAGCATCCTTTTGATAGAGGACTGCTCCAGCACCAACGGATGAGGCATCCACCTCCATTAGGAATGGCTTATCCACATCGGGACGATGTAAGATGGGAGCGCTAGCAAAATGAGACTTTATAGAAGTGAAGGCCTTGGAGACCTTTCCGACCACAATTTGGGATTCGCTCCCTTCTTGGTGAGGGCTACCAAGGGAGCTACCAGAGTTGAGAAGTGGGGAATGAACTGGCGGTAATAATTAACCCCTTCACCCCCAAGGGTGGTTTGCACGTTAATGACCAGGCCAATTTTTACAATTCTGACCACTGTCTCTTTATGAGGTTATAACTCTGGAACGCTTCAACGGATCCTGGTAATTCTGACAACGTTTTCTCGTGACATATTGTACTTCATGATAGTGGTAAAATTTCTTTGATATTACCTGCGTTTATTTGTGAAAAAAATGGAAATTTGGTGAAAATTTTGAAAATTTTTCAATTTTCCAACTTTTAATTTTTATGCAATAAAATCAGAGATATGCCACACAAAATACTTAATAAGTAACATTTTCCAAGTGTCTACTTTACATCAGCACAATTTTGGAACAAAATTTTTTTTTTTTAGGGAGTTATAAGGGTTAAAATTGACCAGAAATTTCTCATTTTTACAACACCATTATTTTTTAGGGACCACATCTCATTTGAAGTCATTTTGAGGGGTCTATATGATAGAAAATACTCAAGTGTGACACCATTCTAAAAACTGCACCCCTCAAGGTGCTCAAAACCACATTCAAGAAGTTTATTAACCCTTCAGGTGTTTCACAGGAATTTTTGGAATGTTTAAATAAAAATGTACATTTAACTTTTTTTCACACAAAATTTATTTCAGCTCCAATTTGTTTTATTTTTCCAATGGTAACAGGAGAAAATGGCCCCCAAAAGTTGTTGTACAATTTGTCCTGAGTATGCCCATACCCTATATGTGGGGGTAAACGACTGTTTGGGCGCATGGCAGAGCTCGGAAGGGAAGGAGCACCGTTTGACTTTTCAATGCAAAATTGACTGGAATTGAGATGGGACACCATGTCGCATTTGGAGAGCCCCTGATGTGCCTAAACATTAAAACCCCACACAATTGACACCATTTTGGAAAGTAGACCCCCTAAGGAACTTATCTAGATGTGTTTTGAGAGCTTTGAACCCCCAAGTGTTTCACTACAGTTTATAACACAGAGCCGTGAAAATAAAAAATCTTTTTTTTCCCCCACAAAAATTATTTTTAGCCCCCCAAATTTTTATTTTCCCAAGGATAACAAGAGAACTTGGACCACAAAAGTTGTTGTTCAATTTGTCCCGAGTACGCTGATGCCCCATATGTTGGGGTTAACCCCTGTTTGGGCGCACGGGAGAGCTCAGAAGGGAAGGAGCACTGTTTTACTTTTTCAACTCAGAATTGGCTGGAATTGAGATCGGACGCCGTGTCGCGTTTTGAGAGCTCCTGATGTGCCTGAACAGTGGAAACTCCCCAATTCTACCTGAAACCCTAATCCAAACACACCCCTAACCCTAATCCCAACGGTAACCCTAACCATACCCCTAACCCTGACACACCCCTAACCCTAATCCCAACCGTAAATGTAATCCAAACCCTAACTTTAGCCCCAACCCTAACCTTAACTTTAGCCCCAACCCTAACCCTAACTTTAGCCCCAACCCTAGCCCTAACTCAAGCCCCAACCCTAACCCTAGCCCTAACCCTAGCCCTAACCCTAGCGCTAACCCTAACCCTAGCCATAACCCTAGCCCTAACTCTAACCCTAACCCTAACGGGGAAATGGAAATAAATACATTTTTTAAATTTTTTTATTTTTCCCTAAGGGGGAGATAAAGGGGGGTTTGATTTACTTTTATAGCGTTTTTTATATCGGATTTTTATGATTGGCAGCTGTCACACACTAAAAGACGCTTTTTATAGCAAAAAAGTTTTTGCGTCTCCACATTTTGAGACCTATAATTTTTCCATATTTTGGTTTACAGAGTCATGTGAGGTCTTGTTTTTTGCGGGACGAGTTGACGTTTTTATTGATAACATTTTCAGGCACATGACATTTTTTTATTGCTTTTTATTCCGATTTTTGTGAGGCAGAATGACCAAAAACCAGCTATTCATGAATTTCTTTTGGGGGAGGCGTTTATACCGTTCCATGTTTGGTAAAATTGATTAGTCGGGTCAGTACGAATACAGCTATACCTCATTTATATTTTTTTATGTTTTGGCGCTTTTATACGATAAAAGCTATTTTATAGAAAAAATAATTATTTTGGCATCGCTTTATTCTGAGGACTATAACTTTTTTATTTTTTCTTTGATAATGCTGTATGGCAGCTCGATTTTTGAGGGACAAGATGATGTTTTCAGCGGTACCATGGTTATTTATATCCGTCTTTTTGATCGCGTGCTATTCCACTTTTTGTTCGGCGGTATGATGATAAAGTGTTGTTTTTTGGCTCGTTTTTTTTTTTTTTTTTTCTTACGGTGTTCAATGAAGGGGTTAACTAGTGATATAGTTTTATAGGTGGGGTCGTTACGGATGCGGCGATACTAAATATGTGTACTTTTATTGTTTTTTTTGTTTTTTTTTACAAAAAGAAATGTATTTATGGGAATATTTTTTTTTTCTTTATTTAGAATTTATTTTTTATTTTTTTTTTTACACATGTGGAAATGTTTTTTTTTTTACTTTTTTACTTTGTCCCAGGGGGGGACATCACAGATCGGTGATCTGATAGTTTGCACAGCACTCTGTCAGATCACCAATCTCACTTACAGGGCTGCAGGCCTACCAGCGTCTGCTCTGAGCAGGCACTCGGTAAGCCACCTCCCTCCCTGCAGGACCCGGATGCCACGGCCATCTTGGATCCGGGCACCTGCAGGGATAGGAGGTAAGAGACCCTCGGAGCAACGCGATCACATCGCGTTGCTCCGGGGGTCTCAGGGAAGCCCGCAGGGAGCCCCCTCCCTGCGCGATGCTTCGCTATACCGCCAGCACACCGCGATCATGTTTGATCGCAGTGTGCCGGGGGTTAATGTGCCGGGACGGTCCGTGACCACTCCTGGTACATAGTACCGGATGTCAGCTGTAATAATCAGCTGACACCCGGCCGCGATCGGCCATGATCCCCCCGTGAGCGCGGCCGATCGGCTATGACGTACTATCCCGTTGGTGGTCATACGGGCCCACCCCACCTCGACGGGATAGTACTGTAGTGTCCACACTTTGTAAGTAATCCACACTAGTAAATCTTCATTATCTTTATTTCTCTTTAGCACGTTGCATAAGCTTGTCTCTGCATGCATGACAAAGTGAAAGTAACTTCTCCCCCTCCTCTCTGTAACTACCCACAATTCTCTACATCTCATCTTTCTTAAAGAGACAAGGTACAAGATTTAATTAATGCATATTACAACATCCCCTTTTTTTTTTTTTAAACGAATAAAACTAAAATAAAATAACATGAACTAATGATGCAACAAGAAAAATGTCCAAGAAAACGTATGTCCATTTTGCCCTGTTAAAGAAAAGAAGTCACGCTTCTTCAATAAGTCTGGATGGAGCCCTTCTCTCTCTTGATGGATAACGTCTGGGCTCAGCGATGGTGTCCATTAATGAAGAACTTGTTGCCTCCTGGTGATTCTCTCCACTGTTGAGTGCCGAATCTTCCCCCAGAGAATGTCCATTGTCATTATTTTGAGGAATAATTTTGAAATGTGAAGAGTTTCGAGTTATGGAGTGTCCATCCCTCTCAGCCGTGACCATGCTGCCTTTCTTGTCAATAACGTTATATTTTGCGGGACAATATGCAGCTGAAGTCTTGTTGGTTGGTCTCTGACGCACCACAACGACGTCACCTCTTTTGATAGCATTTGGCTGTGCCCTTCGCCTTCTGTCTGCATAGTGTTTCATGGTTTGTTTGTTGGAAGAGTCTGCTAGGCGCACAGAGGAGTCACTTGGTACAGGACGACTGACTATGTCAGGGATTCGTATATGCAGAGTTCTGCCAAACATTAGATGCGCTGGAGCAGCATTGGTAGTAGAATGTGGCGTATTGCGGTAATTGCGCATGAATTTGTACAATGACTGTTTCAGTGGGGTGTGCTCCAGGCTAGCTGCCTTGATTAGTTTCCCCATGGTGCGCATGAAGCGTTCGACTATTCCATTTGCTTGCGGCCAGCACGGTGTGATTTTTCTGTGACTGAACCCCAAGTATTCAGCAAATTGTGTGAACACGTGTCCATTGAATGGAGGTCCATTGTCCGTTTTGACCACTCTTGGAATGCCATATGCTGAAAATATGTTATCCAGTTCTGGTATCACACTAGTAGCAGATGCTGAAGAGATAAAAGAAATGACAGGGTATCTGGAATATTCGTCAATTGTTACTAGAATGTATTGGCCATTTGGTAACGATCCATATATATCGACTGCCACCTCCTCCCAGACAGCAGTGGGTAGAGGTGACATTTGTAAAGGCTCCAGCTGTGATGATGGAGTGATAACTTGGCAGGTGGAACAGTGTTTAACCTTCTCTTCCACCAATTGATCCATGTTTGGGAACCACACTTTTTCTCTGAGTAATTTCTTTGTGCCAACAATTCCCAGATGACCTTCATGCGCTATCTGTATTACTAAGCTGCGCAGAGTCTTAGGTACAACCAATTTGGTACCTCGAAGGATGAGGCATTCCTCAGTGACAGATAGTTCATACCGTACACTTGAGAATAGTTTTAATTCTGTCAGATCAATCTCAGGATCGGGAAATTTTTCTCTTTGAATTTCATGCCACCTTCGATTTCGGATGATTTGTATTAAAGCACGTAGTGTCTTGTCACTTGTTGTGGCGTTCACAAAGTGATCAATGGAAAGAGCTTTTGGTACTGCATGGGCTGTAATGAAGCATATGTATTCTTCAATGGCGGAATGCTCAGGTAGATCATCAGTCATCGGATATCTTGACAGATAGTCAGCGGGATTGCTGAATTTTCCAGGCTTGTGGACAATTTTGTAGTTGTAGTCCTGTAGACGTAGTCCCCACCGTTCTATGCGTGCAGGCATTTTAGCTCTGGGATTTCCAAAGATCATAAGGAGTGCTTGATGATCTGTGACAACAGTGAAGGGAGCTCCATACAGAAATAAGTGAAAATGTTCGCATCCCCAGACAACTGCCAAGCTTTCTTTTTCAGGTTGTGAATATTTCCGTTCCGTGCTTGTTAAGCTTTCACTTGCATAAGAAATAATCTGAGGATTTTGATTGTTATCTTTATATTGTGCTAAGATGGCACCCAGCCCCACGGGACTGGCGTCCACAATTAGCTCAGTTTGGAGAGCTGGATCAAAATAGGCCATTGTGGTTGTTGAGCAAAGTTCAGTTTTAATTGTTTCAAATGCATTTTGACAGTCTGGAGACCATTGAAAAACACAACTCTGTTTTGTAAGTTCCCTTAATGGACTGTTAATTGTTGAGAAGTTTGGAATGTATCTAGCACAATAACTGGCCATTCCAAGAAACGAGCGTACTTCACTGGCATCTTGTGGAATTGAGGCTGATTTAATGGATTCCACTTTCTTGGGATCAGGTTGTACCCCTTTTGCCGAAAAAATATGACCGTAAAACTCTAATGAATTTTTATCAAATTCACATTTTTCCTTGTTTAAGGTGAGTCCAGCAGAGAGGAGGCATTCAAAGACGGCATATAGAGCACGATTGTGTTCAGCTTGAGTTTTGCCAAACACCAGTATGTCATCACTGTAATTAAAGGCATTTGGAATGTTCTGAATAACGCCCCTTATTGCATCCTGAAAAATTTCCGCTGCAGAGCAGACCCAAAAAGTCAATCTTTTATATCTTCTGAGGCCCACATGTGTGGAAAATGTTGTCAAATATCTGGATTCTGGACTCAGCTCTAACTGGTGATAGCCCTTATTGAGATCGAGTTTTGAAAAGACGGTCGCTCCATTTAACACATGAATGATGTCATCAATTGTGGGTGAGATATGTCTTTCTCTCTGAATGGCAGTGTTGGGTAGGCGCATGTCAACACACAATCTCACCTGGTCAGGAGCCTTTGGTTTAGGAACTACCACCAGTGGTGAGACCCAGGGAGTGGGCCCAGTAACGGTTTCGATAACGTCCTCGTCCATGAGGAATTGGAGTTCTTTTTCTACTTTCCTTCTCAGGTGAAATGGAATGCGCCTATGTGACTGGGCCACTGGGCGAACACTATCGTCCACATGAAGATGTACTTGAGAGTCTTTTAGTTTCCCCAAGCCACTAAATAGGGAGGGAAAATTATTCACCATGGTTTGTATATCCATGTCCGCAGAATCAGTTATGGTATGGATAATTTGGATGAGACCTAGCTTCAAGGCAGTGTGATAGCTGAGAAGACAGCCTCCTGATCCTTGTAACGCATGAAAGGTAGTTTTCTGCTTATTGTCTTTATAGCTCAGTTCAACATCAAACTGCCCTCTGGTAGTTAGAGGTATTTTAGATCCATATGGGAAGATTTTAGTATGTACTTGCTGCAAAACTGGCTTTGTCTTCAATTGCTCATAGGTAGTGCTGTCTATGATGTCCACTGACGCTCCCGTATCTATTGTAAACGTGATATTGGTGTCGCAGATTGGGAGTGTGATACAGGGGGACTGTACAGAGCCAGTGGCAGAGGTGGTGAACACGTAGTTTTCTGCTCCAGATGCTTCTTCTGTATCCTGATTTACCATTTTTACATCTGCAGGCCGTGTCATAGGCAGAGAAGGCTTGTATTGTGCTGATCTGCAGACAGCTGCCAAATGGTTCCCTTTTCCACACTTATTGCATGTCTGTCCTATAGCTGGACATCTGTTCAGGCGGTGAGGGAACTCCTGTCCACATCTATAACATTTTTTCTGTTTCGGGGTTTGCTTGTCTTGTGTATTTTTATGCACGAGATTATGTACCTGTGACTTTTCCCCATTCTCCATTGTAGTAGCCTGATGATCTGCTATTTCCGTAGCACGGGCTATTTTGAGTAATTCATGTAAAGAGAGATCTTGCTGCAGAGCTTTGCGCCTTATTTTGTTAGATGAGCAGGTGATGATTACCTGAGTTAGGATTTCATCATCTGTATCTGTGAATGCACATCCATGTGCTAGCTCCCTCAGTCGTGTGACATAGGTGTCTATGGATTCTTCAGGAAGCTGCTTAGCAATTCTGAATTTGTATCTCTCATATCTGATGTTTTGTTTGGGATTGAAGTAATCAGTGAGAGCTTTGCTGCAATCGCTGTATGTATCTGTCTCAGATGCAGGTAATGTGCAGTAGATATCATAGACTCCTGTGCCTGCACAATGTAAAAGTAATGCTTTCTTTCTTTTCTCCTCTTTTATATCTATGGCTTCTAGAAGGTTCTCAAATCTGCTCAACCATTTTCTCCAGTTATGGGAGAGATTAGTGACATCAGTCATATCAAACTGTGGGAAACTGTGTAAGTATTCAGCCATGATGAAGTTTTTCAGTGGTGCAGCCGTGTGGATCAGTAAAATAGGGATTAGTACTCACTGCAGCAGAAGATTTTCATCCCATCCTCGTCGCCAGTTGTAATGTCCACACTTTGTGAGTAATCCACACTAGTAAATCTTCATTATCTTTATTTCTCTTTAGCACGTTGCATAAGCTTGTCTCTGCATGCATGACAAAGTGAAAGTAACTTCTCCCCCTCCTCTCTGTAACTACCCACAATTCTCTACATCTCATCTTTCTTAAAGAGACAAGGTACAAGATTTAATTAATGCATATTACAAGTACGTCAGATGTCAGGAAGGGGTTAATGAACCCCATAAAGCGCTGCACCGCCTTAAGAGAATGGGGCTCTTGCCAGTCCATCACAACCTGCAGTTTGGCAGGATCCATAGCCAATCCCTGGGCGGAGATGATATAGCCCAGGAAAGGTAAAGACTCCTGCTCAAACATACACTTCTCCAACTTTGCATAAAGAGAGTTTGCCCGTAGGAGGTCGAAGACTCTGCCAACATCTCTCCGGTGGGAGTCAATATCTGGAGAAAAGATGAGAATATCATCCAGATAGACTACAACCGAGGTGGAAAGCATATCCCGGAAGATGTCGTTGACAAAGTCTTGGAAAACGGCTGGGGCATTACAGAGCCCGAAGGGCATCACCAGATACTCATAGTGCCCATCTCTGGTGTTAACCCCTTCAAGTCGCGGCCCTTTTTCGTTTTTGTGTTTTCGTTTTTCGCTCCCCTCCTTCCCAGAGCCATAACTTTTTTATTTTTCTGCAAAATGGCCATGTGAGGGCTTATTTTTTGCGGGACGAGTTGTACTTTTGAACAACATCATTGGTTTTACCATGTCGTGTACTAGAAATCGGGAAAAAAATTCCAAGTGCGGTGAAATTGCAAAAAAAAGTGCAATCCCACAATTGTTTTTTGTTTGGCTTTTTTGCTAGGTTCACTAAATGCTAAAACTGACTGGATATTATGATTCTCCAGGTCATTACGAGCTCATAGACACCTAACATGTCTAGGTTATTTTTTATCTAAGTGGTTAAAAAAAATTCAAAAAACTTTGCTTAAAAAAACAAACAAAAAAAAACCAAACGCCATTTTCTGATACCTGTAGCGTCTCCATTTTTCGTGATCTGGGGTCGTGTGAGGGCTTATTTTTTGCACGCCGTGCTGTCGTTCTTAATTATACCATTTTGGTGCAGATACGTTCTTTTGATCGCCCGTTATTACATTTTAATGCAATGTCGCGGTGACCAAAAAAACAATTCTGGCGTTTCGGATTTTTTTCTCGCTACGCTGTTTAGCGATCATGTTAATGCTTTTTTTTTTTTTATAGATCTGGCGATTCTGAACGCGGTGATACCAAATATGTGTAGGTTTGATTTTTTTTTTACTGTTTTTTTTAGGATGGGGCGAAAGGGGGGTGATTTAAACTTTTATATTTTTTATATTTTTTTCATATTTTTAAAAACATTTTTTTTTTTACTTGTGCCATGTTTCAATAGCCTCCATGGGAGGCTAGAATCTGGCACCACTCAATCGGCTCAGCTACATAGCAGCGATCATCAGATCGCTGCTATGTAGCTGAAATGCAGGTGTGCTGTGAGCGCCGACCACAGGGGGCGGCGCTCACAGCTACCGGCAATCAGTAACCATAGAGGTCTCAAGGACCTCTATGGTTACCATCCTGACACATCGCCGACCCCCGATCATGTGACAGGGGTCGGCGATGACGTCATTTCCGGCCGCCCGGCCGGATGCGGTAGTTAAATGCCGCTGTCTGCATTTGACAGCGGCATTTAACAGGTTAATAGCGGCGGGTGAATAGCGATTTCACCCGCCGCTATTGCGCGCACATGTCAGCTGTACAAAACAGCTGACATGTCGCGACTTTGATGTGTGCTCACCGCCGGAGCGCACATCAAAGCAGGGGACCCGACATGCGCAGTACATGTAGGGCGCATGTCGTGAAAGGGTTAAATGCCGTTTTCCATTCGTCCCCCTCACGGATGCGAATCAGGTTGTAAGCACCCCGCAGATCTAGTTTAGTAAACACCCTAGCTCCCCCAAGCCTATCGAAGAGCTCAGATATCAAGGGCAAAGGATACTTATTATTAACGGTGATAGCGTTAAGACCCTTGTAGTCTATGCATGGATGTAGTTCCCCCATTCTTCTTCTGCACGAAAAAGAACCCTGCCCCAGCTGGTGACACTGACTTCCTGATGAACCCTCTTGCCAGATTCTCCTGAATGTACTGAGACATTGCCTCCGTCTCCGGGAGAGATAACGGATAGACTCAACCCCGGGGAGGCTCAGCACCAGGCAAGAGATCAATAGGACAGTCATAGGGGTGATGGGGCGGAAGGGTCTCCGCCGCCTTTTTGGAGAACACGTCTGCAAAGGACCAATATTGCTTGGGGAGAGAGGATAGATCTGCGGGTACCTCTGTAGTAGCAACCTGATCGCACTCCCTCTGACACCTACCCCCACAAGATTCACCTCATCCCAGAATTCTGCCTGAGGACCACTCGATGTGAGGAGAGTGGTACCGTAGCCAAGGTATCCCCAACAGGACCTCGTCAATTCCCTCAGGAATGACAAGCAGAGATATACAGTGGGGCAAAAAAGTATTTAGTCAGTCAGCAATAGTGCAAGTTCCACCACTTAAAAAGATGAGAGGCGTCTGTAATTTACATCATAGGTAGACCTCAACTATGGGAGACAAACTGAGAAAAAAAAATCCAGAAAATCACATTGTCTGTTTTTTTATCATTTTATTTGCATTTTATGGTGGAAAATAAGTATTTGGTCAGAAACAAACAATCAAGATTTCTGGCTCTCACAGACCTGTAACTTCTTCTTTAAGAGTCTCCTCTTTCCTCCACTCATTACCTGTAGTAATTGCACCTGTTTAAACTTGTTATCAGTATAAAAAGACACCTGTGCACACCCTCAAACAGTCTGACTCCAAACTCCACTATGGTGAAGACCAAAGAGCTGTCAAAGGACACCAGAAACAAAATTGTAGCCCTGCACCAGGCTGGGAAGTCTGAATCTGCAATAGCCAACCAGCTTGGAGTGAAGAAATCAACAGTGGGAGCAATAATTAGAAAATGGAAGACATACAAGACCACTGATAATCTCCCTTGATCTGGGGCTCCACGCAAAATCCCACCCCGTGGGGTCAGAATGATCACAAGAACGGTGAGCAAAAATCCCAGAACCACGCGGGGGGAACTAGTGAATGAACCGCAGAGAGCTGGGACCAATGTAACAAGGCCTACCATAAGTAACACACTACGCCACCATGGACTCAGATCCTGCAGTGCCAGACATGTCCCACTGCTTAAGCCAGTACATGTCCGGGCCCATCTGAAGTTTGCTAGAGAGCATTTGGATGATCCAGAGGAGTTTTGGGAGAATGTCCTATGGTCTGATGAAACCAAACTGGAACTGTTTGGTAGAAACACAACTTGTCGTGTTTGGAGGAAAAAGAATACTGAGTTGCATCCATCAAACACCATACCTACTGTAAAGCATGGTGGTGGAAACATCATGCTTTGGGGCTGTTTCTCTGCAAAGGGGCCAGGACGATTGATCCGGGTACATGAAAGAATGAATGGGGCCATGTATCGTGAGATTTTGAGTGCAAACCTCCTTACATCAACAAGGGCATTGAAGTTGAAACGTGGCTGGGTCTTTCAACATGACAATGATCCAAAGCACACCGCCAGGGCAACGAAGGAGTGGCTTCGTAAGAAGCATTTCAAGGTCCTGGAGTGGCCTAGCCAGTCTCCAGATCTCAACCCTATAGAAAACCTTTGGAGGGAGTTGAAAGTCCGTGTTGCCAAGTGAAAAGCCAAAAACATTACTGCTCTAGAGAAGATCTGCATGGAGGAATGGGCCAAAATACCAACAACAGTGTGGGGCAACCTTGTGAAGACTTACAGAAAACGTTTGACCTCTGTCATTGCCAACAAAGGATATTTTACAAAGTATTGAGATGAAATTTTGTTTCTGACCAAATACTTATTTTCCACCATAAAATGCAAATAAAATGATAAAAAAACAGACAATGTGATTTTCTGGATTTTTTTTTCTCAGCTTGACTCCCATAGTTGAGGTCTACCTATGATGTAAACTACAGACGCCTCTCATCTTTTTAAGTGGTGGAACTTGCACTATGGCTGACTGACTAAATACTTTTTTGCCCCACTGTAATCTCCTGATGGGATGGCGACATGGACAGAGTAAAAGGGATGGTCTGGTATGTTATCTGTGAGGGCAGTGTCGACCCATTCACCACTCGTACCATTACTGGTTGAGGTAGCATAACCAGGGGTATTGCGTGACGTTGGGCAAAGGCAGAAGACATAAAATTGCCCTCCGCCCCAGAATCCACGCAGAGCTCTACCGAGTGGGAGGATGAGCCTAACGTTATTGTCCCCTTAAAAGACAATTTGGAGGCAAACGTCGCCGTGTCTAGTGTACCTCCACCTACTACCACTAGACGCTGACATTTCCTCGACCGCTGGAGACATCTGGTGGCAAGATGTCCTGACTGCTGGCAAACATGACAAACCTGGAGTGCACGAGCGGTCCGGGACTTAGATCCCGCTCGTGACACTTCCATGGCCTCATGTGACTCAGGAGCCTGGACTGGAGATTCCAAAGGTTTGGCGAAGGTGGGAGCCAACCGAAACCTTTGCCTACACTGGGCTCGCTCGAACCTCTGCTCGTGAAAATGGAGGTCAATACGAGTGGATACTGCTATTAATTCCTCCAGTGTGGCGGGATTCTCCCTAGTGGCCAGGGCGTCCTTAACGTGGTCAGCCAGCCCCTTCCAAAATATAGGAATAAGGGCTTTATCCGAACACTCCAGCTCAGATGCTAGGGTGCGGAAGTGGACGGCAAAATGGCTGACCAAGGACAAGCCCTGAATCAATGCCAACAGTTAGAGCGCCGTACCATGAGTTACACGAGGTCCTAAAAAGACCTGTTTCAGAGTGCTCAGGAATAACGGAGCACTCTGCACCACATGATCGCCTCGCTCCCACAGTGGCGTAGCCCACTCCAACGCCCTGCCCGACAGGAGAGACATGATAAACCCCACCTTTGCCCGCTTTGTAGGGAAACGAGAGGCCAGAAGCTCAAGATGTATAGAGCACTGACTCACGAAACCCCTACAAGACTTACTATCACCAGAAAAAGTTTCTGGTAGCGGGAGGCGAGATAGAGTCGGTACAGGGGTGGCAGTGGACAAGGTAGCTGCAGCCACGCTAGCAGCCTGAACAGCGACAGCACACACAGCTGAAGTTGAACGCTCTAGAGCCGCCAACCTTCCCTCCAGCTGCTGGATGTACCACTGTAAACGCTGATCGTCCGCCATTTACTAGCCAGACCTCGGCGCTAGTATTATGTTAGGACTGGTGGAACGCACCAAGTTTAAGACGTAATGGTATTAGGTGCGTTCGCAGTCCGAGGTCCACCGTGCAGGTGAAAACCCTGCTGCTAGTAGAGACGGACGATATGGCGGTACAATATGAATACACATGGAGCGCCCCCACTGCCGCAGGGCCGAGGGGTACCCGGTACCGGGCCTCTGAGTCTCTGTTCTGGGGTTGTCACGGTGGCTAGACCCGGTCCGTGACCCTGCTGAGGGGCGTCCAGTGAAAGGTGGTGATAAATGGTGGTGAGGTTGTGGTGCTGTGCAGGTCGCAGTAAATAACGAGGACACAAGGTTGCAGTCTCTTTACCTCTTTACTGAAGGATTCTGAGTCCTCAATCCGGAATACGGTTCACCGGGCTGCGCAAGTCCGGCCGGTCCAATGGCACCTCCAGAGTTCCCTTCTCAGGTGGAAATCTGTGCCTACCTTCTAGCGCTAGTGTGTTGTGGTCCTCCCCTGCTGTGCTTACGGGAAGTCCCCACAACTGTTGTGTCTGTTTCTCGTGTTCCCTCACAATCCGATTCTCATGTTTTTCTTGGTACCCGTCTGACGGGGAGGCTCGGAGCTTTTCTGGGACTCCAGCGTCGCCCCACTCCTGTAGTTACCCCCCCTGTGTCTTCCTAGGTAATCTTCGTGAGACAGCCCGCCTCTAACTGACTGTCCTGCCGTAGGTTTGAAGTCTGGCTTGGAACCTAGTACTTCCTCGGCGTTCCGGCCACCGGTTATGCGCCTCAGTAGGATGTTGCCTCGTCTAACAGCACGACTCCTACTGGTATTCTCCTTGTTGCGTTGATTTCGTTTCTCACTCAGCACAATATATCTCGCTTCTTATCCTTCCTTGGGGCACCGCCGCAATGTCGTGCAGGCACGGTCCCGTTACGTTCTCTCTGGTTGCTAGGCCTCTGTCAGGATCCCACCCCTGACAGGGACCCCTCCGAATCTTCCCCCTACAACACCCTCTGCCACAAGGTGTTGTCTGGTTCCAACCCAGTAAGCTTTTTGTCTAACTTCCTGCCTAACCCCCAGTTTTACCAGACTGTAAGGAGTGGCCTAATGAATAGTACCCTTAGCTCCCCCTGGAGGCCAGACTGTGAAATGTATTGGTGTATGTGATACCTGGTCAGGTGAACTCCTTCAGTGCCGTCAGACGTACCACAGCCCCCCTTAGCGGCGGAGCATCAATACTTCAACGACCAGGACTCTGGGGCTCTGCACACACATGGGTTAACTTCACCCTGTGTGAAGGAAGCGAACCCTGTTGCATCACAGGGCTGCGGTACTGCACCAAGAGCGCAAGCAAGGAGTCTCAGAACTCAATCCCTAGACTCAGGATTTGAGTTCATAAAGACCTCATGTGCTCGACACCGCTACTGGGGTGTCAGAGAAACAGAAATAATATTATTTAAGAAGCACGAGAGTGCATGCGGTGCCGCACTGGCGTACGCCACTAACCACCCAGGCTTGGGTCAGGAAAGCGCAGAGAAAGCACACGGCGCTGCACTGGCGGTCACAGCAAATAGACGCTGTAATGTGTGTAATGTGCTGATGGCTAAGACGGGCGCTAGATAGCAATCATCCTCCTTCCGCGAGCAGTTATACAATAGGGAGGGGATTTTAAAGAACGACTTTCACGCACAACACACACACATTTACAAAAGACAATACTAGCACATGGCCGTGCGGCCATGTGAGCCTTAAATAGTTGCAGCACGTTTAGGACCTTCAGAGAAGGACCAATGGAGTTGCTGCAGTACCTGAGCATGTGACCCCAGATCTCCACTGAGAGATCTTGCCCTGGGCATGCTCAGAGTGCAAAGCAGGACTTAGTTCTAGCACCTACAAGGACCTTCAAAGAAGGACCAATGAGCTAGCTGCGGTATCTGATCATGTGACCCTCGATCTCCACTGAGAGATCTTACCCTGGGCATGCTCAGAACGTGAAAAGCAGGACTTAGTCCCAGAAGCGTCTGCTCACCGCTGCCCAGCACTGACCTCAACGGCAGAAGCAGGAAATGCAGCAGTAACTCTTAGCACAGAGTCAGACTGAGCGAGATGCTGGGATCGACGTCCCCGCTGAGCAGGTTCCACTGCGGCAGGAGAAGAATGGGAGACCGCAGCGGAGCTGGCCCGAGATTCTCCCTGTGCAGAGGCAGGAACTCGACCCCTCACAATCATTTTGCTGGATTTGTACAATTTGACCTCCCAAATATTCATATTCACTCAAATTTGAGGAAATTTTAATCAAATCCAATTTGGAGTGACTCATGAAAATGTTGAAATGAAAATATCAACCTATCAAAACTCAGCATTGATTTTGTACTCTGCTCTTGAAAAATGTCAGATGCATTGTGATTGGTTGTTATGGGCAGCAGAACACAGATCATCATTATGCCATTGAAACAGTAAAAGGTCTTGTGTGAATCTAACATTATAATAGAAAAGTGACTGAAAATTGACATGGACAGCAACCAAATTACGGATATCACCCAGACATAGTGTCAGACTGGGGTACCAAGGGCTCACCAGTAACTAATTCCAGGGTCCCACTTTTCAACCACAAGCAAATGTATCATTATCCTCAATCACAAATTTATATAACAATAAACTGAGTAGATTGTTAAATGAATAAGATGCCAAGTATATATTCAAGTATATTGTGCCAAGTAATGATCGCCCACTCTTGCACAGTGGCCCACCGGAGGATTCTCCTGTTTTACTGTGGGCCAGTCCGAGCCTGCCCACACATATGGGTCCTTGTCCACCTGGGACTTCCATTAGCAGTAGAGCTTTGCAGTTACGGAATATAGTAGATTATTGTATTATATTCTATATTGTAATTATGGTATCATCATATTTAGCAACTTGTGTAGTGGGAAATAAAGTGAATTACCTGGTCAGGCTTCTTGCAGGTAACGTCAGAGAGTGAAGTAGGCTGCTCAGGTGCGTTCTATTAAAATGTAAAATGATCAAAGATTAATACAATACAGTTCAATATTACAGTATGTAGTATATACAATAATGTAAAATTAGAACATATTTGGAGATTTTTGAATTTTATGCCTAGATGAAAAACACAAGCTTCAACATTAGGGACTTTTTTTTAAACATAAATCCATATAAAATCCATAAATCCATATATTTTGGGCTAAAAATTGTTATTCCAGTTGGGTTTCTGAATAAAAAAAATTCAGACTTTGCGTTTTTTATGCTTTTTTTCCGCAGGCAAAACCTGCTCTCTTGGCAGTAAGAAACTTACAGCAAAAAGCAGGCTTTGCTTAGTTTTTGTTGCGGTTTTTTTTTTCTGTGTTTTTGGTGTTTTTTTATCATGGTACATTTGTTTCTTGTGCATGCTGATAAAGTTCAGTGCATAAAAAAAATCTGTTTCTACTTCATCAGGTTTTGGCAACAAAAACGCAGCAAAAATTGTATCTGCACTTTTTCAGCGTTTCTTGCACCACCATGGCTTTCAATGGGTGAAATACTCTGAAAAAACTGTGAAATAAGCAACATGCCCATTCTGTAAAGCCCAAGGTGTTGCACAAAATACTGAAGACAAAAAATAAACAAGCTGTGTGCATGAGAATTCTTAAATCTCATAGACTATGCTGGTATTGTAAAACTCAGGTGAAAATTTGCATTAAAAGAAGCTGAAAAAACAAAATGTGTGAACATAGCCTTATAGCTTCAGTTTCACTATTTAAAGTTGAGTTAAAAGAAAAAATACCTGGAAACCTTCGGTTAGACATTTATTTATGCTTCTACCTAAACCTGCCACGGCGTTAACATCAATGCTGTATCCTGAAATGAAAAAAAGAACAATTTTAAAAAATATATTACAAGACCTAATAAATATACTGAGCAAAAAAATATGCAAGTTTGTTACATTCCTAACTTTCGCATTTCTGCTTACAAACCATTATATGACGCTTAACTAGATAATATTAGTTGTTAGATTGTAGTTTACAAAAAATGCTACTATTGTTCTAAAGACAAATCAACTCTCTATTCTCCTTGGCCCATATGAGAACACCAATACTAACAAAAACAAATGGTAGTGGGAACTCTACTGTATTAGAAATTTTGCCGAAGCTTTAAGTTAGGCTACGTTCACATTTGCGTTGTGCGCCGCAGCGTCGGCGCCGCAGCGCACAACGCAAACAAAAACGCGGCAAAACGCACGCTAAAACGCTGCGTTTTGCGCCGCATGCGTCGTTTTTGGCCGAAAGTTGGACGCAAAAAAAATGCAACTTGATGCGTTTCTTGCGTCCAACGCTTGCGGCCATGCGGCGCAAAACGCAGCACAACGCATGTCCATGCGCCCCCATGTTAAATATAGGGGCGCATGACGCATGCGGCGCCGCTGCGGCGCCTGACGCTGCGGCGCTGACCGCAAATGTGAACGTAGCCTTACATCACTGTCCGTTAGGTTTGTGGTGGTCTTGAAATTTTAACATGCTGAACTATCTGCATAAGCAAAGCTGCAGTGTAAAGTATGGACTATAGGCAAAGCAGCTGCCTATAATTAAGCAGAGGCTAGCACAGGGGCTGACATATCATTGGTGCAACCTGTGCAGCCACACAGGGGCCCATTTCCACCTCCTAAACAGGTAGAATTCTGCATTATGAGGAGCTATAGGACGGCAAAGGGCCCATATATCATTCCGGCACAGGGGCCCTCTTCTGTGTTTGCCAGTTTGCTGGTGACATTGTTCAGGGCTATGAACTAATATATAAGACCTAGAAATCAGCGAAGCAGCCAACAATTATGTCACTAAATAGTGGGTAGATAGAAACCAACATATAACTTTCCAGACCACAAATGGATGTAAGAAATCACCAGTTGTCGCTCTTATGTTATTCCTGCTGCTCCCCTGACAATTGTTTTTTTTTGTGTTATTATTTTTTTTTTTTAAATAGGTCGAGAGATATGGCCAGTTGGCCACTTTTATCTAATTACAATTTTAATGGTCTTTACCAAGGGGGCATAGCTCACAGGGTAATAAGGCAGAGTAGCCTAAAGACACACCCCAGAGGATCCTGCAAGCCACGCTGTTTTGGTAAAGACCATATAAATTAGCACAAACTAGATAGCACTATATATCTAGGGTTAAAAAAATGCATTACTCAGGGGTGCAAAGGGAATAAAAAAGAATAAAATATGGTCCCATTTTCCTCTGTGGTTTTAAGTGTAAAGTCATTAATTCAGCACCTTAATATATTAATTTAATGTATAATATATGTATATATAATATATCAATAAGTGGCTTACAGTAAATCTATCAGATATCTTACCACTGCTGAAGAGGCCGAGACCAACCAGCAAAAAGACGGCAATGTTCTTCATGGTGCAGATTGGAGAGTTCACTTCAAGCTACTGATGACTACTGGGTGCTGCACCTCATTTATACCGTTTATGTGCGCTGACATCACCAAAGAAAAAAGATGAGGATATTGGCACTGTCGTGTGCCAAAACCACAATCTCATTTAACATTTAAAATGTATCAACTATTGGCATTACTTACAAAAATACACACTGGGAAATGTTCCAATTCCTCACCTTTCTCCAAGGGACTAAAATCACAGTGTTATTTTTTACCATTAATCCCTTCATTTGAGAACAAGATCCAATGCAACAAAAAAATGGTCAACAATCAGCATTATAACAGACTGGTCAATGGTGAACTGCAAAGAAAGTCCAGTCCATGATCAATGAAGGAAAAGCTATTTTATTCTGGTTATGGTTGAGCAAAGTTAACAGACTCCATAAAGAGAATTTTACTGTCTAATGTAGAATTTAAGAATAAATTGCAATTCTGAGAACTTGCTACAGTTCCAATGGATCTCTATTAAAAAAAAAAACTGGATAACCGCTGCTTAATTAATTCAGGACCCTATATAATATATACAGTAAATAGTGCATGCTCATTTCCCATAATGGAGCCATTCCAAAAATGTCGGCACCACTGGTTCCACTGAGTGACGTGATTTGTTGTGTCATATATCGGCTGCGGCTCATCAATAATCCATCAAAGCGAACGTCCACTCTGATGAGCGAGTATAAGCTGCAGCTGACGAGCAGCAGCTCAATGGCTGCAGTAGAACATGACACTACAATGACACATCATCCTTCAGTAACAGCAGCGCTGACTTTGCTGGAGCAGTGCCGCCGTTTTTATTTTGTATGTAACACCAAAAAAGTCAATTGACCTGTGCATAATCGACCTCTTGGGATTGGTAGGGGTTTTAGCCCTCGGACCCCCAGCAGTTGGGAATTTATCCACTATCCCTCTTTTAAGTGTTTTTTTTTCACTCTGCGCCATCCCTGGTCGTAACAGTTTAAACTAGTGAAGAAAGGTACTTTAAGGATAAAAGAAAATAGTGTTCTTAACAGGGCTTGATCCTGTAGAAAAACAAGATAAGGCTCACTAGAAGCCAGAGCCTGGATCCCACTAAGGCTACTTTCACACTGGCGTTTTTTGCAATACGTCGCAATGCGTCGTTTTGGCGAAAAAACGCATCCTGCAAAAGTGCTTGCAGGATGCGTTTTTTCACCATTGACTAACATTAGCGACGCATTTGCGACGCATTGCCACATGTCGTAACCGTCGTGCGACGGTTGCGCCGTGTTGTGGCGGACCGTCGGCCGCAAAAAACGTTACATGTAACGTTTTTTGCTGCCGACGGACCGCCATTTCCGACCACGCATGCGCGGCCGGAACTCCGCCCCCACCTCCCCGCACCTCACAATGGGGCAGCGGATGCGCTGGAAAAATGCATCCGCTGCCCCCGTTGTGCGGCGGAGACAACGCTAGCGTCGGTAACCTTGGCCCGTCACAGTGCACGATGCTAGTGTGAAAGTAACCTAACTCTCCTTGCAGATGTCACAGCTACAAGAAACCAGATCTTGAGCTATAGATACTTCTATATATATATATATATAAAGCTGAGTGTATGTATGTATGTATGTATGTGTGTGTGTGTGTGTGTGTGTGTGTGTGTGTGTGTGTGTGTGTGTGTGTGTGTGTGTGTGTGTGTGTGTATGTATATGTATCCAGCCACGCACACTGCATGCCCACTCCACATAGCTCCGTCCACTCTGCATAGCGGGTTTGCTATGCCCTCTTTGCAGTTAGGAGCGCTAGGGAGGCGAGTTGTCAGCGCGCCTGAAGCTGAGAGCGACCTCACAGGTACGCACTTCACAGCTGCTTGGCTAGAGATCTTCTCATTGTCTGTCCAATGGCGGGGTGGCCTCGGCGGGAGGAGGAAAAAAAAACCCAAACAAACCAAACAGTGAGGCAGACCCGTGTGAGGTGCGGTGAGGAGCTGGGGCTGAGCGCTGGTTGTGCGCTCCATTGTGCAGGACTCTGTCCTCCCTCCGCTCATTATGCCATACTCTCCTTACACACTGCCTTCCATCACATAGTACTGTCATTACTCCCCCTCAGATTTATTTTCATTGAGGTAAATGACGGGGGCGTGCAGGTGAGGGGTGCGTGCTCCGGCTCTGTCCGTGCTCCGTGTGTGATGAGCGGCGGTTAGGTGTGTTATATATTTGTGTAATGTGTATAGCAGATTTGTATTGCATATGTAAGTATTATATAGGTGTGTAATGTATTATCTGGGTATATGTGTAATAACGCGTGTAAAACTAAGAGTTAGACATACCGGTAACGGTATTTCCAGGAGTCCATCATGACAGCACCACAAGGAGGTTGCTCTTCATATCCTTGACAGGGACAGGAACACAGAAGAGGTTAAATAGCCCCTCCCCACCTCCACCCTTCAGTGATTTTACAAAGTACCACACCAGGATGGATACAACGCAATTTTATTCAACTTCCTCTCTATACATGTTTACATCACACATCAGACAGGAGTTCAAGGGGAGGGTAAATTATGGGTGCTGTCATGATGGACTCCTGGAAATATCGTTACCGGTATGTCTAACTCTTAGTTTCCAGGTCGTCCCTCATGACAGCACCGCAAGGAGAAATACCAAATAACTCCTACTTAGGGCGGGATTACAGCTTGGAGGACCTTCCTCCCAAAGCCGGTCTGTTGTTTTGACAGAATGTCTACTTTGTAATGTCTACAAAAGGTATTTGAACTAGACCAAGTTGCCGCCCAGCAAATTTGGTCCATGGATGCACCCGCACTCTCTGCCCATGAAGGAGATATTGCTCTCAGAGAGTGGGCTTTTAGGTGTTCTGGAGGGGATTCACCGGCTGAAGTATACGCAGCGCAAATAGTAGATTTAATCCATCTAGCTAGAGTCGCTTTTGAGGCTTTTTTGCCTCTATTTTTCCCCGACATCTGTATAAAGAGATTTGGATCAATTCTCCAGCCGTCTGTAAGTTTCAAATACTGCAAAACTGTTCTCTTAACATCCAGGGAATGGAGAGAATGTTCTTTTTCATTGTTAAAGTTCTGACAGAACGTAGGCAAAATTATTTCCTGGCTTCTGTGAAAGTCCGTCACAACTCTTGGAAGAAACGAAGGATCCAACCTTAGAATGATGCAGTCTTCCTGTATCTTTAAATATGGATCTGTTATGGACAAGGCTTGAATTTCGCCTATTTGCCTTGCTGTCGTTATTGCGACCAGAAAGACAGTCTTGAATGTTACGGATTTTAGGTCTGACTGATCAAGCGGCTCGTAAGGAGCCTTCCGTAATTCATTAAGTACCAATGTGAGGTTCCATGAGGGTACTGAACTTATTGTCGGTCTGATACGTTGCGTAGCTTTGATGTATCTCATTATCCAGGGATGGTTTGCTAATGGATAGTCATAAAAGGTACTTAACGCTGAGATTTGTACCTTTAGCGTACTAGGCCTCAAGCCCATATCAAAGCCTGTTTGGAGGAAATTTAAGATTTGAGAGATATCTGGTTCTTGTAGAACGGATATTGAAGTATTGGTATGAGTACAAAATTTCTTCCCAATTTTTTGGTATATAGCCGAGGTTACCGGCTTTCTGCTTTTCTTCATGGTTGAGATAACCGAGTCCGACAGTCCTTTTGATCTCAAGATTTCCCTCTCAAGATCCATGCTGAGAGTTGTAGCATCTTTAGATTTTGATGGACCAGCGGTCCCTGCGTCAGAAGATCCCGCCTCAGCGGTAGTAGCACTGGGTCTTCTATCGCCATCCATTTCAGCAGAGGAAACCAGCTCCTCTTGGGCCAATATGGCACTATTAGGATCACTACCGCTGGATTTTCCTGAATTTTTCTCAGAACTCTGGGAATTAGGGCTAGTGGAGGGAACGCGTATGCAAGTTCCATGTCCCAATGTTGAGCCAAGGCATCTATGCCAGTTGGATTGTCTCCTGGATTTAATGAGAAAAATTCTTTTGTTTTTGTATTGCCCTTTGTGGCAAATAAATCTACCTGCGGAGTGCCCCATTGTTGGATTAGCTGAACAAAGACCTCTCCGTTTAGAGACCACCCTGTCGGTTGCAATTTCTCTCTGCTGAGAAAATCCGCTATTTGGTTTTGTGAGCCTTTTAGATGAACTGCTGTGATGGACTTCACAGTATCTTCTGCCCAGGAGAATATTGTCTCTGTTAGCGCTTGAAGTGGACGGTGCCTCGGTCCTCCTTGATGTAGGAGAAAGGCTACCGTGGTCGAGTTGTCTGAGAAGACTCGGATATGATGTCCCTGCACCTCGTGTTGGCACCCCTTTAGTGCTTCCCAGACCGCTCTGAGTTCCCTGTAATTGGAGGAACTGTCACGTACCAATGGTGGCTATGTCCCCTGAAGGTATCGTCCTTCTATGTGGGCTCCCCAGCCCTTTGAGCTTGCATCGGTCGTTATGTTTACGCATGGAGATATATTCCATGGTTTTCCTCTTTTGAGGTTTTTTATATCGATCCACCATGAGAGGGATTGTTTTACTTCGCTGGAAAAACGCATCCTGTTGTCTAAGGAGTCTTCCTTTTCATTCCATACCGAAAGAATTTCCTTTTGGAGCGTTCTGGAGCGAAACTGACTCCACTGTACGCTGGGAATGCACGAGGTCATCAGTCCTAGGATCCTCATGGCTTTCCTGATGGAAATGTATTTCCATTTTTTTATCGTTTGAAATTCTTTTTTGATTGACCGTTGTTTTTGGTCTGGTAGGAAGGAATATTCCAGCTCGGAATTTAGAAGTACACCCAGAAATATTTTTTGTGTCTCTGGTTCGAGACTCGACTTTTTTAAATTTATTACCCATCCCAGATGTTTCAGGAGTGACATGGTAACTCTTAAGGATTCTTCCATCTGTTGGGATTAATTTGCTACCAGCAACAGATCGTCCAGGTAGGGTGCAATAAGAATTTCTTTTTCCCTCAAGTGGGCCATGATCTCTGTCATGAGCTTTGTGAATATTCTTGGGGCAGAGGAGAGACCGAAAGGTAGACATTGAAACTGGAAATGCAGAATCCCCCTGCGACTTCTTATTGCAAATCTGAGGAATTTTTGATGTGATGGGTGGATGGGAACATGATAGTACGCATGTTTGAGGTCTAGCGTGCACATTACCGAATTCTTTTTTATTAACGGTACGATTGACTTGAGAGATTCCATCTTGAAGCGTTTGTACGCCACCCATCTGTTTAATGGTTTTAGGTTTATTATTGTGCGGTATTCTCCGCTCGGTTTTTTTTATGGAGAACAGACTGGAGTAATGCCCCTGGAAATGCTGATGATGGGGTACCGGTATTATGACGTGTAACTCTAAGAGTTCCTGTATGTCCATTAGCAGTCTTTGATGTACTGCTGATGACTCCGTCTGTGTCAAACAGAATCTCTTGGGGGGTAGATGAGTAAACTCTATCTTGTACCCCTGTGCCACTGTCTGCAGAATCCACTGATTCTGAGTAATGTTCTGCCATCCCTCCAGGAAGTATTGTAGTCTTCCTCCTATATTGTTGGCGTCATTGTTTGCTGGGTCCTGATGACTGGTCTCGAAAGGAACCTCTTCCTCTGCCCCCTTTAGGGTAGCTCCATCTGCCGGACTTCCCTTTTCCTCTGTAGTCCTGTCTTGGGTGAGAGCGAGTTCTACGAAAAAATTGTGTCTTCTTTGGCTTCTCTTCAGGGAAGCCTTTTTTCTTATCGGACGCCTTCTCGAGTAGCTCGTCAAGAACTGGACCGAACACGTGAGATCCTGAAAATGGAATCGAACACAGCTTGTTTTTGGATTGGGTATCTCCCGACCATGATCTCAGCCATAAGGCTCTTCTTGCTGCGTTTGACAGTGCATTGTTCCTGGCAGCAAAACGCACCGATTCCGCGGAAGCGTCCGCCATAAAATCAGTTGCCATTTTCAGCACTGAAAGATTTTAGGATCTCTTCTCTTGGGGTTCTGTCTGTAATATGACTCTCCAACTCGTCTACCCAAAGACTCATAGATCTTGCAACAGAGGTAGCCGCTATGTTCGTTTTCATAATGGCGCCCGATGGCTCCCAGGCTTTTTTGAGAAGATCTTCTGACCTCTTATCCATCGGATCCTTTAATCCTGATGAGTCCTCGAAGGGGATAGCCGTTTTCTTTGTGACCTTAGCCACAGGAATATCAATCTTTGGAACGGATTCCCAGATTTTAGTTTCTTCTGGATCGAAGGGAAGACGGTACTTGAAGTCTCTCGGGACTACTAGTTTTTTTCCCATGTCTTCCCACTCTTCCATTATCATTGCTGTAATGTGGTTATTGACCGGAAAAACTCTATTTCTGCGAGTTCTTAGGCCTCCGAACATCTCGTCTTGAACCGATAGTAGTTCAGACGAGTCCTCTATCTTCATGGTGCTTCTAACTGCTTTGAGCAGTATGTCCGTATTTTCGGATGAAAACCGGTATCTCTTCCGTTCTTCTGGTGATACCGCCGACGGACCCTGTTCCTCTGAGCCTGGATCGGAATACCCCGAGACCTCTCCTTCCTCGGAACTTAGGTCCATGTCCCATCTGGGCCTTTTAGGTCGTGGAGACCGTGGAGACTGGGGTGGCACCATTGTAGACACCGTAGCTTGGACTTCGTCTTGAATCATGGTCTTTATATCATCTAGTAACGAAGCCTGTTCATCTTTTAGAAGTTTAGCGATGCATTTTTCGCATAACTTCTTTTTATAGCCGTCTGGGAGCTTGACGGAGCATAACGGACATCTGATGGTCCTTTTCTTTACCGCCGGCCTTTCAGGGATGTCCTTATCCTGTAAATGTAAGGGAGACCCCTGTAGCTACGGATCTAAGGTAATGTAATGACTCCCATACCACGTACTACACACATGGTCCGTGGGCAGCTCTAAGGATTGGACGACTGGACGACTAGCACCTTCCATTTTACTGAGTCAAGTGTGCTGTCAGTTGTCTGTCATTAAGTAGTCAGTCTTACCCTGCTTCAAGACATCTGATTCGTCCTCCTTCCGAGCTCAGCTGCCGGCTTCCACGGTAATTCCAGGTGCCCCGCTGTACTGCGCATGCTTCTCCGGAACGCACGCCGACCAGCCTGGGACCTAGATTCTGGCGCACCATCCGGCCGCCATTCTGTTCTGGTCACTGCTTTCCCTCACAGGCTTTCCGGCGTATCCGGAAATGCTTCGGCGCCGCCGACCCCAGGAATCCGGCCACGCCCCCGGAAGTCGTCACTGACCGGGCGCCGGACCGGAAGTCCGAGGAACGACGCCAGCACCGGCCGCACGTGGAGCCTGAGGGAGCGCCGGACACCGCAGCCGCAGCCGCTGTCTCAGAGCCCCTTTGTGAGGGGGTGAGACAGGCCCTGGGAGCACACAGCTCAACCTCGTTGCGGAGGTACCTCCGTCGGTCTCCAGCAACTTCTGAGAAGTCTTCTCCGCAAGACTCTCGCGGCCAGAGCCCCCTAAAAGGAGGATGGGACCGCAGTCAGGAGCGTCTGCTCCAAGACCTGACTCCGATATCAGGTAAATCTTCTGGAGAACTCTCTCCTGTGTCTGTCCCTGATAGGGACAGGTAAAACACTGAAGGGTGGAGGTGGGGAGGGGCTATTTAACCTCTTCTGTGTTCCTGTCCCTATCAAGGATATGAAGAGCAACCTCCTTGTGGTGCTGTCATGAGGGACGACGTGGAAATGGTTGTATACATTGCAAGGACAGGTGGCATAATATATAGCATTGGTAGTGCTGCAGGATATACGCTGTCTAATTTGGAACACCTTAGAGCCATCACTCGAAGTGAAAACAGAGCAGCGCAGGACATTGGCGCAGGCAAGACAGTACCCACACGGAGTACACCCTGGGCGAGGGCCGCCTGTACCGAAGAAATTAGTTGGAGCAGGGGTATAATGGCTCCTCACCAACATGTCACTAAGATTCGTGCCCCTTCTAGGGGTCATGAGTGGAGATTTAAAAACTATTCCCCGCCACTTTTGGTTACATCACAACTGTAACGAGAGGGAGCTTATGGTTAGGGGAATTGATGTATTACATCTGGGCGTAAGAGGCGGCGATAATAAAAAACGCCTAGCACAGATAGAAACTAAGTGGATTGTTTTGCTCGACACCATGACCTCCAATGGTTTAAATGAATCTTTGAGTTTTGCTTCCTATCTTTAGCGTGTTATTACCGGGGTCGGCAATGACGTCATTTTCGGCCGCCCGGCCGGATGCGGTAGTTAAATGCCGCTGTCTGCATTTGACAGCGGCATTTAACAGGTTAATAGTGGCGGGTGAATAGCGATTTCACCCGCCGCTATTGCGCACACATGTTAGCTGTACAAAACAGCTGACATGTCGCGACTTTGATGTGCGCTGACCGCCGGAGCGCACATCAAAGCAGGGGACCCGACATGCGCCGTACATGTACGGCGCATGTCGTGAAAGGGTTAAACGCCGTTTTCCATTCGTCCCCCTCACGGATGCGAATCAGGTTGTAAGCACCCCGCATACCTAGTTTAGTAAACACCATAGCTCCCCGAAGCCTATCGAAGAGCTCAGATATCAAGGGCAAAGGATACTTATTATTAACGGTGATAGCGTTAAGACCCCTGTAGTCTATGCATGGACGTAGTTGCCCATTCTTCTTCTGCACGAAAAAGAACTCTGCCCCAGCTGGTGACACTGACTTCCTGATGAACCCTCTTGCCAGATTCTCCTGAATGTACTGAGACATTGCCTCCGTCTCCGGGAGAGATAACGGATAGACTCAACCCCGGGGAGGCTCAGCACCAGGCAAGAGATCAATAGGACAGTCATAGGGGCGATGGGGCGGAAGGGTCTCCGCCGCCTTTTTGGAGAACACGTCTGCAAAGGACCAATAGTGCTTGGGGAGAGAGGATACATCTGCGGGTACCTCTGTAGTAGCAACCTGAACGCACTCCCTCTGACACCTACCCCCACAAGATTCACCCCATCCCAGAATTCTGCCTGAGGACCACTCGATGTGAGGAGAGTGGTACTGTAGCCAAGGTATCCCCAACAGGACCTCATCAATTCCCTCAGGAATGACGAGCAGAGATATAATCTCCTGATGGGATGGCGACATGGACAGAGTAAAAGGGATGGCCTGGTATGTTATCTGTGAGGGCAGTGTCGACCCATTCACCACTCGTACCATTACTGGTTGAGGTAGTGACGTTGGGCGAAGGCAGAAGACATAAAATTGCCCTCCGCCCCAGAATCCACGCAGAGCTCTACCGAGTGGGAGGATGAGCCTAACGTTATTGTCCCCTTAAAGGACAATTTGGAGGCAAACGTCGCCGTGTCTAGTGTACCTCCACCTACTACCACTAGACGCTGACGTTTCCTCGACCGCTGGAGACATCTGGTGGCAAGATGTCCTGACTGCTGGCAAACATGACAAACCTTGAGTGCACGAGCGGTCCGGGACTTAGATCCCGCTCGTGACACTTCCATGGCCTCATGTGACTCAGGAGCCTGGACTGGAGATTGGAAAGGTTTGGCGAAGGTGGGAGCCAACCGAAACCTTTGCCTACACTGGGCTCGCTCTAACCTCTGCTCGTGAAAACGGCGGTCAATACGAGTGGATACTGCTATTAATTCCTCCAGTGTGGCGGGAATCTCCCTAGTGGCCAGGGCGTCCTTAACGTGGTCAGCCAGCCCCTTCCAAAATATAGGAATAAGGGCTTTATCCGACCACTCCAGCTCAGATGCTAGGGTGCGGAAGTGGACGGCAAAATGGCTGACCGAGGACAAGCCCTGAGTCAATGCCAACAGTTGGAGCACCGTATCATGAGTGACACGAGGTCCTAAAAAGACCTGTTTCATAGTGCTCAGGAATAACGGAGCACTCTGCACCACATGATCGCCTCGCTCCCACAGCGGCGTAGCCCACTCCAACGTCCTGTCCGACAGGAGAGACACGATAAACCCCACCTTTGCCCACTTTGTAGGGAAATGAGAGGCCAGAAGCTCAAGATGTATAGAGCACTGACTCACGAAACCCCTACAAGACTTACTATCACCAGAAAAAGTTTCTGGTAGCGGGAGGCGAGATAGAGTCGGTACAGGGGTGGCAGTGGACAAGGTAGCTGCAGCCACGCTAGCAGCCTGAACAGCGACAGCAGTGACATCCACAGCTGAGGTTAAACGCTCTAGAGCTGCCAACCTTCCCTCCAGCTGCTGGATGTACCACTGTAAACGCTGATCGTCCGCCATTTACTAGCCAGACCTTGGCGCTAGTATTATGTTAGGACTGGCGGAACGCACCAAGTTTAAGATGTAATGGTATTAGGTGCGTTCGCAGTCCGAGGTCCACCGTGCAGGTGAAAACCCTGCTGCTAGTAGAGACGGACGATATGGCGGTACAATATGAATACACACATGGGTTAACTTCACCCTGTGTGAAGGAAGCGAACCCTGTTGCATCACAGGGCTGCGGTACCGCACCAAGAGCGCAAGCAAGGAGTCTCAGAACTCAATCCCTAGACTCAGGATTTGAGTTCATAAAGACCTCATGTGCTCGACACCGCTACTGGGGTGTCAGAGAAACAGAAATAATATTATCTAAGAAGCACGAGAGTGCATGCGGTGCCGCACTGGCGTACGCCACTAACCACCCAGGCTTGGGTCAGGAAAGCGCAGAGAAAGCACACGGCGCTGCACTGGCGGTCACAGCAAATAGACGCTGTAATGTGTGTAATGTGCTGATGGCTAAGTCGGGCGCTAGATAGCAATCATCCTCCTTCCGCGAGCAGTTATACAATAGGGAGGGGATTTTAAAGAACAACTTTCACGCACAACACACACACATTTACAAAAGACAATACTAGCACATGGCCGTGCGGCCATGCGAGCCTTAAATAGTTGCAGCACGTTTAGGACCTTCAGAGAAGGACCAATGGAGTTGCTGCAGTACCTGAGCATGTGACCCCAGATCTCCACTGAGAGATCTTGCCCTGGGCATGCTCAGAGTGCAAAGCAGGACTTAGTCCTAGCACCTACAAGGACCTTCAAAGAAGGACCAATGAGCTAGCTGCAGTATCTGATCATGTGACCCTCGATCTCCACTGAGAGATCTTACCCTGGGCATGCTCAGAACGTGAAAAGCAGGACTTAGTCCCAGAAGCGTCTGCTCACCGCTGCCCAGCACTGACCTCAATGGCAGAAGCAGGAAACGCAGCAGTAACTCTTAGCACAGAGTCAGACTGAGTGAGATGCTGGGATCAATGTCCCCGCTAAGCAGGTTCCACTGTGGCGGGAGAAGAATGGGAGACCGCAGTGGAGATGGCCCGAGATTCTCCCTGTGCAGAGGCAGGAACTCGACCCCTCACAATCATTTTGCTGGATTTGTACAATTTGACCTCCCAAATATTCACTCAAATTTGAGGAAATTTTAATCAAATCCGATTTGGAGTGACTCATGAAAATGTTGAAACGAAAATATCAACCTATCAAAACTCAGCATTGATTTTGTACTCTGCTCTTGAAAAATGTCAGATGCATTGTGATTGGTTGTTACGGGCAGCAGAACATAGATCATCATTATGCCATTGAAACAGTAAAAGGTCTTGTGTGAATCTAACATTATAATAGAAAAGTGACTGAAAATTGACATGGATAGCAACCAAATTACTGATATCACCCACACATAGTGTCAGACTGGGGTACCAAGGGCTCACCAGTAACTAATTCCAGGCTCCCACTTTTCAACTACATGCAAATGTATCATTATTAGTGTTGAGCGATACCGTCCGATACTTGAAAGTGTCGGTATCGGAAAGTATCGGCCGATACCGGCAAAGTATCGGATCTAATCCGATACCGATACCCGATACCAATACAAGTCAATGGGACTCATGTATCGGACGGTATTCCTGATGGTTCCCAGGGTCTGAAGGAGAGGAAACTCTCCTTCAGGCCCTGGGAACCATATTAATGTGTAAAATAAAGAATTAAAATAAAAAATATTGCTATACTCACCTCTCCGACGCAGCCTGGACTTCAGCGAGGGAACCGGCAGCGTTGTTTGCTTAAAATTCGCGCTTTAACTTCCTTACTTGAAGTCCCGGCTTGTGATTGGTCGCGCGCCGCCCATGTGACCACGACGCGACCAATCACAGCAAGCCGTGATGTAATTTTAGGTCCTTCAGGATTTTAAAATTACGTTCCGGCGTTGTGATTGGTTGTGTCGCGGTCACATGGGCGACGCGACCAATCACAAGCCGTGACGTCGCGGGAGGCAGGAAACGCGCGCATTTTAAAATGCGCGCGTCTCCTGCCTCCCGTGACGTCACGGCTTGTGATTGGTCGCGTCGCCCATGTGACCGCGACGCAACCAATCACAACGCCGGAACGTAATTTTAAAATCCTGAAGGACCTAAAATTACGTCACGGCTTGCTGTGATTGGTCGCGTCGTGGTCACATGGGCGGCGCGCGACCAATCACAAGCCGGGACTTCAAGTAAGGAAGTTAAAGCGCGAATTTTAAGCAAACAACGCTGCCGGTTCCCTCGGTAAGGTGCAGGCTGCGTCGGAGAGGTGAGTATAGCAATATTTTTTATTTTAATTCTTTATTTTACACATTAATGTTGTTTCGATACCGATACCACAAAAGTATCGGATCTCGGTATCGGAATGCTCAACACTAATCATTATCCTCAATCACAAATTTATGTAACAATAAACTGAGTAGATTGTTAAATGAATAAGATGCCAAGTATATATTCAAGCATATTGTGTCAAGTACTGATCGCCCACTCTTGCACAGTGGCCCACCGGAGGATTCTCCTGTTTTCCTGTGGGCCAGTCCGAGCCTGCCCACACATATGGGTCCTTGTCCACCTGGGACTTCCATTAGCAGTAGAGCTTTGCAGTTACGGAATATAGTAGAATATTGTATTATATTCTATATTGTAATTATTGTATCATCATATTTAGCAACTTGTGTAGTGGGAAATAAAGTGAATTACCTGGTCAGGCTTCTTGCAGGTAACGTCAGAGAGTGAAGTAGGCTGCTCAGGTGCTTTCTATTAAAATGTAAAATGATCAAAGATTAATACAATACAGTTCAATATTACAGTATGTAGTATATACAATAATGTAAAATTAGAACATATTTGGGGATTTTTGAATTTTATGCCTAGATGAAAAACACAAGCTTCAACATTAGGGACTTTTTTTTAAACATAAATCCATATATTTTGGGCTAAAAATTGTTATTCCAGTTGGGTTTCTGAATAAAAAAAATTCACACTTTGCGTTTTTTATGCTTTTTTTCCGCAGGCAAACCCTGCTCTCTTGGCAGTAAGAAACTTGCAGCAAAAAGCAGGCTTTGCTTAGTTTTTGTTGCGTTTTTTTTTCTGTGTTTTTGGTGTTTTTTATTATGGTACATTTGTATGTTGTGCATGCTGATAAAGTTCAGTGCATAAAAAAAATCTGTTTCTACTTCATCAGGTTTTGGCAACAAAAACGCAGCAAAAATTGTATCTGTGCTTTTGTCAAGGTGAAAATGTATTTTCTTATATACTTTTTATACTTTTATATATCTTTATACTCTTTTTGTACTGCTATACTTTTATACTGTGAAACAATAAGTTTTTCCTATCTGTTAGTTAATGCAAATGTAATTGTATCTAAAGATGGCCGCCAGAATTCAGTTTCGTTTTAGATTCGTGTCTGGAGGGACAAGATCCAGTTCTTTGGAAACGAAACTAAAAGAATGAGAAGAAGGGGAGGAATCCATCAGGAGACATTCGACGAATCAGAGAGACTGAGCACTAGACATACACTGCTTAAACCCCACCCATTGCATTCCCTTTTTAGTATTACGTATTGGAAAATAAAACACAGTTGCTGCTCTGCTCCTCACTGAGGTGAATGCGGGACATCAGCTAAATTGAATCAGCTACGTGCCTGAGTCATTTTAATTGGTACCAGATGTTCTGCGCTCACATTACAATTTGGAATGACTGGTGAATGAGGATTTATTGTCGTATTACGGCCCCGACAATTTGGCGCGACCAACGTGGGACGTGGCCAGCGATCCGAGACTCCCTGGACCCATGCCTGGATGTCTGTGGATGATACCCGTAGTGGCTGACCTCGAGGACTGATCACCCTCCAAAACACGGTAAGTGAGATCATATACATTGTATGTGTCACACTTGCTAGTGTCTCAGCCGTTATTGGTTTGTCTGTGGTCTCTAATTGGGTCTGGAGAGTGACCGGTCGAGTGGTGAGATCGAATGTGATCCTGTGCCACGTTCTGAACCAGCAACTGAGACGTCGCATCCTGTGCGATCTCTGTACACCACACCTTCTCCATCGGTCATTGTACTCCATTCAACCATCCTACCCGTGACTATTGTTTAGTAGTGAAGTGGACTGAAAAATTGAGCCAGTTGTAGATTGTGGGGCAGCTTAGTGGAAGGGATAGGAGACGCAGCCTCTGTGATATTGTACCAGCTAGGTAATTTAAGACGTCCCGGAGGGGGACCACCTGTATTTCTGTGGAGGGCTCTCACTAGGAGACCGCCTCCCAAAGGTTTGGAATATCGTAGCAGGATAGTCTGTTAATCACTGGTGTTCAGGTTAGGGACAGAAAATATTGAGTGAGAAGCTCTGTGTTTTTGGAATACCATTGTTGAAGATCGCTGCTAGTGGCCTACTGCAGAAGGACACAGTATTCTGTGAGTCATGTTGCGTCTCTTAAAGCAGAAGAAGTCAGTGCCCCACAAGTTAGATGAGGATGCTGTGGAAGTCAGGGCAATAGTTGAGTCACGGGAGGGCAAGAAAGCAGTCAAAAATGTTGAGAGATTGTATAAGCATGTAGGATTGCCCTCGTCAGGGAGACTACAGCCGGCTATGTGGAATAATCTCATAGAGAACAAACGAGGCATGTTGAAAGATAAAGGATTGTTAGAACAAGCACAAGCTCATCTGCGAGTAGCGCGAGGCTTGAAGAATGAAGGATGGAAAGAAGTCGATGGGGAGGGTGGATCAGACAATGCGGAGCCCGTGTTTGGTTATAAAATGCCTTTGAACTGTGATCTTACAGATTGTAAAATGGCCGCCGTGCCACAGATGATGAAAATGCAGTCCCAACCACCACCTTATAATGGCAAGGAGATGAGCTCTCCAGATGCGTGGGTGTGTCCTGTTTGTGGCGTGCAGAATCCAACCTGGGTGGAAACCTGCCGTGTGTGTGGGGCGGGTCGTCCTCGGGGTTCCGCCCAGACAATGGAAGGAAGTGGGGCATGCCACACTTCCTCCAGCGGCCATCTTAGTACACCCAGAACTTCCCCCGGAAGTGGGGCGTGCCACGCCTCCACCGGCAGCCATCTTGGTGCACCTGGAATTCCTCCCCAGCCACTATGTCCGCTGGTAACACTTTCCGGCGAGTACTATCAGGGACCACCACTTCCTGAGAAACCCCCAGCACCGACTGATGCTGCCTCCACCTCCAATGTTCCCGTATCCACTTCAGTCTCGGGGTCTGGTCTCCCAGTGCAACCCACTGTGATATTTGTAAACACGCCAGGTCAGGGTCCCTTTACCCTCGATGCTCTGACCGGCAGTGCAGCTTTTCAGTCCGCTATGCGTATGAGACGCCAAGTTATCGGAGATGATGAAGAATCAGAGGACCAGGACAACCAGGCCGCTACAATTCCCCCTGCCCTGCCAATGCTATTAGGTCCATTTGAATCCCCCCGGCCTGGAAGGAGCCCACTACCTACCCCTCTCAACAAATCTTCTAAGCTACCCCATGACCCCGAAATCTGGTTCCCCTGTCATTCACGTTATTACATCACACCTCAGGGCTCCCAGGTTCTCTTCTCAGTGGGCTATGGGGACATACTTACACACCAGGTGGGAGCCATAGTGAATCCAGCTAATTCTGCCCTATCACATAGAGGTGGTTTGGCCCAACAGATAGCTAAAAAGGGGGGCCCATCCATAGCCCAAGAGTGTCAGGCCTACCTTGTCAATTATGGTCCCTTGCATCCAGGAGATGCTATGACTACCCAGGGAGGGAATTTGCCCTGTGATATAGTGCTACACACTGCAGGCCCTATATACGACAACAGGACACCCGAACACTGCCGTACAATGTTGCAGACTGCCTTGCAGACAGTGGTCATTCTTGCAGGACGGCTAGGGAGAGATACACTTCCTCGTAGAACTTTGGCTGTACCATTGATATCTTCAGGACTCTTTGGATACCCACTGGGCCCCTGTATGAAGGAACATGTTGAAGTCATCAAGAATTGCCTCCAATCAACCCCAAATCTAGACTTACAAGAGGTCAGAATCGTCTGTTACCACGAGTCTGGATTAGAGGGCATTATGCCCTTGGTAGCTGAATACATGGTGCCACTGATGCTTACGGGTATAAAGCCTCTGGATGAGATAACCCCCACAGCACCCCCAACTGCCCCGGAGGGCGAGGTAGTGACACATGACGAAGAAGAAGAAGAACTGAAGCTGAAGTACAAACCCTTCACTCCGGTACAGATTGATGCTATTGTCAGCAAGTTATGTGACCCAGATAAATTTCCCATGCAGTATGTGAGGAGACTGGAGCAGATTAGGAGCATCTATGGGGCTACATGGTCAGATCTATCAGGTATTACATCTATCAGAGCCTCCGAATACTTTCTCCCCACTATCATGAAGGAACTGGACCCTACTAAAGCAGGACCTCTCAACAAGTTCAAGTCTGGAAAGGAGTTTATTGCTCAACTCACAAAGTGGGCCCAGGATCGTCTCTGTGACGAAGCAGGATCAATACAGGATATACGACAAGAATCTGGAGAAGCTGTGGAGAAATATGCTGCCAGACTAACTATGCAATTTGAAGATTTGGGTTATTCAACCCATGTGAAGACGCAGGCAGCCTTGTTGGTCCGTGCTTTTATTGATGGTCTGGAAGATCCACTGAAGGATAAGGTCATGAAGCTTCGTCCCGAATTACCTGATGGTCCCCTAAAACAGGCCCTTACTGTTGTGAAGAGTTATCAGAAATTGCTTCAAAGGGAAGAAAAAGAAGCAGAGAAGGAAGCACAGAAGGACAAAGGCAAGAAGAAACCAGCCATGTATATGGCAGAAGTCTCAGAAGTACCTGTTATGGTGTACCAGGCTCAGGATCGGTATGGACCACCACCCTTGAGGTTGAGGGGGCCCCAAGGCCAAAACTACAGGGATAGACCATTTCGTGATGACCAAGGGAGACCTCTGTGTTGGGGGTGTGGCGGCTTTGACCATTTGAAAAGAGATTGCCCCCACCGAGGGCACCCTCAGAGACCTCTTCCTCCTCCACACTCATGAAGTTCAGGCCAACCAGTGCCCACTTTTCCCGCCACCTGTACTTCTTCATCTTGTGGTACAGTGACCCTGGAAGTGGACAGCCAACCTCTCAAGTTCTTAGTGGACACTGGGGCGGCCACCTCTGTTATCTCTTCATCTCAGCTGCCTCCTACGATTTCCCTGTCTTCAGATTTCCTCACGTGTATTGGAGTTGAAGGCCAACAAACCTCATCACCACTCACTGTTCCTGTCTCAGCTGGCCCTTTCTCTGGTGTCTTTGCCAAATTTCTGGTGTCTGAAACCTGCCCTGTCAACCTTCTAGGAGCTGACCTCCTTCAAAGGCTTCATGCTACCATCACCTTTGGTGATCAAGGGATGGAACTGCAGTTACAGGACCCTGCCTCACAACAAGGCGCTGAAGATCGCTGTGTCCTTAAAGCCTTCCCTCTGATGATGATGACTCTGCAAACGACACCATCCCCGGATTTGCCTAATGTACCTACCGGTCTGTGGTCAACTGGACCTGAAGACGTGGGTCTGCTCAAAGTGCCTCCAGTAAAAGTACACCTCAAACCTGGGCATCCGTACCCCAGACTACCTCAGTATCCACTTAAGGCTGCCCAAGAGCAGAGCCTTGGAGTACAGATTACCTCCCTCCTGCGTTCTGGAGTGCTAATCAGATGTGTTTCACCCTGCAATACGCCCCTGTTTCCGGTAAAGAAAAAGACAGCTCCTGAAGAACCTCCGAGATACAGACTCGTACAGGACCTCAGAGCAGTCAATTCAGCCACCATCTTGGAAACTCCTGTGGTACCCAACCCCAACACCTTGCTTTCCCAAGTGCCTACTTCAGCAACACTCTTCACCGTCATTGACCTGGCTAATGCTTTCTTCAGTGTCCCGCTTCATGAAGACTCACAGTTCTTATTTGCCTTCACGTTTCAAGGTTCTCAGCTAACCTGGACCAGGACACCACAGGGTGCCCAGAACTCCCCAAATCAGTTCACACATGCTATGAAGATGACCCTGGATCCGTGGGTGTTACAGAATCTTCATGTCAAGCTTCTCCAGTATGTTGATGACCTACTCCTCTGTGGAACTGAAGAGAATCTGTTTGCTGCTTCTGAGTCCTTACTCCTATTCCTCCACTCTGCTAACTGCAAAGTCTCAAAGGCCAAGGTCCAGTGGTGCAAAGAGAAAGTTGTCTTCCTCGGACACTGCATCTCTCAAGGCTCGAGACACCTCACCGAGGACAGAAAACATGCCATCGAGGATATCCCTTATCCGAAGACGTACTCTGCTATGCAGTCTTTTCTAGGACTCATTACCTACTGCAGACAGTGGATTCCGGATGCTTCAAGACTCATGCAACCCTTGTATGACTGTCTTAAAACTGGAGGACCAGATTGGGAACATGCTGAAAATCCGTATATCTATGCTCAACAAAAGGACTGTTTTGAGACTCTCAAGGAAGCTGTTGTCAGTGCCCCTGCTCTGGGTCTCCCTGACTACACTCAGCCGTTCCACCTCTTTGTTTCAGAGTCTGAAGGATATGCCTCTGGTGTGCTAGCACAGAAACATGTTGATCGTTTCCGGCCTCTGGCCTACTACTCAGCCAGACTAGACCCTGTTGCCAGAACTGCTCCATCCTGTCTCAAGGCTGTACATGCGGCCCATGTTCTCCTGGACAAGTCTGCTGACATAGCCCTTGGTCATGACTTAGTCATTCAAGCTGGACATGATCTCTCTGCCGTCCTTCAACAAACATCTCCTAAGCATCTGACGAGCCAAAGACATCTCAGGCTTCAGTGCTCTCTACTTCTGCCTTCCAACATCACTTTCCAGAAATGTACTACTATCAACCCAGCCACTTTGCTTCCACATTCTAGGGGGGAGTTACCTGAATGGTATAAGGACTTACCAGACTGGAGATCACCTGGTGACCCACATGACTGTGTAAAAGCACTGGAGCAAGAAATTTCTGCACCACAGAATGTGGTAACTCAGGAACTCCTCAACCCTGATTTGCAACTATGGACTGATGGATCCCGATTTGCAGACTCTTATGGCAAGTTCCACACTGGATATGCTGTCACCACTGACACAGAAGTCCTTCTGGCTGAAGCTCTACCACCTCACCTGTCAGCTCAGGAAGCCGAACTTGTGGCCCTACAACAAGCATGTTATCTAGCAGAAGGGAAAACGGCCAATGTCTACACTGACTCAAGATACGGCTATGGAATCTGTCACGATTTCGGATTCCTATGGAAATCCCGAGGGTTCATTACGGCTACAGGAACCCCTGTTAAACATGCACTAAGGATTAAAGCCCTGATGAAGGCACTAGAGCTCCCCGCACAGATTGCGGTGATCAAGGTCAAAGCTCATGGGAAAGTCAACTCGAAGGAAACTAGAGGAAACTATTTAGCAGATCAAGCTGCCAAAGCTGCTGCCATGAAGAATGTCTCAGCAAAGTGGGAAGAAGAAGAAACAGCACCAGAAAAACCCTGTTGGGAAGACACTGCTACACCCGTGATGCCTGTGCTTACCAGAGCACAAACAAAGGAACAAGCAACCAAAGAAGCTACCCAAGCCGAAGAAGAACGAGACTTTGAGAAGTCTGAAGCCCGAAGAAAGAAGAAGAAGTTGATAGAAGACATGGAAATGGAATACCCTGCCACCGGATCTGGCTGGAAGCCAGCTCGACCACCTGAAGAAAGATTGTGGGAAGAACAAAAGTTGACTTCTAGAGAAGAAAAGAAACAGTGGGAAGCTGCAGGAGCCATTCATGGGAATCGTAGTTCGGCCGGACAATACGAATTTCCTAGACTCTATAAGGTGGATGGGAGACCCTGTCTACCCAAAAGAATGTATCCAGCCGTTGCAGCATGGGCTCATGGATCAACTCATCGAGGAAAGAACCAAGCACTAGCCTGTATCAAGAAGCTCTACTGGGCCCCAGGAATCTCTACCACTGTCACAGCTTACTCAAGAGCCTGCCCAGTCTGTGCCATCTGTAACCCAACAGCCACCGCCAAGGTTCCACTTCAGCATCTTGCCAAACCAGATTACCCTTGGCAGAGAATCCAGGTTGATCATATTCAAATGCCCAAGTCAGGAAAGTATGAGTACGTCCTAGTGGCTGTGGATATGTTCTCAGGATGGCCTGAAGCCTACCCAGTGACCAATATGACTGCCAAAACTACAGCTAAGAAGCTCATCACTGAAATTTCGTGCAGATTTGGAATACCCGAAGTTGTTGAATCAGATCAAGGCCCAGCCTTCACTGCCAATGTCTACGAGGAATTGTGGCACATGTTAGGGACAGATTTGGGTCTACACACCCCTTATCACCCCTCCAGTTCAGCCAAAGTTGAGAGAATGAACTCCACAATTAAGACACAGTTGCTTAAAATGAGCCAGGACCACCCACTCCCATGGCCAGATTTGCTCCCTGTGGTCTTATACCATATCAGACACACCCCACAGGGAAAACACGGCTTGACCCCCTTTGAGATTCTTTTCGGTGCTCCACCTAAAATAGGAGATATTAGGCCTCAAGAGTTGTCTGAGACAAATGATAAAGTTGTACAATTTGTGATTGCATTGTCTAAGGAACTGTCTAACACCCATTCTACAGTTTCTGCTTCTCTTCCAGAATCCACAGGTGACGTGGTCCATGACTTTGTGCCAGGAGACCTGGTGTATGTGAAAAAGTTTGTGCGCAGAGATTGTCTCCAGCCAAGATTTGAAGGACCTCATACAGTGATCCTAGTCACCCCCACTGCAGTAAAACTTGAAGGAAAGAGCACCTGGATTCACGCTTCACACTGTAAAAGAGACCGAACCAGTGTTTAATCACAGAAGTGACTGAAGGGAAATGTTGCTGTTGTTTTTGACCTTGGGACTGGGGGCCATCCTCGCCCCTACCTTTTCGGCCTCTGTTGTAAATAAGAATTCTGGTCCCACTATTCTCTGGGTAAATCTGACAGCCCCGGTGAATATCTGGCGATTTGATTTCTGTGATGTAGTCAAGTGTCTTGACACTGAACGGATAGTAGAGGGAACTATCCAGTTTTATCTGTGTGTTACCAGACAATACAATGATAATTGTCACTATTGGACAGATGCTGCCTGGAGTACAGGGAAAGATTGGGGGTATAAACCTAGCGAAGCCATGTTCCCTAAGGATAGAACGGGTAGGACTCTCCGTGAGAGAATGCATCTAACAGCCCTTTTGCAACCACTTAGGGGCTGTAAATGGGGTAAAAGTTGTCACCCCCTCCTCTTGAATCTTGAAAACGCCCAATCTGCTGATCTGCAGACGTTTGTATTAGGAAGGAATTACAATTATGTATTTAGTGCTGGACCCCATTCGTATTTAGGCCATATACAGCTCCAGGATATTAGCTCTAGACCAACCAAGGCCCCTGTTACCAGTACAGCTAAAACAGGCCCAGGTGAGCGTTTGCAAAAAGTAGTTAATGAAGTGATACCCATTCCAGGTCTCAGGTGGCAAGAGGTTTTCTCCATAGAAACACAAACAGCCCCAAGGAAAAACCTATGGTTAGAATGGGTAAGATACAATGTAAAAGTCCAGAACATCTCTGTAGGATGTATTGCTTGTGCTGCTGCGAATACGCACCTCTACACACATGCATTGCTTTTTCCTGATGACAACACTACTGTCTGTGTTATGAATCTGTTGAAAGGTTTGAAGCCTACTGATTGCCCAGACTATGTCCCACTAATTCATGAGAAACCTAAACTAAAGGTCCCAGGAGAAGTAACCGTATTAGCTGACAATTACACCTGCTACAATTCCTATAACACTACAGGTACACCAGTAGGGATCTTCGAGACAGGTTTCTGCAGGGAGAACAGTTCTTTAGATACTGACTTGCTAATTAAACATACACATTATATGTACGACATTTATTGGTTATGTGGGGATGGTAAGCTCCGTCCTAGGTTGCCTAATGCCTGGATAGGCCAATGCACCCTTGTTAAACTAGCCATGCAGTTCAAGATTCTACCTTGGGATCCAAAGATACCTGATGAACCTACCAGAAAGAGGAGAAGCCTTGATCAGCTCCACATGAGTTATGAAGAAGATCCACTAGTATATATTGATGCTATTGGAGTGCCAAGGGGGGTGCCTGACCAGTTTAAAGCCCAGAACCAGATTTATGCCGGCTTTGCTTCTATAATCCCACAGGTGCAGATTAATAAAAATGTTGAATGGATCAATTACATATATTACAGTGAACAAAGGTTTGTCAATTTTAGCCAAGATGCCTTCCAGGGTATAGTTGAAGAATTGGGCCCTAACACTAGAATGACTCTTCAAAACCGACTAGCCCTTGATATGATTTTAGCTGAGAAAGGAGGAGTTTGTGGGATGGTAGGAGAGGAGTGTTGTACCTATATCCCTCAGAACACTGGAGTGAATGGAAAAACCATGATAGCCCTTAAGAAGATAACTGGGTTAGCAGCAGAATTGAAAACTAATGCCGGAGTAGACACATCCTTCTTTTCCAGTTGGTTGGGTGGGCTCAAGGGATTCCTTCAACAGGCCTGTCTGGTACTGATTGCTCTCCTTGTAATTGGATCGATAATTCTCTGTTGTGTTATTCCCTTGTACAAAAAGGTTATTGCCAAAGCAACTCCGACTGGTACCTTCCTCAATCAAGAAGTAGACCCACCAGAGTACGATGGTACTGATCCAGGGGAAATCCCTAAGTATATTCCTCTCAAGAGAGTAGACAAAACCCCCCATTCTCAGATGATGCTAAGAGATTTAGTTTAGGGACAGTGGGAGAACTCCATGTGAGGTTAGTGAAGGGTTCAGATGCCTGGAGGCCTCTCGCTAGGGGAGAGTTTCTGAGGTGTCTGGATGAAGAAATCCACCTCCCCTTTCCCCATCACATGGACAGTCTCGAAGGATCCTTCTTTAAGGGAAAAACTTAGTGTTTAGGGGGGATTGTCAAGGTGAAAATGTATTTTCTTATATACTTTTTATACTTTTATATATCTTTATACTCTTTTTGTACTGCTATACTTTTATACTGTGAAACAATAAGTTTTTCCTATCTGTTAGTTAATGCAAATGTAATTGTATCTAAAGATGGCCGCCAGAATTCAGTTTCGTTTTAGATTCGTGTCTGGAGGGACAAGATCCAGTTCTTTGGAAACGAAACTAAAAGAATGAGAAGAAGGGGAGGAATCCATCAGGAGACATTCGACGAATCAGAGAGACTGAGCACTAGACATACACTGCTTAAACCCCACCCATTGCATTCCCTTTTTAGTATTACGTATTGGAAAATAAAACACAGTTGCTGCTCTGCTCCTCACTGAGGTGAATGCGGGACATCAGCTAAATTGAATCAGCTACGTGCCTGAGTCATTTTAATTGGTACCAGATGTTCTGCGCTCACATTACAATTTGGAATGACTGGTGAATGAGGATTTATTGTCGTATTACGGCCCCGACACTTTTTCAGCGTTTCTTGCACCACCATTGCTTTCAATGGGTGAAATACTCTGAAAAAACTGTGAAATAAGCAACATGCCCATTCTGTAAAGCCCAAGGTTTTGCACAAAATACTGAAGACAAAAAAATAAACAAGCTGTGTGCATGAGAATTCTTAAATCTCATAGACTATGATGGTATTGTAAAACTCAGGTGAAAATTTGCATTAAAAGAAGCTGAAAAAACAAAATGTGTGAACATAGCCTTATAGCTTCAGTTTCACTATTTAAAGTTGAGTTAAAAGAAAAAATACCTGGAACCCTACGGTTAGACATTTATTTATCCTTCTACCTAAACCTGCCACGGCGTTAACGTCAATGCTGTATCCTGAAATGAAAAAATGAACAATTTTAAAAAATATATTACAAGACCTAATAAATATACTAAGCAAAAAAATATGCAAGTTTGTTACATTCCTAACTTTCGCATTTCTGCTTACAAACCATTATATGACGCTTAACTAGATAATATTAGTTGTTAGATTGTAGTTTACAAAAAATGTTACTATTGTTCTAAAGAAAAAAATCACAAAAACAAATGATAGTGGGAACTCTATTGGAAATTTTGCCGAAGCTTTAAGTTACATCACTGTCCTTTAGGTTTGTGGTGGTCTTGAGATTTTAACATGCTGAACTATCTGCATAAGCAAAGCTGCAGTGTAAAGAATGGACTATAGGCAAAGCAGCTGCCTATAATTAAGCAGAGGCTAGCACAGGGGCTGACATATCATTGGTGCAACCACACAGGGGCCCACAAGGTAAGGGGGCCCATTTCCACCTCCTAAACAGGTAGAATTCTGCATTATGAGGAGCTATTGGACTGCAAAGGGCCCATATATCATTCCGGCACAGGGGCCCTCTTCTGTGTTTGCCAGTTTGCTGGTGACATTGTTCAGGGCTATGAACTAATATATAAGACCTAGAAATCAGCCAACGATTGTGTCACTAAATAGTGGGTAGATAGAAACCAACATATAACTTTCCAGACCACAGATGGATGTAAGAAATCACCAGTTGTTGCTCTTATATTATTCCTGCTGCTCCCCTGACAATTGTTTTTTTTTGTGTTTTTTTTTTTTTTTTAAATAGGCCGAGAGATATGGCCACTTTTATCTAATTACAATTTTAATGGTCTTTACCAAGGGGGCATAGCTCACAGGGTAATAAGGCAGAGTAGCCTAAAGACACACCCCAGAGGATCCTGCAAGCCACGCTGTTTTGGTAAAGACCATATAAATTAGCACAAACTAGATAGCACTATATATCTAGGGTTAAAAAAATGCATTACTCAGGGGTGCAAAGGGAATAAAAAAGAATAAAATATGGTCCCATTTTCCTCTGTGGTTTTAAGTGTAAAGTCATTAATTCAGCACCTTAATATATTAATTTAATGTATAATATATGTATATATAATATATCAATAAGTGGCTTACAGTAAATCTATCAGATATCTTACCACTGCTGAAGAGGCCGAGACCAACCAGCAAAAAGACGGCAATGTTCTTCATGGTGCAGATTGGAGAGTTCACTTCAAGCTACTGATGACTACTGGGTGCTGCACCTCATTTATACCGTTTATGTGCGCTGACATCACCAAGAAAAAAGATGAGGATATTGGCACTGTCGTGTGCCAAAACCACAATCTCCTTTAACATTTAAAATGTATCAACTATTGGCATTACTTACAAAAATACACACTGGGAAATGTTCCAATTCCTCACCTTTCCCCAAGGGACTAAAATCAAAGTGTTATTTTTACCATTAATCCCTTCATTTGAGAACAAGATCCAATGCAACAAAAAAATGGTCAATAATCAGCATTATAACAGACTGGTCAATGGTGAACTGCAAAGAAAGTCCAGTCCATGATCAATGAAGGAAAAGCTATTTTATTCTGGTTATGGTTGAGCAAAGTTAACAGACTCCATAAAGAGAATTTTACTGTCTAATGTAGAATTTAAGAATAAATTGCAATTCTGAGACCTTGCTACAGTTCCAATGGATCTCTATAAAAAAAAACTGGATAACCGCTGCTTAATTAATTCAGGACCCTATATAATATATAAATGGTGCATGCTCGTTTCCCATAATGGAGCCATTCCAACAATGTCGGCACCACTGGTTCCACTGAGTGACGTGATTTGTTGTTTTTATATCGGCTGCGGCTCATCAATAATCCATCAAAGTGAACGTCCACTCTGATGAGCGAGTATAAGCTGCAGCTGACGAGCGGCAGCTCAATGGCTGCAGTAGAACATGACACTACAATGACACATCATCCTTCAGTAACAGCAGCGCTGACTTTGCTGGAGCAGTGCCGTCATTTTTATTTTGTATGTAACACCAAAAAAATCAATTGACCTGTGCATAATCGACCTCTTGGGATCAGTAGGGGTTTTAGCCCTCGGACCCCCAGCAGTTGGGAATTTATCCACTATCCCTCTTTTAAGTGTTTTTTTTTCACTCTGCGCCATCCCTGGTCGTAACAGTTTAAACTAGAGAAGAAAGGTACTTTAAGGATAAAAGAAAATAGTGTTCTTAACAGGGCTTGATCCTGTAGAAAAACAAGATAAGGCTCACTAGAAGCCAGAGCCTGGATCCCACTAAGGCTACTTTCACACTGGCGTTTTTTGCAATACGTCGCAATGCGTCGTTTTGGCGAAAAAACGCATCCTGCAAAAGTGCTTGCAGGATGCGTTTTTTCACCATTGACTAACATTAGCGACGCATTTGCGACGCATTGCCACACGTCGTAACCGTCGTGCGACGGTTGCGCCGTGTTGTGGCGGACCGTCGGCCGCAAAAAACGTTACATGTAACGTTTTTTACTGCCGACGGACCGCCATTTCCAACCGCGCATGCGTGGCCGGAACTCCGCCCCCACCTCCCCGCACCTCACAATGGGGCAGCGGATGTGCTGGAAAAATGCATCCGCTGCCCCCGTTGTGCGGCGGAGACAACGCTAGCGTCGGTAACCTCGGCCCGTCGCAGTGCCCGATGCTAGTGTGAAAGTAGCCTAACTCTCCTTGCAGATGTCACAGCTACAAGAAACCAGATCTTGAGCTATAGATACTTCTATATATATAAAGCTGAATGTATGTATGTGTGTGTGTATATGTATCCAGCCACGCACACTGCATGCCCACTCCACATGGCCCCGTCCACTCTGCATAGCGGGTTTGCTATACCCTCTCTGCAGTTAGGAGAGCTAGGGAGGTGAGTTGTCAGCGCGCCTGAAGCTGAGAGCGACCTCACAGGTACGCACTTCACAGCTGCTTGGCTAAAGAGATCTTCTCATTGTCCAATGGCGGGGTGGCCTCGGCGGGCGGAGGAAAAAAAAACCCAAACAAACCAAACAGTGAGGCAGACCCGTGTGAGGTGCGGTGAGGAGCTGGGGCTGAGCGCTGGTTGTGCGCTCCATTGTGCAGGACTTTGTCCTCCCTCCGCTCATTATGCCATACTCTCCTCACACACTGCCTTCCATCACATAGTACTGTCATTACTCCCCCTCTGATTTCTTTTCATTGAGGTAAATGATGGGGGCGCGCAGGTGAGGGGTGCGCGCTCTGGCTCTGTCCGTGCTCCGTGTGTGATGAGCGGCGGTGGCGGTTAGGTGTGTTATATATTTGTGTAATGTGTATAGCAGATTTGTATTGCATATGTAAGTATTATATAGGTGTGTAATGTATTAACTGGGTATATGTGTAATAACGCGTGTAAAATGGTTGTATACATTGCAAGGACAGGTGGCATAACATATAGCATTGGTAGTGCTGCAGGATATACGCTGTCTAATTTGGAACACCTTAGAGCTGTCACTCGAAGTGAAATCAGAGCAGCGCAGGACATTGGCGCAGGCAAGACAGTGCCCACACGGAGTACACCCTGGGCGAGGGCCGCCTGTACCGAAGAAATTAGTTGGAGCAGGGGTATAATGGCTCCTCACCAACATGTCACTAAGATTCGTGCCCCTTCTAGGGGTCATGAGTGGAGATTTAAAAACTATTCCCCGCCACTTTTGGTTACATCACAACTGTAACGAGAGGGAGCTTATGGTTAGGGGAATTGATGTATTACATCTGGGCGTAAGAGGCGGCGATAATAAAAAACGCCTAGCACAGATAGAAACTAAGTGGATTGTTTTGCTCGACACCATGACCTCCAATGGTTTAAATGAATCTTTGAGTTTTGCTTCCTATCTTTAGCGTGTTGTTACCCTGGTCCTCTGATTTATTTATTTCATTTCCCATCATTGTCATTCTGGTGTAAATTTGTGTTTGTTTTTATTCTAGTTTTTAATTTATAATTAATTTTTTATTATTATCAGTAATATTGTTCATTTGTGGGTCCTTCTTCGGTCTCCCCCCTTCCCTCCACCTGTCGTTGGAACTTATATGCTATACTTTGGCCAATTGAATATGTGGACATTATTTACGGACAAGATCTGACAACTGAACATCTGCCCAACACGGATGGACTCTTATAAATTTCATCTGTGTATTATTCTATGTGACTATACCTGTCTGATGATTCGCAGGAACATGATATTTTATGAACTTTTTGCTCAGTGATTCTTCTGTGGCAATATTACATGTATATATTATGACATTATTATTATTTATTTAGTGTTGTTTATGTGATGCCCGGGAGACCGAGGTACCCAGCACCAGATCAATGAGGTCCGTCTCTTGAGGGGGGTGTCACTAGTGGCTTGACCCGGTGCTGTGGCCTCAGGCGATGCACAATGTAAGGGATATCATGAAGGAACAGACACTTACTTGATCAGCAGCAGGTCCTCTCAGCTGTGATGACCCCGATCCTGGATCGATAGCTATTGTCCAAATGAAAGACTGAGGCACTGAAACGTTTAACCAGTTTACTTCAACAAAGAGGGATTTGCAACCAATACTGTCACCGGAGTCTGTATGAGCACTCTGAATTATTTTGAGCCTGTCAGGATTTCCACCTCTTATTATGTGCAGTTTCTGTATGGCCCTGCTGCTGTATGTGAACTGGCTGCTGACCCAATCTGTCTCTTCTGTGCTCTGGTTCGACGGACAACCCGAGTCCTTTTTGTCGGCTTACCCCCTCTGGGAGCACCACTGAACTCTGTGTCTGTTGCTGCGTCTTACCCTGGTGAAGCTGATATCACCTCACTTCCTTCCGGTTACTGTATTATATATAATGAATATAGCCACGGATCCGGTATCCGTCTCTGCGCCTATTCTGGGTAGAGGTTATTGCTACCCGCTTCTCACAATGTCCTTTTTCTCTATTCCTCTTTTCCTACTATGGGTATTACAGGCCTATAATCCGTCATAGGGCTGTTAGGAGTTCAGTTATACGACCTCTCACTTTCAGCTCCTCAGCCCAACTGCCAGTCCTTTTCCCAGACCAGAATAGATCAAGGGGAGTCTCTGGAGCTCCACCTTCTGGCCGGAGATGGTAGTGCAGCCTTGCTATTTTAGTATTTGTATTTAGTGTCAATAACTATTTTTGTGGCAAATACCCCTAGGGTCGCCACATTCCCCCTTAGTTAAGAACAGTACTCCGGGACTGTGGGATGATAACATTTTGAAATAACAATTGATATGTACAGAGTCTTAAAAATAAAAAAATTACAAAAACCACTCAAAGAAACAAAAAAATGGAATTCTGTAAAAAGTCACTTCAAATAGCGTCCATTAATACAGTTCTATCCTTGAAGGTAGGAAGCTAAGTTCACCAAGCAGTCTTTCCGGAGCTTTGATTTAGTATTTCCGGGCTGATAAAAAGTTCAAGAATATGCAAGAAGTTCATACAGGTAAGTCTCTGTAGGTACTGGGCTTAAACGTTACAGAATGATAACAATGACTATAGTCTTAAAGTTGGTAATCCGCATACCTGGCCGGTAATTGACCCTGGGTACTACGCTGGGATCTACGTAATAGTGGTGTCTCTTTGTGTGGTGTACTTCTGTCTACTGCGGACATAGTATCTGCCCTCTCTGCTAAAGATAATTCCACCACTATGGGGTTGGCAAGTCCACAGTGAATGGGATCACTCTGATCAGGAATCTGTTCTTCCTGACCTGGAACCTCTTGTAGTACGGGGTCAGCCTCTTCCTGTCTTGGGACTTCTAATATTGGGTTCGGTGTTGGATAAAAGGCCACCATGGGAACCACTACTGCACCATGGTATGTTAGTAGGGTTTTGGGAAAGTCTCCTATACAGGTGTGATACATTTCCTCCTCTTTTTCCTTTACTGGTTGAACCTGTATGGGTTGAATAACTTCTGATTCTGGCTGGACAACTTCTGGCTCTTTCAACGTTTCCGGACATAATTTAAGATTGTCTCTTGACACTAGTACAGATGTTAAACCTCCATTTTTGCTAATGAGACACATTTTAGGATTATCCATTCTTGTTGGTAAAACTGTGTAGGGTACGGCTTCCCACTGATTATCCAGTTTATTGGTTCGACGATTCCTCTTGAGTACTTGGTCACCCGGTCTTAATGGAGTTGCTAGAGCATTCTGGTTGAAAATTCGCTCTTGTCTTTCTCTGGTTTGCTGGAGGCTTCTTTCCACACTCTCTTGTACTTGGCGATACTGCTTTTGCCGTACAACATCCCAATTGGAGTCTTGAACTTCTGCGTCTGGTTTCAGAATTCCCATTTCTAGATCGATTGGCAATTGGCCGGGTCTTGCACGCATAAGATAAGCTGGGGTGCAGTTGGTAGAGCTCACCGGGACATGATTATACAGATCCACCAAGTCAGGCAATTTCTCTGGCCATTGATTCCTTTCCGTTTCAGGTAAAGTCTTTAGTAGGTCTATCACAATATGGTTCATCTTCTCACATAAGCCGTTTGCGGATGATAGGCCGTCGTCCGGATCTTTTTGCAACCATACATATTACAGAATTCTCTGAAGATCTCTGATTCAAAGGCTGTACCGTGGTCAGTGAGAACCTGTTCCGGATATCCATGGGGTCTACAAAAGTATGTTTGGAACGCTTTGGCTGCTGTTTTTGCAGTCAGATCTTTTACAGGTACTACTACCAAGAAGCGCGAATAATGGTCCACGATGGTCAAGGCATAGACGTAACCGGACCGGCTCGGTGTCAACTTCACGTGGTCCATGGCTACCAGTTCAAGTGGTTGTTTGGTGATTATGGGCTGCAGTGGTGCTCTTTGGCTCTTTTGATCGTTCCTTCTGAGGTTGCACGGGCCACAGTTTCTACACCACTGTTCGATTGATTTTCTCATCCCGACCCAATAAAATCTTTCTCTCAGAAGTACTTCTAGCTTTTTCCAACCAAAGTGACCAGCACCATTGTGGTAAGCCTCGAGGACCATCCTCACATCTTGTTTAGGCACGATAATCTGCCAAACCAATTCATGTGTTTTCGGATTGGTGTATCTTCTACAGAGTTTCCCTTGATACAGGAACATTTTGCCTCTCTCTTTCCAGAGTTGATGCGTCTCTTCTGGGGCATCCTCATCGGGATATGCACTTTGCTCAGTCAATAGTTCCTTCACTAGCTTCACAGCCGGATTGCTATCTTGGGTGTCAGCCCATCTATGGTGTGCTAAAGGATTAAAATTCACTTCTTGTTGTTTCTGATAGGTATTTGACTGACGATGTTTTACCTTGGGCTGATGAAAGGCTGGTAGTTCAATTTCTTCAAGCTCACCCGTTTCTTCTTCTACATCTCTCAAATGTGGTATCCGGGATAGGGCATCGGCATTTCCATTCTTGCGACCTGCTCGATACTTGATCACAAAGTTGTAATTAGATAACCGGGCTATCCATCGCTGTTCTAACGCACCTAATTTAGCCGTGTCTAGGTGGGTCAATGGATTGTTGTCAGTATAGACAATAAATTCTGCACCGGTCAAATAGTGTTTGAAACGTTCAGTCACAGCCCAAACTACTGCCAGTAGCTCCAATTTGAAGGAACTATAATTTTCTGAATTTCTTTTAGTAGGCCGGAGTTTTCTACTTGCAAAGGCGATGACTTTCTCCCGACCTTCTTGCTTTTGTGACAGCACCGCTCCCAATCCCACATTACTGGCATCGGTGTAGAGGATGAAAGGTTGATGGTAATCCGGGTACGCCAGAACTTCTTCTCCGGTAAGTGCCTTCTTTAGTTGTTCAAAGGAGTCTTCTCTTTCGTCGTTCCACTGAAAAGGAGGGTTTCGGTTTGATTTTCATACCATACTTGGATAATGCTTCGAACACCTCTGCCAGGTCTGTTAAGTGCTGTTCGTAAGTCTTTGAGTAGACAATCACATCATCTAGGTACAGGAGAACGGTCTCGAAGTTCTTGTGTCCGAGGCAACATTCCATCAGTCGCTGGAAAGTACCGGATGCATTGCAGAGTCCGAACGGCATGCGATTAAATTCGCTTAGATCCATTGGTGTGGTGAATGCCGTTTTTTCTTTATCTCTCTCAGCCACAGGGACTTGCCAATACCCGCTTGTTAAGTCTAAGGTGGAAAAATAATTAGCAGATTTCAAAGCAGTCAAGGACTCTTCTATCCTAGGCAAGGGATAGGCGTCTTTATGGGTGATGTTATTAATCCGCCGGTAGTCTATGCACATTCTCATGGTTCTGTCCTTTTTTTTTACAATCACCAGAGGGGCCGCCCAAGGGCTACAACTATCTCTTATTACCCCGGCCTGTTTCATCTCTCTCAGCATGTCCTTCGCACATTGATAGTGAGCGGGCGGTATGGGTCTATATCTTTCTTTTATCGGGGGATGGTCACCAGTGGGGATTGTATGTTCCACCCCTTCTATCCGTCCGAAGTCCAATGGGTGTTTACTGAAAACCTGTTCATATTCCGTCACTAATCTATACACCCCTTGTCTTTGATGGGTAGGTGATGAATCTACACCCACGTCTAGCTTTTGGCACCAATCCTCCGATTCTCCATCTGAGCCGTTATTTTCCACCTGACAGGTCGATTCTAAGGGCTCAATGGTTGTGATGGCATTGTTGTCAACAGTATATAACTTTGCCAATGTAGCGTACCTTGGCAAAGTGACCTCTTCCTCTCCACAGTTCAAAAGTCGTACCGGCACCCGTCCCCGGTGTACCTCGACCACCCCTCATGCCGTGAGTATAGTGGGCCTACTGTCGGTGTACGCTGGTTCTATTAAGGCTTGATAGTCTCGTCCTTTGGTACCAATGGCCGCTCTACACCATACCAGCATTTCTGTTTTTGGTGGGATTACAATAGACGTTGGATCACTCACCCTCACACTGCCGATTTCTCCACCTGCAACTTCTATCTGTTGCCTTAACATTAATACTTTTATTTCCCTCCGGAGAACTCTCTGCTGGCAGGATCGGGCAGTTTCAGCAATTTTTTGTAAGACAGAAATAACTTCGGAAAAGCAGTTCTCTAACACATTCATTCCTATCAACACAGTTGGTTCACAGTTCTGTCAGTCAACATCAACGACAATTATACCCTGTTTCTTCAATTCTGTTTTACCAATCTTTATGGTCATCTCCCTGAATCCTAGTTTCGGTACCAACTTACCATTACTGGCCCATATATCTAGTTCAACATCAGAGGGCCCTTTATCAATATCTACATCAGCCCAGTACCTCTTATAAAGGATATATGGTATAGATGAAATCTGGGAACCTGTATCTAGCAAAGCGTTGAGGGGAATTCCATCCAGCACGTTAGGGATGATGGGTCGTCCTCCGATGTACCTGTTGTGCCAGGGTGTTGGGCCTTGAAAATTCATTCCTGCGAAGCGGCCCTCATTCCCAGGGGATTCCCGTTTAAATCACAATTTCGTGCAAAGTGGCCTGGCTGCTGGCAACGGCGGCAAATGGGCTGTCCATCCGGATGGTAGCGGTCACGGGGTCGTCCTCTCCATGTCGGGTATCTCCGGGACCTCATCCATGGAACATCCTCTCTACGGTTTGCCAACTCCATCTTGGGTTCTCTCATCTCCTGCATGGTTTTAGCCATTGAAGCAACAACATCAGTTAAAGAGTCAAGCTTTTGCTGAAGAGCCTCATTAGTAATGGGCCCCAGGGACTTAGCACTGGCACCGGACATAGCTGATGTCACTGGCATTCCCCGTTGCTGAAGTGCATCTGCCATGGGTTGTGTGAGATCCTGATCCCGAGGTGCCTCTGCCAGCTGGAGACGTATAGCGCTCTCCTTTAATTGGGCAAATGTCAATTCAGGGTTCTTAAAAACAAGCATGCTCACATGCCCCTGGTGAGAAGGGGTGTAGAGTCCCTCAATAAATTGATCTCTTAGCAGTTTATCGGCTCCTGTGTTAAAAATGGGTTCAGCCAGTGTAAGTGATTTAAGGGCTTCCTGCAGGTTTAAGGCAAAATCTCTCACGCCCTCATTAGCTTTTTGTTTGCAATTAAAGAATCGTACTTTAGCTTTGCTGCTGGTAGTGGTTTCAAATGTAGCTTTTAATCCAGAAAATATGCGTTCAACAGTACCTTTTAGATCAGTTGCCCATGCCATGACTTCTCGCTTAGCATGGCCACTTAACTGCATCATCAGGAGACTAACACGCTGAGCTTCACCCACGGGGAACATATTAAAATGAGCCAGCATCTTTTCCCTGAAACCGTCAAGGGTATTAGGTTCACCTTCATACATTGGAAGTCACGGGCCACCCGGGGTATATGGCATCAACACCGGCATGATGGGCGCCACTCCTTGCACTGCTGCACTGCCAGGCTCTCTATTGACACTCTGTCTTTCAGCTGCATTAGCGTCGCCGGGTGCTGCGGCGTCTCCGTGCTGCGACATACTGTACCCCCTTAGTTAATCCAGACCCCTCCGGTCCCAGCTTCCATCTAGATAATGTAGATTCGTTCCTCTGTGCAGCAGGATTGGTTTTCCCCTTGCTCTGATGTCAGAGCGCTCTGCTTGGTGCCGCCCACAATGACACGCCCCCTGCTGCCTCTAACTGCCGCACGCTCTGTGATGATGGATTTTGAAGTTTTTCAGTTAGACTGGGGCTTGGGTAATGACGTAGCTTGATTAACAGTTTTGTGCCTAACGGTTATGAGATGATTACATCAGGGGATGGCGGCCATTTTTACCCCATTATAACCAATGGAGAAAAGTCACTTTCAATAGTTTTCAATGGGGAACGGGATTTTCTTTAACAAAGTCAATTTCCAAGATTTTTCATCCAAATTTTCAGTTTCAGACTCCAATTATGGCACGCAATACCCGGTGTATGGGCTGGCCCAATCCTGCCAGTTGTGACGCCCGGGAGACCGAGGTACCCAGCACCAGATCAATGAGGTCCGTCTCTTGAGGGGGATGTCACTAGTGGCTTGACCTGGTGCTGTGGCCTCAGGCGATGCACAATGTAAGGGATATCATGAAGGAACAGACACTTACTTGATCAGCAGCAGGTCCTCTCAGCTGTGATGACCCCGATCCTGGATCGATGGCTATTGTCCAAATGAAAGACTGAGGCACTGAAACGTTTAACCAGTTTACTTCTACAAAAAGGGATTTGCACCCAATACTGTCACCGGAGTCTGTTTAAGAACTCTGAATTATTTTGAGCCTGTCAGGATTTCCACCTCTTATTATGCGCAGTTTCTGTATGGCCCTGCTGCTGTATGTGAACTGGCTGCCGACCCAATCTGTCTCTTCTGTGCTCTGGTTCGACGGACAACCCGAGTCCTTTTTGTCGGCTTACCCCCTCTGGGAGTACCGCTGAACTCTGTGTCTGTTGCTGCGTCTTACCCTGGTGAAGCTGATATCACCTCACTTCCTTCCGGTTACTGTATTATATATAATGAATATAGCCACGGATCCGGTATCCGTCTCTGTGCCTATTCTGGGTAGAGGTTATTGCTACCCGGTTCTCACAATGTCCTTTTTCTCTATTCCTCTTTTCCTACTATGGGTATTACAGGCCTATAATCCGTCATAGGGCTGTTAGGAGTTCAGTTATACGACCTCTCACTTTCAGCTCCTCAGCCCAACTGCCAGTCCTTTTCCCAGACCAGAATAGATCAAGGGGAGTCTCTGGAGCTCCCCCTTCTGGCCGGAGATGGTAGTGCAGTCTTGCTATTTTAGTATTTGTATTTAGTGTCAATAACTATTTTTGTGGCAAATACCCCTAGGGGCGCCACATTTATAATATACTTGTATACTCTTTACATGGGTTCTTTTCGGTCCATTTGATTATCTTGTTATGACGTAGTTTTTGTATGACACTTGATTTATGATGTCCATTACCTTCAGCCTTTGTAGCTCTCTTTGGTACGCCCTCATGTGGCCGTGCGCATTGCCCTGTGTGCGGGCGGTACTGGGATGTGGGCGGGCATCTGCGTGCCCTGTGCGCTTGTCCCGGACTTTCACTGGGCATGCGCACTGGTCTGATGAAACAAAGTCCAGCTCACCATACCGACATTCCCCAGGTCTCGGAGCACGGAACCGCTGTGTCAGGGCGTGGATAAACAGGAAAAAGAAAGGAGATCCAGCTCAACGATGTAGCAAAAAATCCATAGCTTTATTTCACTTCAAAATAGCATCGTGTAAGGATAAAACATCAGCACATAAGATGATTAAAAGCCAAGATCAACGCGTTTCCGGTGCCTGAGCACCCTTAATCATGATACCTGGCACAAAAGTATTAGACATGACATGTGCCAGGATCTCCTTTCTTTTTGCACTGGTCTGATGCCTGGCCTCCATGCCGGAATTTCCTGCCGCAGCACGCATGCGCCACCAGCGCCAATGTGATTGGCTGTGACCAGACATGTGGTTAGGGTCGGGGGGTTATTAGAAGGTCCTGTTCACCTCATTTTTTCCCCTTGAGGAAGCGGCGTGGTAGCGCTGCGAAACGCGCGTATAGAAAAGGGCCTTTTCACTGGCGGGACTTCCCTCCTCCACTTCCCTTCTATATCGGTAAGCTTACTTTCCTCAGCTATTGCTGCGGGATGATTGTCCATCATTGCCACTTTGGGTTTATGAACTTGCCGGACGCATATTTTGATTACCGGGCACAGCATTGATTGCCTCTGGGCTTACCTTATTATAATTATTTTATACATGGAGTTATTCCCCCCTTTTTTTCCTCCGTGTCAGCTATGTTGTAGTACTAGGGTTGTGGAGGGGTGGTATTCCCCTTTTCTGCGTTTTTTTGGAACATGCTTATTTATATAATTACTGATGTCCGTTTTTAATGGTTTGTATTAATAAAGACTTTGTTTGGATACATCTTTACTAAATGCTCCTTGTTCTCCTTTTTTTCATATGTTATATGGAGCGGATATAAATTGTCTGGGTATATACTATTATATTGACTTCCTACCTAGATTATTTTGATATGATTTCGGGATTACTGTTATTATTAACTCTTCACTTTGCCTGAAATTTTGTGGGGAGCACCCGTCATGGCCGGTTTATGGTGAAATGATGTTCTTTCCACTACTGGATTATTGCCTTTACAGTGCTCATTGGAACCTTCAGTAGTTTAGAAATTCTTATGTCAAAGCCATCGGTATGTTTTGCAACAATAAAGTTTCAAAGGTGTTGAGACAGCTCACTGGTTTCATTCATCATGAGATCTTACTTGTGTGGCACCTTGGTAATGAGAAACCTGTTTATAGTCCATCAGTTCAATCAGCTGTTATTATTTTTCACCATGAGGCAGGATTGCTTTCTAACTACTGATACATTTCAGCTGGTGTCATGACTTTCTATGGCTGCGCATACGTTATAACTTCCCCCTATTCACCTATTCCTATTGTGTGTATTTTGCTCCCTATAATATTGTGGTTTTTTTTTTTAATATATTTATATAAGTTTAAAATAATATATTTAAAAGTTAGGTTTTAATGGGTATTTTTCTTGTAAGCCACTATTCACTGACCCGATACTTTTGTAAGTCGGCAAAATAAGAATACTCTCAAAAATATACAGTAAGTGATAATAGTTAATTTGAATCAATTAACAAAATGCAACATGAGCAGAAGAGAATAATAACTCAAACCAACATTTGGTGTGACCACTGTTTGCCTTCAAAACAGCATGAGATCTTCTCGGTACACTTGTCACTTGTAAATGGTTTTTGAAGTAATCCATGAGGGAGGTTATTTCAAACATCTTGGATAACTAGCCACAGATTTTCTATTGACGTAACATTCTGCAAATCCTTTATTTTCTTCATGGAATCCCAGACTAATTTGAAGATGTTGAGATCAGAGCTTTGTGAGGGCCTCAAAAGAAAACCCTCATATGGCTATGTAGATGGAAAAATAGAAAGTTGTGGCTCTGGAATCAACAGAAGGAAAAAATAAAAGATCAAAGATGAAAATTGGCGGTGACAGAAAGGGGTTAAAAAAAATCCAAACATTACCTGCAGACTGACTTAAAATGTAACCCACAAAAGTAAACTAAAGTTGCCAACCATTCACCAAATTTACAAAATGGCATGCTACATTAAAGTTGAAATCTAAAATGCGACTGACTCAGAACTGATGCACGCGGCTCTATGTGATACGTGCAGGTTAGTCCACACCACGTTTCTCAAAAGGGAACACCAGATGGTGTCTAATGTTCTTGGAACAAATTGCAACACTGTAGCCAAGCAAACAGTTCATCATTCTATTGTTGGCAACTCATCAGCCCAATATGAAAGAATCCTATAATAAAAAGTAAATAACAGGTAGAACAACAAATAGTCGGGCATCTTCCATCACCTGATGTGCCATGTGCAGATAATGTTTTTGTAGATGATGAAAGTGATTGCTCTGGATGAATTTTTTTTTCGTTCCTTCCTTTAGATTCAACACTGAAATACAGAGCAAAACTCTAGTGATGTTAAGTTAAGCAAAACAATGTCTCAATAGGGAATATCCAGAACAGCAAAAAGGAGAGTTAAGACTTAACTTTAAATATATCAGTTCCAAATATGTCAGTTCCAGGCAGTGGTCTGAGGAGGACAGAGGGTTAACAGAGCTGTGCATGCCCTCAGAGCTGCAGCTCCCAGAAAGAGACTTTGAAAGGCAGAATTGTATTGCAGCGAGCGTGAAGGAAGTCAAAGCAGAGGAGAGGAAACCAGAAGGGGACGAGCCCCCCTCAGGCTGCCTCCTTCTGAGGCGCAAAACCCCAGTAGCCGGAACACCGAGGGAGTAAGGACCTCTACGCCTTATTTCAGAGACCGGCAGGACAGCTAATTGCAGGTTACCTGTCCGCACCTACACCCAGGAGGCCCGGTGATACCCACAGAGTGGGGTTATCTCAGAGACCCTACAAAGAGGCTCAAGTCACCAGTCATACGAGTTTTGTCCTATCCTATACGGGGGACAGAGAGAGCGAAACATCGCATCCGTGAGACTCTTATGTGAAGCCATAGGCAGTAAGGGACTACACCACCGCAGCGCAAGGGAAGGCTACTGATTTCCACCTGGACAAGGGGACTCTGGACTTGCCTCCAAACCAGCCAGACTCTGCCTGCCTGGTGATCTGGTGCCCTGGACTGTGGATGCTGAAGTCTTCAGTAAAGGTAAAGAGACTGCAACCTTGTGTCCTCATTCTTCTCTGAGCCTCTCACCATACCACCATCTACACACCGGGAAGCCCTGGGGACATACTTCACCTGTGGGAAGGTATACCATCTAGCTGCCATAACATCACCCCAGCGGACCCCTTAAAGCAGCGTCGGTCACCCTGGCCGAATACCACAGGTGGCGTCACGAACATAAACTATAACCCTTTAAAGACCTTTCCCTTTTACATGGGCGCCCTGCTCCACAGACCGGGTCACAGCCACGTGACATCCTCCTGTGAACACCGGACCCGGTACCGAGTACCCCTGAGTACCCGGGGCGACTCACGAGCATATATGGTATAAACTTACTGTCAGTCCAAGGGAGTGTGCATGTCACTGGCAAGTGACTATACTGAGTTACTGTACTTTTTGTGCTATCCTTTTTGTAAATATCCGGATTATTTTTGCATATCTTTTTATACTACTCAAAGTTCACATACAAACCCACAACAATACAGTGGCCTATAGCAGTTGCCGGCATTTGTGACTTGTACCTACCTATCTAGCATTTCTTATTGTGTCTTTTTTTGACTAAGGTGAAATAGGGTGTTAAAAAATAGCAAACATTTTTACGAAATCCCCCAGATATTTATCAGTGCAACAATCTTTTTGCAGACCTGCTTTCTAGTCCAATTTGGCACTCGTATGTGACCTATCAATACTGCGGCCTGTTGCTGTTGTTGGCTTATTGGACATGTACGTACTACTCAACAATAGTATCTTGCATTTCTTGTTACAACCTTTTTAGCAAGTCTGGAATAATTGGGATTAAAAACTTTGTTTTAAAAAATTTAAAACTTACACAGAACCGGAGTAACTGCAAGCCACAATATGGATCCAAAAGTACCAAAAAAATCCTTTGTTAACCCCTTAGTGACAGAGGCAATTTGGTACTTAATGACCGAGCCAATTTTTACAATTCTGACCACTGTCACTTTAAGAGGTTATAACTCTGGAACGCTTTATCGGATCCCGCTGATTCTGAGAATGTTTTTTCATGACATGTTGTACTTCAAGATAGTGGTAACATTTCTTTGATATTACTTGCGATTATTTATGAAAAAAATGGAAATATGGCGAAAATTTTTAAAATTTTGCAATTTTCAAACTTTGTATTTTTATGCCCTTAAATCAGAGAGATATGTCACAAAAAATAGTTAATAAATAACATTTCTCACATGACTACTTTACATCAGCACAATTTTGGAAACAATTTTTTTTTTGTTAGGGAGTTATAAGGGTTAAAAGTTGACCAGCAATTTCTCATTTTTACAACACCATGTTTTTTTAGGGACCACATCACCTTTGAAGTCATTTTGAGGGGTCTATATATAGAAAATACCCAAGTGTGACACCATTCTAAAAACTGCACCCCTCAAGCTGCTCAAAACCACATTCAAGAAGTTTATTAACCCTTTACGTACTTCACAGGAACTGAAACAATGTGGAAGAAAAAAATGAACATTTAACTTTTTTTTGCAAACATTTTACTTCAGAACCATTTTTTTTAATTTTCACAAGTGTAAAAACAGAAATTTAACCACAAATTTTGTTGTGCAATTTTTCCTGAGTACGCCGATATGTGGAGGTAAACCACTGTTTGGGCGCACCGCAGAGCTTGGAAGTGAAGGAGCACCGTTTGACTGTTTCAATGCAGAATTGGCTGGAATTGAGATCGGATGCCATGTCGCGTTTGGAGAGCCCCTAATGTGCCTAAACAGTGGAAACCCCCCACAAGTGACACCATTTTGGAAACTAGACCCCTTAAGGAACTTATCTAGATGTGTGGTGAGCACTTTGAACCCCCAAGTGCTTCACAGAAGTTTATAACGTAGAGCTGTGAAAATAAAAAATCGCATTTGTTTTCACAAAAATGATTTTTTCGCCCACAAATTCTTATTTTCACAAGGGTAACAGGAGAAATTAGACCACAAACATTGTTGTGCAATTTCTCCTGAGTACGTCGATACCCCATATGTGGGGGTAAACCACTGTTTGGGCGCACCGCAGAGCTTGGAAGAGAAGGAGTGTCGTTTTACTTTTTCAATGTAGAATTGGCTGGAATTGAGATCGGACGCCATGTCACGTTTGGAGAGCCGCTGATGTGCCTAAACAGTGGAGACCCCCACAAATGACACCATTTTGGAAACTAGACCCCTTAAGGAACTTATCTAGATGTGTGGTGAGCACTTTAAACCCCCAGGTGCTTCACAGAAGTTTATAACGTAGAGCCGTGAAAATAAAAAAAAATCGCATTTTTTCTACAAAAATGATCTTTTTGCCTCCAAATTTTTATTTTACCAAGGGTAACAGGAAAAAATGGACCCCAGAAGTTGTTGTACAATTTGTCTTGAGTACGCCGACACCCCATATGTGGGGGTAAACCACTGTTTGGGCGCATGGCTGAGCTCGGAAGCAAAGGAGCGCCATTTGACTTTTCAATGCAAAATTGACTGGAATTGAGATCGGACGCCATGTCGCGTTTGGAGAGCCCCTGATGTGCCTAAACAGTAGAAACCCCCCAAAAGTGACCCCATTTTGGAAACTAGACCCCCCATGGAACTTATCTAGATGTGTAGTGAGAACTTTGAATGCCCAAGTGCATCACAGAAGTTTATAATGCAGAGTCGTGAAAATAAAAAATATATTTTTTTTAACAATAAAGATATTTTAGCCCCCAAGTTTTTATTTTCACAAGGGTAACAAGAGAAATTGGACCCCAAAAGTTGTTGTCCAATTTGTCCTGAGTATGCTGGTACCCCATATGTGGGGGTAAACCACTGTTTGGGCGCACGGCAGAGCTCGGAAGGGAAGGAGCGCCATTTTGGAATGCAGACTTTGATAGAATTGTCTGCGGGCGTTATGTTGCGTTTGCAGACCCCTAATGTACCTAAACAGTAGAAACCCCCAACAAGTGACCCCATTTTGGAAAATAGACCCCCCAAGGAACTTATCTAGATATGTGGTGAGAACTTTGAATGCCCAAGTGCTTCACAGAAGTTTATAATGCAGAGTAGTGAAAATAAAAAATATTTTTTTTCCCACAAAAAAGATTTTTTTAGCCCCCAAATTTTTATTTTCACAAGAGTAACAAGAGAAATTGGACCCCAAAAGTTGTTGTCCAATTTGTCCTGAGTATGCTGGTACCCCATATGTGGGGGTAAACCACTGTTTGGGCGCACGGCAGAGCTCGGAAGGGAAGGAGCGCCATTTTAAAATGCAGGCTTTGATAGAATGGTCTGCGGGCGTTATGTTGCGTTTGCAGAGCCACTGATGTACCTAAACAGTAGAAACACCCCACAATTGACCCCATTTTGAAAACTAGACCCCCCACGGAACTTATCTAGATATGAGGTGAGAACTTTGAATGCCCACGTGCTTCACAGAAGTTTATAATGCAGAGTAGTGAAAATAGAAAATATTTTTTTTTTCCACAAAAAAGATTTTTAAGCCCCCAAGTTTTTATTTTCACAAGGGTAACAAGAGAAATTGGACCCCAAAAGTTGTTGTCCAATTTGTCCTGAGTATGCTGGTACCCCATATGTGGGGGTAAACCACTGTTTTGGGTGCACGGCAGAGCTCAGAAGGGAGGGAGCACCATTTGACTTTTTTAGCGCAAAATTGGCTGTCGTGTTTGGAGACCCCCTGATGTACCTAAACAGTGGAAACCCCCAAATTATAACTCCAACCCTAAGGCTAGGTTCACATTGCGTCAAGTACATGGCGTTAAACGGATCCGTTAAACGCACGTACAGAAAAGGATCAAATTTGTAGAAAAATCGGCTTCACGTTAACGCTTGCGTTAACGCTTTTGACAGCGTTTTTCTCATTTTGATGTCCGTTCGCGATGTATCCGTTTGTCTGCGTTTGTCACTGTCAATAAAGTTTTTTTTTTTTTTTTCTCCTTTTGTCCTCGTCGGGGTGTAGGTGCAGACTCATTCTCCATTTTGAAAGCATTGAGTGAACTTCTGCTAGCAAGATGTTTGTGTCTGAGCTGGTTCGATTTCGCTTGATGCGGTTGCGACTTCGCCAGAGAAAGCGTAGTTCACAAAGGAGATATTGGATCCACGAAGTGAATTTCTTGCGGAGTACTTATGGTGCCTTTCACACCCTGTATCTTCAGCTTCGGGATCACCCTTCAAAATTCCAACGCTATCTACGGATGTCCATTGAGACCTTTGATGTTCTGCTTTCACATGTGAAGGATGAGATACATCATCAGCGCAGCACTTTCCGTGAAAGCATCTGTGCGGAGGAACGATTAGTAGTGACTGTGAGGTAATTATAAAAATTTTTCTCATTCTATTGACAAAGACTAGATCTAGGTATCGTGGGGCATAATGGTCATTTAGCAATTGTATATTCTATTTATGTAGCCTTTTAGTTGTCCTTAAAAATCCTAAACATTTTTTTTTTTTTTCTTTTTCAATGCCGACAGATATCTGGCTACCGGAGAATCTTTTGCGTCACTGCATTACCAATTTAGACTGGGGAAGTCAACAATTTGCCAACTGGTTCGGGAAACTTGTGATGCCATTTGGAACAACTTGCAACCACTTGTGCTACCAACCCCAACATCAGAAATGTGGCTAGCGATTTCCCAACAGTTCGAGGATGTGGCTAATTTCCCCAATTGTATTGGTGCCGTGGACGGCAAGCACATACGGATTCAGAAACCAGCGCATAGTGGGTCCCTGTACTATAATTATAAAAAATACTTCTCGATAATCTTGATGGCTATTGCGGATGCAAGATACCGGTTTGTAGCTGTGGATATTGGTCCGTATGGCCGTACTAACGATTCAAGAGTCTTCAGAGACTCCAACATGGGGAGATGTTTGTATAACAACAATTTTAACTTGCCCTCATCACGACCTCTACCGGGGACCGAAGACCCAAGTTTGCCCTTTGTTTTAGTTGGTGATGAGGCATTCCAACTTGGGCAAAATCTCCTCAAACCGTACTCAAGCCGCAGTCTGAACTCCACCAAGCGCATTTTTAATTATCGCTTGAGCCGGGCAAGACGTTATGTGGAGTGCGCCTTTGGGATTTTGACATTAAAATGGCGAATTCTACTAACGTGCATGCAACTGCAACCAGAAAATGTGGACCGTGTTGTGAAGGCATGCATCTGTCTGCATAATTTTGTGGCCAGACATGAACCCCAGGTGGTTGACCCCGATGAATGTGAGTCGAACCTCATGAGCATTGAATCTACTGCTGTTCGGTCTGCAGCACAAATAATGAGGATCCGTGACCAATTTGCACAGTACTTCATACATGAGGGGCATGTTCCATGGCAAGACAGACACGTGTAAAATTTATTTCAAGTCTGAAGCTGTGTCCTGATGTGTTTTTTGTTTTTTGGTTTTTTTTTATTTCCCATATGTCTTGTAAAATATGTCTTGTAAAATGTTACATTACTGTTATGTTGTGTTCACAGTCATACAAGAATCAGATTTTAAACAGTTTACTTAAGTTTCTGAATTTTTATGAAAGAACAGTTGTGAACTTGTTACATATGATATCCCATAGGGATGTAAAAAAACACACACGAAATTGGGTGGTAAAAAAACAATAAACCAAAGAACGTGAAACACAGTTTGCACCTGGCTGGGGACACTGAGCTGTACTACAGACTCTGGTATTGCGCGGGCGTATTGTCTGCCCAGGTGTATGATGGACTGCTACTTTGTCTCTGATGTTCCATGCTCGTTTCACACCGGGCTCTATATTGAGGGTTGTAGGCCGGCATGTCTATGCTTCTGGTTCTCGATGGAGCTGGCTCCTGGGGTCCCACAAATTCCTCAAGAAGGTCATTCAGTCTTTGCCGAAACAAAAGGTTTCTGTGTGCCGGGATATTTTGTGCTACGGGAACATAGGACAAAAAAAGTAGCTTCCACTCATTTGCAGAATATACAGACTCGCGAGATTGTAAGTCGGTAATTTCCCGCCTCAGGTCTTTCAGTTCACTCCGACACATGTCCTCAACCCGCTGAAGTCCATCGACAATAATGGCATCAGCTTCATCTTTTTGTGAAGCTCGCTTGCGTCCACGCACTGATTGCAACCGGGCACTCACACCTGAAGCCACAGTGCTTCTCTCCCCAGATCGTGGCTCGCTGATGACAGAGACGTCTTCAGTGCCCGTCTGCTGACTTGGTTCCAGTGGAGATGGCTCCAGTTCTTCTGCCTGTCTAGGCGCGGCGGTACTGCATATCGTGCTGGAACCAAAAAAAAATATATATTTAGCTTTAATTTTTAAACAATTTTGTCTCGCACGCAGACTAATTTGTACTTACGAGCGCTGAGACACTGTTTTTTGAAGAAAGAGCAATTGCTCGTAATGCACATACGGGGTCACCCGTTTGGCACCTGATCCACTTGGTGGATTTTGACTATTCCGGTAGTCACGGACAAAGCGGTCCCTTATTGATTTCCAACGGGTATGGACCGCATCCGCTGTAATTTTTAAAAAAAGGTAAAAAATATATATATATATATATATTAGTAGACAGTTCTTATTTTGATAGTTTAAAAATTGTGTATAGTTAGTTAAGATAGTTGATATATAGCTAGTAGATAGATAGTTGATAGATAGTAATTATAGATGATAGAGATATAGTTTAGTGTATAGGTAGTTGATAGTTCAGAGATAGATAGTAGACAATTTAACATCACCAATATTTACCAATTTTTTTCTTTGAGGTTGACGACTTCTCCATGTATCGGGGATCGAAGTGAGAGATAATTTGATCCCACAACTTCCGGTTCTTTACTATGTCATGGTGGGAGCTGTCGCTTTGGTCCCATATTGAGGGGTTGGCTTCCACAAGGTTGATCAGTGTCTCATTGTGAATGGTCAACGGCTCTTCGTCAACCACAATCCTTTTTTTTTTTTGGCTCGCTGACTTGGACTATGTAAACACAAAGCGTAATGTTGAAAGGTTCAATTATAGATAGATACAGAGATAGATAGATACAGAGATAGATAGATACAGAGATAGATAGATACATAGATAGATACATAGATAGATAGATAGATAGATACATAGATAGATACAGCGAAAGATAGAGAGAGAGAGAGAGAGATAGTGGATAGATAGTTTATAGATATAGCAGATAGAAAGTGAATAGATAGATTGTAGATACATTTCTAGTTTTATATTTACCACTGGCAGTTGTGGAGACGACAGACGGCGAGGAACCTTCTTCCTCTTGTGTCCTCCGTGTGCCACAACCTATTGTGTATGTAAATGGAAAAAAAAATTACATTTCTTTGATCAATAAATTTATGTTTGCAAAACTTAAAAATGTCTGCTATGTACCTTTGTTGGTTTTGCCTGTTTTTTTTGGGGGGGCCTAGCAGCCTCGGGCTCCGAAGACTCCTATTTGCAATAGAAACATGATTATACATATATATATAGCTTAATACACTGAATTTTCACACAAATTTTAGTGGTTTTTTAAAGTGCAAGCCTACCGACTGAGAAGAAAAAACCGCAGACACGCTGCTGCTGCTGCTGCTGCTTCCCTCACTATCCGACATCTGCAACAAAGCAATACATTTTTAGTACACACACATCCGTCGTACAATACAGACTCCCATGATGTATACAGAGATATCTACTATATAATTGTCTAGGGAACTTCCGTCTTTCTGTCCTTCTGTCACGGTATTAATTCGCTGATTGGCCTCGGCAGCTGCCTGTCATGGCTGCCGCGGCCAATCAGCGACGCGCACAGTCAGAAAAAAAAGGGCCGCCCCGCACTCACTGCCCGGCGCCCGCATACACCCCTCTACTCACCGCTCACACAGGGTACTGTGACAAACGTCGCTGTGCAATATACTACGTGACTGGGTTCTGTATACTACGTCGCTGGGTGCTGTATACTACTTCACTGTGCAATACACTACGTGGCTCTGTGATGTATACTACGTCACTGGGCAATATACTACGTAGCTGGGCAATATACTACATGCTACATGGCTGGGCAATATACTACGTGGACATGCATATTCTAGAATACCCAATGCATTATCGGGCCACCATCTAGTATATATATATATATACAAATGTACTTACATTTCCTGTGATCTTTTGCAAGACACTTTTTCTCTGGTGTGCAGCAGGCCTCAGGATGTGCGCTGGGGACAGTAATGGCCGAAATCCTGTTTCCTGTCACATGACCACATGGACATCCCTCAAACGCTATTAAAACGTATGGTTCTTTTTTGAAATTTATCAAGATTTGCATCTGGCTGCGTTTGCAATAGACATCAATGGCAGAATTAACGCTTCCGTTAGTATTGCGTTAGCTTGGCCGGACCCAAAAACGCTGCAAGCCGCGTTCCAAGGTCCGTCAGAAAAAAACGTTATGTGACTAACGCATGCCAAATTTGGCATGCGTCACGAGGCGTCAGACAATGCAAGTCTATGGGCGCGTTAGTATGTGCGTTATATTGCGTTTTCACTACTTAAAAACGTGTCCGTTAGACGGACTCACCTAGCGCAATGTGAACCTAGCCTAACTCCAACACACCCCTAACCCTAATCTCAACCCGATCCATAATCCTAATCACAACCCTAACGATAATCACAACCCTAACCCCAAAACAGCCCTAATCTCAACCCTAACCATAACCCTAATCAAAACCCTAAATCCAACACACCCCTAACCCTAATCCCAACCCTAACCCTAATCCAAACCCTAATCCCAAACATAACCCTAATCCCAACCCTAATCCCAAACGTAACCCTAATCCCAACCCTAATCCAAACCCTAACCCTAATCCCAACTCTAACCCTAACTTTAGCCCCAACCCTAACCCTAACTTTAGCCCCAACCCTAACCATAACTTTAGCCCCCGTCGTCACAAAAAAAGTTCAATGTAACCTTTTTTTTGTACGTCGCGTCCGCCATTTCCGCGCATGCGTGGCCGTAACTCTGCCCCCTCCTCCCCAGGACATAGACTGGGCAGCGGATGCGTTGAAAAACTGCATCCGCTGCCCACGTTGTGCACAATTTTCACAACGTGCGTCGGTACGTCGGGCCGACGCATTGCGACCGCCCCGTACCGACGCAAGTGTGAAAGAAGCCTAAGGCTACTTTCACACTAGCGTCGTACTCGGCCCATCGCAGTGTGTCAGGCCGACGTACCGACGCTAGCGTTGTAAGCGCCGCACAACGGGTGCAGCGGATGCTGTTTTTTCAACGCATCCGCTGCCCCATTGTGAGGTGCGGGGAGGCGGGGGCGGAGTTCCGGCCGCGCATGCGCGGTCGGAAATGGCGGACACGTCGCACAAAAAACTTACATGTAGCTTTTTTTGTGCCGACGGTCCGCCAAAGCACGACGCATCCGTCGCACGACGGATGCGACGTGTGGCAATCCGTCGCAATGCGTCGCTAATGCAAGCCAATGGAGAAAAAACGCATCCTGCAAGCACTTTTGCAGGATGCGTTTTTTCTCCAATGACGCATTGCGACGGAAGCCAAAAAACGCTAGTGTGAAAGTAGCCTAACCCTAACCCTAACCCTAGCCCTAACCCTAACCCTAAATTTAGCCCCAACCCTAACCCTAACCCTAACCCTAGCCCTAACCCTAACCCTAAATTTAGCCCCAACCCTAACCCTAAATTTAGCCCCAACCCTAACCCTAACCCTAACCCTAATTTTAGCCCCAACTCGTCACTCGGCAGGAGAAGACAGAAGAGGACCCAGGGACACCGGGTGAGTATGTTAGGGTCCCCGAATCCCCCTATTTCTCTGTCCTCTGATGTGCGATCACATCAGAGGACAGAGAATTACAGATCGCTTTTTTTTTTTTTTTTGCGGTCGCCGGTAAACTGTTAATTACCGGCGATCGCAAAACAGGGGTCGGTGCAAAACGACCCCGATCATGTTCTTTGGGGTCTCGGCTACCCTCGGCAGCCGAGACCCCAAAGATCTTCCGGGTGCCGGGCGGCGGGCGCACTGCGCGTGCGCCCGCCATTTTTTCCCGGAAAAAAGATGCGGCGCCCATCGGGAGCCACGAGGAGCACCGGGGGAGATAGGTGAGTATTGGAGGGCTATTGGGGGCCATCGGGGACCCTATTTCTCTGTCCTCCGATGTGCGATCACATCGGAGGACAGAGAAATTAAAAGGCAAATCGCGTTTTTTTTTTTTTTGTTGCGACCACTGGTAAATGGGTAATTACCGGCGATCGCAACTCGGGGGTAGGTAAAAACCCCCCGAATCATGTTCTCTGGGGTCTCGGCTACCCTCGGCAACCAAGACCCCAGAAAAAATCTGACTCTGGGGGGCGCTATTCACTTTTTCCACAGCTGTGGAAAAGTACCCTTAGCGGCCGCCATTAAAAGGCGTATCGGCGGTCGTTAAGGGATTAAGACAAATACATATATAACAACAATTAAGACTAAATCCATATAAATACAGTAGTCTGCACCAAGGAGGACAAAAGCTGTTTACCTGATGTGAATAATTGGTCAAAATAAAAAGAGCCAACTTACCCATCAAAGGGGATAAATGATTTGATAAAGCAATCCGCGAAACGCACGTCAGGGGCCTCCCTGGGGCGTAGGCTTGGTCTGGACTTATGATGGGTAAGCTTGCTGATGAACGGACACTACACTTGTGAAGCGGTCACTATGTATGGACTTAGGTCCTTTGATCACTGACTCTCTTAGTACTTACGGAGTGGCTGCAATACTTATTATAGTGGTTTTCTTACCCTAGTCTTTTTACTTTGACCAGTTATTCACCCCAGGTATACAGCTTTTGTCCTCCATGGTGCAGACTACTGTATTTATATGGATTTAGTCTTAATTGTTGTTATATATGTATTTCTCTTAATAAAGGAATTTTTTGGTACTTTTGGATCCATATTGTGGATTGCAGTTACTACGGTTCTGTGTAAGTTTTAAATGTTGTATTTTGGAGTATTCCACATTAATAATTCTTATATATTTGGTAGGGGGAGCTTGATTGTACCATGCTCTTAGCCCCATTATTTCAAAGGTGTTTTTGGATTATTGTGTCAATGTTTTAAAAAATGTATAGTAAAAGGAATATCTCAAATTGAATGGACATGGTAATATAAAAGTAAAAAAAAATCATACCATGGCTAAGAATGTGGGAGTAGTTAAAAGCAGCAACACCTTCTCCTCCACCACCATAACAGCTGATCTGTTAAATTACGGACATTGAATTAATGACACCTCTCTATCTGTTCTGCCCCTTAGTCCCCTAATACACAGAACTCTGGGGCTTTGGAAGATATATCACAACAGCAACTTCTTCCACTTGATTTATTGGATAAGATGAAAAGTCAACCTAAGGGGTCTGTAGTCTGTATTCTGTGGCCTGTGTTTTACTTTGGGGTCTTTATTCATGTAAAAATAAGATTGATTTATCTATTCGAGGGACTGCAATCTGTGGCCTTATCTGAAATATATATTTATTCTGGATTTTGTATTTATTTGAATTTGGTCTGATTTGTTTAACTTTTTGTAGGCTCTATATCTATTTTGGGGTCAGGGCCTGTAATTTTTGTGTTATCTGTTTTAATTATGGGATGCTTTTATACAACGGTTTGTACCCTGCAATCTGCTCCGAGGTAAGTACAGTATTCATTGGTGTCTGTATTTACCGTATTATTCGGCTTATAAGACGCACTTTTTTCCCCAAATTTGAGGGGAAAATGGGGATGCATCTAATAATGTGAATATACCTTACCAGCCGCAGTGGAGCAGGGTCCCAGGGTCACTGCTGGAGGAGGCAAGAGTGGAGCGTTGCAGCAGGCCGGAGGCTGGGATGAGGGGGTGTTCGGATGTGCAACGCTGCGGGTGTTCGGTGGTGCAGGGGCTCCGCCGACATTTTGTGAAAGCCCAGAGCCCTCCCACTTCCATGGTTTACTATGCGGTGGACTACAGGAAAATGGCTGCATGCGCTGATGGGGATCTCGGAACCAAGATATCGGGAGGTGAGGTCTCGGCCCAAGATCTCCATCTGCGCATGCGCCGCATTTTCCCAGGGTCCACTGTATAGTAAACCATGGAAGTGCAGGGGCTCCTGGCTTTCACAAAATGTCAGTGGAGCCTCCGCACCACAGCATTGCACATCCGAACACCGCTTTCTCCCAGTCTGGGGTCCGCAGCATTGCCCCACTCCTGCCTCCACCAACAGTGACCCTGGGACCTTGCTTCACCGTAGCCGCCATCCCTTTATTCTTCACAAATACTTTTCTAACTTGTGCCGGTATATCACATAAAGCCCCAATAAAAGAGATTCACGTTTGTGGGTGTAACGCAGACATTTTTTTGAAAATTTCACTGAATGCACTGTTTTGAACTTCGAGATCAATATTAATTAGAATGTATAATTAAGATGTATAGTCTGTGGTCTGACTATATTTATGAGGTTTAGTGTCTTCATTGTTTAAGGGTCTCTGGGGGTTCCTATTTACATTTTGATGCATCTCACTGTTGTCTGATTTCAGTTCTGTATTTATTTGAGGGTCCCAATTATGCATTTGTTAGAGTGCAATATGTGTGTTCATTGAGATCTGTATTTTTTTGGGAGACAGCATGGCAGTTTTATAAAAGCTATCATGAATCACAAAGTGGCACACACAGCGCAAATGCTCTATAAATTAACCATACACGGTATGTGCCAATACTGGTATAAAATGTGCTAAAAAGTGCCTGAAGCTTCATATATTGTGGCCTTGTTTGGCGTGTATATGTTGATTGGATTTGTTAGATAGCTTCTATAAGTACTGCTGCAGACATTAGATATTTAAACAACTAAGCATCCCACAACAAAAATTATAATACTTGTCGTAGGATATGAAGAGATTCCACCAACATATATTAAAAATATATTTTTATTAAACAAATCCATAAAATGACATAATGAGTAAAATGACAGGGGAAAAAAACTCCAAGTTGAGACACAGAATATCCTTCAAAAATCATCTATAGATTCAAAAGCATGAATGAGCCAAGGGTATTAATAACTAAAGTACAAGCGCTATATTATTAGAAGGGTATAATTACCATATATACTCGAATATAAGCTAACCCGAATATAAGCCAAGGCTCCTAATTTTACAACAAAAAACTGGGAAAACTTATTGACTCGAGTATAAACCTAGTATTCATGGCCCCCTTATCTCTATCCTGGTATGCATGACCCTGCATTCTCTATCCTGGTATGCATGTGTGACGCCCCAGGGTCCTGGTTGTCACAGTGGCATTACTTTCCTCATGGGGAGAGTGACTTGGAAGCGATAGAGGATTCCTTTTTGACAGGTAATCAGCACATACAACACCATTCTGCCTCCAGGCCAGAAAGGGGAGCTTTACACCCGACTTCAGGGGATCTGCTCTCTCTGGACGGGAGGAGGAGTTAGTTGCTAGGCAGTTGCTAGGCAGTAAGGAAGATTTATACAGTTGGTGTTGGACAGCAGACTGGAGCAGTCTGAGGCAGAAGGACGTGTGAGGGGCCGTACAGCCTGAGGTGCTGTAGCTCCTAGATAGCGAAATACAGAAGGAAGAACAACCTTTAGCTAACATGCCAGAGAGCGAAGCACAGGAGAGTGACAACAAGGGAAAATAGCTGAGACTGAGCTACCTCCCTGATAGAGTGCAGATGCCTGTAACTGGAATACCGAGGTTGTGTCATACTCTAGGAGGCACAGCAGAAACCGGTAGGACAGCTAGACTACACGTAACCTGTCTGCCCTAATACCCAGGAGACACAGTGACATATAGAGCCCGGGTCATGATAGAGAACCTGTAAAAAGGCTCGAGTCCCCTGTCATATGGGTTTGTGTCCCACTTCAACAAAGAACAGAGAGAACTGAGAGGACCTTGCTAAGAAGCCATAGGCAGTAAGGGACGAAAATACCACTGCGCTAAGTGGAAGGCTTTTACGTCCACCTGATAAAGCTGGACTCTGAACTCACTTCCAAGCCGGCAGGACCCTGCCTGTACCTGTGATTTGGTGCCCTGGACTGTGGCTACCTGCTATCATCAGTAAACCAGGTAAAAAGACTGCACAACTGTGTCCTTCATTCTTTACTGCACCACTCTCCATCTTCCATCTATTCACTGGGAGCCCAGGGGACCTACTTCACCTGTGAGAAGTTATACCATCTGGCTGCCATAACATCACCCCAGAGGACCTCGTTAAGCAGCATTGGTCATCCCTGACCAAATACCACAGGTGGCGTCACAAACATTATTTTGAAAAAAAAAAAAACCCTTTAAAGACTGTCCCTTTAACATGGGCGCCCAGGGCCATGGACCGGGTCACTGCTGCCATGACACATCCCTTTAAGTAATTGACCCAGTATCGAGTACCCCACGGCCCTGTCGGGCAACTCACATGACCCCTCATCCCTATCCTGGTATACATGGCATCCTCATCCCTATACTGGTAAGCATGGTCCCCTCATCCCCATCCTGGTATGCAATGCCCCCTCACCTCTATCCTGGTATGCATGGTCCCTTTATCCCTATACTGGTATGCATGGCTCCTCATCCCTATCCTGGTGTACATGCTCTTCTCATCCCTATCCTGGTATGCACAGTTCTCTCATCTCTATACTGGCATGCATCGCTCCTCATCCCAATCCTATGCATGGCCTCCTCATGCCTATCCTGGTATGCATGGTGCCCCTCATCCTTATCCTGGCATACATAGCCCCCTCATCGCTATCCTAGTATGAATGGACCCCTCATCCCTATTCTGGTATGAATGGCTACTCATCTCTATCCTGGTTTGCATGTCTGTTGTGTATCCGCTTTTTGGGCTCCCCTGGTGGTTGCTGGTGGTACTGGTGACTTGTTTGCACTTTGCTTCTTCTGTTCACCTGCTTCCATCAGTGTTTGGGAGTTTCCTATTTAGCCTTGCTCTCCAGTCATTTCTTGCCGGTCATCATTGTAACCAGAGCCTTCGGTTGCATCTTCCTGCTACTAGTCTGCTGATCAGCTAAGTGGACTTTGTCCTTTTGATTTGTACCTTTTGTCCAGTTTGCAGTTTTTGTAATTCTCTGTAGCTGGAAGCTCTTGCGGGCTGAAATTGCCACTCCTGTGTCATGAGTTGACACAGGAGTCTTAAAGTAATTTCAGGATGGTTTTTGAAAGGGTTTTCAGTTGACCGTGAAGTCCTCTTTTGTATCCTTCTGCTATCTAGTAAGTGGACCTCTCTTTGCTAAATCTACTTTCATACTGTGTATGTCTTTTCCTCTTAATTCACCGTTATTACATGTGGGGGGCTGCTATCATCTTTTGGGGTATTTCCCTAGAGGTAAGCCAGGTCTGTTTCTTCCTCTACCAGGCATAGTTAGTCCTCCGGCTGGCGCGTGGCATATAGGAAGCCGTAGGTATGCTCCCTGGCTACTGTTAGTTGTGTGGTAGATTTAGCTCACGGTCAACTCGAGTTTCCATCACCCGAGAGCTCGTTCGTTACTTATGTGTTTTTTACGTTCCCTTGCCATTGGGAACCATGACAGTATGACCGGCCTACAAAGTGTTAATTGTTTGGGCTGAAGCAGGAGAAAAAGAAGTGTTGAAGGGAAATTTTTTTTTTTTCTTTACCTCAGAGTTTTGCTGCCTAGCCCTTAATTGCTGTCTAGCTGCTTCTTACCTCCTCTTAACCCTTGAATGGCTCTGACCTTAGCTGTTTAACATGGATGTCCAGAGTTTGGCTGCAGGTTTAAATAATCTTGCTACGAAGGTTCAAGATTTACAAGATTTTGTTATACATGCTCCTATTTCTGAACCTAAAATCCCTACACCAGAGGTGTTTTCCGGAGATAGATCTCGGTTTTTGAATTTCAAATATAATTGTAAATTATTCCTTTCTCTCAGACCTCACTCCTCAGGAGATCCTGTCCAGCAGGTTAAGATTGTAATCTCTTTGCTGCGAGGTGACCCTCAAAATTGGGCATTTTCATTGGCACCAGGGGATCCTGCGTTGCTCAACGTGGATGCGTTTTTTCTGGCTTTAGGGTTGCTTTATGAGGAACCTAATTTGGAGATTCAGGCTGAAAAAGCTTTGATAGCCCTATCTCAGGGGCAAGATGAAGCAGAGATATACTGCCAAAAATTTCGTAGGTGGTCTGTGCTTACTCAGTGGAATGAGTGCGCCTTAGCGGCTAATTTCAGAGAGGGCCTTTCTGATGCCGTTAAAGATGTTATGGTCGGGTTCCCTGCGCCTACAGGTCTGAATGAGTCCATGACAATGGCAATTCAGATTGATCGGCGTTTGCGGGAGCGCAAACCCGTGCACCATTTGGCGGTATCTTCTGAAGAGACGCCAGAGAAAATGCAATGTGACAGAGTTATGTCCAGAAGCGAGCGGCAGAATTATAGGCGTAAAAATGGGTTATGCTTCTATTGTGGTGATTCTGCTCATGTTATATCAGCATGCTCTAAGCGTACTAGGAAGGTTGACAAGTCCATTTCAATTGGCACTTTACAGTCCAAATTTATTTTGTCTGTAACCTTGATTTGTTCATTATCAGTTATTACCGTGGATGCCTATGTGGACTCTGGCGCCGCTCTGAGTCTTATGGACTGGTCCTTTGCCAGGCGCTGTGGGTTTGATTTAGAGCCTCTGGAAGTCCCTATACCTCTGAAGGGTATTGATTCTACACCTTTGGCTTGTAATAAACCACAGTTCTGGACGCAAGTGACTATGCGTATGACTCCAGACCATCAGGAGGTGATTCGCTTCCTTGTGTTGTACAATTTACATGATGTTTTGGTGCTTGGATTACCATGGTTACAGTCTCATAACCCAGTCCTTGACTGGAAGGCTATGTCTGTGTTAAGCTGGGGATGTCGGGGGGCTCATGGGGACACTCCTATGGTGTCCATTTCGTCATCTATTCCATCTGAGATTCCGGCATTTTTGTCTGATTATCGTGATATTTTTGAAGAGCCTAAGATTGGTTCACTCCCTCCTCACAGGGATTGTGATTGCGCCATAGATCTGATTCCTGGCAGTAAATTTCCAAAGGGTCATTTGTTTAACCTATCTGTACCTGAACATGCTGCTATGCGCGAGTATATTAAGGAGTCCCTGGAAAAGGGACATATTCGTCCTTCTTCATCACCTTTAGGAGCCGGTTTTTTCTTTGTCTCTAAAAAGGATGGCTCTCTGAGGCCTTGTATTGATTATCGTCTCCTGAATAAAATTACAGTCAAATATCAGTATCCGTTGCCTTTGCTGACTGATTTGTTTGCTCGCATAAGGGGGGCTAAGTGGTTCTCTAAGATTGATCTTCGTGGGGCGTATAATTTGGTGCGAATTAAGCAGGGGGATGAGTGGAAGACCGCATTTAATACGCCTGAGGGCCATTTTGAGTATTTGGTAATGCCTTTCGGCCTTTCTAATGCACCTTCTGTCTTTCAGTCCTTAATGCATGATATTTTCCGTGAATATTTGGATAAATTTATGATTGTGTACTTGGATGATATTTTGATTTTTTCTGATGACTGGGAGTCTCATGTTCAGCAGGTCAGGAGGGTATTTCAGGTTTTGCGGGAGAATTCTTTGTGTGTAAAGGGTTCAAAGTGTGTTTTTGGGGTTCAAAAAATTTCATTTTTGGGGTATATTTTTTCCCCTTCTTCTATTGAGATGGACCCTGTCAAGGTTCGGGCTATTTACGACTGGACGCAGCCTACTTCTCTGAAGAGTCTCCAGAAATTCTTGGGCTTTGCTAATTTTTATCGTCGATTTATAGCTGGTTTTTCTGGCGTTGCTAAACCTCTGACGGATTTGACTAAAGAGGGTGCTGATGTTGCCAATTGGTCCCCTGCTGCCGTGGAGGCCTATCGGGAGCTTAAGCGCCGCTTCTTGTCTGCCCCTGTGTTGCGCCAGCCTGATGTTTCTCTTCCCTTTCAGGTTGAGGTCGATGCTTCCGAGATCGGAGCGGGGGCGGTTTTGTCGCAGAAAAGTTCCGACTGCTCAGTGATGAGACCTTGTGCGTTCTTTTCGCGAAAATTTTCGGCCGCCGAGCGAAACTATGATGTTGGTAATCGGGAGCTTTTGGCCATGAAGTGGGCATTTGAGGAGTGGCGTCATTGGCTTGAGGGTGCCAGACATCAGGTGGTAGTTTTGACTGATCACAAGAATTTAATTTATTTGGAGTCTGCCAGGCGCCTGAATCCTAGACAGGCACGTTGGTCGTTGTTCTTTTCCCGGTTTAATTTTGTGGTCTCGTACTTACCGGGTTCTAGGAATGTGAAAGCAGATGCTCTTTCTAGGAGTTTTGAGCCTGACTCTCCTGGGAATTCTGAACCTGCTGGTGTCCTTAAGGATGGAGTGGTTTTGTCTGCTGTCTCTCCAGATTTGCAACGTGCTTTGCAAGAATTTCAGGCGGATAGACCTGATCGTTGTCCGTCTGGTAGACTGTTTGTTCCTGACGAATGGACCACTAGAGTCATCTCGGAAGTTCATTCTTCTACTCTGGCAGGTCATCCGGGAATTTTTGGCACCAGAGATTTGGTGGCTAGATCCTTCTGGTGGCCTTCCCTGTCTCGAGATGTGCGTGTTTTTGTGCAGTCTTGCGATGTGTGTGCTCGGGCCAAGCCTTGTTGTTCTAGGGCTAGTGGGTTGTTGTTGCCCTTGCCTATTCCGAAGAGGCCTTGGACGCACATCTCTATGGACTTTATCTCGGATCTCCCTGTTTTTCAGAAGATGTCTGTCATCTGGGTGGTGTGTGACCGTTTTTCTAAAATGGTTCATTTGGTGCCATTGCCTAAGTTGCCTTCCTCATCTGAGTTGGTCCCTCTGTTTTTTCAAAATGTGGTTCGCTTGCATGGTATTCCAGAAAACATCGTTTCTGACAGGGGTACCCAGTTCGTGTCTAGATTTTGGCGGGCAGTCTGTGCCAGGTTGGGCATTGATTTGTCCTTTTCGTCTGCATTCCATCCTCAGACCAATGGCCAGACGGAGCGAACTAATCAAACTTTGGAGACTTATTTGAGGTGTTTTGTGTCTGCGGATCAGGATGATTGGGTTGCCTTTCTGCCGTTGGCGGAGTTTGCTCTTAATAATCGGGCTAGTTCTGCCACTTTGGTTTCTCCTTTCTTTTGCAATTCAGGGTTTCATCCGCGTTTTTCATCTGGTCAGGTTGAATCTTCGGATTGTCCTGGAGTGGATGCGGTGGTGGATCGGTTGCATCGGATTTGGGGACAAGTGGTGGATAATTTGGAATTGTCCCAGGAGAGGACTCAGCAGTTTGCTAACCGTCGTCGTCGTGTTGGTCCCCACCTTCGCGTTGGGGACTTGGTGTGGTTGTCTTCCCGTTTTGTCCCTATGAGGGTTTCTTCTCCCAAATTTAAGCCTCGGTTCATCGGTCCTTATAGGATTTTGGAGATTCTTAACCCTGTTTCCTTTCGTTTGGACCTCCCGGCATCTTTCGCTATCCATAATGTGTTCCATCGGTCGTTGTTGCGGAGATATGAGGTACCGGTGGTTCCTTCTACTGAACCTCCTGCTCCTGTGCTGGTGGAGGGTGAATTGGAGTACATCGTGGAGAAGATCTTGGACTCCCGTATTTCCAGACGGAGACTTCAATATCTGGTTAAATGGAAAGGCTATGGTCAGGAAGATAATTCTTGGGTAACTGCCTCTGATGTTCATGCCTCGGATTTGGTTCGTGCCTTTCATAGGGCTCATCCAGATCGCCCTGGCGGTTCTTGTGAGGGTTCGGTGCCCCCTCCTTAAGGGGAGGGTACTGTTGTGTATCCGCTTTTTGGGCTCCCCTGGTGGTTGCTGGTGGTACTGGTGACTTGTTTGCACTTTGCTTCTTCTGTTCACCTGCTTCCATCAGTGTTTGGGAGTTTCCTATTTAGCCTTGCTCTCCAGTCATTTCCTTGCCGGTCATCATTGTAACCAGAGCCTTCGGTTGCATGTTCCTGCTACTAGTCTGCTGATCAGCTAAGTGGACTTTGTCCTTTTGATTTGTACCTTTTGTCCAGTTTGCAGTTTTTGTAATTCTCTGTAGCTGGAAGCTCTTGCGGGCTGAAATTGCCACTCCTGTGTCATGAGTTGACACAGGAGTCTTAAAGTAATTTCAGGATGGTTTTTGAAAGGGTTTTCAGTTGACCGTGAAGTCCTCTTTTGTATCCTTCTGCTATCTAGTAAGTGGACCTCTCTTTGCTAAACCTACTTTCATACTGTGTATGTCTTTTCCTCTTAATTCACCGTTATTACATGTGGGGGGCTGCTATCATCTTTTGGGGTATTTCCCTAGAGGTAAGCCAGGTCTGTTTCTTCCTCTACCAGGCGTAGTTAGTCCTCCGGCTGGCGCGTGGCATATAGGAAGCCGTAGGTATGCTCCCTGGCTACTGTTAGTTGTGTGGTAGATTTAGCTCACGGTCAACTCGAGTTTCCATCACCCGAGAGCTCGTTCGTTACTTATGTGTTTTTTACGTTCCCTTGCCATTGGGAACCATGACACATGTCCCCCTCATCCCTATCCAAGTTTGCATGGCCCCCATCAGAAAAACATAAAAAAATAAACCATCCTACTTACCTTCCCTGCACTCCCTCGCAACATCTTGTTCTGATGCCAGCAGCTGCAACAGCTGGTCGATCACGTGTGCCCACTACTAATGAAATGAATATTCACTGCACTCCACACTCATGGGATTGGAGAGCAGTGAATATTCATTTCGAAGCTGGTGGCTGTGACTACTGTGCCCGCTATTAAAGAGAAATGAATATTCAATGAGAGTGCAGTGAATATTCATTTCTCTTTAGTAGTAGGCACAGGAGTTAGCCGCAGCAGCCATCTACTGCCTCCTAAGACCCGCTGCTCTGCCGCTGCTGCTCCCTCAGTCATGTGGGAGCCTCAAGCGAGTATAAGCTGAGGGGGCTTTTTTATCCTAAAAATGTGCTGAAAAACTTGGCTTATACTCGATTATATACAGTATCCACCCAAATGGCTAGATCTTCAATGGTCTCATATGTAGTATTAGCTTCAGGTAGTATACATCAAATCAGTCTACAAAGGGTGTATTACCTAAAATTTTGCGTCACCGAAAAAGGTTCCAGGTTCTAAGTCTCTCAAATCCGACACCATTTCACCTTGCTTTTTCAATGGATGACCCCAGAAGAAGGGATGCAAAAAGGTGTAGGGGTGGAGAGACACAGACCCTGGGACCTTTTCGGTGGCACGTTATTTTCATATGCTGGTACAAGTATTATTAACATTTTTGTCGTGGTTTGTTTGGTTGTTTCATTGTTAGTGAAGTGTCTAGCATTGCATTATTTCATTGGGACTATTGTGATTAATAGACATTAGATATTGCAAGACACTAAGATGTGTTATTTACAGGTCTATTAATACACCCCTGTACATTTGATCTATAAAGGTTATCAGGGACAGATGAATCTAGAATCTTGATACAGTACTGTGATATCACTATAATAATTTTCCTTTAGACTAATTCCTTTAAGGATTTTTGACATTCACCAAAGTGAACTCCAAACGCTTGCAGTAATGTAAAATATGAAAGCCAATGAGTACGCCCCCTTTCCATTTCAATGCCAGCTCTCAGCTGCTGCTCACATCACCGCTGCAGCCAATCACTGAGCGCAGTGGTTCAACGGATGTAGATAGGACAAACCGCTGAGTTCAGTGATTCACTGTTATCGTGATGTCACATATGCAGCCAATACAGAGAGACTGAAGTAATGGTGAAGAACAGGCGCTGGACCTAGGGAGAAGTGGTACTAGTTATTGTTATTTGACATTACTGCAAGCATTTGGGGTTTAGTTTGTTGAAAGTAGAAATCACAATCACAATATGTTTATCATCTAAATTTATTATTTTGAATGTATTAATGCATAAATGTGTTTATTCTGTCCATACAGTTTGGATATATATTAATAAAATAAGTTGTGACTTTCATACAAAGTTAATATTCCTTTTAGAAATTTTTTGGCCGAATAGCTATTGAGTCACATGTAACATTATGAGTTTTCTGTTTGTATGCTGAACATTGCTATTGCTGTCCTTTAGATATTCCAGATGTGCTTGATGGGAAACAAGTCTGGAGAAGTTGCAGCGAATGGTAGCACGTTTAGGACATGCAGACTGCTCACAGTAGGACAAGCAATGTTGAAAAACGGCTCCAAGGACACTCTCATTTATCCTCGAAGAGGCCACTTCATGATGTTTCCCACGTGGAATGCAGATCTCTAGGTTTCATAACATCCGGGACAAAAACGTGACTCTTTTGTTAAAACGATAGACCTCCATTTCAGCCTCCATTGCCATCTTACTTTGCACCATAATAGCCTTTCAGAGCTGGTGTAATAATTATGGGGGATAATTCAGGAGACTCTTTGCGTGGAACAAGACAACAGGACACAGTTTTATAAGTGGAAAAGTTTATATTATCACACGGTGATTCAAACAGGTGCAGAGAGAAAGCAACAAAGAAATAAACACACACCGGCGCTCCCAGGAGAATGAACTAGAAGGCTGCAGGTGCCTAGACAGTAACTGTGCTAACTCTGTCAAATAGCAAAGGAGAGTATAAAATGGATAAAGACACCGCGCCAACTAGATAAAGCAATACATGGGTATAGAAAGTGAGCGTCTACCTGGGCAAGACGTAAAGCACAATAAAAGTATAACCAATATCAGCAAACCAATAGCCAATAACAGAGTGAATGCCTGTTTTATCCAGAATTTCACATAAAGTGCGTGGCTAATGATAATAGAAAAAGCACACTTACTGACTAATGATGTAGCTGCTTGTAAAGGTGATAGTGTGTTCTCAGTAGGGCTGTAGTCGTTCTGACTTTTAGGAATATTAGTCAACCAGACGGGAAGGTGGCAGCTACTTATATCAATAAAACCATTGGAATCCACCGCCTTACGATGGCATTTGGTTAATACCTGGTCCCCTTCAATGAAAATATTCAGGTCCAGGAAATTGACTGTTGTTTTACTAGTGGTTGCTGTAAATTCCAACCCAAAGTCATTGTGGTTGAGGCTGGCAACAAATACATCCAACTCGTATTGGGGGCCATTCCAAATAAACAATACATCGTCTATAAACCGTTTCCACATGACCAACCCAATATTGTGGTTATTAGTAAGTTTTATGTGTAGCTCCTCCCATCTAGCTACATAAAGATTCGCATAGCTGGGAGCAAAGCGAGTACCCATGGCTGTTCCCCATGTTTGAAGATAGAACTGGCCATCATAAACGAAATAGTTGTGTTCCAAGATAAAAAGAATACTCTCAATAATAAATTGAATCTGTGTATCTTTGTAAGTATTCAACTTGTCCAAATAATATTCCGCCGCTTCACATCCTTTAGAGTGATTTATCACTGTGTAGAGTGATTTAATATCAAGTGTCCCAAGGATAAAACCACTCTCCCAGCGTACCTCCTCAAGTAATTGTAGCACATGGCTCGTGTCTTTAAGGTCTTCAGGTCAATTTCCTGGACCTGAATATTTTCATTGAAGGGGACCAGGTATTAACCAAATGCCATCGTAAGGCGGTGGATTCCAATGGTTTTATTGATATAAGTAGCTGCCACCTTCCCGTCTGGTTGACTAATATTCCTAAAAGTCAATTTACTCGACTAAGACGGAATTGCACTAAAATTCAGGATTATGAAACCGAGGCTGATTACCTGACGGGAAAATTCCTGGAAAAAGGTTACCCTATAGATCTCATTATGGCGGCCAACAAGGTGGTATATGAAACATCGAGAGACACTCTTATACACAAAACCATTAGGAATACACCCATTGGAGAGGGTATTGTAGACCAAATTCACCGCCTGCCCATCATTATGCAGTATCATCAGGGGCATAGACAATTTATTAAAATTATACGCAAACATTGGGCAACCCTCCAATTAGATAAGGTGATAGGTGGCCTACTACCTCATAACCCAAGGTTTATTTTTAGGAAAACGCAGACAATTGGGAACATTATAGCCCCAACAACCAGAAAGGGTCCCACTAAAAAAACACACTTAATTAATCCGGGTTTTACACCCTGTGGCACCTGCTCTTGTTGTGTGCGTACAAATTTTAAGAAGAGCAAACAACTAAAATGTTTTAATTCAGACGGCTCTCAGGAATTTTTAATCAAAGACAGCATATCATGCTGGTCTACGGGGGTTATTTATTTGATTAAATGTCCATGTGATAAAATTTACGTAGGCCGGACCAAACGTAGACTTATGGACCGGCTTAAGGAACATTTTAATAATATAGAGAAAGGCTTTGTAGGCCACCCCCTGTCAAGACATTTTACTGAGCACCATGGGAGGTCAAGTAAAGGATCAAGTTTTTGTGGTATTCAGAGGGTACATAAGAATTGGAGGGGAGGTGATTATATTAAGTTAATGTCACGCACTGAATCCAAGTGGATTTTCACGTTAGACAGTCTAGCCCCTAAAGGTTTGAACTGTGAAATCGAGCTATACGCTTTTAGCTAAATCTTGGTTTATAGAGTGTTTTAGCTCCTTCTTTATGATTTATTTTTTCTTCCCCTCCTCTCTCTCCTCTTTCTTTCTCTCTTTTTCCCCCTCCCCCCACCCTACTCTTATTGGGTCCATTTGCTCTATATGGGTCCCTTTTATATTATTATATATCTACACTCACCGGCCACTTTATTAGGTACACCTGTCCAACTTCTTGTTAACACTTAATTTCTAATCAGCCAATCACATGGCGGCAACTCAGTGCATTTAGGCATGTAGACATGGTCAAGACAATCTCCTGCAGTTCAAACCGAGCATCAGTATGGGGAAGAAAGGTGATTTGAGTGCCTTTGAACGTGGCATGGTTGTTGGTGCCAGAAGGGCTGGTCTGAGTATTTCAGAAACTGCTGATCTACTGGGATTTTCACGCACAACCATCTCTAGGGTTTACAGAGAATGGTCCGAAAAAGAAAAAAAATCCAGTGAGCGGCAGTTCTGTGGGCGGAAATGCCTTGTTGATGCCAGAGGTCAGAGGAGAATGGGCAGACTGGTTCGAGCTGATAGAAAGGCAACAGTGACTCAAATCGCCACCCGTTACAACCAAGGTAGGCCTAAGAGCATCTCTGAACGCACAGTGCGTCGAACTTTGAGGCAGATGGGCTACAGCAGCAGAAGACCACACCGGGTACCACTCCTTTCAGCTAAGAACAGGAAACTGAGGCTACAATTTGTACAAGCTCATCGAAATTGGACAGTAGAAGATTGGAAAAACGTTGCTTGGTCTGATGAGTCTCGATTTCTGCTGCGACATTCGGATGGTAGGGTCAGAATTTTGCGTAAACAACATGAAAGCATGGATCCATCCTGCCTTGTATGGAGCATCTTTGGGATGTGCAGCCGACAAATCTGCGGCAACTGTGTGATGCCATCATGTCAATATGGACCAAAATCTCTGAGGAATGCTTCCAGCACCTTGTTGAATCTATGCCACGAAGAATTGAGGCAGTTCTGAAGGCAAAAGGGGGTCCAACCCGTTACTAGCATGGTGTACCTAATAAAGTGGCCGGTGAGTGTATATTTTTATATATTTATATGCATTTTCTATTTTTATAACTTGTAGTGGTATATTTTACACTTTACACTATTTAATGTTTTATTCCTTTTATTTGTAGGGTGGTTTCTGCCCGTGCTTTTATGTTTGTCATATGTGTCAATAGACAATTAAATAAAGGTTATTTTATATATTTAATATAGATCACTTTGGCTAGGATAAATCCCGGTTCTATCTTGCACATTGCATAGTTAAATTCTTACTCATCACCCCTCTTCACGTAACTAGTGGCCCAATAGTGCTGCAGTGTTCCAGTTGCCGGCGCATTATGTGGGCATATGGGGCTTTATAAGGACTATGAGACCGCCAGTATCCTCATCCCTGACGAAGAAGGTCCGGAGACCTTCGAAACGCGTACGCAATTGTGGTCCTGTGCGGCATCCGTCCTTTGCTTTTTGTTTTGGTGACGTCACCTTTACCACGCCCCCTTTTTTCACCGCTCCGTGCACCAGCTTTCTTTGGCCCACGTGTGCCGGTCAGCGGTGCTTCCGACGTGCGCGGCTGGCACACACTCACCAGTGAGGACGCTCCCTACACCACCAGGTGCTTGTGCCGCCCCACGCTGCTACCTTGGACATTGCTACTCTGGACATTGTACCACTACTTCTCTGGGCCGCTGGCGATCCTGTCCCTACACCTATTAGAACGACTACAGCCCTACTGAGAACACACTATCACCTTTACAAGCAGCTACATCATTAGTCAGTGTTGAGTCCTCTTCCGTCCCTGGCTTCCTGGATGTAGGGATCCAAGTAAATGACACGCAGCACAAAGGTTGTGTGGTCATAAACAGGGTTAGCCCTGGAGCACGCCTGCCTCACTGGGCGCTGCCCCTTCTTTATATAGTAAAAAGTTAGGCATTTTACAGACATGCGCACAAGCGCTCATATTTCACAATCACTTACAAAGCAAATCTATTCTAGTGAAAAGTTACAATATCTGGTATGTGGATGAAAGGCTACAATTTCAAGGAGAAATGCGCGCGTGATTACTTTCCATAAAAGGAAATGTCAAGTTTGCTCAAATTTCTTGTTGTAAACCAGATTTCTCAGGAGGAAGACAAGATGGATTCTTTGGTTCAGTCTGATCTCCACAGTCAGTAAGTGTGCTTTTTCTATTAACATTAGCCACGCACTTTATGTGAAATTCTGGATAAAACAGGCATTCACTCTGTTATTGGCTATTGGTTTGCTGATATTGGTTATACTTTTATTGTGCTTTACGTCTTGCCCAGGTAGAGGTGCAGAGAGCAACTCAAGTCCACAACACTTGGTGCAAATAATAAACGCAGCTTAGCAGTCAATAGGAAACTTCAGAGGTAGATGCAAACAAACAGAAAGTCTATGGAGCACAGTTATTCTTGAGGAAACTTGAATAGATCCTTGACATAGTCCAGACACAGATAGATATGCTATAAGGCAGTTCAAATCATAACTTAGCTCAACCAGGGAGGCCTGGTTAACAGTCTCAGGTTGTGCAGAGCAGCAAACAGCTTACATGTCCAGCAAATGCAGATGGAAGTAACACGAGCAGCAGATGAAGGAGGATTACTGGAGACTTGTGTATGCAGCAGGAACTCTGAGCAGAGTGGCAGAATCTCCAACACAGGTTCACAGGAGCAGGTGCAGGTGCAAGGCCAGGGAGTAATCAGGAACTGGATGCAAAGCAAAATAATCTAGCACAGACTGAAGGCTGGGGTGGAGTTTTATAGCAGGAAGACAAGTGCACATGAGATCAAAGACGCCATGTTGGAAAAGGGCAGTAATGCACAATAGGTAAAAAATGTTCAGAGTCCTGACATTACTCCCGCCTTAGAAGCGGCCTCAGGACGATCCTGGACCTGGTTTCTCAGGGAATCTCTGATGAAAGCGAGAAATCTTCTGTTGGGCATTGATTTTTTCCACAGGTTCCCAAGAGTCTTCCTCAGGGGGATATCCCTGCCATCTTATCAGATATTGGAGCCGATTCCTGGGAATCCTGGAATCAATAATTTCCTCCACCACAAATTGTTCTTGCCCATCAATCACCACAGGCTGCAGAGGTGGCACAACACATCCCTGGAAGGTATTAGGAGATACAGGCTTTAGTAAAGATACATGAAAAACTGGGTGTACCTTCATTGTCCTAGTAGCTTCAGCTGGCAGGCCACAGAGCTCACAATACCGTTGATCTTGAAAGGGCCAATGAATTTCTGTCCAAGTTTTTGTGAAGGAACGTTTAACTTCAGATTCTTAGTTGCTAATGTGGCGCCCCTAGGGTTATTTGCCACAAAAATAGTTATTGACACAAAATACAAATATTAAAATAGCAAGACTGCACTACCATCTCCGGCCAGAAGGGGGAGCTCCAGAGACTCCCCTTGATCTATTCTGGTCTGAGAAAAAGTTGGCAGTTGGTTTGAGGAGCTGAAATTTAGAGGTTGTATAACTGAACTCCTAACAGCCCTATGACGGATTATAGGCCCCTAATACCGGTAGTAGGAAAAGAGGAATAGAGAAAAAGGACATTGTGAGAACCGGGTAGTAATAACCTCTACCCAGAATAGGCGCAGAGACGGATACCGGATCCGTGGCTATATTCATTATATATAATACAGCAACCGGAAGGAAGTGAGGTGATATCAGCTTCACCAGGGTAAGATGCAGCAACAGACACAGAGTTCAGCAGTACTCCCAGAGGGGGCAAGCCGACAAAAAGGACTCGGGTTGTCCGTCGAACCAGAGCACAGAAGAGACAGATTGGGTCGGCAGCCAGTTCACAAACAGCAGCAGGGCCATACAGAAACTGCGCATAATAAGAGGTGGAAATCCTGACAGGATCAAAGTAATTCAGAGTGCTCATACAGACTCCGGTGACAGTATTGGTTGCAAATCCCTTTTTGTGGAAGTAAACTGGTTAAACGTTTCAGCGCCTCAGTCTTTCATTTGGACAAAAGCCGTCGATCCAGGATCGGGGTCATCACAGCCGAGAGGACCTGCTGCTGACCAAGTAAGTGTCTGTTCCTTCATGATATCCCTTACACTGTGCATCGCCTGAGGCCACAGCACCTGGTCAAGCCACTAGTGACATCCCCCTAAAGAGACGGACCTCATTGATCTGGTGCTGGGTACCTCGGTCTCCCGGGCGTCACAACTGGCGTCACGAACAGGATTGGGCCAGCCCGAAAAGATGCTGGCTCATTTTGATATGTTCCTCGTGGGTGAAGCTCAGCGTGTCAGTCTCCTGATGATGCAGTTAAGTGTCCACGCTAAGCGAGAAGTCACGGCATGGGCAACTGATCTAAAAGGTACTGTTGAACGCATATTTGCTGGATTAAAAGCTACATTTGAAACCACTACCAGCAGCAAAGCTAAAGTACGATTCTTTAATTGAAAACAAAAAGCTAATGAGGGCGTGAGAGATTTTGCCTTAAACCTGCAGGAAGCCCTTAAATCACTTACACTGGCTGAACCCATTTTTAACACAGGAGCCGATAAACTGCTAAGAGACCAATTTATTGAGGGACTCTACACCCTTCTCACCGGGGGCATGTGAGCATGCTCGTTTTTAAGGACCTTGAATTGACATTTGCCCAATTAAAGGAGAGCGCTATACGTCTCCAGCTGGCAGAGGCACCTCGGGATCAGGATCTCACACAACCCATGGCAGATGCACTTCAGCAACAGGGAATGCCAGTGACATCAGCTACGTCCGGTGCCAGTGCTAAGTCCCTGGGGCCCATTACTAATGAGGCTCTTCAGCAAAAGCTTGACTCTTTAACTGATGTTGTTGCTTCAATGGCAAAAACCATGCAGGAGATGAGAGAACCCAAGATGGAGTTGGCAAACCGTAGAGAGGATGTTCCATGGATGAGGTCCCGGAGATACCCGACAGGGAGAGGACGACCCCGTGACCGCTACCAACCGGATGGACAGCCCATTTGCCGCCGTTGCCAGCAGCCAGGCCACTTCGCACGAAATTGTGATTTAAACGGGAATCCCCTGGGAATGCGGGCCGCTTCGCAGGAATGAATTTTCAAGGCCCAACACCCTGGCATGACAGGTACATCGGAGGACGACCCATCATCCCTATCGTGCTGGACGGAATTCCCCTCAACGCTTTGCTGGATACAGGTTCCCAGATTTCATCTATACCATATATCCTTTATAAGAGGTACTGGGCTGAGGTAGATATTGATAAAGGACCCTCTGATGTTGAACTAGATATATGGGCCAGTAATGGTAAGTTGGTACCGAAACTAGGATTCAGGGAGATGACCATAAAGACTGGTAAAGCAGAATTGAAGAAACAGGGTATAATTGTCGTTGATGTTGACCGACAGAACTGTGAACCAACTGTATTGATAGGAATGAATGTGTTAGAGAACTGCTTTTCCGAAGTTATTTCTGTCTTACAACAAATTGCTGAAACCGCCCGATCCTGCCAGCAGAGAGTTCTCCAGGGGGAAATAAAAGTATTAATGTTAAGGCAACAGATAGAAGTTGCAGGTGGAGAAATCGGCAGTGTGAGGGTGAGTGATCCAACGTCTATTGTAATCCCACCAAAAACAGAAATGCTGGTATGGTGTAGAGCGGCCATTGGTACTAAAGGACGAGATTATCAAGCCTTAATAGAACCAGCGTACACCGACAGCAGACCCACTATACTCACGGCACGAGGGGTGGTCGAGGTACACCGGGGACGGGTGCCGATACGACTTTTGAACTGTGGAGAGGAAGAGGTCACTTTGCCAAGGTACGCTACATTGGCAAAGTTATATACTGTTGACAACAATGCCATCACAACCGTTGAGCCCTTAGAATCGACCTGTCAGGTGGAAAATAACGGCTCAGATGGAGAATCGGAAGATTGGTGCCAACAGCTAGACGTGGGTGTAGATTCAACACCTACCCATCAAAGACAAGGGGTATATAGATTAGTGACGGAATATGAACAGGTCTTCAGTAAACACCCATTGGACTTCGGACGGATAGAAGGGGTGGAACATACAATCCCCACCGGTGACCATCCCCCGATAAAAGAAAGATATAGACCCATACCGCCCACTCACTATCAATGCGCGAAGGACATGCTGAGAGAGATGAAACAGGCCGGGGTAATAAGAGATAGTTGTAGCCCTTGGGCGGCCCCTCTGGTGATTGTCAAAAAAAGGACGGAACCATGAGAATGTGCGTAGACTACCGGTGGATTAATAACATCACCCATAAAGACGCCTATCCCTTGCCTAGGATAGAAGAGTCCTTGACTGCTTTAAAATCTGCTAATTATTTTTCCACCTTAGACTTAACAAGCGGGTATTGGCAAGTCCCTGTGGCTGAGAGAGATAAAGAAAAAACGGCATTCACCACACCAATGGGTCTAAGCGAATTTAATCGCATGCCGTTCGGACTCTGCAACGCATCCGGTACTTTCCAGCGACTGATGGAATGTTGCCTCGGACACAAGAACTTCGAGACCGTCCTCCTGTACCTAGATGATGTGATCGTCTACTCAAAGACTTACGAACAGCACTTAACAGACCTGGCAGAGGTGTTCGAAGCCTTATCCAAGTATGGTATGAAAATCAAACCATCCAAATGTCACCTTCTCAAGCCAAAGGTACAATACTTAGGGCACATCGTGAGTTCGGAGGGAGTAGCACCGGATCCCGAGAAAATAACTGCCATAAGGGATTGGCCAAGACCTACCAACGCAAAAGAAGTGAGGCAATTCTTGGGATTAGTGGGTTACTATCGTAGATTTATAAAAGGATTTACCAAATTGGTAGCGCCCTTGCATGATACTTTGATAGGGCAGACGAAGAAACCTTCAAACCGAAACCCTCCTTTTTAGTGGAACGACGAAAGAGAAGACTCCTTTGAACAACTAAAGAAGGCACTAACCGGAGAAGAAGTTCTGGCGTACCCGGATTACCATCAACCTTTCATCCTCTACACCGATGCCAGTAATGTGGGATTGGGAGCGGTGCTGTCACAAAAGCAAGAAGGTCGGGAGAAAGTCATCGCCTTTGCAAGTAGAAAACTGGCCTACTGAAAGAAATTTTGAAAATTATAGTTCCTTCAAATTGGAGCTACTGGCAGTAGTTTGGGCTGTGACTGAACGTTTCAAACACTATTTGACCGGTGCAGAATTTATTGTCTATACTGACAACAATCCATTGACCCACCTAGACACGGCTAAATTAGGTGCGTTAGAACAGCGATGGATAGCCCGGTTATCTAATTGCAACTTTGTGATCAAGTATCGAGCAGGTCGCAAGAATGGAAATGCCAATGCCCTATCCCGGATGCCACACTTGAGAGATGTAGAAGAAGAAACGGGGGAGCTTGAAGAAATTGAACTACCAGCCTTTCATCAGCCCAAGGCAAAACATCATCAGTCAAATACCTATCAGAAACAACAAGAAGTGAATTTTAATCCGTTAGCACACCATAGATGGGCTGACACCCAAGATAGCAATCCGGCTGTGAAGATAGTGAAGGAACTATTGACTGAGCAAAGTGCATATCCCGATGAGGATGCCCCAGAAGAGACGCATCAACTCTGGAAAGAGAGAGGCAAAATGTTCCTGTATCAAGGGAAACTCTGTAGAAGATACATCAATCCGAAAACACATGAATTGGTTTGGCAGATTATCGTGCCTAAACAAGATGTGAGGATGGTCCTCGAGGCTTACCACAATGGTGCTGGTCACTTTGGTTGGAAAAAGCTAGAAGTACTTCTGAGAGAAAGATTTTATTGGGTCGGGATGAGAAAATCAATCGAACAGTGGTGTAGAAACTGTGGCCCGTGCAACCTCAGAAGGAACGATCAAAAGAGCCAAAGAGCACCACTGCAGCCCATAATCACCAAACAACCACTTGAACTGGTAGCCATGGACCACGTGAAGTTGACACCGAGCCGGTCCAGTTACGTCTATGCCTTGACCATCGTAGATCATTATTCGCGCTTCTTGGTAGTAGTACCTGTAAAAGATCTGACTGCAAAAACAGCAGCCAAAGCGTTCCAAATGTACTTTTGTAGACCCCATGGATATCCAGAACAGGTTCTCACTGACCAGGGTACAGCCTTTGAATCAGAGATCTTCAGAGAATTCTGTAATATGTATGGTTGCAAAAAGATCCGGACGACGGCCTATCATCCGCAAACAAACGGCTTATGTGAGAAGATGAACCATATTGTGATAGACCTACTAAAGACTTTACCTGAAATGGAAAGGAATCAATGGCCAGAGAAATTGCCTGACTTGGTGGATCTGTATAATCATGTCCCGGTGAGCTCTACCAACTGTACCCCAGCTTATCTTATGCGTGCAAGACCCGGCCAATTACCAATCGATCTAGAAATGGAAATTCTGAAACCAGACGCAGAAGTTCAAGACTCCAATTGGGATGTCGTACGGCAAAAGCAGTATCGCCAAGTGCAAGAGAGTGTGGAAAGAAGCCTCAAGCAAACCAGAGAAAGACAAGAGCGAACTTTCAACCAGAATGCTCTAGCAACTCCATTAAGACCGGGTGACCAAGTACTCAAGAGGAATCGTCGAACCAATAAACTGGATAATCAATGGGAAGCCGTACCCTACACAGTTTTACCAACAAGAATGGATAATCCTAAAATGTGTCTCATTAGCAAAAACGGAGGTTTAACATCTGTACTAGTGTCAAGAGACAATCTTAAATTATATCCGGAAACATTGAAAGAGCCAGAAGTTGTCCAGCCAGAATCAGAAGTTATTCAACCTATACAGGTTCAACCAGTAAACGAAAAAGAGGAGGAAATGTATCACACCTGTATAGGAGACTTTCCCAAAACCCTACTAACATACCATGGTGCAGTAGTGGTTCCCATGGTGGCCTTTTATCCAACACCGAACCCAATATTAGAAGTCCCAAGACAGGAAGAGGCTGACCCCGTACTACAAGAGGTTCCAGGTCAGGAAGAACAGATTCCTGATCAGAGTGATCCCATTCACGGTGGACTTGCCAACCCCATAGTGGCGGAATTATCTTTAGCAGAGAGGACAGATACTATAACCGCAGTAGACAGTAGTACACCACATAAAGAGACACCGCTATTACGTAGATCTCAGCGTAGTACCTAGGGTCAATTACCGGCCAGGTATGCGGATTACCAACTATAAGACTACAGTCATTGTTATCGTTCTGTAACGTTTAAGCCCAGTACCTACAGAGACTTACCTGTATGAACTGCTTGCATATTCTTGAACTTTTTATCAGCCCGGAAACACTAAATCAAAGCTCCGGAAAGACTGCTTGGTGAACTTTGCTTCCTAGTACCTTCAAGGATAGAACTGTATTAATGGACGCTATTTGAAGTGACTTTTTACAGAATTCCATTTTTATTTTTATTTTTTTTTGAGTGGTTTTTGTAACTTTTCATTTTTAAGACTCTGTATACAGGTCCTTCTCAAAAAATTAGCGTATAGTGTTAAATTTCATTATTTACCATAATGTAATGATTACAATTAAACTTTCATATACTATAGATTCATTATCCACCAACTGAAATTTGTCAGGTCTTTTATTGTTTTAATACTGATGATTTTGGCATACAACTCCTGATAACCCAAAAAACCTGTCTCAATAAATTAGCATATCAAGAGAAGGTTCTCTAAATGACCTATTACCCTAATCTTCTGAATCAACTAATTAACTCTAAACACATGCAAAAGATACCTGAGGCTTTTAAAAACTCCCTGCCTGGTTCATTACTCAAAACCCCCATCATGGGTAAGACTAGCGACCTGACAGATGTCAAGAAGGCCATCATTGACACCCTCAAGCAAGAGGGTAAGACCCAGAAAGAAATTTCTCAACAAATAGGCTGTTCCCAGAGTGCTGTATCAAGGCACCTCAATGGTAAGTCTGTTGGAAGGAAACAATGTGGCAGAAAACGCTGTACAACGAAAAGAGGTGACCGGAACCTGAGGAAGCAGTGGACTGAGTCTGGTGTGGAAACATCCAGAGCCACCGTGCACAGGCGTGTGCAGGAAATGGGCTACAGGTGCCGCATTCCCCAGGTAAAGCCACTTTTGAACCATAAACAGCGGCAGAAGCGCCTGACCTGGGCTACAGAGAAGCAGCACTGGACTGTTGCTAAGTGGTCCCAAGTACTTTTTTCTGATTGAAGCAAATTTTGCATGTCATTCGGAAATCAAGGTGCCAGAGTCTGGAGGAAGACTGGGGAGAAGGAAATGCCAAAATGCCTGAAGTCCAGTGTCAAGTACCCACAGTCAGTGATGGTGTGGGATGCCATGTCAGCTGCTGGTGTTGGTCCACTGTGTTTCATCAAGGGCAGGGTCAATGCAGCTAGCTATCAGGAGATTTTGGAGCACTTCATGCTTCCATCGGCTGAAATGCTTTATGGAGGTGAAGATTTCATTTTTCAGCACGACCTGGCACCTGCTCACAGTGCCAAAACCACTGGTAAATGGTTTACTGACCATGGTATTACTGTGCTCAATTGGCCTGCCAACTCTCCTGACCTGAACCCCATAGAGAATCTGTGGGATATTGTGAAGAGAAAGTTGAGAGACGCAAGACCCAACACTCTGGATGAGCTTAAGGCCGCTATTGAAGCATCCTGGGCCTCCATAACATCTCAGCAGTGTCACAGGCTGATTGCCTCCATGCCACGCCGCATTGAAGCAGTCATTTCTGCCAAAGGATTCCCAACCAAGTATTGAGTGCATAACTGAACATTATTATTTGATGGTTTTTTTGTTTGGTATTAAAAAACACTTTTATTTGATTGGTCGGGTGAAATATGCTAATTTATTGAGACAGGTTTTTTGGGTTATCAGGAGTTGTATGCCAAAATCATCAGTATTAAAACAATAAAAGACCTGACAAATTTCAGTTGGTGGATAATGAATCTATAGTATATGAAAGTTTAATTGTAATCATTACATTATGGTAAATAATGAAATTTAACACTATATGCTAATTTTTTGAGAAGGACCTGTATATCAATTGTTATTTCAAAATGTTATCATCCCACAGTCCCGGAGTACTGTTCTTAACTAAGGGGGAATGTGGCGCCCCTAGGGGTATTTGCCACAAAAATAGTTATTGACACAAAATACAAATATTAAAATAGCAAGACTGCAATACCATCTCCGGCCAGAAGGGGGAGCTCCAGAGATTCCCCTTGATCTATTCTGGTCTGAGAAAAAGTTGGCAGTTGGTTTGAGGAGCTGAAAGTGAGAGGTCGTATAACTGAACTCCTAACAGCCGTATGACGGATTATAGGCCCGTAATACCGATAGTAGGAAAAGAGGAATAGAGAAAAAGGACATTGTGAGAACCGGGTAGTAATAACCTCTACCCAGAATAGGCGCAGAGATGGATACCGGATCCATGGCTATATTCATTATATATAATACAGCAACCGGAAGGAAGTGAGGTGATATCAGCTTCACCAGGGTAAGACGCAGCAACAGACACAGAGTTCAGCAGTACTCCCAGAGGGGGCAAGCCGACAAAAAGGACTCGGGTTGTCCGTCGAACCAGAGCACAGAAGAGACAGATTGGGTCGGCAGCCAGTTCACAAACAGCAGCAGGGCCATACAGAAACTGCGCGTAATAAGAGGTGGAAATCCTGACAGGATCAAAGTAATTCAGAGTGCTCATACAGACTCCGGTGACAGTATTGGTTGCAAATCCCTTTTTGTGGAAGTAAACTGGTTAAACGTTTCAGCACCTCAGTCTTTCATTTGGACAATAGCCGTCGATCCAGGATCGGGGTCATCACAGCCATGAGGACCTGCTGCTGACCAAGTAAGTGTCTGTTCCTTCATGATATCCCTTACACTGTGCATCGCCTGAGGCCACAGCACCTGGTCAAGCCACTAGTGACATCCCCCTCAAGAGACGGACCTCATTGATCTGGTGCTGGGTACCTCGGTCTCCCGGGCGTCACACTAACCACATGGAATCTCCTACCTTGAACATGGGTGCAGGTTTACGGAATCTATCAGCTGTTCTCTTATAACGTTCTTGAGCCGTGGTCAGGGATTCCTTCAGAACCTCCAGATTTTGTCTCATCGCAGTCAGGCTTTCCTCCACTGCTGGAACTGGAGAATTAATTGGAGACCTAGGTAAAATACACGGATGATAACCCAGATTGGCAAAGAAAGCTCTAAATTTAGTGGAGGCACTCTGAGAATTATTGTTTGAAAATTCGGCTAACGGCAACAACTCCAACCAATCATCATGGAGATGGCTGACATAGCATCTTAGATATTGTTCCAGCGTCTGGTTGGTACGCTCAGTCTGACCATTTGTCTGGGGATGGTAAGCAGAAGAGAGACAGACATTAATATTGAGTGCAGAGAAAAAACCCCTTCCAGAATCTTGAAGTGAACTGTACTCCACGGTCAGAGATGATCTCATCCGGCACCCCATGCAACCGAAAGATTCTGTATAACCAAGTTCACTGTATCTTTAGCTGAGGGGAGGCCAGTGCACGGAACAAAATGAGCAGCTTTAGTCAGGCGATCAGCTACCACCATGATTGTATTCATGCCCCCGATGTAGACAGCTCCATAATAAAGTCCATTGATATAGACCCCCAAGGGCGGGACGGAACAGGTAATGGTTGTAGAAGACCCGTAGGTGCCACATGAGGAGTCTTGTAACGGGCACATACCTCGCAAGAGAGAACATAGTCCTTGGTATCCTTCAGGCAAGTTGGCCACCAGAAGAATCGGCTCAGGAACTCTTGTGTCTTCTGTACCCCCCTGTGACCAGCCAACTTGGAGTCATATACCAACTTGAGGATCTGCAGACGGATGACCTCCGGGACGTTGATCTCTGAACCACATGCCACCCTTAAAGACAAGATTAATATCCACAGGTGGGTTGGCCAGAAATACATCACCGTCATAAGCCTCCCTGCACTCCTTCCACAAGTCCTGATCGTGGATAACTCCGATGAAATTGGCGTCAGATAGAATGGTCTTGGACGGGGCTCCAGGTACGGAATCCGCAGCATGGATTCGGGATAAAGCATCAGCCTTCCCATTACGAGAACCTGGACGGTACGAGATAACAAAGTTAAATTGATTTAAGAATAAGTTCCAACGAGCCTGACGAGGAGAAAGACATCTAGCGGATCTAAGGAACTCTAGATTGCGATGGTCAGTTAGCACTATGATCTGTTGTTCAGCTCCTTGCAGATGATGCCTCCATTCTTTGAAAGCCGCAATAATAGCCAGCAATTCCTTGTCTCACACGTCGTAATTCTTCTTTGCTGAGGTTAGTCTGCGGGAAAAGAAAGCACAAGGATGTAGCAGACTCTTCTCTCCAGTTCTTTGGGAGAGAATAGCCCCCAAAGCATTATCAGAAGCGTCCACCTCCACAATGAAAGGATGTGTTGGATCTGGGTGCATCAAAAGCGGTGCTGATGTGAAACAGATCTTCAGCCAATCAAAAGCTTCTTGAGCCTATGATGACCAATTAAAGGGTTTTTCCTTCTTTGTCAAGGAAGTAATGGGACGGACAATATCAGAAAAATTTTGAATGAAGCGTCTGTAGAAATTTGCAAAACCAATAAAACGTTGGACCTCCTTAACGTTCTTGGGTGTCGGCCAGTCAAGTATAGCCTGAATCTTACCAGATTCCATGTTCAACCCCTGGGGAGAGATGATATAACCGAAGAACTGTATCTCAGAACGATGGAACTCGCATTTCTCCGGCTTGATATACAGTTGGTTCTCTTTTAGACGTCTTAAAACAGTTTTGACAGGTTCTTCATGTTCCTGTAGAGAGAGAAAAGATTAGTATGTCATTATTATTATTATTATTATTATTTATTGTTATAGCGCCATTTATTCCATGGCGCTTTACATGTGAGGAGTGGTATACATAATAAAAACAAGTACAATAATGTTAAACAATACAGGTCACGACTGGTACAGGAGGAGAGAGGACCCTGCCCGCGAAGGCTCACAATCTACAAGGGATGGGTGAGAATACAGTAGGTGAGGGTAGAGCTGGTCATGCAGCGGTTTGGTTGATCGGTGGTTACTGCAGGTTGTAGGCTTGTCGGAAGAGGTGAGTCTTCAGATTCTTTTTGAAGATTTTGATGGTAGGCGAGAGTCTGATGTGTTGTGGTAAAGGGTTCCAGAGTAGGGGTGATATGCGAGAGAAATCTTGTATACGATTGTGGGAAGAGGAGATAAGAGGGGAGTAGAGAAGGAGATCTTGTGAGGATCGGAGGTTGCGTGTAGGTAAGTACCGGGAGACGAGGTCACAGATGTATGGAGGAGACAGGTTGTGGATGGCTTTGTACGTCATGGTTAGGGTTTTGTACTGGAGTCTCTGGGCAATGGGGAGCCAGTGAAGGGATTGACAGAGGGGAGAGGCCGGAGAATAGCAGGGGGACAGGTGGATTAGTCGGGCAGCAGAGTTTAGAATAGATTGGAGGGGTGCGAGAGTGTTCGAGGGGAGGCCACAGAGCAGGAGGTTGCAGTAGTCGAGGCGAGAGATGATGAGGGCATGGACTAGGGTTTTTGCAGATTCTTGGTTGAGGAATGAACGGATTCGTGAAATATTTTTGAGTTGAAGTCGGCAGGAAGTGGAAAGGGCTTGGATATGTGGTTTGAAGGAGAAACCAGCATCAAGGATTACCCCGAGGCAGCGAGCTTGTGGGACTGGGGAGAGTGGGCAGCCATTTACTGTAATGGATAGGTTCGTTGGGGGGGTCGCGTGAGATGGGGGAAAGATGATGAATTCTGTTTTGTCCATGTTAAGTTTGAGAAATCTAGCGGAGAAAAAGGATGAAATAGTGGACAGACATTGAGGGATTCTGGTTAGTAGGGAGGTGATATCTGGTCCAGTAATGTAGATCTGTGTGTCATCAGCATAGAGGTGATACTGAAAGCCATGAGATTCTATGTCATCCAAATAGATCACCACAAACTGGTCCAACAAATCTCTGAAGATGTCATTAACAAGGTGTTGAAATGCTGCAGGGGCGTTACAAAGCCCGAAGGGCATCACAAGAGATTCAAAGTGTCATACTGGCATCTGAATGCTGTCTTCCACTCATCCCCTGGACCAATACGCACCAAATTATAAGCCCCACGAAGATCCAGCTTGGAGAACACCTTAGCATGGCAGATTCTTTCCAGTAATTAGGGAATCAGAGGCAAGGGGTAACGGTTTCGTACGGTTACCTTATTGAGTTCCCGATAGTCAACACAGGGTCTCAGGGTCCCATCCTTCTTCTTTACAAAAAAAATGGGTGCCCCTGCTGGGGAGGAAGAAGGACGTATGAAGCCTTTGGCCAGATTTTCATCAATATACTCCTTTAAGGCTTGAAGCACAGGTGCCGTCAAAGGGTATACGTGACCAAAAGGAATATCTGCCCCAGGAAGCAACTCAATGGAACAGTCATAATGCCTCTGTGGAGGAAGATGATCTGCATTCTTCTTGTCACAGAGGTCAGAGAACTCTTTATATGCTGGAGGTAAAGAAAATACCTGTACATGTGGTTCCGTAGCCGTGGACTCAGGGACAGCTTCTGTTAACGCTGAGTTGCTCCTTGTTGGAAAGATAATCTCCTTTGTCTCCCAGTTGATAATTGGGTTCTGAGAATGCAACCAAGGAATGCCTAAAATCACAGGAAAATGAGAAGAAATTAGCAAGAAAGAAAGTTGCTCCCGATGATTAGGCTCCAACAAAATTTCAAGGGGTACGGTCTCCTGATCCACAGGCCCAGAGATTAAAGGTGACCCATCCACTGTTTCCATGGTAATTGGAGAGGCTCTTTGCTGAATTTTAATACCATGTTCCTTGGCAAATGCGATATCCATGAAATTGCCACCTGCACCAGAGTCAATCATAGTTGAACTGGAAATCCACTGTCCTGAACACAGGATCTTAATAGTGAGAGAACAGTGAGAGTTCTTTTCCTTCAGCTCCTTGGGAGGTGAAGTCATAGAAAGTGAATGGAATACAGCGTTTAAAGGCAGGCTACATTCAGAGATGTCAGATTCATCATCACAGTTGTCATACTCCCCTATTGCTGCTAGCACCTTGTTAGGCCATCTAGGACACTTAGGACAATTGATCAAAAAGTGGTCAGACTGGTCGCAGTAGAAATATAGACTTTCACGAAGGTGATACTCCCGGCGCTCATTGATCTAGCGTCTCTGAACGGAATCAATTTGCATGGGCACCTCCTCCACTTCCCGAGATGTTTTACCTGCAGGCTCTTTGGAAGGAAGGGAAAAGTTAGAAATACGGTTATATGCAGCAAATTTCTCCTGCCTACGCTCAGTAAAGCGAATGTCTATGCGCACACAATGCTGTATAAATGTCTCTAGTTCTTGTAGCGACTCTGAGCGAGCTAGTTCATCTTTTATAATACTAGACAGACCCCTTTTAAAAATAGGCAATTGTGCATAACTGTCCCAATTGGTATCTACCGCCAATCTCCTGAATTCAGTGGCATACTCAATAACAGAACGTTTAGCCTGGCATAAAGACAACAAAGCAGATTCAGCGGTTGCACGGCGATTAGGGTCATCAAACATTAATGCCATAGCGGCCAAGAAATCATCCAAGTCATTTAACCGTGGGTCACGAGACTCAATCATCGGATTCGCCCAGGCGAGCGCTCGTGAGGTCAGCAGCCTTATTACACACAATACTTTGGATCTATCAGTAGGAAAACGGTCAGCATGTGCATCAAAATATAGCATACATTGATTCACAAAGCCACGAAATTTGTCATGATCACCATTGAATCTGAATGGGGGCAACTTAGGTGGGCTAGCTGGTGGCGGTTGCCCAGAGGGTAAAGTCACTTGTGCAGCTATTTGCGTGCTTATATCCTGAAAAGCCCATCCATACTGGGACTCTATGCCAGCAAGTTTGTTTTCCTGGGCTACCATGCGATTGCTTAAGTCCTGCAAAGTTTGTCCAAACACTTGTTGATTGTGTTCAAAGCTTCCAAACTTCTTTTGCAGACCTTCCACATCTTTCTGCAGTGATCTAATTATGGAAAACAACTGCTCTAATTTGCTCTCTGCAGTCATTGTTTCAGCAGTCTCTTTTTTTTATGGCTAGATTATCCTGTAATAATTATAGGGGATAATTCAGGAGACTCTTTGCGTGGAACAAGACAACAGGACACAGTTTTATAAGTGGTAAAGTTTATATTATCACACGGTGATTCAAACAGGTGCAGAGAGAAACTCAAGTCCACAACACTTGGTGCAAATAATAAACGCAGCTTAGCAGTCAATAGGAAACTTCAGAGGTAGATGCAAACAAACAGAAAGTCTATGAAGCACAGTTATTCTTGAGGAAACTTGAATAGATCCTTGACTTAGTCCAGACACAGATAGATATGCTATAAGGCAGTTCAAATCATAACTTAGCTCAACCAGGGAGGCCTGGTTAATAGTCTCAAGTTTTGCAGAGCAGCAAACAGCTTACATGTCCAGCAAATGCAGATGGAAGTAACACGAGCAGCAGATGAAGGAGGATTACTGGAGACTTGTGTATGCAGCAGGAACTCTGAGCAGAGTGGCAGAATCTCCAACACAGGTTCACAGGAGCAGGTGCAGGTGCAAGGCCAGGGAGTAATCAGGAACTGGATGCAAAGCAGAATAATCTAGCACAGATTGAAGGCTGGGATGGAGTTTTATAGCAGGAAGACAAGTACACATGAGACCAAAGACGCCATGTTGGAAAATGGCAGTAATGCGCAAAAGGTAAAAAATGTTCAGAGTCCTGACAGCTAGCGAGTGAGGTCAATGTACAACTGTACATCTGGTTCATAGCCCAATGTCATGGAAATGCTTTCTGATGGCTTGGGTAGTGGATGTTTGATGCCTGTCTGATGTCTTTGGCTTGGTATTTGACATCTAATGTCACTTGCAGTACAGAGTGGATCACTACATGCCACTCTTTGAATCTGATAAGACTACATGGGTAATTTCATGAAAAGGCCTTCAGGAAGGAACATCACACTAGTCCTACTCCAGAGATTATAGTGTGAGGAGGCATAATTTAAGCTGGCCGAATCCCTCTAGATTTCATTCCACGTACACTGACAGCTCTGTGTTACATTGATTTGGTGATAGAACCAGTGGCACGGCCATTTCTCCAGAGTGGCCAAGGAGTCATTTTTCATCATGTTGCTCAAATTACTCTGAGCAGCCTGAGTGTCTTAAACATGCTACCATGGCCTGCAGTGTCTCCAGACTCGTCATCACCCATCAAGCACATCTGGGAAGTCATTGTTGGGCAATAGCAAAGGGAGCTGCCAATCATGGATCTTAATGCCCAAGTGTATTCAGGGTGGTAGAACATTCCTCAGACAACCACTAATATCCTCACTGAGAGCAGCCAAGACGTGTAAGTGCGGGGATTTCTGCTTATGGACCTCATTCTTGATACTGAATTAGTCGAGATGTTTATAGAAAATTTAGTTTCCATTATTTTCATCATTTATATATCATTAACATGTCTTTGATCTGGTTATTTTTCCTTCATGGTGTTGCAATTTAAATGAGTGTATATACAGTAGAGGTAAAGATTGCAGCATTTTTTTTGCAATGGGTTGCAAGTGCCCAATCACCTTAAATAATGGGACCATGCAGTGTGTGAGTTTTAATGCCACAACTTTGCATTATATTGCATGCTATATTACGCTGTAACAAAACAAAATAAATATCCATATTCCATAAATTGTGGGGCTCCCACTGATCACGAAAACCAAAGGTTAGAGGAAAACAGGAATTTGAGCTTATTTAGTTTCACTGTTTTTAAACAAAAATAACTTTGTAAATGGAAGTTGTTTGAAGTGACATGAAGATGCATTGATTTTCAAGCTCCATTACAAAATAATATTAAAGGTAGGAAAAACAAACAAAACGTCAACACAGTCGTCAGAGATTCCTCTTCTAGCACAATTGTCGCCTCTGGGCAAAGTATAATAAAGACTTGCGATTAATGTATTTCCAAAATTGCAAACATCCTATCACACATCCTGCTACTGAGACAGTCTCCTCCTTGCACAAACATCACGTATTTTACCCTTAAACAAAGCAAATAAACCCAATGCTTAATGGGACAAATCTAACCTGCAGAAGACTAAACATCTAACACTTTTGGATTTTGCCATTGATAGGCAGCAAATCAAAGTGCTGGACTACAGCACATCTTTAGATGGGTTCTCTGGTCATAAGCTACAAGTCTGTAAGCACTCTATGTGATTGCGAACTTGTGAATCCTCACATCGCACGCACTGAAAGCTGTAAGGATTCTCAAGTGCAGGTGCCAGGAGCAGGCGGTCAGGTGATCGCAAGTATGTGATTTGCATACATAGATGGACACAGTCTCGCTCAAGGTAAATGTTTGCAATACCTGGTTGTGTGTGATAACGGGCAAAATCTCGAAGCAGTTTTGGGCCTAGGACATTACTTGCCAGGCACGTGTGCTGAACTTGGTGGTACAGAGTTTCCTTAAAAATTACCCACATATTTCAGAGCTGCTGCTGCTGAAAGTGCGTGCAGTCTGTGCGTGTTTTTGGTGTTCTCACCCTGTTTCTTGCCTGTCTGCGCTGCAGCATCACTTCTGCCTTCCCTCTCACCACCTCATATGCAACATTCCAACAAGGTGGAACCTGACCCTGCTTATCTTGGAGAGACTGTGAGAGCAGCAGCAGGCAATACTAGAGTTTCAGCTGCAGCACGCATGGCTGAGTCACTCTGCCGAGCAACACCACTACACCACCACCAATGAGTGAGCCTCCATGCGGGACGTATGTGCCATGTTACCTTGCTTTGAATACTCCACTAATATAGCTAGTGCTGACGACACCACCATCAGTGTTACTATACCACTTATATGCCAGCTGGAAAAAACAATTCAGTCAATGATGGGTGAAGTGGTGTCACAGGAGGAAGAGGAGCTGGAGGAGCAGGGCCACCATTATCAGGCATGTCGTCGACAGATGGCTCAGAGGGTGGGTTACTGTCCCAACAGCGGCTGGGTACCCAAATGTGCCGCCAGGAGACAGTTTGGTAGGAGGAGTATCAACCATGTTCACAGCAGGGTGGCACTCCAAGCAGTTCAAGGGCATCACTGGAGTGTGGCTGAGGTGACACAGAGGACCCAGACTATACACCTCTCACCAAGGACAACTTGTCGATGCCTCTGGGCATGAGCCAATACATGCTGCTGTGCTTGTGCAACTGGGCTCCGAGTTGCCCATAATGTTACCAGTGCTGATTACTTGGTGGCCACATTGTTAGATCCCCGCTACAATGAGAACACTTTTGTCACTGGAGCGGAATTGCATAGTGTGTGAATATAAGCTTACACTGGTAGAGAAACTACTGAAGGCTTTCCCACCTGACAGCAGGGGCTCAGTGGAAAAACAAAGCAGTGGACATGGTAGGGCATGTGATCACAGACAGGCGCATCCGCCTGTCCACAGCCAACATGGGGAGGCTAACATTTATTAAAATTAACTAGGCATGGATCCCACAAGACTTATCCATACCTATGGCATACTAGACAACTATATCAGCTGCACTCAGCCTATGTTCAACTCTATTAATTTCATTTGGGTGCCTTCCCAAATATAAACACAAAAAAACTGTGTTGGTTACCACCGCCTCTTCCACCTACACCATCATGTCCACCTCCTCCAGTCAAACCTCTGCTCAGGGCCGGACTGGCCATCGGGCACTTCTGGCAAATGACAGAAGGGCCGGTGCCAGTCGTGGGCCGCTCGATCTGCATCCTCCCGCCGCCGCTGACTCACCCCCCCGCCGTCGCATTCAACTATACCGGCGTCTATCACGCCGGTACAGTTGAATGCAATGATGGAGGAGAGAGCGTCTACAGATGCTCCCTCTCCCATCATTCCCCGCTCTGCCTCTGACACTGCGGGTGCACGATGACGTCATATCATCTCGCACCTGCTGTGTCCCGGGCAGACTGCAGCCGCCAAGACAGGAGCAGGAAGCAACGTGGGGCACGAGGAAAGGTGAGGAGAGTGTTTTTTTTTTTACTGGACTGTGGGGCCATTATCGGGGGGAGGAGGAGAGCTCAGGGCTGTGCTGTATATACCTGTGTGGGCTGTGCTATATATACCACTGTGTGGGCTGTGCTGGATATACCACTGTGCGGGCTGTGCTGTATATACCACTGTGTGGGCTATGCTGTATATACCCGTGTGGGCTGTGCTGTATATACCACTGTGCGGGCTGTGCTAGATATACCACTGTGCAGGCTGTGCTGTATATACCACTGTGTGGGCTGTGCTGAATATACCACTGTGCGGGCTGTGCTGAATATACCACTGTGCGGGCTGTGCTGGATATACCACTGTGCGGGCTGTGCTGTATATACCACTGTGCGGGCTGTGCTGGATATAATACTGTGCGGGCTGTGCTGTATATACCACTGTGCGGGCTGTGCTGTATATACCACTGTGCGGGCTGTGTTGGATATACCACTGTGCGGGCTGTGCTGGATATACCACTGTGCGGGCTGTGCTGAATATACCACTGTGCGGGTTGTGCTGGATATACCACTGTGCGGGCTGTGCTGGATATACCAGTGTTCGGGCTGTGCTGTATATACCACTGTGCGGGCTGTGCTGTATATACCACTGTGCGGGCTGTGCTGTATATACCACTGTGCGGGCTGTGCTGGATATACCACTGTGCGGGCTATGCTGTATATACCACTGTGCGGGCTGTGCTGAATATACCACTGTGCGGGCTGTGCTGAATATACCACTGTGCGGGCTGTGCTGAATATACCACTGTGCGGGCTGTGCTGGATATACCACTGTGCGGGCTGTGCTGGATATACCACTGTGCGGGCTGTGCTGGATATACCACTGTGCGGGCTGTGCTGTATATACCACTGTGCGGGCTGTGCTTTATATACCACTGTGCGGGCTGTGCTGTATATACCACTGTGCGGACTGTGCTGTATATACCACTGTGCGGGCTGTGCTGAATATACCACTGTGCGGGCTGTGCTGTACATACCACAGTGCGGGCTGTGCTGTATATACCACTGTGCGGGCTGTGCTGTATATACCACTGTGCGGGCTGTAATGGATATACCACTGTGCGGTCTGTGCTGTATATACCACTGTGCGGGCTGTGCTGCATATACCACTGTGCGGGCTGTTCTGTATATACCACTGTGCGGGCTGTGCTGTATATACCACTGTGCGGGCTGTGCTGTATACTGCTGTGTGGGCTGTTATCTACTATGCGGGCTGTGCTATATACTATGCGGGCTTTGCTATATACTATGGGCAGTATATTATCTTCTATGGGGAGGCCATGTTATGTACTATGTGGCTGTGGTACATACTATTGTGGGGGTATATTATATTCTATGGGGGAGGTTGGGTTATATACTATGGGGGAGGTTGTGTTATATACTTTGGGGGGCTGCATTATATTCTATGGGGGGCTACATTATATATTATGGGGAGGTGGGCTGTATTATATTCTATGGGGTTACATTATACTCTGTGGTTGCCGCATTATATTCTGTAGGGTGGTGGCTACATTATACTATATGTGGGCTGCATTATACTGTATCGAGGACTATGGGGAATACGTTATACTATATGAAGAACTATGGGGTGCATTATACTATGGGAAGTGAATTGTACTACATGGATGACTATGGCGGTGCATTATACTATAAGGAGCAATATGAGGAGTGCATTATACTATATTAAGCACTATGAGGAGTGTATTATGCTATATGGAGGACTGAGCAGTGTATTTTCATATATGGAGGACTATAGGAAGTGTATTATACTATATGGTGGACTGTGGTGCACATTATAATATATGGAGGACTATGGGGTGTATTTTACTAAACAAGTAAAATGCTGCATATTCAGATTGTTTTTGCCCAAACAAAAATCATTGTTCTCAGCAGGACATCGCCGCTGTAAACTGTAGATGTGCTGCTGATAACATGATACTGTATGGTGATCTGTTAAGGCCCCGTCTCACATAGCGAGATCGCTAGCGAGATCGCTGCTGAGTCACAAGTTTTGTGACGCAACAGCGACCTCCATAGCGATCTCGCTATGTGTGACACGTACCAGCGATCAGGCCCCTGCTGCGAGATCGCTGGTCGTGTCGGAATGGCCTGGACCTTTTTTTGGTCGTTGAGGCCCCGCTGACATTGCTGAATCGGTGTGTGTGACACCGATCCAGCGATGTCTTCACTGGTAACCAGGGTAAACATCGGGTTACTAAGCGCAGGGCCGCGCTTAGTAACCCGATGTTTACCCTGGTTACCAGCGTAAATGTAAAAAAAAACAAACAATACATACTCGCCTTCTGATGTCCGTCAGGTCCCTCGCCGTCTGCTTCCTGCTCTCACTGACTCCCGGCCGTACAGTGAGAAGTGAGAGCACAGCAGTGACGTCACCGCTGCGCTCTGCTCTCAGTGTACGGCGGCTCAGTCAGTCAGAGCAGGAAGCAGACGGCAAGGGACCTGGACACCGAAAGGCGAGTATGTACTGTTTGTTTTTTTTGGTAACCAGGGTAAACATCGGGTTACTAAGCGCGGCCCTGCGCTTAGTAACCCGATGTTTACCCTGGTTACCCGGGTGCTGCAGGGGGACTTCGGCATCGTTGAAGACAGTTTCAACGATGCCGAAGTCGTTCCCCTGATCGTTGGTCGCTGGGGAGAGCGGTCTGTGTGACAGCTCCCCAGCGACCACACAGCGACTTACCAACGATCACGGCCAGGTCATATCGCTGGTCGTGATCGTTGGTAAATCGCTAAGTGAGACGGGGCCTTTAGTGATCTATTAGTGATGGTTCTGTCCCATCATTCTTTCTCAGACGGTGGAAAGAGGCCGGGAAACAAGTGTTGAACAACTTCAGTATTGTTGATCAAACTCATTTAGCGGCCTGAACTCAGCGCTTGTAAATACAACCGAAATGCTTTTGTGTGATGTGCAATATGTTAGCATTTTGGGCCCCATTTTAAACTTTGCCTAGGCGTAGGGCCCCACTTTGCCTAAAACCGGCCCTGCCTACAAGTGTACAAAGATATTATACAGTCACCATGTGACATGTGGGCCTGTGTAACTTCAAATGCCAGGGCTGAATTTTAGTCCCAGTCCGGCCCTGCCTCCGCCCCCTGGTTTTAGCTTGTTAGGGTATTTTTTTGTTAATTCTATGATCTTTTAAGTCAATTCCCTAACCTCCCCTCAAAAAAAAAAGTCCCCACAAAAATGCAAAAACAGAGCTGGATTACTCCTTTTTTGCCTCTTCCCCTTTCATCACCAAGTCCACCTCCTTCTCCACTTGGACCTACGCCTTATGGTTCTAGATTGTTATTTGTAGTTTTGTTAATTTTAGGTTCTTTTAAGTTAGTTCCATAAAAAAAAACAATGAAAAAGAAAAAAAGAAAAGAAAAAAACAACAAAAACAGTGTTGAATTACTCCTCCCTTGCCTCTTCCACCTACACCACAACTCACACCTCCTCCTCCACTTGTCCCTTTGCCTCCTGGTTCTAGATTGCTATTTTTAATTTTGTTAATTCAAGGTTCTTTTCAGTCAATTCTTCAAAAATTTAAAAAACAACAACAAAACAATGAAAACAGTGGTGAACTATTCCTCCCTTGCCTCTTCTACCTACACCACCTACTCCACCTCCCCCACTTGGGCCTCCTCCACCTCCGGGTTCTAGATTTTTTTTTTCATTTAGTTAATTCTATGTCGTTTTAAGTCAGTTCTCTAAAACCCCACTCTAAAGGAAAAAACACACCCACACGCAAACAGTGTTGGATTCCTTTCCTCTGCCTCTTCCATCTACACCGCCACATCCATTTACACTTCTTCCACCTACTCCACCTCCTCCTCTACTTGGACCTATTCCTACTGGTTCAAGATTCTAATTTTTATTTCTGCTCTGCTTAGCGTAGGAACAGGATGCAGCTGTAGTGAGAGACAGTTCTCCAAAAACACTCTGTATGTGTACTCTGCATCCGTGTCTGTGATAGTACTGTGTGTAACCAAAGGTTTTTAGAATCTTGTACTGTGTCGGTGGGAGTGATGTGCGTCTAAATGTATTTTTCTACTCTTATGCAACCATGTATGTGATAGTACTGTGCGTAAAAACAATTTTTTTCTAATCTGTTTGTGGGAGAACGTTGAGTAAAATCCACTTAAATAAATTAGGAGAGCATCAAATAAGGGACGAGGACGTGACCGTCAAGTTCTTGCTTTTTCCCATCTTGTTGGTATATTTTTTTCCTCCATGAAACAAATTTTTTTTTCTTCTTCTTCTTGAAAGCTTTTATTTTCTGTACATTTGATTCTAATTCTTTTAAATGGGATGTGAGGGATTTTTTGGAGTAATTTCTGTTTCTGATTTCTGTGGTTATGTATACAACTGTTGATGTTAACAAATTTAAAATATGTTTCTGTAATGAATGGATCTCAATTATGTTCTTTAATGATGTCTAGGAATTATAACTTTTCTTTATGGAAATTGAGGGTATGTTGGATCCTCAATGGGTTGAGGATAGTACACTCATAGAATTTTATAGCATCTCCTTCTCCTCCATTGTATATGATGAACATCAAATAATCATTAGTGATGAGCGAGCACTAAAATGTTTGGGTGCTCGTTGCTCGGGTCAAGAAAATTGGAATACTCGGGTACTTGGCTAGAACAACGAGACCAATGTAAGTCTATGGGAGACCCGAGTATTTTTACCGCGATCCCCCGGGGGTCTTTTTAAGGTCTAAAAATGTCTGAAAATGATGGAAACAAATGCATTCACTGGGAAATGTCATTGTAACATTGAACAACCCTAGCTGGCCATGTGGTGTGTGACACATAAACAGACCCATCTTGTTTCATTTAGGAAGGAGGGACTCTCAAAGTCACAAAGCGTATGTAACAACTCTGCTGGCATCACGGCATGGCCTCACATCTCTCACACTCTTACCCACTGCTCCAGGCCATGATGTGGTTTCTGTTTTATGCCAGCTCCATGTTCTGTGTCTCTGCTCTCTGCATGCTTCATGGCTTTGTGTATAGGGGGCGGCGCCAGAACTCTCTGGTTCTTATAGGAATCAGGTGCATCTGTCTAATCTGTTCCTGACCAATTACCAAGAGGCCTCCAGTACAGTTAGGTCCATATATATTTGGACAGAGACAACATTTTTCTAATTTTGGTTATAGACATTACCACAATGAATTTTAAACAAAACAATTCAGATGCAGTTGAAGTTCAGACTTTCAGCTTTCATTTGAGGGTATCCACATTAAAATTGGATGAAGGGTTTAGGAGTTTCAGTTCCTTAACATGGGCCACCCTGTTTTTAAAGGGACCGAAAGTAATTGGACAATTGACTCCAAGGCTATTTCATGGACAGGTGTGGGCAATCCCTTCGTTATGTCATTCTCAATTAAGCAGATAAAAGGCCTGGAGTTGATTTGAGGTGTGGTACTTGCATTTGGAAGGTCTTGCTGTGACGTATACATGCGGTTAAAGGAGCTCTCCCTGCAGGTGAAGCAAGCCATCCTTAAGCCGCGAAAACAGAAAAATCCCATCTGAGGAATTGCTACAATATTAGGAGTGGCAAAATCTACAGTTTGGTACATCCTGAGAAAGAAAGAAAGCACTGGTGAACTCATCAATGCAAAAAGACCTGGGCGCCCACGGAAGATAACAGTGGTGGATGATCGCAGAATTATCTCCATGGTGAAGAGAAACCCCTTCACAACAGCCAACCAAGTGAACAACACTCTCCAGGAGGTAGGCGTATCAATATCCAAATCTACCATAAAGAGAAGACTGCATGAAAGTAAATACAGAAGGTTCACTGCACGGTGCAAGCCACTCATAAGCATCAAGAATAAAAAGGCTAGACTGGACTATGCTAAAAAACATCTAAAAAAGCCAGCACAGTTCTGGAAGAACATTCTTTGGACAGATTAAACCAAGATCAACCTCTACCAGAATGATGGAAAGAGAAAAGTATGGTGAAGGCGTGGTACAGCTCATGATCCAAAGCATACCACATCATCTGTAAAACATGGCGGAGGCAGTATGATGGCTTGGGCATGCATGGCTGCCAGTGGCACTGGGTCACTAGTGTTTATTGATGATGTGACACAGGACAGAAGCAACCGAATGAATTCTGAGGTATTCAGAGCCATACTGTGTGCTCAGATCCAGCCAAATGCAGCCAAACTGATTGGTCGTCGTTTCATACTACAGATGGACAATGACCCAAAACATGAAGCCAAAGCAACCCAGGAGTTTTTTAAAGCAAAGAAGTGGAATATTTTGAATGGCCAAGTCAGTCACCCGATCTCAACCCAATTGAGCATGCATTTCACTTGTTAAGACTAAACTTCAGACAGAAAGGCCCACAAAGAAACAGCAACTGAAGACCACCGCAGTGAAGGCCTGGCAGAGCATCAAAAAGGAGGAAACACAGCGTCTGGTGATGTCCATGAGTTCAAGACTTCAGGCAGTCATTGCCAACGAAGGGTTTTCAACCAAGTACTAGAAATGAACATTTTATTTAAAATTATTGATTCTGTCCAATTACTTTTGGTCCCTTTAAAAACAGGGTAGTACATGTTAAGGATCTGAAACTCCTAAACCCTTCATCCAATTTTAATGTGGATACCCTCAAATGAAAGCTGAAAGTCTGAACTTCAACTACATTTGAATTGTTTTGTTTAAAATTCATTGTGGTAAAGTCTATAACCAAAATTAGAAAAATGTTGTCTCTGTCCAAATATATATGGACCTAACTGTATATAGTGCAGCTCCACCCAGTGTTCTGGGCCTGTGCAATGTGTTAGCTCAGTTAGTGTTTAGCTTCTGAGTTTGCCAGGCCTTGCTCTGTGTTACTCCCTCTCTGGAGGCTTTTCGCCTTGCCTTGCCCTTGTTGTCTGCCCTCCAGGAGGCAGAATATCCTGGTCCCTGTGTCTTTGTCCTTGTGTCTTGTTCCATAGCCTTGTCTGTACTTAGTCTTTGTTCGGTCTCCTTGTCTGTGGTTTCCTTCCCTGCGAGTCTTTCCTTGTGTTTTCAGTCTGCTTATGCAGCGCCCCAGAGTCCTGGTCGTTGCAGTACTATGGCTCCGCCACTAAGGGGAGCTATGGTACGTCTGATGGCACTGAAGGAGTTCATCTGACCAGGTATCACAGACACCAATACATTTCACAGCCGGGCCTCCGGGGGGAGCTAAGGGTTCTATTCACTAGGCCACTCCCCACCATTGTGGGTAAACTGGGGGTCAGGCAGGAAGTTAGATCAGAAAGCTGACTGGGTTGGACCAGACAACACCTGGTGGCAGAGGGTGTTGTAGGGGAAGATACAGTAGGGTCTCTGTCAGGGATGGGATCCTGACAGAGGCTTGGCAACTTGAAAGAACGTAACGGGACCGTGCCTGCTCAGCATAGCGGCGGTGCCCAAGGAAGGATCAGAAGCGAGATAGATTGTGCTGAGTGAGAAACGAGATCAAAGCTGTCATGGTTCTCAATGGCAAGAGAACATAGCAAAGCATACAAAAAGGACTAGCTCTTGGAAGATGGGAACTAGAGCTGACTGTGAGCTAAACCTACCGCACAAATAACAGTGGCCGGGTAGCGTGCCTACGTTTTATCCCTAGACGCCCAGCGCCAGCCGGAGAACTGACTGACCCTAGCAGAGGAAAATACAGACCTGGCTTACCTCTAGAGAAATTTTCCCCAAAAGGCAGACAGTAGCCCCCACATATATTGTCGGTGATTTCCGAGGAAATTGACATACGAAGTATGAAGATAGGTTTAGCAAATTGAGGTCCGCTTACTAGATAGTAGGAAGACAGAAAAGGGAACTTCACAGTCAGCTGAAAACCCTTTCAAAACACCATCCTGGAATTACTTTAAGACTCTAATATCAACTCATGACACCAGAGTGGCAATTCCAGCTCACAAGAGCTTCCAGCCTCAGAAATAAACAATCACAGAGAACTGGAACAAAAATGCAAAACAAACTTAGGACTACAAGTCCAACTTAGCTGATAGTAGTCTAGGAGCAGGAACATGCAACAGAAAGGCTTCTGGTAACATTGTTGGCCGGCATAGAAATGACTGAGGAGCAAGGCTAAATAGACAACTCCCACATCCTGATGAAAACAGGTGAACACAGGCGATGAAGCACACAAGTTCAGTACCACCAGTGACCACCGGGGGAGCCCAGAAACCAAATTCACAACAGTACCCCCCCCTCAAGGAGGGGGCACCGAACCCTCACCAGAACCACCAGGGCGATCAGGATGAGCCCTATGAAAGGCACGGACCAAATCGGAGGCATGAACATCAGAGGCTGTCACCCAAGAATTATCCTCCTGACCGTAGCCCTTCCACTTGACCAGATACTGAAGTCTCCGTCTGGAAACACGGGAGTCCAAGATCTTCTCGACAACGTACTCCAACTCACCCTCAACCAACACCGGAGCAGGAGGCTCAACGGAAGGCACAACTGGTACCTCATACCTGCGCAACAATGACCGATGGAAGACATTATGAATAGAAAAAGATGCAGGGAGGTCCAAACGAAAGGACACAGGGTTAAGAATCTCCAATATCTTGTACGGGCCGATGAACCGAGGCTTAAACTTAGGAGAAGAAACCTTCATAGGGACAAAACGAGAAGACAACCACACCAAGTCCCCAACACAAAGACGAGGACCAACACAACGACGGCGGTTGGCAAAATGCTGAGTCTTCTCCTGGGACAACTTCAAATTGTCCACCACATGCCCCCAAATCTGATGCAACCTCTCCACCACAGCATCCACTCCAGGACAATCCGAAGACTCCACCTGACCGGAAGAGAAACGAGGATGAAACCCCGAATTACAGAAGAAAGGAGAAACCAACGTGGCAGAACTAGCCCGATTATTGAGGGCAAACTCCGCCAAGGGCAAAAAGGCAACCCAATCATCCTGATCCGCAGACACAAAACACCTCAAATAAGTCTCCAAGGTCTGATTAGTTCGCTCGGTCTGGCCATTAGTCTGAGGATGGAAAGCAGACGAAAAAGACAAATCAATGCCCATCCTAGCACAGAACGCTCGCCAAAATCTAGACACGAATTGGGTTCCCCTGTCAGACACGATATTCTCCGGAATACCATGCAAGCGAACCACATTTTGAAAAAACAGAGGAACCAGCTCGGATGAGGAAGGCAATTTAGGCAAGGGGACCAAATGGACCATCTTAGAGAAACGGTCACACACCACCCAGATGACAGACATCCTCTGAGAAACAGGGAGATCAGAAATAAAATCCATGGAGATGTGAGTCCAAGGCCTCTTCGGAATAGGCAAAGATAACAACAATCCACTAGCCCGAGAACAACAAGGCTTGGCCCGAGCACAAACATCACAAGACTGCACAAAACCTCGCACATCTCGCGACAGGGAAGGCCACCAGAAGGACCTAGCCACCAAATCCCTGGTACCAAAGATTCCAGGATGACCAGCTAACGCAGAAGAATGGACCTCCGATATGACTCTACTGGTCCAATCATCAGGAACAAACATTCTACCAGGCGGGCAACGATCAGGTCTATCCGCCTGAAACTCCTGCAAGACCCGTCGCAAGTCTGGGGAAACAGCAGATAATATCACTCCATCCTTAAGGATACCTGTAGGTTCAGAATTACCAGGGGAATCAGGCTCAAAACTCCTAGAAAGGGCATCCGCCTTCACATTTTTAGAACCCGGTAGGTAGGAAACCCCAAAATTAAACCGAGAGAAAAATAACGACCAGCGCGCCTGTCTAGGATTCAGGCGCCTGGCAGACTCAAGATAAATCAAATTCTTGTGGTCAGTCAATACCACCACCTGATGTCTAGCCCCCTCAAGCCAATGACGCCACTCCTCAAAAGCCCACTTCATAGCCAAGAGCTCCCGATTACCAATATCATAATTTCGCTCAGCGGGCGAAAATTTACGAGAAAAGAACGCGCAAGGTCTCATCACGGAGCAGTCGGAACTTTTCTGCGACAAAACCGCCCCAGCTCCGATTTCTGAAGCGTCGACCTCAACCTGAAAAGGAAGAGTAACATCAGGCTGACGCAATACAGGGGCGGAAGAAAAGCGGCGCTTAAGCTCCCGAAAGGCCTCCACAGCAGCAGGGGACCAATCAGCAACATAAGCACCCTTCTTAGTCAAATCAGTCAACGGTTTAGCAACATCAGAAAAACCAGTTATAAATCGACGATAAAAATTAGCAAAGCCCAAAAACTTCTGAAGGCTCTTAAGAGAAGAGGGTTGCGTCCAATCACAAATAGCCTGAACCTTGACAGGGTCCATCTCAATGGAAGAGGGGGAAAAAATGTACCCCAAAAACGAAATCTTTTGAACCCCAAAAACGCACTTAGAACCCTTTACACACAAGGAATTAGAGCGCAAAACCTGAAAAACCCTCCTGACCTGTTGGACATGAGAGTCCCAGTCGTCCGAAAAAATCAAAATATCATCCAGATACACAATCATAAATTTATCCAAATATTCACGGAAAATGTCATGCATAAAAGACTGAAAGACTGAAGGGGCATTTGAAAGACCAAAAGGCATTACTAAATACTCAAAATGGCCCTCAGGCGTATTAAATGCGGTTTTCCACTCATCCCCCTGCTTAATTCGCACTAAATTATACGCCCCACGAAGATCAATCTTAGAGAACCACTTGGCCCCCTTTATTCGAGCAAACAAATCAGTAAGCAGTGGCAAAGGATACTGATATTTAACCGTGATTTTATTCAAAAGCCGATAATCAATACACGGCCTCAAAGAGCCATCTTTCTTAGATACAAAGAAAAAACCGGCTCCTAAGGGAGATGACGAAGGACGAATATGTCCCTTTTCCAAGGACTCCTTAATATATTCCCGCATAGCAGCGTGTTCAGGCACAGATAGATTAAATAAACGACCCTTTGGAAACTTACTGCCCGGATTCAGATCTATTGTACAATCGCAATCTCTGTGCGGAGGTAGTGAACCAAGTTTAGGCTCCTCAAAAACGTCACGATAATCAGATAAAAATTCCGGAATCTCAGAGGGAATAGATGACGAAATGGAAACCAAAGGTACGTCCCCATGAGTTCCCTGACATCCCCAGCTTAACACAGACATTGCTTTCCAGTCGAGGACTGGGTTATGAGATTGCAGCCATGGCAATCCAAGCACCAACACATCATGTAGATTAAACAACACAAGGAAGCGAATAATCTCCTGGTGATCCGGATTAATACGCATAGTTACTTGTGTCCAGTATTGTGGTTTATTACTAGCCAATGGCGTGGAGTCAATACCCTTCAGAGGTATAGGAACTTCCAGAGGCTCTAAATTAAACCCACAGCGTTTGGCAAAGGACCAATCCATAAGACTCAAAGCGGCGCCAGAGTCGACATAGGCGTCCGCGGTAATAGACGATAAAGAGCAAATCAGGGTCACAGATAGAATAAACTTGGACTGTAAAGTACCAATTGAAACAGACTTATCAACCTTCTTAGTACATTTAGAGCATGCTGATATAACATGAGTTGAATCGCCACAATAGAAGCATAACCCATTTTTTTGCCTAAAATTCTGTCGTTCGCTTCTGGACAGAATTCTATCACATTGCATAATCTCTGGCGCCTTCTCAGTAGACACCGCCAAATGGTGTACAGGTTTGCGCTCCCGCAAACGCCGATCAATCTGAATAGCCATTGTCATGGACTCATTCAGACCTGCAGGCACAGGGAACCCCACCATAACATCTTTAATGGCATCAGAGAGACCCTCTCTGAAATTCGCCGCCAGGGAGCACTCATTCCACTGAGTAAGCACAGACCACTTACGAAATTTTTGGCAGTATATTTCAGCCTCATCTTGCCCTTGAGACAGGGCCATCAAGGCTTTTTCAGCCTGAATCTCTAAATGAGGTTCCTCATAAAGCAACCCCAAAGCCAGGAAAAACGCATCCACATTGAGCAACGCAGGATCCCCTGGTGCCAAAGCAAATGCCCAATCCTGAGGGTCGCCCCGGAGCAAGGATATTACAATCCTGACCTGCTGTGCAGGATCTCCAGCGGAGCGAGATCTCAGAGACAAAAATAATTTACAATTATGTTTGAAATTCTGGAAGCGAGATCTATCCCCGGAGAAAAATTCAGGCAAAGGTACTCTAGGTTCAGAAATAGGAGCATGAATTACAAAATCCTGTAAACTTTGAACTTTCATAGCGAGATTGTTCAGACCTGTAGCTAAACTCTGAGGATCCATTTTCATCAGGTGAAGTCAGAACCATTCAAGGACTAGAAGGAGAGAGAGACGAAGGCTGCAGTAAGCAGAGATACTAGTGAATGAACTAATGAGCAAACTCAGAAAAAAAAAAAAAAAAAAATTCTCTGCAGACTTCTTTTCTCTCCTTTCTTCTGCCAATAATTTTAACCCTTGGCCGGCCAAACTGTCATGGTTCTCAATGGCAAGAGAACATAGCAAAGCATACAAAAAGGACTAGCTCTTGGAAGATGGGAACTAGAGCTGACTGTGAGCTAAACCTACCGCACAAATAACAGTGGCCGGGTAGCGTGCCTACGTTTTATCCCTAGACGCCCAGCGCCAGCCGGAGAACTGACTGACCCTAGCAGAGGAAAATACAGACCTGGCTTACCTCTAGAGAAATTTTCCCCAAAAGGCAGACAGTAGCCCCCACATATATTGTCGGTGATTTCAGAGGAAATTGACATACGAAGTATGAAGATAGGTTTAGCAAATTGAGGTCCGCTTACTAGATAGTAGGAAGACAGAAAAGGGAACTTCACAGTCAGCTGAAAACCCTTTCAAAACACCATCCTGGAATTACTTTAAGACTCTAATATCAACTCATGACACCAGAGTGGCAATTCCAGCTCACAAGAGCTTCCAGCCTCAGAAATAAACAATCACAGAGAACTGGAACAAAAATGCAAAACAAACTTAGGACTACAAGTCCAACTTAGCTGATAGTAGTCTAGGAGCAGGAACATGCAACAGAAAGGCTTCTGGTAACATTGTTGGCCGGCATAGAAATGACTGAGGAGCAAGGCTAAATAGACAACTCCCACATCCTGATGAAAACAGGTGAACAGAGGCGATGAAGCACACAAGTTCAGTACCACCAGTGACCACCGGGGGAGCCCAGAAACCAAATTCACAACACAAAGCGATAGGAGGATACCAGTAGGAGTCGTGCTGTAAGACCGAGGCAACATCCTACTGAGGTGCACAACCGGTGGCCGGAACGCCGAGAGAGTATTATAATATTCAGCTTCAAGCAATACTCTAAACAGCGGCAGGACAGTCAGTCTAAGGCGGGCTGTCTCACCTAAATCACCTATGCAGTCTTGGGGGGCAACTTGTGGAGAGGGGCGACTCTAGGGTCCCGGAAGAGCTCCGAGCCTACCCGTCAAACGGGTGCCGTTCCAACCAGAACATCAGGGAGGGATGGAGGATTAGCAGAACATCATCTAATCGAGTTGTGAGGGAACTTAAGAAACAGACACAACAGTTGTGGGGACTTTCCGTAAGCACAGCAGGGAAGGACCACAACACATAGCGCAAGCAGGAAGGCACAGATTTCCACCTGTGAAGAGAACTCTGGAGGTGCCATTGGACCGGCAGGACTTGCGCAGCCTGATGAACCGTATTCTGGACTGAGGACCCAGAGATCTTCAGTAAAGAGGTAAAGAGACTGCAACCTGGTGTCCTCGTTATTTACCGCGACCTGCACCCCACAACTGCACCATTATCATCACTCATTGCACCGGACGTCCCCCACTGACCGGCAGGGCCACGGACCGGGTCTAGCCACTGTGACAACCCCAGAGCAGAGACTCCGAGGCCCGGTACCGGGTACCCCTAGGCCCTGCGGCGGTGGGGGCGCTCCATTTTGGCGTCACGAACAGGATTCTACTTAAGCCTGAAGAATCAGGTCATGTGTGCCTTGGAACTGTGATTTACTGTACTTTATTGGAAGAGCTGTGTATTGCCGCTTGCCGCCAGAAGTTCCCGCCAAAATCGCCGCCATTGCTGCGCCAAAGAAGAAGGAGAGCGTGCCATGGGAGGAGCCTATCAAAGTGGCGCCAGAAACGGCGACCGCCCCCTGCGTCTCTTGCTGCAAAGCGGTGACCTGCCTCAAAGCAGAGGACAGCCCCCTGACTTCCAGAGATGAGAACGGGGTGGAGAAGGAGCCCGACCTCGGAGAAATGGCGGAGCCAGGTGCATGCGTTGCCGCCGAATGCCCGACAGCGACGATGAGCAGCAAGTGCTCGAGCAACAGCGAGGTGATCCCGGCCTGCCCTTACCCATCAGAGACGGACTCGCGTCCACCGCCGGTGAAGGATCTGAACTCCTTGGAGCTGCCGACGGAGGAGCCGAGCCTACCTATCCCGACCACGGAGCCATGGAGGGCGGGGCCACATCAAGAGGCCATCTCGGAGGAGCTGCGGTCCGGGCTGCAGCCGATTCCAGTGCCCTTGTCAGCGGAACAGATCGACACCGGTGGAATCACATCAGGCGCAGGTATGGAAAGCGCCCCTACTCTCCCGGCCGATTCTGCTCCCCCGACAGATCCGGCTCCCCTGACCGATCCCGTTCCTGTGACCGCTCCTCATCCCAGCAATAATCGGTTTTTCTCGGTGGAGCGGGTAGTCCTCACCCCCGACGCGATGGTGAAGCTGTTACCTCCACTACCGACCAAAATGGGGAAACCCATAGATGTAGGCCCGGACGGGGTGATCCTCCGGTGGGATCTCCCCTGGAACGAGCCGTATGGAGCTCCGGGGGAGAGCCTCACCCTTGCGGTACTTACCTGGGAACAGTATAAGCAGTGCCTGATCCAACACTGGAAAAATCGAGACGAGACTGAACAACATAATACGCAACGTAAAAAGTCTGCGCACGGCCGGAAAGACGTGGTAAAGCGGGGAACTGTGTTGGCCTATCACCCGAAGAGGGGGTGGGGCTCCATACAGGAACCGGGACTACCAACTGATGTCTTTGTTACTAGTTACAACGTAAAAACTCCATGCTGCAGTCGAGATGGTGACCCATTGCAATGAGGGGATCAGGTGACCTATACTCGCCACCGGAATGCACAAGGATGGTGCGCTCGGAACGTCCACCGGTGTGAGCCTGAGGGAGCGTCACCTGTTGCCCCGATCATGATTGATCCAGATTTGCCAGATCTTGTTACTGTCACCACCGTACGCCTTGTAGCAGATCCTGAACTTGCGAGCAGGATTAGCCTTCAAATCCAGACACCGGCTGAACTGGTGGCACCTGAGAGACCAACTACCAGCACAGGTGCTGCCTCAACCGGGGGTGGGAGACCACCCCCAGACTTAGAAGGATAAACCTCGATACCATGAGTATGTAAATAGTTACTGTTCTCTTATGTTGCTGCTAAAACCCGTCCAGGGTTAACTTTTTAAAGGGATCCCTTTGTTGACCCGGGATCCCTATTACGTTTTGGTTGTTTTTCCATTTTTGTTTCCTGTTGAAAAGAACTACTGAAATCATGAACAGTGCATGATCCGAACTTCTTGTACATAGTTTGCACCTTATTAAAGGTGCTCCCTACTGGTTTTACTTAAAGAAGGACTCTTTGTGAAGATACCACACTGGAACCTTTGCTGAGTATGGACTGGTAGCTTGAGAAGACGTGCTACCTCGTAGAGACTTGGTCCCCTCTTAAAGGGGATGTTCATTTGTCGCACTTAAACAGTGATATTGCTTTAAGATGGGTAGCAATAATGTTTTGACGAAAGAAAGTGATGATAATGTTTACATGTAAAAGTTATATGTATTGAACTGGTTAATTGTAAGAGAAATGTTGATAATGTTGATAGAAAATGGGGATAGAAGGTAAACCCTGAGTCCTCCGTAGAAAGCTAGTTTATTGAAAGAAAGAGTTAATAATGTGTTACCGAGGACAGAAAGTGAACCCGTAGGGGTTAGGTAGTGGGTCCTCCTAGGAGCCATCTGAAGAAGGCTCAGTAGTCCTAAACTGAAAGAATGTTATGTTCTATACTGTGTATAGTAGTGGAAAAGACAGAAGGCTCGAGCTGAAAGGAGCGGTCCTGTAAGAAAGGAGAGGCAGTAGGTCTGGTGCCGTTAGGACAGGCGGTCCTGCAGATTTAAAGAAGGAGAATGTAAAAGTTAAATTGCCTTATAATGTGATTATAAGAAGGTCTTTAAAGGATTTAGAGTGTACATCCTTAAGGGCAATGTTAAATTATTGTTCAACAGATTTTGCACTTAGTAGAATACCCGGTTGGGTAACAGGAGTTATTTATAGCCTGTAATTTATAATGTTAACCATGTTTTGTAACGTTCAAGTGTCCTTACCTCCCATAAAGGGAAGCCTGTTTAAATATGCTTACTGTTATTGCACTCACAAAAATTGTATGTCTTTTTGCTAACCTGTATTGTTGTTTTCTTCCCAGTCCCGGAGTACTGTGTTTAACCAGGGGGGAGTGCAGCGCCCCAGAGTCCTGGTCGTTGCAGTACTATGGCTCCGCCACTAAGGGGAGCTATGGTACGTCTGATGGCACTGAAGGAGTTCATCTGACCAGGTATCACAGACACCAATACATGTCACAGCCGGGCCTCCGGGGGGAGCTAAGGGTTCTATTCACTAGGCCACTCCCCACCATTGTGGGTAAACTGGGGGTCAGGCAGGAAGTTAGATCAGAAAGCTGACTGGGTTGGACCAGACAACACCTGGTGGCAGAGGGTGTTGTAGGGGAAGATACAGTAGGGTCTCTATCAGGGGTGGGATCCTGACAGAGGCTTGGCAACTTGAAAGAACGTAACGGGACCGTGCCTGCTCAGCATAGCGGCGGTGCCCAAGGAAGGATCAGAAGCGAGATAGATTGTGCTGAGTGAGAAACGAGATCAAAGCGATAGGAGGATACCAGTAGGAGTCGTGCTGTAAGACCGAGGCAACATCCTACTGAGGCGCACAACCAGTGGCCGGAACGCCGAGAGAGTATTATAACATTCAGCTTCAAGCAATACTCTAAACAGCGGCAGGACAGTCAGTCTAAGGCGGGCTGTCTCACCTAAATCACCTATGCAGTCTTGGGGGGCAACTTGTGGAGAGGGGCAACTCTAGGGTCCCGGAAGAGCTCCGAGCCTACCCGTCAAACGGGTGCCATTCCAACCAGAACATCAGGGAGGGACGGAGGATTAGCAGAACATCATCTAATCGAGTTGTGAGGGAACTTAAGAAACAGACACAACAGTTGTGGGGACTTTCCGTAAGCACAGCAGGGAAGGACCACAACACATAGCGCAAGCAGGAAGGCACAGATTTCCACCTGTGAAGAGAACTCTGGAGGTGCCATTGGACCGGCCGGACTTGCGCAGCCTGATGAACCGTATTCTGGACTGAGGACCCAGAGATCTTCAGTAAAGAGGTAAAGAGACTGCAACCTGGTGTCCTCGTTATTTACCGCGACCTGCACCCCACAACTGCACCATTATCATCACTCATTGCACCGGACGTCCCCCACTGACCGGCAGGGCCACGGACCGGGTCTAGCCACCGTGACAACCCCAGAGCAGAGACTCCGAGGCCCGGTACCGGGTACCCCTAGGCCCTGCGGCGGTGGGGGCACTCCACTTACACTCCGCACTCTTGCGGCTCTGCCTGCTCTACCTTTGTGGCTTTACCTCTGCTCCGCACTCCTGCGGTTCTGCTCCGTTCTACTCTGCTCTGCTCCCGTTGCTGCAGTAATTGCTTGCTGCAGTTCCTCTCCACATTCCTTGTGGCTCCGCTCTGCTTAGCTTTTGTTGCTACGCTACTTCTTGCTGCTCTTCCACTCCTATCTGCAGCCTTGCACTTCTATCCCTGTGTGGACAGGTCCCAAACTGTTCCTTCATACTTCATTCCTTTCTGCTTGTTTCCCTTCCTGTACCTCCTGTGTGAACAGGTCTCTACCTGTTCCTCCATACTTCATATCCGTTCCTGCACCTCCTGTGTGAACAGGTCCCTACCTGTTCCTCCACACTACATATCCATACCTGCACCTCCAGTGTGAACAGGTCCCTACCTGTTCCTTCATACACCACATCATCTAGTCCTGTGTTCCCTGCTGTGCCTTCCAATCCAGTGTTCCTGCCAGTCCAGCCGTTCCTGCCATTCCTTCCAGTTCTGTGTTCCTGCCGTCCTAGCCAGTCCTGTGTTTCCTGCCGTCTCTGCCAGCCCTGTGTTCTCTACCGTGTCTCTGCCAGCCCTGTGTTCTCTGCCGTGTCTCTGCCAGCCCTGTGTCTCAGCCGTGCCAGTCTACTCATCTGAGTTTCGGCCGTGCTCTTCTGCCTGATGCCCGCACCAATCCTGGTGTTCCTGTCTCCCAAGTGAGATCAGCAGCCACAGCCAGACACCACCCTGGAGTAGCACCTGGCAGCTGCCTGCTGCACAAGCCTGACCTCTCCATCAGGGGCTCCAGTGAAAACCCAGGCAGCTGTCATAGTCACGCCCCTTCCAGGGTAGTCTGGTTTGTGGCACAGTGGGGCCACAAACCCCCCGAGCTCACGCCCACCAGTCAGGGCGTGAGCGTGACAGCCTATTTTTAGAGGGGCATCAGACAGCATTAATATTCTTAAAGGGCCATTATTAAACAGTGGGTCTCCTATGCTGTTATTGCCTATACAGTGAGTGGCTGGGCTGCCAAGAATTATGACGCACCTCAATACCCCTTTCACGAGAGGTACAGGAAGGTTTCCTCAAAAAATGTTGCATTGAATGCAAGGCCTGCCCTGCTATCAAGTCATATGCACCCCAATAAGCCTTTGAACCCAGGCACTGGATGGCCACAGGAAAATACACTTCACATTATTCAGTTGGTCCTGCTATACTGTTTTCTTATGTATTAACAGCAAGGCCTGCCCTGCTACCAAGTCATATGCACCACAATAGGCCTTTGTACCCAGGTACTGGATGGCCACAGGAAAATACACCTCACATAATTCATTTTGTACTCTAGTACTCCTTTGTTTTACACATTGGCAGCAAGGCTAGCCCTGCTGCATAGTCATATGCACCCCATTACATCTTGGAACCCACATTTTTGATGGGCCCATGAATATCCACTCATATTTTTAATGGTATGATGGTTCCCTCTTTGCAGAATTATTTACAGGAGAATTTGGCAATTGTATTTGCAATTTTATTGCAAACTGCAAAAGTCAAGGGCTAGTATGATTGAGTAGTGTGAGTGTGTACACTTTTGTATATGTTAACATACAAAGGTTAATCTACTATATAATTGTCTAAGGGTCACTTCCGTCTGTCTGTCCTTCTGTCTGTCTGTCGCGGTTATTCGTTTGCTGATTGGTCTCGGCAGCTGCCTGTCATGGCTGCCGCGACCAATCAGCGACGCGCACAGTCCGGGAGAAAATGGCCGCTCCTTACTCCCCGCACTCACTGCCCGGCGCCCGCATACACCCCTCCGCTCACTGCTCACACAGGGTTAATGGTGGCGGTAACGGACCGCGTTATGCTGTGGTGTAATGCAGTCCGTTACCGCTACTATTAACCCTGTGTGACCAACTTTTTACTATTCATGCTGCGTATGCGGCATGAATAGTAAAACGATGTAATGTTAAAAATAATAATAATAAAAAAAAATTGTTATATACGCACCGTCCGTCGGCCCCTGATCGACAACAGGCCTTTCCCGCTCAAGACGCCCCGGTGACCGCTCCATGCTGCGATCTCGTGAGATGATGACGTAGTGGTCTCGCGAGACCGCTACGTCATCATCTCGCGAGACCGCAATGCACTCTTGGGACCGGAGCGCATGAGCAGCGTCGGGAACCACTTCGCCGGAAGGTGAGTATATAACTTTTTTATTTTATTTCTTTTTTTTTAACAGGGATATGATGCCCACATTGCTAGATACTGCGTGGGCTGTGCAATATACTACATGGGCTGGACAATGTACTACATGGGCTGTGCTATATACTATGTGGCTGGGCAATATACTACATGGGTTGTGCAATATACTACATGGGCTGTGCTATATACTACGTGGCTGGGCAATATACTACATGGGTTGTGCAATATACTACATGGGCTGTGCTATATACTACTTGGCTGAGCAATATACTACGTGGCTGGGCAATATACCACATGGGCTGGGCTATATACTCCGTGGGCTGTGCTATATACTACGTGGCTGGGCAATATGCTCCATGGGCTGGGCTATATACTCCGTGGGCTGTGCTATATACTACGTGGCTGAGCAATATACTACGTGGCTGGGCTATATACTCCGTGAACTGTGCTATATACTACATGGCTGAGCAATATACTATGTGGCTGGGCAATATACTACGTGGCTGTGCTATATACAACGGGACTATACTACGTGGGCTGCACAATATACAACGTGGGCTGCGCAATATACAACGTGGGCTGCGCAATATACAAAGTGGGCTGCGCCATATACTACGTGGGCTGCGCAATATACTACATGGGCTGCGCAATATACTACGTGGGCTGCGCGATATACAACGTGGGCTGCGCAATATACAACGTGGGCTGCGCAATATACAACGTGGGCTGCGCAATATACAGCATGGGCTGCGTAATGTAATGCGTGGTCTGCGCAATGTACTGCGTGGTCTGCGCAATGTACTGCGTGGTCTGCGCAATGTACTGCGTTGGCTGCGCAATGTACTGCGTTGGCTGCGCAATGTACTGCGTTGGCTGCGCAATGTACTGCGTGGCCTGCGCAATGTACTGCGTGGCCTGCGCAATGTACTGCGTGGCCTGCGCAATGTACTGCGTGGCCTGCGCAATGTACTGCGTGGCCTGCGCAATGTACTGCGTGGCCTGCGCAATGTACTGCGTGGCCAGCGCAATATAATATGTGGGCTGGGCAATATACTACTCATACATATTCTAGAATACCCGATGCGTTAGAATCGAGCCACCATCTAGTGAGTACATATAAGGATTAAATACATATAGTGATTACGTATATATGAATATTAACTACATACAGTATAGTTAGATCATCACCAACAGGCTTTCAAACATCATCCGTCTGGAATATCAGAGAAGCAACACCAAGGTAGCTAGAAAGAATATAGAGCGCAAATAGGGTCTTATCTGAGATAAATGGAATATTCCTGAGGGATAGTATAAATTCACTCACCTATTATGGTTGTGTAAGACACAACCACTGCACTTAGCATTGGCGGCTGCTGCAAGCCCAGATGTGATGATCCTTTGCTAGGTGAAGAGAATAGGGCATCAGACTGCGCTGCTCGCCTGTCAGGATAATGTACCAGAGAAGTCCAAGTAGATGTAATAGAGAATAGACTTTATTTCTACGCGTTTCGTGGTGATCACACCACTTCCTCAGGACAGTCTATACACATACACATACAGGGTCTTGTATTTATAGCAAAAGAAGGCACATGGAGACGCCTTCTTTCAAAAAAAAAAAAAAAAACACCACACCCGGTGGGCGGGGAATCCGACTTAAACACATATATTCAAACGCATATGTACATCATAAAACACAAGAAACATTCATAAAATATAATTGAGTATAGCCCTTAACCCCTTAATCCCATATGACGTACTATCCCGTCATCCCGGTGACCTGGGACTTAATTCCCAGTGACGGGATAGTACGTCATATGCGATCGGCCGCGCTCACGGGGGAAGCGCGGCCGATCACGGCCGGGTGTCAGCTGACTATCGCAGCTGACATCCGGCACTATGTGCCAGGAACGGTCATGGACCACCCCCGGCACATTAACCCCTGGCACACTGCGATCAAACATGATCGCAGTGTACCGGCGGTACAGGGAAGCATCGTGCAGGGAGCGGGCTCCCTGCGAGCTTCCCTGAGACGATTGGTACAAGGCGATGTACTCACAGGTCCTGCAGGGAGTACTTTCGGGTGCACAGCAGGCGCCGTAAGCCTGCTGGGCTCTAAGTCAGATCACCGATCTGACAGAGTGCTGTGCAAACTGTCAGATCGGCGATCTGTGATGTCCCCCCTCCTGGGACAAAGTAAAAAAAATAAAAATAAAAAATCCTAAATAAATAAATAATAATAAAAAAAAATATTATTCCCATAAATACATTTCTTTATCTAAAAAAAAACCAAAAAAACAACAAAAGTACACATATTTAGTATCGCCGCGTCCGTAACGACCCAACCTATAAAACTGTCCCACTAGTTAACCCCTTCAGTGAACACCGTAAGAAAAAAAAGCCCAAAACAACGCTTTATTATCATACCACCAAACAAAAAGTGGAATAACATGCGATCAAAAAGACGGATATAAATAACCATGGTACTGCTGAAAACAACATCTTGTCCCGCAAAAAACGAGCTGCCATACAGCATCATATGCAAAAAAATAAAAAAGTTATAGTCCTCAGAATAAAGCGATACCAAAATAATTATTTTTTCTATAAAATCGCTTTTATCGTATAAAAGAGCCAAAACATAAAAAATGATATAAATGAGGTATCGCTGTAATCGTACTGACCCGAAGAATAAAACTGCTTTATCCATTTTACCAAACAAGGAACGGTATAAACGCCCCCCCCCCCAAAAAGAAATGAATGAATAGCAGGTTTTTGGTCATTCTGCCTCACAAAAATCGGTATAAAAAGTGATCAAAAACTGTCACGTGTCCGAAAATGTTACCAATAAAAACGTCAACTCGTCCCGCAAAAAACAAGACCTCACATGACTCTGTGGACCAAAATATGGAAAAATTATAGGTCTCAAAATGTGGGACGCAAAAACTTTTTGCTATAAAAAGCGTCTTTTAGAGTGTGACAGCTGCCAATCATAAAAATCTGATATAAAAAATGCTATAAAAGTAAATCAAACCCCCTTCATCAGCCCCTTAGTTAGGGAAAAATAATAAAATTAAAAAAATGTATTTATTTCCATTTTCCCATTAGGGCTAGGGTTAGGGCTAGGGCTAAGGTTAGGGTTAGGGTTGGGGCTAGGGTTGGAGCTAAAGTTAGGGTTAGGGTTGGGGCTAAAGTTAGGGTTAGGGTTGGGGCTAAAGTTAGGGTTAGGGTTGGGGCTAAAGTTAGGGATAGGGTTTGGATTACATTTATGGTTGGGATTAGGGTTGGGATTAGAATTAGGGGTGTTGTGAAATTGGATTTTGGGCTCCCCCGGTGGCCACTGGTGGAATTGAACTGGTGTGCATCATCCTCTCTGTTCACCTGTTTCCATCAGGATGTGGGAGTCGCTATTTAGCCTTGCTCCTCTGTCACTTCCATGCCGGTCAACATTGTAATCAGAAGCCTTTCTGTGCATGTTCCTGCTGCTAGACAACTCCCAGCTAAGTTGGACTTTAGTCCTTGTTTGTTTTTGCATTTTGTTCCATTTCACAGCTGTAGTTTCGTTTCTGTGTCTGGAAAGCTCTTGTGATCTGAAATTGCCACTCTGATGTTATGAGTTAATACTAGAGTCTTAAAGTAATTTCAGGATGGTGTTTTGATAGGGTTTTCAGCTGACCATGAAAGTGCCCTTTCTGTCTTCCTGCTATCTAGTAAGCGGACCTCAATTTTGCTAAACCTATTTTCATACTACGTTTGTCATTTCATCTAAAATCACCGCCAATATTTGTGGGGGCCTCTGTCTGCCTTTCGGGGAAATTTCTCTAGAGGTGAGCCAGGACTATATTTTCCTCTGTCAGGATTAGTTAGTCCTCCGGCCGGCGCTGGGCGTCTAGGGATAAAACGCAGGCTACGCTACCCGGCTACTGTTAGTTGTGCGGCAGGTTTAGTTCATGGTCAGTTTAGTTTCCATCCTTCCAAGAGCTAGTTCTTATGTTTGCTGGGCTATGTTCTCTTGCCATTGAGAACCATAACAGTTTGACCGGCCTAAAAGGGTTAAATTAATTGACAGAGAAAGGAGAGAAAAGAGAAGTCTGCTGAAGATTTTTTTTTTTTTTTCCTTCAGTTCTGAGTGTGCTTGTAATTGAATCTCTTGCAAGTCTGCCTATATTGCAGCCTTTCTCTCTCTCTCTCCTTCTAATCCTGGAATGGCTCTGTGTTCACCTGTTTAAAATGGATATTCAGAGTTTAGCTGCAGGTTTGAATAATCTCACCACGAAAGTTCAAAATTTACAAGATTTTGTTGTTCATGTTCCTATATCTGAACCTAGAATTCCTTTGCCTGAATTTTTCTCGGGGAATAGATCTTGCTTTCAAAATTTCAAAAATAATTGCAAGTTGTTTTTGTCCCTGAAATCTCGCTCTGCTGGAGATCCTGCTCAGCAGGTCAGGATTGTGATTTCCTTGCTCCGGGGCGACCCTCAGGATTGGGCTTTTGCATTGGCTCCAGGGGATCCTGCGTTGCTCAATGTGGATGCGTTTTTTCTGGCCTTAGGGTTGCTTTATGAGGAACCTCAGTTAGAACTTCAGGCGGAAAAGGCCTTGATGTCCCTATCTCAGGGGCAAGACGAAGCTGAAATATACTGCCAGAAATTCTGTAAATGGGCTGTGCTTACTCAGTGGAATGAGTGCGCCCTGGCGGCGAATTTCAGAGAGGGTCTCTCTGATGCCATTAAGGATGTTATGGTGGGGTTCCCTGTGCCTGCGGGTCTGAATGAGTCCATGACAATGGCTATCCAGATCGATAGGCGTCTGCGGGAGCGCAAACCTGTGCAACATTTGGCGGTGTCTACTGAGAAGACGCCAGAGAATATGCAATGTGATAGAATTCTGTCCAGAAGTGAACGGCAGAATTTTAGACGAAAAAATGGGTTGTGCTTCTATTGCGGTGATTCAACTCATGTTATATCAGCATGCTCTAAGCGTACTAAGAAGCTTGATAAGTCTGTTTCAATTGGCACTTTACAGTCTAAGTTTATTCTATCTGTGACCCTGATTTGTTCTTTATCATCTATTACCGCGGATGCCTATGTCGACTCTGGCGCCGCTTTGAGTCTTATGGATTGGTCCTTTGCCAAACGCTGTGGGTATGATTTGGAGCCTCTTGAAACTCCTATACCCCTGAAGGGGATTGACTCCACCCCATTGGCTAGCAATAAACCACAATACTGGACACAAGTAACTATGCGGATTAATCCGGATCACCAGGAGATTATTCGCTTTCTTGTGCTGTATAACCTACATGATGTGTTGGTGCTTGGATTGCCATGGCTGCAATCTCATAACCCAGTCCTTGACTGGAAAGCTATGTCTGTGTTAAGCTGGGGATGTAAGGGGACGCATGGGGACGTACCTGTGGTTTCCATTTCATCATCTATTCCCTCTGAGATTCCTGAATTCTTGACTGAATATCGTGACGTTTTTGAAGAACCTAAGCTTGGTTCATTACCTCCGCACCGGGAGTGCGATTGTGCCATAGATTTGATTCCGGGTAGTAAATACCCTAAGGGTCGTTTATTTAATCTGTCTGTGCCTGAACATGCTGCTATGCGAGAATATATAAAGGAGTCCTTGGAAAAGGGACATATTCGTCCTTCGTCATCTCCCTTAGGAGCCGGTTTTTTCTTTGTGGCTAAGAAGGATGGCTCTTTGAGGCCGTGCATTGATTATCGGCTTTTGAATAAAATCACGGTTAAATATCAATATCCGTTGCCACTGCTGACTGATTTGTTTGCTCGCATAAAGGGGGCCAAGTGGTTCTCTAAGATAGATCTCCGTGGGGCGTATAATTTGGTGCGAATTAAGCAGGGGGATGAGTGGAAAACCGCATTTAATACGCCCGAGGGCCACTTTGAGTATTTGGTGATGCCTTTTGGTCTTTCAAATGCCCCTTCAGTCTTTCAGTCCTTTATGCATGACATTTTCCGTGATTATTTGGATAAATTTATGATTGTGTATCTGGATGATATTTTGATTTTTTCGGATGACTGGGACTCTCATGTCCAGCAGGTCAGGAGGGTTTTTCAGGTTTTGCGGTCTAATTCCTTGTGTGTGAAGGGTTCTAAGTGCGTTTTTGGGGTTCAAAAGATTTCCTTTTTGGGATATATTTTTTCCCCCTCTTCCATCGAGATGGATCCTGTCAAGGTTCAGGCTATTTGTGATTGGACGCAACCCTCTTCTCTTAAGAGTCTTCAGAAATTTTTGGGCTTTGCTAACTTTTATTGTCGATTTATTGCTGGTTTTTCTGATGTTGTTAAACCATTGACTGATTTGACTAAGAAGGGTGCTGATGTTGCTGATTGGTCCCCTGCTGCTGTGGAGGCCTTTCGGGAGCTTAAGCGCCGCTTTTCTTCCGCCCCTGTGTTGCGTCAGCCTGATGTTGCTCTTCCTTTTCAGGTTGAGGTCGACGCTTCTGAAATCGGAGCTGGGGCGGTTTTGTCGCAGAGAAGTTCCGATTGCTCCGTGATGAGACCTTGTGCTTTTTTCTCGCGTAAATTTTCACCCGCCGAGCGGAATTATGATGTTGGGAATCGGGAGCTTTTGGCCATGAAGTGGGCTTTTGAGGAGTGGCGTCATTGGCTTGAGGGGGCTAGACATCAGGTGGTGGTATTGACTGACCACAAAAATCTAATTTATCTTGAGTCCGCCAGACGCCTGAATCCTAGACAGGCGCGCTGGTCGTTGTTTTTCTCTCGGTTTAATTTTGTGGTGTCCTACCTGCCGGGTTCTAAGAATGTTAAGGCGGATGCCCTTTCTAGGAGTTTTGAGCCTGACTCCCCTGGTAATTCTGAACCTACAGGTATCCTTAAGGATGGAGTGATATTGTCTGCCGTTTCTCCAGACCTGCGGCGGGCCTTGCAGGAGTTTCAGGCGGATAGACCTGATCGTTGCCCACCTGGTAGACTGTTTGTTCCTGATGATTGGACCAGTAAAGTCATTTCTGAGGTTCATTCTTCTGCGTTGGCAGGTCATCCTGGAATCTTTGGTACCAGGGATTTGGTGGCAAGGTCCTTCTGGTGGCTTTCCCTGTCTCGAGATGTGCGAGGCTTCGTGCAGTCTTGTGACGTTTGTGCTCGGGCCAAGCCTTGTTGTTCTCGGGCTAGTGGATTGTTGTTGCCCTTGCCTATCCCGAAGAGGCCCTGGACGCACATCTCGATGGATTTTATTTCGGATCTTCCTGTTTCTCAGAAGATGTCTGTCATCTGGGTGGTGTGTGATCGTTTCTCTAAGATGGTCCATTTGGTTCCCCTGCCTAAGTTGCCTTCTTCTTCCGAGTTGGTTCCTCTGTTTTTTCAAAATGTGGTCCGTTTGCATGGTATTCCGGAGAATATCGTTTCTGACAGAGGTACCCAATTCGTGTCTAGATTTTGGCGAGCATTCTGTGCTAGGATGGGCATAGATTTGTCTTTTTCGTCTGCTTTCCATTTATTTGAGGTGTTTTGTGTCTGCAGATCAGGATGATTGGGTTGCTTTTTTGCCTTTAGCGGAGTTTGCCCTCAATAATCGGGCCAGCTCTGCCACCTTGGTGTCTCCCTTTTTCTGTAATTCGGGGTTTCATCCTCGATTTTCTTCTGGTCAGGTGGAATCTTCGGATTGTCCTGGAGTGGATGCTGTGGTGGAGAGGTTGCATCAGATTTGGGGGCAGGTAGTGGACAATTTGAAGTTGTCCCAGGAGAAGACTCAGCTTTTTGCCAACCGCCGGCGTCGGGTTGGTCCTCGGCTTTGTGTTGGGGACTTGGTGTGGTTGTCTTCTCGTTTTGTCCCTATGAGGGTTTCTTCTCCCAAGTTTAAGCCTCGGTTCATCGGCCCGTACAGGATATTGGAGATTCTTAACCCTGTGTCCTTCCGTTTGGACCTCCCTGCATCTTTTTCTATTCATAATGTTTTTCATCGGTCGTTATTGCGCAGGTATGAGGTACCGGTTGTGCCTTCCGTTGAGCCTCCTGCTCCGGTGTTGGTTGAGGGCGAGTTGGAGTACGTTGTGGAAAAAATCTTGGACTCCCGTGTTTCCAGACGGAAACTCCAGTATCTGGTCAAATGGAAGGGATACGGTCAGGAGGATAATTCTTGGGTGACTGCCTCTGATGTTTATGCCTCCGATTTGGTCCGTGCCTTTCATAGGGCTCATCCTGATCGCCCTGGTGGTTCTGGTGAGGGTTCGGTGCCCCCTCCTTGAGGGGGGGGTACTGTTGTGAAATTGGATTTTGGGCTCCCCCGGTGGCCACTGGTGGAATTGAACTGGTGTGCATCATCCTCTCTGTTCACCTGTTTCCATCAGGATGTGGGAGTCGCTATTTAGCCTTGCTCCTCTGTCACTTCCATGCCGGTCAACATTGTAATCAGAAGCCTTTCTGTGCATGTTCCTGCTGCTAGACAACTCCCAGCTAAGTTGGACTTTAGTCCTTGTTTGTTTTTGCATTTTGTTCCATTTCACAGCTGTAGTTTCGTTTCTGTGTCTGGAAAGCTCTTGTGATCTGAAATTGCCACTCTGATGTTATGAGTTAATACTAGAGTCTTAAAGTAATTTCAGGATGGTGTTTTGATAGGGTTTTCAGCTGACCATGAAAGTGCCCTTTCTGTCTTCCTGCTATCTAGTAAGCGGACCTCAATTTTGCTAAACCTATTTTCATACTACGTTTGTCATTTCATCTAAAATCACCGCCAATATTTGTGGGGGCCTCTGTCTGCCTTTCGGGGAAATTTCTCTAGAGGTGAGCCAGGACTATATTTTCCTCTGTCAGGATTAGTTAGTCCTCCGGCCGGCGCTGGGCGTCTAGGGATAAAACGCAGGCTACGCTACCCGGCTACTGTTAGTTGTGCGGCAGGTTTAGTTCATGGTCAGTTTAGTTTCCATCCTTCCAAGAGCTAGTTCTTATGTTTGCTGGGCTATGTTCTCTTGCCATTGAGAACCATAACATAGGGGTGTGTCAGGGTTAGGGGTGTGGTTAGGGTTACTGTTGGGATTAGGGTTAGGGGTGTGTTTGGATTGGGGTTTCAGGTAGAATTGGGGAGTTTCCACTTTTCAGGCACATCAGGGGCTCTCCAAACACGACATGGCGTCAGATATCAATTCCAGCCAATTCTGCGTTGAAGAAGTAAAACAGTGCTCCTTCCCTTCTGAGCTCTCCCGTGTGCCCAAACAGGGGTTTACCCCAACATATGGGGTATCAGCGTACTCGGGACAAATTGGACAACAACTTTTGAGGTCCAAGTTCTCTTGTTATCCTTGGGAAAATAAAAATTTGGGGGGCTAAAAATCATTTTTGTGGGAAAAAAAGATATTTTATTTTCACGGCTCTGTGTTATAAACTGTAAAGAACACTTGGGGGTTCAAAGTTCTCACAACACATCTAGATAAGTTCCTTGGGAGGTCTAGTTTCCAATATGGGGTCACTTGTGGGGGGTTTGTACTGTTTGGGTACATCAGGGGCTCTGCAAAAGCAACGTGACGCCTGCAGACCAATCCATCTAAGTCTGCATTCCAAATGGCGCTCCTTCCCTTCCGAGCTCTGCCATGCGCCCAAACAGTGGTTCCCCCCCACATATGGGGTATCAGCGTACTCAGGACAAATTGGAAAACAACTTTGGGGTTCAATTTATCCTGTTACCATTGTGAAAATACAAAACTGGGGGCTAAAATTCATTTTTGTGAAAAAAAAAGAATTTTCATTTTCACGGCTCTGCGTTATAAACTGTAGTGAAACACTTGGGGGTTCAAAGCTCTCAAAACACATCTAGATAAGTTCCTTAGGGGGTCTACTTTCCAAAATGGTGTCACTTGTGGGGGGTTTTAATGTTTAGGCACATCAAGGGCTCTCCAAACGCAACATGGCGTCCCATCTTAATTCCAGTAAATTTTGCATTGAAAAGTAAAATGGCGTTCCTTCCCTTCCGAGCTCTGCTATGCGCCCAAACAGTAGTTTACCCCCACATAAGGGGTATCGTCGTACTCAGGACAAATTGCACAACAACTTTTGTGGTCTAATTTTTTCTCTTACCCTTGGGAAAATAAAAAATTGGGGGCGAAAAGATAATTTTTGTGAAAAAATATAGTTTTTTATTTTTACGGCTCTGCATTATAAACTTCTGTGAAGCACTTGTTGGGTCAAAGTGCTCACCACCATCTAGATAAGTTCCTTAAGGGGTCTACTTTCCAAAATGGTGTCACTTGTGGTAACTTAGTAAAAAGCCACTATGTGGCAAAAACAATTAATCCCCTAAATCCAACTAACAGAGGTCCCACGTGGGGGTGTTATCCCTGCGGCGATTGCTTGGCCTGTAAAGAAAAGAACCTTGTCAGGGGTACTCATTTCACGTCATCGTGTGGAAGGAAGAAGTTTCAGACTCGACATCACATACGCTGTACTAGTACTTTTGTTGTATATCTGGCCACATGTCCTTGCTCCAAAATATATGTTGGGCTCACGTCACGTCAGCTGCGTGTACGTGTGAGAGAGCACGTAAGGGATATCGTGAATGCACGTAAAGCTGAAGACGTTGGTGTCTTAAAAACCATCCCGAAGCATTTTTATATGTTTCACGGATGTGATCCCACTGGTCTACGGATCATTGGGATCGATCAGGTTCATGGTGGCAGTAGAGGTGGAAACATAAAACGCTTACTTGCGCAGGTTGAATGCAAGTGGATAGTGACCTTGGATTCCATGTCCCCTGCAGGACTAAATGAGACAATTAGTTTTGTCCCTTTTCTATGAGGGACCTTGTTCCCCCGTGTCCTTGTCTGTTGAAGACTTGAATTAATCTGTTATTACATTTTAATATTGCTATTTTATTTATTTTTTCTGTGTATTCTCATTATTTTTTTCATCTTCTACATCCCTAGAATTAATCGTTTCTCAGAACGTGGTTTTGTGTGGCCATTAGCCAGCGGTACATAAAGAATATTGAAGTAGGATAAGAGCATCAATAAAACCGCATCAGTAACTATCACTGGAAGATCGTTCACGAATTGGATAATGTTTATTTTTATTTTCACTTTCATTATTGTATATGTATGCTTGTTTCATTTGTAAACAGTGTTGTATTGCACCTTTTTAATACATATTTATTAATTATATGAATAATAGCTATATGCACTTTTTAGCACATTATATTTATTATATTATTGTACTGTAATATGCACTGATGCGGCGGTAATGTGTGTTTTTGTCTGTTTCTTTTTCTTTTTCTGATCCCCTTTTGCCTTTTAGTATGATACTTGGGGTTATATAGTGGCGATTGCGATGTGTACATATTTGTGAGCTGCTTTTATTTATTTATTTAGTTTATTTCTTTGGGTTTACATATTCTACCAGCGTCTTGCACGCACTTATTATTGCGGTTTCACACTTACATATCGCGGATGTCACTTCGTACCGCTGTAGCGAGTTCTTCATTCATCTTGAGCCCGATTGCTGGTGTGCGCACACGCTCCACGCTTGGTAGGGAGTCCCTGCATCTCCGGCTTCTGTGATCTGAGAGCGCATGTCTGTGACATCAGCAGGGGATTTCCCCTTGACGTGCACTCCCAGTGAATGCTGGGGATTGAGGACTTCCTCCTGCCTGGGCTGTGGTGCGCCTGCGCACTTAAAACGCCGGTTTATGGGCACCACTATAAAAACGCCATGTTTCTGTCAAACTCCTTCAATCCCTCTTTGAGAAAGCAACGCGAAACGTGCGTTAGGGGGTATTCAGAGTCCCAGGCAACAATTATTTTCACCATGGGTAAGGAACTTTGTATTACATCTGTATTATAACTGCACCATAATTGGCTTTTTTTATGTATATGGTGGATATATGTCCAATTGGACACTAGTACAGCATAATTAATTATTTATACCATATTTTTATGTGCCAGTATGGGTGCTTACTCATGTTTATATTCATACCATGATGTTCTTTACCTTTTTTTGCCTGTGACTCGGATGTTTTTGCACTAGGGTCGCCTTTCTTCTTTGATTGTACTTTTTGTAATTTTTGGACTACTTAATGTCTTTTTTACAAGTTATGGCAATATTCATTTTAAATTTCGTATAGAACTCCTTTGTTTGTTTGGTATTGATTCTCCGGAGTATACGTTACTGTCCTCTTATACATACATGGGTAGAGGTGACTATCTGTCTACACCTGCACACTTTGTGTGTGGGATCCGTGTTGTTTCTGTGGGTGTGTTTTCATTGCTAATTTATTCTGTGTTTTTCACAGCAGCTGACTCCAGACAGATGGACTTTAGAGCCAGAGACTCTTCATGGCTCAGTCAAATTAATGAAGTATTTAAGGATGACCCCAGTTTGATTTTATTTGTAATTACAGAGAAAATCAAGAATTGATTCAAAAATTAAAATTACTCTTGCACAGGCGAATGAGGACATGGTGGAATAAGGGTTTCCTGGAAAAGTATGTCTCTAAGGGGTTAATACCTAGAGGCCTGCGTGTGCAGGTGTTTCCCTCTTTTGAAACTGATTTGCCATGGTTTAAAAATGGATGGGAAGAACTAGCCGGTAATTGTTCCAAGGGCTTCATGGAGCTACTCATTAAATTTAATGAGTTCACGCTCAGTGAGCTGGAAAAAGAAATTGATAGTATCCAGACAATTTTAAAAAAAGATCTAACAACCGAAGCGATTAAAAAGGTGAATGAGGACTTGGAAAAAGATTTTCTTAAATGGGAAGATGATATTAAAACTACCAAGGCCAAAAAATTTCAAAGAGATGTGCTTGATTTTCAAAATAATCAAGTCTATAGGTGGAGACATAATAACAGGAGAAGAGGCCGCTCTGTATCCAGAGTCCGCAATGAATCTTATTCATCAGTAACATCGGGGGAGGAACCTGATGGGGATATTCCTCAAGCGGCTAGTTCTAGTCATATTAGACAAACTAGATCAAGCTATAGACAAGTGGAACAAGGAAAGGGTAAATCTTCCACCAAACGGAAAATATCTCCACTGCACCAATCTGATGACAAGAAAAAGAAACCTGGAACGTTGGAGGTAATTAATTTATCCCACCATAGATTGACTGAAGCCCAAAGGGAAGTGTTATCTCTCGGTCTTACATTTGTGCCTAATAATCCATTTAATTATTTTTCAGCTGTGAAAGATGTACACCTCTTTTCCCGTAAACTCATTCTAAAAAAGTTACATAGCAAAAAGGAAAATGAGGAACATGGATTGACATCTGAAATCGATAAAGAGACTTTGGCCGTCCTGGAGGATTTATTAAAAGAACAAGAACCTGATTCCAAAGGTACGTTCCCTAGATCTATCCTACCCAAATCGACCACGTTCCCTCCTTTGTCCTTATGCCCTCAGGTAGAGATCTTTACCAGGTTAGTATTGGAAGATTTCAAAAAAATCCCAGAGTTTGTCACAAAAGACAATGTGACAAGGTCTCAACGACGAGCCTTGCAAGAACTTGGTAATCTCGATGACATTGTCATTAAAGCGGCGGACAAGGGAGGGAACGTTGTCATTTGGCCCACGGTCAAATATGAAAAAGAGGCGTTGAGACAGCTGAATTGTAGGGACACCTACATTCGGCTGTCTCATAGCCCTATGGATACATACAAACGTGAGTTGGATGGAATTTTACGGAACGCATTGGATCAGGGAACCATCAATAAAAAGGTGTTTGATGGTTTGACGGTGGAATTTCCTAAAACACCTACACTGTACCTATTACCTAAGGTACATAAAGACATGATAAATCCTCCCGGGAGACCTATAGTCTCTGGGATCGGTGGTCTGTGTGATCCAATTTGTAGGTACATTGATTTTTATTTAAAATCTATGGTGGAGATATTGCCTTCTTACGTTCGGGATACCACCGATATGTTAACCAAAATAGAGGGGATGGTTTTGGAGCAGGACATGTGGCTAGTAACAGCTGATGTCGAGTCATTGTACACTTGTATTGCACACGATGATGGGATTGAGGCAGTCCGCTTCTTCCTGAGGAACAGCAACTGGGATGGCCAGATTGGTGATCTTGTTGTGACCTTGTTGAGGTTTGTTTTGACCCACAATGTATTCCTGTTTAAAGATAGGCATTACCTTCAAAAACGCGGGACTGCCATGGGGGCAGCTTGTGCCCCCGCCTATGCCAACCTGTTCCTTGGTCTATGGGAGAGATCCATATACCATCAGGATGGGGTCTCTGCCGTGGACCGGGTGCAGTGTTGGCATAGGTATATTGATGACATCTTCTTTATATGGCAGGGTAGTGAGCGCGGTATCATGGAATTTGTGGGTCAACTCAACTGCAATCCTCATAACATCAGGCTGACATACAAGGCACATAAACAGAGAATTTACTTTTTGGATATTTGTATTGAGGTGGATGAGATGGGGACGTTGCATACAGATATATTCAGGAAGGCTACTTCAGTCAATTCCCTGTTGCATGCGTCCTCATCCCATACCACACATACCATCAAAGCCATCCCGGTTGATCAGTTCCTCAGGACGAAGCGGATCTGCTCCACTGAACAAAAATTCGAGGTTCAGTCTGACGATCTTAAAGTAGATTCAAAGCTCGTGGCTACAGCAATTGCTGTATAAAACAAGGGTATATTAGAGCCAAGAAAACGGAGAGACACCAGCTACTTTATAAAAAGGAGAAGAGAGTTACATCTGAGAATAATGTTAGATTTATTTCTACATATAACTGCCAGTGGAAACGTATGCAGGATATAGTCAACAAACACTGGTCAGTTCTTCTCACTGACTGTCTTGACATCTAATATCCCTCAGAGACCTAGTTTTACAGCAAAACGGGGCAAAAGTATTAGAGACCTATTAGTAAAAAGCCACTATGTGGCAAAAACAATTAATCCCCTAAATCCAACTAACAGAGGTCCCACGTGGGGGTGTTATCCCTGCGGCGATTGCTTGGCCTGTAAAGAAAAGAACCTTGTCAGGGGTACTCATTTCACGTCATCGTGTGGAAGGAAGAAGTTTCAGACTCGACATCACATACGCTGTACTAGTACTTTTGTTGTATATCTGGCCACATGTCCTTGCTCCAAAATATATGTTGGGCTCACGTCACGTCAGCTGCGTGTACGTGTGAGAGAGCACGTAAGGGATATCGTGAATGCACGTAAAGCTGAAGACGTTGGTGCCTTAAAAACCATCCCGAAGCATTTTTATATGTTTCACGGATGTGATCCCACTGGTCTACGGATCATTGGGATCGATCAGGTTCATGGTGGCAGTAGAGGTGGAAACATAAAACGCTTACTTGCGCAGGTTGAATGCAAGTGGATAGTGACCTTGGATTCCATGTCCCCTGCAGGACTAAATGAGACAATTAGTTTTGTCCCTTTTCTATGAGGGACCTTGTTCCCCCGTGTCCTTGTCTGTTGAAGACTTGAATTAATCTGTTATTACATTTTAATATTGCTATTTTATTTATTTTTTTCTGTGTATTCTCATTATTTTTTTCATCTTCTACATCCCTAGAATTAATCGTTTCTCAGAACGTGGTTGTGTGGCCATTAGCCAGCGGTACATAAAGAATATTGAAGTAGGATAAGAGCATCAATAAAACCGCATCAGTAACTATCACTGGAAGATCGTTCAAGAATTGGATAATGTTTATTTTTATTTTCACTTTCATTATTATATATGTATGCTGGTTTCATTTGTAAACAGTGTTGTATTGCACCTTTTTAATACATATTTATTAATTATATGAATAATAGCTATATGCACTTTTTAGCACATTATATTTATTATATTATTGTACTGTAATATGCACTGATGCGGCGGTAATGTGTGTTTTTGTCTGTTTCTTTTTCTTTTTCTGATCCCCTTTTGCCTTTTAGTATGATACTTGGGGTTATATAGTGGCGATTGCGATGTGTACATATTTGTGAGCTGCTTTTATTTATTTATTTAGTTTATTTCTTTGGGTTTACATATTCTACCAGCGTCTTGCATGCACTTATTATTGCGGTTTCACACTTACATATCGCGGATGTCACTTCGTACCGCTGTAGCGAGTTCTTCATTCATCTTGAGCCCGATTGCTGGTGTGCGCACACGCTCCACGCTTGGTAGGGAGTCCCTGCATCTCCGGCTTCTGTGATCTGAGAGCGCATGTCTGTGACGTCAGCAGGGGATTTCCCCTTGACGTGCGCTCCCATTGAATGCTGGGGATTGAGGACTTCCTCCTGCCTGGGCTGTGGTGCGCCTGCGCACTTAAAACGCCGGTTTATGGGCACCACTATAAAAATGCCATGTTTCTGTCAAACTCCTTCATTCCCTCTTTGAGAAAGCAACGCGAAACGCGCGTTAGGGGGTATTCAGAGTCCCAGGCAACAATTATTTTCACCATGGGTAAGGAACTTTGTATTACATCTGTATTATAACTGCACCATAATTGGCTTTTTTATGTATATGGTGGATATATGTCCACTTGGACACTAGTACAGCATAATTAATTATTTATACCATACTTTTATGTGCCAGTATGGGTGCTTACTCATGTTTATATTCATACCATGGTGTTCTTTACCTTTTTTTGCCTGTGACTCGGATGTTTTTGCACTAGGGTCTCCTTTCTTCTTTGATTGTACTTTTTGTAATTTTTGGACTACTTAATGTCTTTTTTACAAGTTATGGTAATAAAATATTCATTTTAAATTTCGTATAGAACTCCTTTGTTTGTTTGGTAAAGTTCCTTAAGGGGTCTACTTTCCAAAATGGTGTCACGTGGTGGGTTTCAATGTTTAGGCACATCAGGGGCTCTCCAAACGCAACATGGTGTCCCATCTCAATTCCAGTCAATTTTGCATTGAAAAGTCAAATGGCGCTCCTTTCCTTCCGAGCTCCTGCCATGCGCCCAAACAGTGGTTTACCCCCACATATGGAGTATCGTCGTACTCAGGACAAATTGCACAACAATATTTGTTGTCTAATTTCTTCTCTTACCCTTGGAAAAATAAAAAATTGGGGGCGAAAAGATTATTTTTGTGAAAAAATATGATTTTTTATTTTTACAGCTCTGCATTATAAACTTCTGTGAAGCACTTGGTGGGTCAAAGGGCTCATTACACATCTAGATAAGTTCCTTAGGGGGTCTACTTTCCAAAATGTTGTCACTTGTGGGGGGTTTCAATGTTTAGGCACATCAGGGGCTCTCCAAACCCAACATGGCGTCCCATCTCAATTCCAGTCAATTTTGCATTGAAAAGTCAAATGGCGCTCCTTTCCTTCCGAGCTCTGCCATGCGCCCAAACAGTAGTTTACCCCCACATATGGGTTATCGTCGTACTCAGGACAAATTGCACAACAACTTTTGTGGTCTAATTTTTTCTCTTACCCTTGGGAAAATAAAAAATTGGGGGCGAAAAATAATTTTTGTGAAAAAATATAATTTTTTATTTTTACGGCTCTGCATTATAAACTTCTGTGAAGCACTTGTTGGGTCAAAGTGCTCACCAGTCACCACCATCTAGATAAGTTCCTTAAGGGGTCTACTTTCCAAAATGGTGTCACTTGTGGGGGGTTTCAATGTTTAGGCACATCAGGGGCTCTCCAAACGCAACATGGCGTCCCATCTCAATTCCAGTCAATTTTGCATTGAAAAGTCAAATGGCACTCTGTTGTGAACTCTGTTTTCAGGCTCCCTCTTGTGGTCACAGGTGGTATTGTGTGAATTTTGTTTTGGGCTCCCCCTGGTGACTTTATTTGTTATCCTGCGGGTCTGTGGCTGGGTCAGCTGCCTCGTTATTCTCTTGGGAGTTTCCTATTTAGCTCTGTTTCACTTCTACTTGTTGCCGGCTGTCAATGTATTCAGTGCTATTCTGATTACTCCTGATTATCTTCTGTTTTAGTCTCTTCAGGAGAAGCTAAGTTCTGTTTAATTATTTTTTGCTCATCAGTCTGCAATATGATTTCTGTGTATGATGAGTTTAGTCCAGCTTGCTAATATGTGATTTCTTGCTGCTGGTAAGCTCTGGGGTACAGAGTTGCTTCCCCCGCACCGTTAGTTGGTGCGGGGGCTCGAGCAATCTCTGCGTGGATAGCGCTTTGCCAACCGCCGCCGCTGTGTGGGTCCCCGACTTTGCGTTGGGGACTTGGTGTGGTTGTCTTCTCACTTTGTTCCTATGAAGGTCTCCTCTCCTAAGTTCAAGCCTCGGTTTATCGGTCCTTATAAGATTTTGGAAGTCCTTAACCCTGTGTCATTTCGTTTGGACCTCCCAGCATCGTTTGCTATTCATAATGTGTTCCATCGGTCGTTGTTGTGGAGGTATGTGGTGCATGTGGTTCCTCCGGTTGAGCCTCCTGCCCCTGTGCTGGTTGAGGGAGAATTGGAATACGTGGTGGAGAAGATCTTGGATTCTCGTATTTCTAGACAGAGGCTTCAGTATTTGGTTAAGTGGAAGGGCTATGGTCAGGAGGATAATTACTGGGTTGTCGCCTCTGATGTTCATGCGGCCGATTTGGTTCGTGCCTTCCATGTGGCTCACCCTGATCGCCATGGGGGTTTTGATGAGGGTTCGGTGACCCCTCCTCAAGGGGGGGGTACTGTTGTGAACTCTGTTTTCAGGCTCCTTCTTGTGGTCACAGGTGGTATTGTGTGACTTTTGTTTTGGGCTCCCCCTGGTGGCTTTGTTTGTTATCCTGCGGGTCTGTGGCTGGATCAGCTGCCTCGTTATTCTCTTGGGAGTTTCCTATTTAGCTCTGTTTCACTTCTACTTGTTGCCGGCTGTCAATGTATTCAGTGCTATTCTGATTACTCCTGATTATCTTCGGTTTCAGTCTCTTCAGGAGAAGCTAAGTTCTGTTTAATTATTTTTTGCTCATCAGTCTGCAATATGATTTCTGTGTATGATGAGTTTAGTCCAGCTTGCTAATATGTGATTTCTTGCTGCTGGTAAGCTCTGGGGTACAGAGTTGCTTCCCCCGCACCGTTAGTTGGTGCGGGGGCTCGAGCAATCTCTGCGTGGATATTTTGAATAGGCTTTTTAATTGACCGCACAGTTCCCTTTCTATTTTCTGCTGTCTAGTGTTAGCGGGCCTCATTTGCTGAATCTAATTTCATCTCTGCGTTTGTGCTTTCCCCTTAACTCACCGTTAATATTTGTGGGGGGCTATTCTATATCTTTGGGGTCATTTCACTGAGGCAAGTGAGGACTTTCGTTCCCTCTAGGAATAGTCAGTTTCTCAGGCCGTGAAGAGACGTCTAGGATTTTCAGGTAACGTTCCACGGCTACCTATAGTTGTGTGCGGATAGGATCAGGTTGCGGTCAATTCAGTTACCACTTCCCCAGAGTTTGTAGTCTGTTTAGTTACTTAGCTAGTCCGACTTGCGATCCTTGCCACTAGGATCATAACAGCACTCCTTTCCTTCCGAGCTCTGCCATGCGCCCAAACAGTGGTTTACCCCCACATATGGGGTATCAGCGTACTCAGGACAAATTGTACAACAACTTTTGGGGTCCATTTTCTCCTGTTACCCTTGATAAAATAAAACAAATTGGAGCTGAAATAAATTTTGCGTGAAAAAAGTTAAATGTTCATTTTTATTTAAACATTCCAAAAATTCCTGTGAAACACCTGAAGGGTCAATAAACTTCTTGAATGTAGTTTTCAGCACCTTGAGGGGTGCAGTTTTTAGAATGGTGTCACACTTGGGTATTTTCTATCATATAGACCCCTCAAAATGACTTAAAATGAGATGTGGTCCCTAAAAAAAATGGTGTTGTAAAAATAAGAAATTTCTGGTCAACTTTTAACCCTTATAACTCCCTAACAAAAAAAAAATTAGTTCCAAAATTGTGCTGATGTAAAGTAGACATGTGGGAAATGTTACTTATTAAGTATTTTGCGTGACATATCTCTGTGATTTAAGGGCATAAAAATTCAAAGCTGGAAAATTGCTAAATTTTTAAAATTTTCGCCAAATTTCCATTTTTTTCCCAAATAAACGAAAGTTATATCGAATAAATTTTACCTATATCATGAAGTACAATATGTCACGAGAAAACATTGTCAGAATCGCCAAGATCCGTTGAAGCGTTCCAGAGTTATAACCTCATAAAGGGACAGTGGTCAGAATTGTAAAAATTGGCCTGGTCATTAACGTTTAAACCACCCTTGGGGCTTAAGGGGTTAAAACCATTGCTCATACATGTAAAAATCTAAATACAAAAACACATTAAAAAGAGTAATTAAGCAATTGAATAACTTTTGCAAGCTGGGGGAGTGCTAGAACCTACGGTGTTAAAACATTTATTCTTTGTCAGGACCCTGCTACTGATGTTTTGAACCATTGAGCTGTGGGTGGATTTGATTAAATTGTTTTGTTTGGTGATAGTTTCACAAGAGTCTGTGAAATCAAAGAGATAACAGTGGAAAACAAAAAAACACAAAAAAATAAAAAAACACACACAAAAAAAAACACTCCAAATAAAAATCCCTGAGATTTTTTTCCTTTTCTCTTTCCCTTTCTTTTCTAATAAGTAAATAAATAAATAAATAGAAACAATTGTTATAACGTGCAGAGCAATAATGAGCTTCTACAGGGGAACAGAGCAGAATCCATAGAAATATCCAAATCAATTAAACAAATCAGTTGTTTCGTTGAGTCCATGGGGATTTATAATGTTCAGCTTGTGAATCCAGAAGATCTCTTTTCTGTTGAGAGTCTGGACTCGATTAGGATTATCAAGGGGGACATGGTCAATAGGGATCACTCTGAAGGAGATCCTTTTGTTGTGATGTATTGCATAATGAATGGAAAGGCCATGCTGTAAAAATCCTTCTTTTATATTATACCTGTGCGAGTTCATTTTCATTCTTTTATGCAGCTGTTGCGTTGTCCTACCCACATATAATTTCTTACATTCACGTATAATGACATAGATGACAAAACTGGATTGAAAAATATGTAGAATATTTTTCTATCTACAGGCTAACACGGTACCAAGATATATTTCTTTCCTGTATCAAAACTGGATTGGCAAGTCAAATGGTATTTGATTTGAAACTCATCTGAATTTCCACTGTCTGATGAAAAAGTTTTTGCATCATGAATGATGCTGGAACAGCATAGGCATCTTGGGGTGCCACATCTATAGGAGCCTTGTCTGGGCTTTTTTGTAGAGGGATTGAGATCCTCTTTTATCTTTAGCCGGCTGGGGGCCAACATGTTTTTCAATGTTGGGGCCCTTCGAAACGTTATCAGGGGATTGCTGGGAAGAAGCTTCCCCAATATGGGATCATTAAGAAGTATGCCCCAATGTTTTTCGAGAACCAGACGAATTCTCTTGTTCTGGGCTGAAAAAGTAGTAATAAAATTGAAGCTGAACTTAGTATCAGATGCAGATTTTTTTTGTTTTCATATTGTTAGAGATTAAGTCTATCTGTTCTATTTTTTTGCTTTCAGAGAAGGCTCTATGGATCAATTTTTTTGGGTAGCTTCTTTCAAGGAATCTATGTGATAAAACTTTTGAATGGTTAATGAAATCTATGTCCATACTGCAGTTCCTGTTGATTCTTTTGTATTGGTTGAGTGGAATTTTTCTCAACCATTTGGTGTAGTGTCCATTTTGATAGTGTACATAGCTGTTCGCATCCACAGGTTTGAAGTAGGTTCTTGTATGAATTTTTATATTGTCATGAAAAAAAGTGAGGTCAAGAAAGTCAACTGTGTCAGGGTTTAAGACGGGGGTGAAACCCAAACCCCAGGTGTTATCTTCAATGCTCCTGAGGAATGACCCCACATCATCGTTTGAATTATCATAAATAAAGAATAAATCATCTATGTAACGTTTGTAAATGATGATGTTGGGTGCATGTATACTGCTATATATGAAGAAGGACTCGAAGATGGCCATAAACAAATTTGCATAAGTTGGTTCCACCTTCGAGCCCATTGCGGTCCCAAGTATCTGATGGTATAGGGTATCTTGAAAGGTAAAGAAATTATTATGGAGTATGAACTGCATGCTTTCATATAAAAAATCTTTTTGTCTAGGTGTCAACCATGGATCAATGTCTATGAAGGTTTTAAAACACACCAGTCCCAAATCATGTGGGATGCTGGAGTAGAGAGCGGATACATCCATGGAAAAAAAAACAAAAGTGTTCTTCCATGGGATGTCCTTCGTAAGTCGGATTAGCTGACTGGAGTCCCTCAAGTAACTGTGTGGTTGGTCCACATGTGTGTGTGCAGCGCCCCAGAGTCCTGGTCGTTGCAGTGACGTTGCTTCTCCGCCAGGGGGAGTGAGGGTACGTCTGATTGCACTAAAAGAGTTGACCTCACCAGGTATCACGCACACACTACACTTCACACTCCGGCCACCAGGGGGAGCGGTTCTATCTATTAGGCCACTCCTCACACTCTGGTAAAACTGGGGGTTGGATAGGAAGTCTGTCAGAAAGCAGCCTGGGAGAGTTCCAGGGAGGACCTGTCAGGTGTGGGATCCTGACAGCGGCCTAGCTCAGATAGATCATTACGAAGCTGCGCCTGCCCAGCATAGCGACAGTCTCTTAAGAAAGGACAAGAAGTGAAGTATATTGTGGAGAAGTGAGAAACGAGATCACAGCACAAAGGAGAAAGTACCAGGAGGAGTCGTACCATAAGATCGGTAACATCCTTCTGAGGCGCGTAGCCGGTGGCCGGATCACCGAGGGAGTAATAGGCTCTATGCACTACTTCAATTCATGGCAGGGCAGTGAATTCCAGGTTTGCTGCCCAACCTTTACACCTAACGAAGACAACGGAGGCAATTGTGGGAGAGGGGCGTCTCTAGGGTCCATATAAAATAGCTCCAGGCCTACCCCGTCATACGGGTCGTCCTATCCATATCATCTGGGGGACGGAGAGAGAACAGAAAGATACACGACAGTTGTGAGGACTTTCCCGGGGTGCTCAGCAGGGCAGTACTACAACACACAGGCGCTGGTAGGAAGGCTTCTGATTTCCACCTGCAAAGGGAACTCTGGATGTGCCTTCGGACCGGCCGGTCTCGGACAGCCCTGTTAGCAGTGCTCTGCACTGCGGATTGCTGAAGTCTACAGTAAAAGGTAAAGAGTCTGCAACCTTGTGTCCTCGTCATTCATCGCGACCTGTCGAACATTCATCACCTTTTCATTGGGCGCCCCTTAGCAGAGTCACGGACCGGGTCGGGCCACCGTGACATCCCAAGAACAGAGATGCAGAGACCCGGTGCTGAGTACCCCGCGGCCCTGCGTTTGGGGGCTGCTGCATGTGCATCACTACATCCACATAATTTGCAAGATTTGATGTCAGGGACCCTATTCCTGAAATTATGGGTCTCCCAGGGGGCCTTTTAGCATCCTTGTGGATTTTCAGAAGGTGATAGAAAAAGGCAATCGGGGAATTGACAACTGTTAAAAATTTTTTCTCTGATTTATTCAGAATGTTCTATCAGCTTTTGATAGCAAAGCGTTATAAGCAATAACTGCATTATTATATTAAGTGTTGTCAACCTTATTGTAAGTCTTTTGGTCAGATAATAGTCTAAATGCTTCTGCTAGATAATCCCCCCGATCCTGTACCACTATTCCTCCCCCCTTGTCTGCCATGCGGATGACAAGGTCTGGATTGCTTTTTAAGGATTTTAATGCCTCTTTTGGGGTGAGATTGGATTCCCCCTTGCTATGTGTCAAAATGATTTTGTCCAGGTCATTTGAAACAAGATCAGAGAAAGTTTTCAGATGGTGGCCTTGACTTTGGATGGGGTAAAAATTAGACGTTCCTTTTAATCCTGTATGATAAATAGGATCTTCTGTTATTTTGGTGCTCTGGATAGGGTTTTCTTTGGAGAAATGTCGCTTAAGTGTTAGCTTTCTTATAAAGAACTGAAAGTCCATGAATAGATCTATCTGTATATATATATATATATGTGTGTGTGTGTGACAAACATTGCTCACACAGCCGTCTTCATCACTGCTTCAGTTCTCCTCTCCAGACACTGTAATGACATTGCTACGATTTATAGTTTTGAATGACACTATTCATTTTCCCAAATTATGCATTTAAAAACGTCTAAAAAGGAATAGTATGGTGAACAAGAACAGAATTCCATTATGGTTTTGAGGGGTTTTGTTTTTACAGCGTTCAATGTGTTGTAAAAATAACCCGGTATCATGATTCTCAAAATCAGTGCAATCACAGCCATAACAGACTTATTGAGTTTTTATATTTTATTCGTTAAAAACATATTAAAAAAATTGTGTCGCCATGCTCTGAGACCTGTAACATTTGTACCCTTCCATTAATAAATGTGTACAAGGACTCATTTTTTGCACTTTAAATTGATGTTTGTATTGATATCATTTTGGGGTGCAAACAACATTTTGATTGCTTTTAACTTCAGTTTTGTTGGTAATTGTGACAGACAAAAAAAACACCAATTCTTGTAATTTTTTTCCATTTTGATTTTCAACCTATGGAATAAATATATTTCCTTGTCATCCTACTTCAGCAGCACCAATGGAACAAAGGACAGGTGATAGCAATTAGTTTAAATTGTCTTCCATCTATATATACCTGCTAGTTCCTCTCATTCCCTTGGGTTTTTTTCTTCTTTCTTCCTGAAAGGACACGTAGTAATGTTGGGAAATATCTTTTTTCATTTTATTTTATATGGATACTTCCTTTGGGGCGCTCCTGTCTGTGTGGGTCCACATGGATGGGAGAGCTGATCATTGTCTATATTATTTATATACGTATAACTAGCTGAAGAGTCCGGCGTAGTAACTAACTGCAGTCCCGCTCTCTCCCTCCACAGCCCCGCTCTCCACTTGCCATCCCGCTCTCTCCCTCTGAAGCCCAGCTCTCCACCCGCCATCCCGCATTCTCCCTCCGCAGCCCCTGTCTCCACTGGCCATCCGGCTCTCTCCCTCAGCAGCCCTGCTTTCGCTCCACAGCTCAGCTCTCCATACATCGTCACGCTCTCTCCTTCCGGGGCTTCAATCTCCAATTGCCGTCCCGCATTTTACCTCCACAGCCCCGCTCTCTCCCTCAGCAGCTCCTGTCTCCACTGGCTGTCTCGCTCTCTCCCTCCACAGCCCCGCTCTCCACTGGCCGTCCTGCTCTCTCACTCTGCAGCCTCTGACTCCACTGGCCATCCCACTGTCTCCCTCAGCAGCCCAGCTCTCCACCCGCATCTCGTTCTCTCCTTCAGCAGCTCCTGTCTCCACTGGCTGTCCTGCTCTCTCTCTCCACAGCCCCGCTCTCCACTGGCCATCCTGCTCTCTCTCTCTGCAGCACCTGTCTCCACTGGCCATCCCACTGTCTCCCTCAGCAGCCCAGCTCTCCACCCGTGTCCCGCTCTCTCCCTTAACAGCCCCGATCTCCACCCACCATCACGCTCTCTCCTTCCGCAGCCCCGCTCCCCACCCACCGTCCCGCTTTCTCCCTCTGCAGCCTCGCTCTCTATGCGCCATTCCTTTCTATCCATCTGTGTCCCCCTCTCCCTCCACAGCCCCACTCTCTCCCTCCACAGCCCTGTTCTCCATGTACCATCCCTCTCTATCCCTCCACAGCACCGCTCTCCATCCATGTCCCGCTCTTTCCCTTGCAGTTCCACTCTCCACTCGTGTCCCACACTTTCCCTCTGAACCCCCGCTCTCTCCATCCGCCAGTAGGCAGGGCTATGTGGAGTGGGCATGGCTTGATACATACACACATACATACATAGACTCAGCTTTATATATATATATAGATTACATCTATAATAACTGTATTTAGCATATATCCATATACACTCACCGGCCACTTTATTAGGTACACCATGCTAGTAACGGGTTGGACCCCCTTTTGCCTTCAGAACTGCCTCAATTCTTCGTGGCATAGATTCAACAAGGTGCTGGAAGCATTCCTCAGAGATTTTGGTCCATATTGACATGATGGCATCACACAGTTGCCGCAGATTTGTCGGCTGCACATCCCAAAGATGCTCCATACAAGGCAGGATGGATCCATGCTTTCATGTTGTTTACGCCAAATTCTGACCCTACCATCCGAATGTCGCAGCAGAAATCGAGACTCATCAGACCAAGCAACGTTTTTCCAATCTTCTACTGTCCAATTTCGATGAGCTTGTACAAATTGTAGCCTCAGTTTCCTGTTCTTAGCTGAAAGGAGTGGTACCCGGTGTGGTCTTCTGCTGCTGTAGCCCATCTGCCTCAAAGTTCGACGCACTGTGCGTTCAGAGATGCTCTTAGGCCTACCTTGGTTGTAACGGGTGGCGATTTGAGTCACTGTTGCCTTTCTATCAGCTCGAACCAGTCTGCCCATTCTCCTCTGACCTCTGGCATCAACAAGGCATTTCCGCCCACAGAACTGCTGCTCACTGGATTTTTTTTCTTTTTCGGACCATTCTCTGTAAACCCTAGAGATGATTGTGCGTGAAAATCCCAGTAGATCAGCAGTTTCTGAAATACTCAGACCAGCCCTTCTGGCACCAACAACCATGCCACGTTCAAAGGCACTCAAATCACCTTTCTTCCCCATACTGATGCTCGGTTTGAACTGCAGGAGATTGTCTTGACCATGTCTACATGCCTAAATGCACTGAGTTGCCGCCATGTGATTGGCTGATTAGAAATTAAGTGTTAACAAGAAGTTGGACAGGTGTACCTAATAAAGTGGCCGGTGAGTGTACATTACACACATATACACCCGTGAACCACTTATATAATACAAATACAGGCCATTATGTGCAGACATACATCCATAGTACCTGTATTCAGGACACACATTTATAAAATATATCATACCAAGTTTATAAAATACACGCATCTATAATACCTGTCACATACAGGAATATACAATACACACACACACATATACCTGTCACACTTACAGTTAGGTCCATATATATTTGGACAGAGACAACATTTTTCTAATTTTGGTTATGGACATTACCACAATGAATTTTAAACAAAACAATTCAGATGTAGTTGAAGTTCAGACTTTCAGCTTTCATTTGAGGGTATCCACATTAAAATTGGATGAAGGGTTAAGGAGTTTCAGCTACTTAACATGTGCCACCCTGTTTTTAAAGGGACCAAAAGTAATTGGACAATTGACTCCAAGGCTATTTCATGGACAGGTGTGGGCAATCCCTTCGTTATGTCATTCTTAATTAAGCAGATAAAAGGCCTGGAGGTGATTTGAGGTGTGGTGCTTGCATTTGGAAGGTTTTGCTGTGAAGTAAACAAGCGGTCAAAGGAGCTCTCCATGCAGGTGAAGCAAACCATCCTTAAGCTGCGAAAACAGAAAAAACCCATCCGAGAAATTGCTACAATATTAGGAGTGGCAAAATCTACAGTTTGGTACATCCTGAGAAAGAAAGAAAGCACTGGTGAACTCAACAATGCAAAAAGACCTGGGCGCCCACGGAAGACAACAGTGGTGGATGATCGCAGAATAATCTCCATGGTGAAGAGAAACCCCTTCACAACAGCCAACCAAGTGAAGAACACTCTCCAGGAGGTAGGCGCATCAATATCCAAATCTACCATAAAGAGAAGACTGCATGAAAGTAAATACAGAGGGTTCACTGCACGGTGCAAGCCACTCATAAGCATCAAGAATAAAAAGGCTAGACTGGACTTTGCTAAAAAACATCTAAAAAAGCCAGCACAGTTCTGGAATAACATTCTTTGGACAGATGAAACAAAGATCAACCTCTACCAGAATGATGGCAAGAGAAAAGTATGGCGAAGGCGTGGTACAGCTCATGATCCAAAGCATACCACATCATCTGTAAAACATGGTGGAGGCAGTGTGATGGCTTGGGCATGCATGGCTGCCAGTGGCACTGGGTCACTAGTGTTTATTGATGATGTGACACAGGACAGAAGCAGCCGAATGAATTCTGAGGTATTCAGAGACATACTGTGTGCTCAGATCCAGCCAAATGCAGCCAAACTGATTGGTCGTCGTTTCATACTACAGATGGACAATGACCCAAAACATAAAGCCAAAGCAACCCAGGAGTTAATTAAAGCAAAGAAGTGGAATATTCTTGAATGGCCAAGTCAGTCACCTGATCTCAACCCAATTGAGCATGCATTTCACTTGTTAAAGACTAAACTTCAGACAGAAAGGCCCACAAACAAACAGCAACTGAAAACCACCGCAGTGAAGGCCTGGCAGAGCATCAAAAAGGAGGAAACACAGCGTCTGGTGATGTCCATGAGTTCAAGACTTCAGGCAGTCATTGCCAACAAAGGGTTTTCAACCAAGTATTAAAAATGAACATTTCATTTAAAATTATTGAATCTGTCCAATTACTTTTGGTCCCTTTAAAAACAGGGTGGCACATGTTAAGTAGCTGAAACTCCTTAACCCTTCATCCAATTTTAATGTGGATACCCTCAAATGAAAGCTGAAAGTCTGAACTTCAACTGCATCTGAATTGTTTTGGTTAAAATTCATTGTGGTAATGTCTATAACCAAAATTAGAAAAATGTTGTCTCTGTCCAAATATATATGGACCTAACTGTATATAATACATTCCACACACACTATGTATAAACAATGCACACAACTATTTTACACGCGCTATTACACATATACCCAGTTAATACATTACACACCTATATAATACTTACATATGCAATACAAATCTGCTATACACATTATGCAAATATAACACAACTGCCACCGCTGCTCATCACACACGGAGCACGGACAGAGCCAGAGCGCGCACCCCTCACCTGCGCGCCCCCATCATTTACCTCAATGAAAAGAAATCAGAGGGGGAGTAATGACAGTACTATGTGATGGAAGGCAGTGTGTGAGGAGAGCATGGCATAATGAATGGAGGGAGGACAGAGTCTTGCACAATGGAGTGCACAACCAGCGCTCAGCCCCAGCTCCTCACCGTACCTCTCATGGGTCTGCCTCACTGTTTGGTTTGTTTGGGGTTTTTTTTTCCTCCGCCCGCCGAGGCCACCCCGCCATTGGACAATGAGAAGATCTCTAGCCAAGCAGCTGTGAAGTGCGTACCTGTGAGGTCGCTCTCAGCTTCAGGCGCGCTGACAACTCGCCTCCCTAGCGCTCCTAACTGCAGAGAGGGTATACCAAACCCGCTATGCAGAGTGGACGGGGCCATGTGGAGTGGGCATGCAGTGTGCGTGGCTGGATACATATACACACACATACATACACTCAGCTTTATATATATAGAAGTATCTATAGCTCAAGACCTGGTTTCTTGTAGCTGTGACATCTGCAAGGAGAGGTAGTGGGATCCAGGCTCTGGCTTCTAGTGAGCCTTATCTTATATTTCTACAGGATCAAGCCCTGTTAAGAACACTATTTTCTCTTATCCTTAAAGTACCTTTCTTCTCTAGTTTAAACTGTTATGACCAGGGATGGCGCAGTGTGAAAAAAAAACACTTAAAAGAGGGATAGTGGATAAATTCCCAATTGCTGGGGGTCCGAGGGCTAAAACCCCTACCGATCCCAAGAGGTCAATTATGCACAGGTCAATTGATTTTTTTGGTGTTACATACAAAATAAAAATGGCGGCACTGCTCCAGCAATGTCAGCGCTGCTGTTACTGAAGGATGATGTGTCACTGTAGTGTTATGTTCTACTGTAGCCATTGAGCTGCCACTCGTCAGCTGCAGCTTATACTCGCTCATCAGAGTGGACGTTCACTTTGATGGATTATTGATGAGCCGCAGCCAATATATGACACAACAAATCACGTCACTCAGTGGAACCAGTGGTGCCGACATTGTTGGAATGGCTCCATTATAGGAAATGAGCATGCACTATTTATATATTATATAGGGTCCTGAATTAATTAAGCAGCGGTTATCCAGTCTTTTTTTTTATAGAGATCCATTGGAACTGTAGCAAGTTCTCAGAATTGCAATTTAATCTTAAATTCTACATTAGACAGTAAAATTCTCTTTATGGATACCAAAAAGGGTTTGCTCAACAGAAGCAATACAGTCTATAGTCAAAAAATCAATGGGCGACCTAGTGGAGGCTCCCATAAATAATACATCCTAGGACAGACTGCCAGGACAGGGGTATATATTAAGAACAATTTATTTTATTAAACATATATAGTATACAAAGTAGGGACAAAGTGCAAACAGCAATGTAAGTGGATAAAGAGCAGCTAAAAAGATTCTGGCACCAACACAGTGACAAAAATCGGTGTCCGAAAAGAAAAAATAAATATGTACACGTCTCAAAAGACACGACCGCACACACCAAATAAGAGAGGCTGACTACTCGTGTTATATTCAATTAATGGGAGGTCAAATATAGTACTAGATGACTAATTTCTGATCTAGAAAAAAATTCTAATGTTTAAATCTCCCACTAATCCACAGTCCGGCCAAAAATAGGCTACAAGTTGCCAGCTATGTCACTCAAATTAACCTGTTAATACTATTGGCACACATGACTACAAAACAGGTGCTGATCTCAGTGGCTAACAACAGTGAAACCGCTCAATCTCCAATATCGAGTGCGGTAGCATGATATGCTTCAAAGGTGAGCCATTATATCTGTCAATAGTGCCAAATGCTGATCATAATCAGATAGCGATGTTGCATTTACCTTGTGACATGATCCTCTTGGTGTGCAGCCGCGTCTGTGAGACACGCTATGCCTCGACGCGCGTTTCACCGCCCACGGCTTCGTCAGGAGGCGTGGTTAAAAGGTAAGGGTCACGGCCATAAGTACTAGCAACTTGGGGTCAATCAGCGAATCGACGCGCTGCTGACCGCGATGCCCCGCCTACCAGAGGGGGAGCCCGTCGCGCGATGCGGACGATGGGAAGGAGGACTTCCGTCATCACCTCCCATCACCACGGCAACGCGCCGGACTCTCTCAAATGAAGGGCGGGTGCAGGGCGTGGGCACAGCACGTCTGCGCCTTAATAGATACAAGTGTACAGCATTTGAACTGCCGGAATTAGAAATAAGTAAGAGCAACAAATACCATATTGCAATTCTAATAAAGGCCAATCAGATAAAGCGCAGCGAATAAATAGTTACTACCCAAATATGTGCAGACTTTGTCACATCCTCAAGAGACACGGTGGATTGTGACACTTAACACGCTAGCACCTAATGGCCTCAATGAGGCCATCAGCTTTAAGCCTTTGCGCTATTTTATGGGGTCATGGTTCTTTGTTCGTTTTTATTTGTCCTTGTCTTTAATTTTATATTTTTGATTTTTCAGATATCCTTTTGTTATTCTATTAATATACTGTTTTCTTGGGGGTCTATCGCGATCGTTGGATGAATCTAAGGAAATAATCGAATACCCAAGTGGATTGGACGAACTGTACCATCTATCAATCAGCATGGACTAATGTCGTCATATATATACATGACTTTGATATTTTGTTATATTCTATATATGTTTAGACAATTTTTAGGTGTGCACCCATATTATTATCTTTTGAATATGGTTGCCATTGGTTATATAGTATCTCTGCCATACCATTGTATGACAGAGAGGATTTCGGTATAGATCTTTAAATGTAGAATAAATAGGTATACTTGCTTTAATTGTATAGCGGTTTGATCTACAGATCTGTTAGTTAGTTAGTTATATTTATACTTACATCTATATTGATTCTGTTGTATAAACTATCCAGTTGAGGATGTGACAAAGTCTGCACATATTTGGGTAGTAACTATTTATTCGCTGCGCTTTATCTGATTGGTCTTTATTAGAATTGCAATATGGTATTTGTTGCTCTTACTTATTTCTAATTCCGGCAGTTCAAATGCTGTACACTTGTATCTATTAAGGCGCAGCCGTGCTGTGCCCGCGCGCTGCACCCGCCCTTCATTTGAGGGAGTCCGGCGCGTTGCCGTGGTGATGGGAGGTAATGACGGAAGTCCTCCTTCCCATCGTCCGCATCGCGCGACAGGCTCCCCCTCTGGTGGGCGGGGCATCACGGTCAGCAGCGCGTTGATTCGCTGATTGGCCCCAAGTTGCTAGTACTTATGGCCGTGACCCTTACCTTTTAACCACGCCTCCTGACGAAGCCGTGGGCGGTGAAACGCGCGTCGAGGCATAGCGTGTCTCACAGACACGGCTGCACACCGAGAGGATCATGTCACAAGGTAAATGCAACATCGCTATCTGATTATGATCAGCATTTGGCACTATTGACAGATATAATGGCTCACCTTTGAAGCATATCATGCTACCGCACTCGATAATGGAGATTGAGCGGTTTCACTGTTGTTAGCCACTGAGATCAGCACCTGTTTTGTAGTCATGTGTGCCAATAGTATTAACAGGTTAATTTGAGTGACATAGCTGGCAACTTGTAGCCTATTTTTGGCCGGACTGTGGATTAGTGGGAGATTTAAGCATTAGAATTTTTTTCTAGATCAGAAATTAGTCATCTAGTACTATATTTGACCTCCCATTAATTGAATATAACACGAGTAGTCAGCCTCTCTTATTTGGTGTGTGCGGTCGTGTCTTTTGAGACGTGTACATATTTATTTTTTCTTTTCTGACACCGATTTTTGTCACTGTGTTGGTGCCAGAATTTTTTTAGCTGCTCTTTATCCACTTACATTGCTGTTTGCACTTTGTCCCTATTTTGTATACTATATATGTTTAATAAAATAAATTGTTCTTAATATATACCCCTGTCCTGGCAGTCTGTCCTAGGATATATTATTTATGGGAGCCTCCACTAGGTCGCCCATTGATTTTTTTACTATAGACTGTATTGCTTCTGTTGAGCAAACCCTTTTTGGTATACATGCATTAGCCACTAGGGGGTATTTTTTCCGTGTTGGCTACGGACTAGATGTAGGTTTATAAAATTTTCTTTATGGAGTCTGTTAACTTTGCTCAACCATAACCAGAATAAAATAGCTTTTCCTTCATTGATCATGGACTGGACTTTCTTTGCAGTTCACCATTGACCAGTCTGTTATAATGCTGAGTGTTGACCATTTTTTTGTTGCATTGGATCTTGTTCTTAAATGAAGGGATTAATGGTAAAAATTAACACTTAGATTTTAGTCCCTTGGGGAAAGGTGAGGAATTGGAACATTTCCCAGTGTGTATTTTGTAAGTAATGCCAATAGTTGATACATTTTAAATGTTAAAGGAGATTGTGGTTTTGGCACACGACAGTGCCAATATCCTCATCTTTTTTCTTGGTGATGTCAGCGCACATAAACGGTATAAATGAGGTGCAGCACCCAGTAGTCATCAGTAGCTTGAAGTGAACTCTCCAAACTGCACCATGAAGAACATTGCCTTCTTTTTGCTGGTTGGTCTCGGCCTCTTCAGCAGTGGTAAGATATCTGATAGATTTACTGTAAGCCACTTATTGATATATTATACATTAAATTAATATATTATGGTGCTGAATTGATGACTTTACACTTAAAACCACAGAGGAAAATGGGACCATATTTTATTCTTTTTTATTCCCTTTGTACCCCTGAGTAATGCATTTTTTTAACCCTAGATATATAGTGCTATCTAGTTTGTGCTAATTTATATGGTCATTACCAAAACAGCGTGGCTTGCAGGATCCTCTGGGGTGTGTCTTTAGGCTACTCTGCTTTATTACCCTGTGAGCTATGCCCCCTTGGTAAAGACCATTAAAATTGTAATTAGATAAAAGTGGCCATATCTCTCGACCTATTTAAAAAAAAACAAAAAACACACAAAAAAACAATTGTCAGGGGAGCAGCAGGAATAACATAAGAGCAACAACTGGTGATTTCTTACATCCATTTGTGGTCTGGAAAGTTATATGTTGGTTTCTATCTACCCACTATTTAGTGACATAATTGTTGGCTGCTTGGCTGATTTCTAGGTCTTATATATTAGTTCATAGCCCTGAACAATGTCACCTGCAAACTGGCAAACACAGAAGATGGCCCCTGTGCAGGAATGATATATGGGCCCTTTGCAGTCCAATAGCTCCTCATAATGCAGAATTCTACCTGTTTAGGAGGTGGAAATGGGCCCCTGTGTGGCTGCACAGATTGCACCAATGATATGTCAGCCCCTGTGCTAGCCTCTGCTTAATTATAGGCAGCTGCTTTGCCCATAGTCCATACTTTACACTGCAGCTTTGCTTATGCAGATAGTTCAGCATGTTAAATTTTCAAGACAACCACAAACCTAAGGGACAGTGATGTAACTTTAAGCTTTGGCAAAATTTCTAATACAGTAGAGTTCCCACTACCATTTGTTTTTGTTAGTATTGGTGTTCTCATATGGGCCAAGGAGAATAGAGAGTTGATTTGTCTTTAGAACAATAGTAAAAATTTTTGTAAACTACAATCTAACAACTAATATTATCTAGTTAACAATGTATCAGCAAAATATTGTATTTACAAACAACTATTTGTTCAAGTGAGCAAGCGTCATATAATGGTTTGTAAGCAGAAATGCGAAAGTTAGGAATGTAACAAACTGGCATATTTTTTTGCTTAGTATATTTATTAGGTAATGTAATACATTTTTTAAAATTGTTCTTTTTTTCATTTCAGGATACAGCATTGACGTTAACGCCGTGGCAGGTTTAGGTAGAGCCAGAAATAAATGTCTAACCGTAAGGTTCCAGGTATTTTTTTCTTTTAACTCAACCTTAAATAGTGAAACTGAAGCTATAAGGCTATGTTCACACATTTTGTTTTTTCAGCTTCTTTTAATGCAAATTTTCACCTGAGTTTTACAATACCAGCATAGTCTATGAGATTTAAGAATTCTCATGCACACAGCTTGTTTATTTTTTTTGTCTTCAGTATTTTGTGCAAAACCTTGGGTTTTACAGAATGGGCATGTTGCTTATTTCACAGTTTTTTCAGAGTATTTCACCCATGGAAAGCAGTGGTGCTGCAAGAAACGCTGCGTTTTTGCTGCCAAAACCTGATGAAGTAGAAACATATTTTTTTATGCACTGAACTTTATCAGCATGCACAAGATACAAATGTACCATGACAAAAAACACCAAAAGCACAGTGAAAAAAACGCAACAAAAACTAAGCAAATCCTGCGCTTTGCAGCAAGTTTCTTACTGCCAAGAGAGCAGGTTTTACCTGTGGAAAAAAAGCATAAAAAACGCAAAGTGTGAATTTTTTTTTATTCAGAAACCCAACTGGAATAACAATTTTTAGTCCAAAATATATGGATTTATGTTTAAAAAAAAAAGTCCGTAATGTTGAAGCTGGTGTTTTTCATCTAGGCATAACATTCAAAAATCTCCAAATATGTGCTAATTTTACATTATTGTATATACTACATACTGTAATATTGAACTGTATTATATTAATCTTTGATCATTTTACATTTTAATAGAAAGGACCTGAGCAGCGTACTTCACTCTCTGACGTTGCCTGGAAGACGTCTGACCAGGTAATTCACTTTATTTCCCACTACACAAGTTGTTAAACGTGATGATACATAATTACAATAAAGAATATAATACAATAATCTACTATATTCCGTGGATTAAACTGTAACTGCAAAGCTCTACTGCTAATGGAAGTCCCAGGTGGACAAGGACCCATATGTGTGGGCAGGCTCGGACTGGCCCACAGGAAAACAGGAGAATCCTCCGGTGGGCCACTGTGCAAGAGTGGGCGATCAGTACTTGGCACAATACACTTGAATATACACTTGGCATCTTATTCATTTAACAATCTACTCAATTTATTGTTATATAAATTTGTGATTGAGGATAATGACACATTTGCATGTGGTTGAAAAGTGGGACCCTGGAATTAGTTACTGGTGAGCCCTTGGTACCCCAGTCTGACACTATGTGTGGGTGATATCCATAATTTGGTTGTTGTCCATGTCAATTTTCAGTCACTTTTCTATTATAATGTTAGATTCACACAAGACCTTTTACTGTGTTTCAATGGCATAATGATGATCTGTGTTCTGCTGCCCGTAACAACCAATCACAACGCATCTTACATTTTTCAAGAGCAGAGTACAAAATCAATGCTGAGTTTTGATAGGTTGATATTTTCGTTTCAACATTTTCATGAGTCACTCCAAATCGGATTGGATTCAAATTTCCTCAAATTTGAGTGAATATGAATATTTGGGAGGTCAAATTGTACAAATCCAGCAAAATGATTGCCAGCCAGCTGCCAGTTTGCTGAGATAATATGGGCTTGGAAGCCATAAATATGCTCAGTAAGCCCCTCAGTTGTTCTGGTCACCTCAGCTCCTCGCCAGTCCTCCAATGGCTTCTCAAGGCGCCCATCATCTCCAGTGCCAGTCACACATTTACTCTTTGCCAGTGATTCTGACATTAGGTAAGCTTCAACGCATGTTCTGATGTCATGACATTCTCTGTCTCACGTGAATGCATCAGACAACACATGAAATGACATCATGACTGATGAAGAGGAGACTGGTGGCGAAGTGGATCAGGTGCCTTTAGAAGCTAGTGGAGGACGGGTGAGGAGCTGCCGGTAAGGGGCTATGTATGCTATGTTATTGATTTTTAACCCCTTCCCACCAACATGCTTATTATTCTTCAAGGTTGGGAGACTTCACAGCATAATACATTTTTTTCTCTTTTTACAATGTGAATTGAATTTCTTGGCTGAATTTAAGCGAATTTGCTGAATTCAATTTTTATCAAATCACAGATTTAAGTGCTATATCTTCGATTGAATCATTTAAAACATAGTCTTTATTTCAATCATTAAAAAGTTATCTATCAAATTAATTTCCAAATTTTCCCTAAAATATATATTATCCGACTCAAGTCTTTTTTGTCTGTATTCAAAGAGGGAAAGGTTTCACCGTAATAGGTGTCTAATATACTTCACTCATATTATAATCACAAGAGCAAGTTAAATCTAGTCTAAATTAGATTTATAAAACACATAATGAATGATCATCACTAAATAAGTATGGAAATTAGTAATACACAGCACCATCGATAAATGCTTTAATATTATAGTCTACCTCTAGACATAATTGTACAGTCTGCATGAAATATTACAGCCAGGGTGCACAACCTTTTCTGATCCGATGGTCACAATGAATCACTTTGAAGGGCCAAAATAAAACCTAGAAGTGTCTTTCCATCAGAGACATTTCTGGCAAATCAAAATTAATTGGCTCATAGATAGGAATCTGAAAACCAGTAAGAGGGGAAGACCATGTGTGAACGTGGTTCTACCCATTGTAAACCTAAATGCCATAAACTATGAGATAGAGAGCTACAAGTATAGATGGCCAGATGTAGAACTCATATACATCTTCTTGGAGTAACAAATTGGGGTCAAGGGACCCCATACTCCTAAAATGTATTTAAAAATTATTATAGTGCTTTGGAACAAAGCACTATATTGTAATCCGAACGTGGATAACTTCTTATTATAGTGCATTGGAACAAAGCACTATATTGTAATCCGATCGTGGATAACTTCTTATTATAGTGCATTGGAACAAAGCACTATATTGTAATCCGATCGTGGATAACTTCTTATTATAGTGCATTGGAACAAAGCACTATATTGTAATCCGATCGTGGATAACTTCTTATTATAGTGCATTGGAACAAAGCACTATATTGTAATCCGAACGTGGTTAACTTCTTATTATAGTGCTTTGGAACAAAGCACTATATTGTAATCCGATCGTGGATAACTTCTTATTATAGTGCATTGGAACAAAGCACTATATTGTAATCCGATCGTGGATAACTTCTTATTATAGTGCATTGGAACAAAGCACTATATTGTAATCCGATCGTGGATAACTTCTTATTATAGTGCATTGGAACAAAGCACTATATTGTAATCCGAACGTGGTTAACTTCTTATTCTTCTTATTATAGTGGTTTGGCACAAAGCACTATATTGTAATCCGAACGTGGTAAACTTCTTCTTATTATAGTGCTTTGGAACAAAGCACTATATTGTAATCCGAACGTGGATAACTTCTTATTATAGTGCATTGGAACAAAGCACTATATTGTAATCCGATCGTGGATAACTTCTTATTATAGTGCATTGGAACAAAGCACTATATTGTAATCCGAACGTGGTAAACTTCTTCTTATTATAGTGCTTTGGAACAAAGCACTATATTGTAATCTGATCGTGGATAACTTCTTATTCTTATTATTATGGTGCTTGAACCTCCTAGGTTCAAGCAACATATTGTAATTCGATTTCTTATATTTCATTATTCTTCTCCGCGTTTTCTGCAATTAATGCGGCCCGAACCACTCGGCCCTCAGTGGGGACAGATGTGCTATGACTTTTATAGTCTATCCGATTTGTAGTTTTTTAAAAAATCGCATTTTTTTTAAAAAAAATTCCCATAGGAAATAATGGCAAACTTCCCATTACCCCCAACTTGACCTTCCAAAGATGGCAACTATGCAAATGTATGGTGTCCATTTTAGGACATGATCATTTATCAAAGTCAAACATCAGAATAAAGTGACTATGACACCCCGCCCCCTCAAATCGGACCCCGAGTTTGCCCCGCCCCCAAATCGGACCCCGGGTGGCCTCGCCCCCCAAAATTGGACCCCCGAGGGGCCCCGCCCCCAAAATTGGACCCCTGAGGGGCCCCGCCCCCAAAATCGGACCCCTGAGGGGCCCCGCCCACCAAATCGGACCCCCGAGGGGCCCTGCCCACCAAATCAGACCCCCAGGTGCCCCGCCCACCAAATCGGACCCAGTGACCCCGCCCACCAAATCGGTCCCTGAGATGCCCCGCTCACCAAATTGGACCCCGAGTGGCCCCGCCCACAAATTCGGACCCAGAGTGACCCCGCCCACCAAATCGGTCCCTAAGGTGCCCCGCCCACCAAATCGGACCCAGTGACCCCGCCCACCAAATCGGTCCCTGAGGTGCCCCGCCCAACAAATCGATCCCTGAGGTGCCCCGCCCACCAAATCTGACCCAGAGTGACCCCGCCCACCAAATCTGACCCAGAGTGACCCCGCCCACCAAATCTGACCCATAGAGACCCCGCCCACCAAATCGGTCCCTGAGGTGCCCCGCCCACCAAATCGGTCCCTGAGGTGCCCCACCCACCAAATCAGACCCCGAGTGACCCCGCCCACCAAATTGGACCCCGAGTGACCCCGCCCACCAAATCGGACCCCGAGTGACCCCGCCCACCAAATCGGACCCCGAGTGGCCCCGCCCACCAAATCGGACCCCGAAACTCCGACACTCTGTGTATAAGAGGATGTCTGTATAAAGGAGTAGTGTCTATATAGGGGGATGTCTGTATATAGGAGTGGTGTCTGTATATAGAGGGATGTCTGTATATAGGAGAGATGTCTGTATATAGGGGATGTCTGTATATAGGAGAGATGTCTGTATATAGGAGAGATGTCTGTATATAGGAGGGATGTCTGTATATAGAGGAATGTCCGTATATAGGAGTGGTGTCTGTATATAGGAGTGGTGTCTGTATATAGGAGTGGTGTCTGTATATAGGAGTGGTGTCTGTATATAGGAGGGATGTCTGTATATAGGAGGGATGTCTGTATATAGAGGGATGTCTGTATATAGAGGGATGTCTGTATATAGAGGGATGTCTGTATATAGAGGGATGTCTGTATATAGAGGTATGTCTGTATATAGAGGGATGTCTGTGTATAAGGGGCATGTCTGTATATAAGGGGAATGTCTGTATATAGGTGGATGTCTGTATATAAGGGGGATGTCTGTATATAAGTGGGATGTCTGTATATAGGGGGATGTCTGTAAATAAGGTGGATGTCTGTATATGAGGGGGATGTCTGTATATAAGTGGGATGTCTGTATATAGGGGGATGTCTGTAAATAAGGTGGATGTCTGTATATAGGGGGATGTCTGTATATAAGGGGGGTGTCTGTATATAAGGGGGTTATCTGTATATAAGGGGATGTCTGTATATAGGGGATGTCTGTATATAAGGGGATGTCTGTATATAAGGGGAATGTCTGTATGTAGGGGGGGTGTCTCTATATAGGGGGATGTCTGTATATAGGGGGATGTCTGTTGTGGATTCTGTTTGTGGGCTCCCTCTGGTGGTTACTGCTGGTACTGGGTGACTTTGGTGGGTTGCGGCCTTTGGTTTCCACCTGTCCATCAGAGGCTGGGTGTTTCCTATTTTACCTGGCCTTTCTGTCATTCCCTTGCCGGCTATCAATGTATTCAGATGTGCTCTGTTTGGTTCCTGCCTACCTGCTCCCAGATCTTTCAGGATAAGCTAAGTGCTGATTTTCAGTTGTTTGGTTTTTTGTCCAGCTTGCTTATTATGTCTCTATGCTAGCTGGTAGCTCTAGTGGACTGAGGTTCTCCCCATGTGCCATGAGTTGGCACATGGGTTCTTGTAATCTCAGGATGGTTTTTTTGATTAGGGTTTTTTGCTGACCGCTCAGTCCCCTTTTGTATCGTTCTGCTTTCTAGTTTACAGCGGGCCTCAATTTGCTAAAACTATATATATCATCTCTATGTGTGTGCCTTCCTCTCATTTCACCGTCAATACATGTGGGGGGCAACTATATCTTTTGGGGTTCATTCCTCTGGAGGCAAGTGAGGTCTTTATTTTCTCTGCAGTACTAGTTAGCTCTTAGGCTGGTGCGTGGCGTCTAGAACCAACGTAGGCACGCTCCCTGGCTATCTCTAGTTGCGTTTGTCAGGCGTAGGGCAGCGGTCAGCCCAGGTTCCATCACCCTAGAGCTCGTCCGTTATTTATTTGTACTTTACTTGTCCTGTGCTATCCCTAGCCATTGGGATTCATGACAGTATAGCCGGCCCACAAAGTGTTAATTGTTTGGGCTGAAGCAGGAGGAAAAGAAGTGTTTAAGGGAATTTTTATTTTTTTTTTCCCTTCAGAGTTTTGCTGCCTAGCCCTTAATTGCTGTCTAGCTGCTTCTTACCTCCTCTTAACCCTTGAATGGCTCTGATCTTAGCTATTTAACATGGATGTCCAGAGTTTGGCTTCCAGCCTGAGTAATCTCGCGGCAAAAGTTCAAAACATACAGGATTTTGTTGTTCACACTCCCATGTCTGAACCTAGCGGTCAGCCCAGGTTCCATCACCCTAGAGCTCGTCCGTTATTTATTTGTACTTTACTTGTCCTGTGCTATCCCTAGCCATTGGGATTCATGACAGTATAGCCGGCCCACAAAGTGTTAATTGTTTGGGCTGAAGCAGGAGGAAAAGAAGTGTTTAAGGGAAATTTTATTTTTTTTTTTCCCTTCAGAGTTTTGCTGCCTAGCCCTTAATTGCTGTCTAGCTGCTTCTTACCTCCTCTTAACCCTTGAATGGCTCTGATCTTAGCTGTTTAACATGGATGTCCAGAGTTTGGCTTCCAGCCTGAGTAATCTCGCGGCAAAAGTTCAAAACATACAGGATTTTGTTGTTCACACTCCCATGTCTGAACCTAGAATTCCTATTCCAGAGTTCTTTTCTGGAGATAGATCTACCTTCCTGAATTTCAGGAACAATTGTAAATTGTTTCTTTCTTTAAAAACTCGCTCCTCTGGAGACCCTGCTCAACAGGTCAAGATTGTAATATCTTTCCTGCGGGGCGACCCTCAGAATTGGGCATTTGCATTGGCACCAGGGGATCCTGCATTGCTCAGTGTGGATGCGTTTTTTCTGGCATTGGGATTGTTCTATGAGGAACCTAACCTGGAGATTCAGGCTGAAAAGGCTTTATTAGCCCTCTCTCAGGGGCATGAGGAAGCGGAAATATATTGTCAAAAATTTCGGAAATGGTCGGTGCTTACTCAGTGGAATGAGTGCGCCCTGGCTGCAAACTTCAGAAATGGTCTTTCTGAGGCCATTAAGGATATTATGGTGGGGTTCCCTACGCCTACAGGTCTGAATGAGTCTATGGCTATGGCCATTCAGATTGATCGGCGTTTACGGGAGCGCAAACCCGTGCACCAGTTGGCGGTGTCTTCTGAACAGGCACCTGAGACTATGCAATGTGATAGAATTCAGTCCAGAAGTGAACGGCAAAATTATAGGCGAAAAAATGGATTGTGTTTTTATTGTGGTGATTCAGCTCATGTTATATCAGCATGCTCTAAACGCACAAAAAGGGTTGATATATCTTTTGCCATTGGTACTCTGCAGCCTAAGTTCATTTTGTCTGTGACTCTGATTTTTTCACTGTCTTCCATTTCCGTCGATGCCTGTGTGGATTCGGGCGCTGCCCTGAGTCTTATGGATTGGTCATTTGCTAAACGCTGCGGTTTTAGTCTGGAACCTCTGGAAGTTTCTATTCCTCTGAAGGGAATTGACTCTACACCATTGGCTATGAATAAACCGCAGTATTGGACACAAGTGACCATGCGCATGACTCCCGTTCATCAGGAGGTGATTCGCTTCCTTGTACTGTATAATTTACATGATGTACTAGTGCTTGGTCTGCCATGGTTACAAACTCATAATCCTGTCCTGGACTGGAAAACAATGTCTGTGTTAAGCTGGGGATGTCAGGGGGTTCATGATGATGCACCTCCGATTTCAATCGCTTCATCTACTCCTTCTGAGATCCCTGCGTTTTTGTCTGACTATAGGGATGTTTTGGAGGAGCCTAAGCTCAATTCGCTCCCTCCTCATAGAGATTGTGACTGTGCTATAGAATTGATTCCTGGCAGTAAGTTCCCTAAGGGTCGTTTATTTAATCTGTCACTGCCAGAGCATACTGCTATGCGGAATTATATTAAGGAGTCCTTGGAAAAGGGACATATTCGTCCATCTTCGTCCCCTCTGGGAGCAGGTTTTTTTTTCGTGGCAAAAAAAGATGGTTCCCTGAGGCCTTGTATAGATTATCGCCTTCTGAATAAGATTACAGTCAAATATCAGTATCCATTGCCATTATTGACTGATTTGTTTGCTCGCATTAAGGGGGCTAGGTGGTTCACTAAGATAGATCTTCGCGGTGCGTATAATCTGGTGCGGATAAAACAGGGTGATGAGTGGAAAACCGCATTTAATATGCCTGAGGGCCATTTTGAGTATTTGGTAATGCCTTTTGGACTCTCCAATGCTCCGTCAGTCTTTCAGTCCTTTATGCACAATATTTTCCGTGAATATCTGGATAAGTTTATGATTGTGTATTTGGACGATATTTTGGTGTTTTCTGATGACTGGGAGTCTCATGTTCTACAGGTCAGGAAGGTGTTTCAGGTTCTGCGGGCCAATTCTCTGTTTGTGAAGGGCTCAAAGTGTCTCTTCGGAGTCCAGAAGATTTCTTTTTTGGGGTACATTTTTTCTCCTTCTACTATTGAGATGGATCCCGTCAAGGTTCAGGCGATTTGTGACTGGACACAACCTACATCTGTTAAGAGCCTTCAGAAGTTCTTGGGGTTTGCTAATTTTTATCGTCGGTTCATTGCTAATTTTTCCAGTATTGTTAAACCTTTGACTGATTTGACTAAAAAGGGTGCTGATGTTGCTGATTGGTCTCCTGCGGCCGTGGAGGCCTTTCAGGAACTTAAGCGCCGGTTTTCTTCTGCTCCTGTGTTGTGTCAACCAGATGTTTCACTTCCTTTTCAGGTTGAGGTTGATGCTTCCGAGGTTGGAGCTGGGGCGGTTTTGTCACAGAGAAGTTCTAATGGTTTGGTGATGAAGCCATGTGCATTCTTCTCTAGAAAATTCTCGCCCGCCGAGCGCAATTATGATGTGGGTAATCGGGAGCTTTTGGCCATGAAGTGGGCATTTGAGGAGTGGCGTCATTGGCTTGAGGGTGCTAAACATCGTGTGGTGGTCTTGACTGATCACAAGAATCTCATTTACCTTGAGTCTGCCAGGCGTTTGAATCCTAGACAGGCTCGTTGGTCGTTGTTTTTTTCTCGTTTCAATTTCGTGGTTTCATACCTGCCAGGTTCGAAGAATGTGAAGGCAGATGCTCTTTCCGGGAGTTTTGTGCCTGACTCTCCTGGAGACTCTGGGCCTACTGGTATCCTTAGGGATGGGGTAATATTGTCCGCCGTATCCCCAGACTTGCGACGTGCATTGCAGGAATTTCAGGTGGATAAACCGGATCGTTGTCCACCAGAAAGACTGTTTGTTCCGGATGATTGGACCAGTAGAGTCATCTCTGAGGTCCATTCTTCTGTGTTGGCTGGTCATCCTGGAATATTTGGTACTAGAGACTTGGTGGCCAGGTCTTTTTGGTGGCCTTCCTTGTCTAGGGATGTGCGTACCTTTGTGCAGTCTTGTGAAGTGTGTGCTCGAGCTAAGCCTTGCTGTTCTCGGGCCAGTGGGTTGTTGTTATCCTTGCCCATCCCGAAGAGGCCTTGGACGCACATTTCCATGGATTTTATTTCTGATCTCCCGGTTTCACAGAAAATGTCCGTTATCTGGGTTGTGTGTGACCGCTTTTCTAAGATGGTTCATTTGGTGCCCTTGCCTAAGTTGCCTTCCTCCTCTGAGTTGGTCCCTTTATTTTTTCAGAACGTGGTTCGTTTGCATGGGATTCCGGAGAATATCGTTTCTGACAGGGGATCCCAGTTTGTGTCTAGATTTTGGCGGACGTTTTGTGCCAAGATGGGCATTGATTTGTCTTTCTCGTCTGCATTCCATCCTCAGACGAATGGCCAGACGGAGCGAACTAATCAGACCTTGGAAACTTATTTGAGGTGTTTTGTTTCTGCTGATCAAGATGACTGGGTTGCTTTTTTGCCACTGGCCGAATTTGCTCTTAAAGGGAACCTGTCACCTGAATTTGGCGGGACCAGTTTTGGGTCATATGGGCGGGGTTTTCGGGTGTTTGATTCACCCTTTCCTTACCCGCTGGCTGCATGCTGGCCGCAATATTGGATTGAAGTTCATTCTCTGTCCTCCGGAGTACACGCCTGCGCAAGGCAATATTGGCTTGCGCTGGCGTGTACTCTGGAGGACAGAGAATGAACTTCAATCCAATATTGCGGCCAGCATTCAGCCAGCGGGTAAGGAAAGGGTGAATCAAACACCCGAAAACCCCGCCCATATGACCCAAAACTGGTCCCGCCAAATTCAGGTGACAGAGTCCCTTTAATAATCGGGCTAGTTCGGCCACGTTGGTCTCTCCTTTTTTTTGTAATTCGGGGTTTCATCCTCGTTTTTCCTCTGGTCAGGTGGAGCCTTCGGATTGTCCTGGAGTGGACGTGGTGGTGGACAGGCTACATCAGATTTGGAATCAGGTGGTGGACAATTTGAAGTTATCTCAGGAGAAGACTCAGCAGTTTGCTAATCGCCGTCGCCGCGTGGGTCCCCGACTTCTTGTTGGGGATTTGGTGTGGTTGTCTTCTCGTTTTATCCCTATGAAGGTCTCTTCTCCTAAGTTCAAGCCTCGGTTCATCGGTCCTTATAGGATCTCGGAGATTCTTAACCCTGTATCTTTTCGTTTGGATCTCCCAGCATCGTTTGCTATTCATAATGTGTTCCATCGGTCGTTGTTGCGGAGGTATGAGGTGCCCGTTGTTCCTTCAGTTGAGCCTCCTGCTCCGGTGCTGGTGGAGGGAGAATTGGAGTATGTTGTTGAGAAGATCTTGGATTCTCGTGTTTCCAGACGCAAACTCCAGTATTTGGTTAAGTGGAAGGGTTACGGTCAGGAGGATAATTCCTGGGTGGTCGCCTCCGATGTTCATGCGACTGATTTGGTCCGCGCCTTCCATAGAGCTCACCCTGATCGCCCTGGGGGTTCTCGTGAGGGTTCGGTGACCCCTCCTCAAGGGGGGGGTACTGTTGTGGATTCTGTTTGTGGGCTCCCTCTGGTGGTTACTGCTGGTACTGGGTGACTTTGGTGGGTTGCGGCCTTTGGTTTCCACCTGTCCATCAGAGGCTGGGTGTTTCCTATTTTACCTGGCCTTTCTGTCATTCCCTTGCCGGCTATCAATGTATTCAGATGTGCTCTGTTTGGTTCCTGCCTACCTGCTCCCAGATCTTTCAGGATAAGCTAAGTGCTGATTTTCAGTTGTTTGGTTTTTTGTCCAGCTTGCTTATTATGTCTCTATGCTAGCTGGTAGCTCTAGTGGACTGAGGTTCTCCCCATGTGCCATGAGTTGGCACATGGGTTCTTGTAATCTCAGGATGGTTTTTTTGATTAGGGTTTTTTGCTGACCGCTCAGTCCCCTTTTGTATCGTTCTGCTTTCTAGTTTACAGCGGGCCTCAATTTGCTAAAACTATATATATCATCTCTATGTGTGTGCCTTCCTCTCATTTCACCGTCAATACATGTGGGGGGCAACTATATCTTTTGGGGTTCATTCCTCTGGAGGCAAGTGAGGTCTTTATTTTCTCTGCAGTACTAGTTAGCTCTTAGGCTGGTGCGTGGCGTCTAGAACCAACGTAGGCACGCTCCCTGGCTATCTCTAGTTGCGTTTGTCAGGCATAGGGCAGCGGTCAGCCCAGGTTCCATCACCCTAGAGCTCGTCCGTTATTTATTTGTACTTTACTTGTCCTGTGCTATCCCTAGCCATTGGGATTCATGACAGATGTCTATATATAAGGGGGATGTCTGTACATAAATAGGATGTCTGTATATAGGGGGATGTCTGTACATAAGCGGATGTCTTTATATAATGGGGATGTCTGTATATAAGGGGGATGTCTGTATACAGGGGATGTCTGTATAAGGGGGCTGTCCCTATGTAAGGGGGCTCTCCCTATGTAAGGGGGGTGTCTCTATATAAGGGGGGTGTCTGTATATAAGGGGGGTGTCTGTATATAAGGGGGATGTCTGTATATAAGGGGATGTCTGTATATAAGGGGGATGTCTGTATATAAGGGGGATGTCTGTATATAAGGGGGATGTTTGTATATAAGGGGGATGTCTGAATATAAAGGGGATGTCTGAATATAAGGAGATGTCTGCATATAAGGGGGATGTCTGTATATAAGGGAGATGTGTGAATATAATGGGATGTCTGTATATATGAGTGGTGCTTGTATTTAGGGGGATGTGGCCAAAGTGGCTACCGAGAAGCTGTGTGCACCAAGTGGCTACCAAGGATTCCTGCATGCCAAAATGGCTACCCTGGGGCAGGGCCCTGCATGCCAGACTTGCTCCTGAGGTTCATTGGTAGCTGGCAGCGCTGTTCAAGCACCATGTATTTCCTTCAGGAAATGCCCATCTAGTTATAGTGCTTTGGAACAAAGCACTATATTGTAATCCGAACGTGGTAAACTTATTCTTATTATAGTGCTTTGGAACAAAGCACTATACTGTTATTCCATCGTGGATAACTTCTTATTTATAGTGCTTTGGAACAAAGCACTATACTGTTATTCCATCGTGGATAACTTCTTATTATTATTATTATAGTGCTTTGGAACAAAGCACTATACTGTTATTCCATCGTGGTAAACTTCTTCTTATTATTATTATAGTGCTTTGGAACAAAGCACTATACTGTTATTCCATCGTGGATAACTTCTTATTTATAGTGCTTTGGAACAAAGCACTATACTGTTATTCCATCGTGGATAACTTCTTCTTATTATTATTATAGTGCTTTGGAACAAAGCACTATACTGTTATTCCATCGTGGTAAACTTCTTCTTATTATTATTATAGTGCTTTGGAACAAAGCACTATACTGTTATTCCATCGTGGTAAACTTCTTATTATAGTGCTTTGGAACAAAGCACTATACTGTTATTCCATCGTGGATAACTTCTTCTTATTATAGTGCTTTGGAACAAAGCACTATACTGTTATTCCATCGTGGATAACTTCTTATTATAGTGCTTTGGAACAAAGCACTATACTGTTATTCCATCGTGGATAACTTCTTCTTATTCTTATTATAGTGCTTTGGAACAAAGCACTATACTGTTATTCCATCGTGGATAACTTCTTCTTATTCTTCTTATTATTATTCAGTCCGCACGTAATGCGGCCCGAACCGCTTCACTCACAGACTCCAGTGAGGTGTCATTTCGAAGCCAGCGTCCCCAAGAGGTGTGCTAAGTATTTTTCGTGTCGATCGGATTAGTAGTTTTGGCGCAATTTGCGTTTGAAAATGTTTTTTCCCCTCATTGTAATGCATTTCAATAGGGAAATTTTCCCGTAGGTTATAATGGCCGGGTTTCTGAGGCAATTTGAAATGTACCTGCCACCTGCCACCTGGCTGATTAGCTCATTGATATGCGCAGTCAGGCCCAGTTACTATGCCAACGCCTGCGAACTGTACATGACCACACCAGCACAGTTTTGCCAGATAATATCAGCTCTTAAAGTGATAGCACAGCACAATTTCAAAGCACTATCTGTAGTCTTATTATAATTATTGCCCCGCTCACCAAATCGGACCCAGAGTGGCGCCACCCGCCAAATCGGACCCAGAGCGGCGCCGCCCACCAAATCGGACCCAGAGCGGCCCCGCCCGCCAAATCGGACCCAGAGTGGCCCCGCCCGTCAAATCGGACCCAGAGTGGCCCCGCCTGCCAAATCGGCCCCAGAGTGGCCCCGCCCACCAAATCGGCCCCTGAGGGACTCCGCCCAACAAATCGGCCCCTGAGGGACCCCGCCCAACAAATCGGCCCCTGAGGTGCCCAGCCCACCAAATCGGACCCAGAGTGACCGCGCCCACCAAATCGGACCCAGAGTGACCCCGCCCACCAAATTGGACCCAGAGTGACCCCTCCCACCAAATCGGTCCCTGAGGTACCCCGCCCACCAAATCGGACCCAGAGTGACCCCGCCCACCAAATCGGACCCAGAGTGACCCCACCCACCAAATCGGACCCAGAGTGACCCCGCCCACCAAATCGGACCCAGAGTGACCCGGTCCACCAAATCGAACCCAGAGTGACCCCGCCCACCAAATCGGACCCTGAGTGACCCCTCCCGCCAAATCGGTCCCTGAGGTGCCCCACCCACCAAATCGGACCCAGAGTGGCTCCGCCCACCAAATCAGACCCAGAGTGGCTCCGCCCACCAAATCGGACCCTGAGGTGTCCCACCCACCAAATCAGACCCAGAGTGACCCCGCCCACCAAATCGGTCCCAGAGTGACCCCGCCCACCAAATCGGTCCCAGAGTGACCCCGCCCACCAAATCGGTCCCAGAGTGACCCCGCCCACCAAATCGGTCCCAGAGTGACCCTGCCCATTAAATCGGACCCAGAGTGGCTCCGCCCACCAAATCGGACCCAGAGTGACCCCATCCACCAAATCGGACCCTGAGTGACCCCGCCCACCAAATCGGTCCCAGAGTGGCTCCGCCCACCAAATCGGTCCCAGAGTGGCTCCGCCCACCAAATCGGACCCAGAGTGGCCTCAACCCTGAGGGGCTACAACTACTAAACCAGCGCCTGAGAGGCACCCAAGTGTGAAAGTCTTGCAGGGGCAACCCGGGCACCATTCCAAAGCACTATCTGTAGTTCCTTCAGGAAATACCCATCTAGTTATAGTGCTTTGGAACAAAGCACTATACTGTTATTCCACCGTGGTAAACTTCTTCTTATTCTTCTTATTATTATTCAGTCCGCACGTAATGTGGCCCGAACCGCTTCACTCACAGACTCCAGTGAGGTGTCATTTCGAAGCCAGCGTCCCCAAGAGGTGTGCTAAGTATTTTTCGTGTCGATCGGATTTGTAGTTTTGGCGCAATTTGAGTTTGAAAATGTTTTTTCCCCTCATTGTAATGCATTTCAATAGGGAAATTTTCCCATAGGTTATAATGGCCGGGTTTCTGAGGCAATTTGAAATGTACCTGCCACCTGCCACCTGGCTGATTAGCTCATTGATATGTGCAGTCAGGCCCAGTTACTATGCCAACGCCTGCGAACTGTACATGACCCCAGCACAGTTTTGCCAGATAATATCAGCTCTTAAAGTGATAGCACAGCACAATTTCAAAGCACTATCTGTAGTCTTATTATAATTATTGCCCCGCTCACCAAATCGGACCCAGAGTGGCGCCGCCCGCCAAATCGGACCCAGAGTGGCGCCGCCCGCCAAATCGGACCCAGAGTGGCGCCGCCCGCCAAATCGGACCCAGAGTGGCGCCGCCCGCCAAATCGGACCCAGAGTGGCGCCGCCCGCCAAATCGGACCCAGAGTGGCGCCGCCCGCCAAATCGGACCCAGAGTGGCGCCGCCCGCCAAATCGGACCCAGAGTGGCGCCGCCCGCCAAATCGGACCCAGAGTGGTGCCGCCCGCCAAATCGGACCCAGAGTGGCGCCGCCCGCCAAATCGGACCCAGAGTGGCGCCGGCCGCCAAATCGGACCCAGAGTGGCCCCACCCACCAAATCCTCAACCCTGAGGGGCTACAACTACCAAACCAGCATCTGAGGGGTACCCAAGTGTGAAAGTCTTGCAGGGGCAGCCCGGGCACCATTCCAAAGCACTATCTGTAGTTCCTTCAGGAAATACCCATCTAGTATTATTGTAATCCGAACGTGGTTAGCTTATTCAGTTTTTTTCTGCAATTAATGCGGCCCGAACCGCTGCACGCACAGACTCCAGTGAGGCGTCTTTCGAAGCCAGTGTCCACGAGAGGTGTGTTAAGTATTTTTCGTGTCAATCCGATTTGTAGTTTTTTTAAAAATTGCATTTTAACAAAAAAATTTCCCATAGGAAATAATGGCGAACTTTCCATTACCCCCAACTTCACCTTCCAAAGATGGCAGCTATGCAAATGTACGGTGTCCATTTTAGGACATGATCATTTATCAAAGTCAAACATCAGAATAAAGTGACTATGAAACCCTCTCATCCCGTTTGTGAAAAGTAAGTGCACCGAGTGGCCCCGCCCCCCAAATCTGACACCGAGTAGCCCCGCCTCCCAAATGGGTCCCAGAGTGATCCCACCCACCGAATGGGCCCCAGAGTGACCCCGCCCACCAAATCGGACCCAGTGACCCCGCCCACCAAATCGGACCTAGAATGACCCCGCCCACCAAATGGGTCCCAGAGTGACCCCGCCCACCAAATGGGTCCCAGAGTGACCCCGCCCACCAAATGGGACCCCGAGTGACCCCGCCCACCAAATGGGACCCCGAGTGACCCCGCCCACCAAATGGGACCCAGAGTGACCCCGCCCACCAAATGGGACCCAGAGTGACCCCGCCCACCAAATGGGACCCAGAGTGACCCCGCCCACCGAATCGGACCCAGAGTGACCCCACCCACCGAATCGGACCCAGAGTGACCCTGCCCACCAACTCGGACCCAGAGTGACCCCGCCCACCGAATCGGACCGAGTGACCCACCCACCAAATACGACCCAGAGTGACCCCGCCCACCAAATCGGACCCAGAGTGGCCTCAACCCTGAGGGGCTACAACTACCAAACCAGCATCTGAGGGGCACCCAAGTGTGAAAGTCTTGCAGGGGCAGCCCGGGCACCATTCCAAAGCACTATCTGTAGTTCCTTCAAGAAATACCCATCTAGTTATAGTGCTTTGGAACAAAGCACTATACTGTTATTCCACCGTGGATAACTTATTCTTATTATAGTGCTTTGGAACAAAGCACTATACTGTTATTCCACCGTGGATAACTTCTTATTATTATAGTGCTTTGGAACAAAGCACTATATTGTTATTCCATCGTGGATAACTTCTTCTTATTATTATTATAGTGCTTTGGAACAAAGCACTATACTGTTATTCCACCGTGGTAAACTTCTTCTTATTCTTATTATTCAGTCCGCACGTAATGCGGCCCGAACCGCTAAACTCACAGACTCCAGTGAGGTGTCATTTCGAAGCCAGCGTTCCTGAGAGGTGTGCTAAGTATTTTTCGTGTCGATCGGATTTGTAGTTTTTGCGCAATTTGTGTTTGAAAAAAGTCTTTCAATGCGTTTCAATGGAGAAATTTTCCTATACGTTTATAATGGGCTGGTTTCTGAGGCAATTTCTAAAAATAACTGCCACCTGGCTGATTAGCTCATTGATATGCGCAGTCAGACACAGTTACTATGCCAACGCCTATGAAATCTACATCAGCTCACCAGGTCACAAGTTTTGTCAGATAATATCAGCTCTTAAAGTGACAGTACAGCACAATTCCAAACCACTATCCGTAGTCTTATGATTATTAGACTGTGGCCCGATTCTAACTCATCGGGTATTCTAGAATATGCATGTCCACGTAGTATATTGCACAGCCACGCAGTATACAGTGCAGAGCCGTGCAGTACACAGCGCAGAGCCGCGCAGTACACAGCGCAGAGCCGCGCAGTACACAGCGCAGAGCTGTGCAGTACACAGCGCAGAGCCGCGCAGTATAAAGCGCAGAGCCGTGCAGTACACAGCGCAGAGCCGCGCAGTACACAGCGCAGAGCCGTGCAGTACACAGCGCAGAGCCGCGCAGTATAAAGCGCAGAGCCGTGCAGTACACAGCGCAGAGCCGCGCAGTACACAGCGCAGAGCCGCGCAGTACACAGCGCAGAGCCGCGCAGTATAAAGCGCAGAGCCGCGCAGTACACAGCGCAGAGCCGCGCAGTACACAGCGCAGAGCCGTGCAGTACACAGCGCAGAGCCGTGCAGTTTAAAGCGCAGAGCCGTGCAGTACACAGCGCAGAGCCGCGCAGTACACAGCGCAGAGCCGTGCAGTACACAGCGCAGAGCCGCGCAGTATAAAGACCAGAGCCGTGCAGTACACAGCGCAGAGCCGCGCAGTACACAGCGCAGAGCCGCGCAGTACACAGCGCAGAGCCGCGCAGTATAAAGCGCAGAGCCGCGCAGTATAAAGCGCAGAGCCGCGCAGTACACAGCGCAGAGCCGCGCAGTACACAGCGCAGAGCCGTGCAGTACACAGCGCAGAGCCGCGCAGTATAAAGCGCAGAGCCGTGCAGTACACAGCGCAGAGCCGCGCAGTACACAGCGCAGAGCCGTGCAGTACACAGCGCAGAGCCGCGCAGTATAAAGCGCAGAGCCGTGCAGTACACAGCGCAGAGCCGTGCAGTACACAGCGCAGAGCCGCGCAGTACACAGCGCAGAGCCATGCAGTACACAGCGCAAAGCCGCGCAGTATAAAGCGCAGAGCCGCGCAGTATAAAGCGGAGAGCCGCGCAGTACACAGCGCAGAGCCGAGCAGTACACAGCGCAGAGCCGCGCAGTAGACAGCGCAGAGCCGTGCAGTACAGAGCGCAGAGCCGCACAGTATAAAGCGCAGAGCCGCGCCGTATACCGCGCAGAGCCGTGCAGTACAGAGCGCAGAGCCGCGCAGTACACAGCGCAGAGCCGCGCAGTACACAGCGCAGAGCCGCGCAGTACACAGCGCAGAGCCGAGCAGTACACAGCGCAGAGCCGCGCAGTACACAGCGCAGAGCCGCGCAGTACACAGCGCAGAGCCGCGCAGTATACAGCGCAGAGCTGCGCAGTACACAGCGCAGAGCCGCGCAGTACAGAGCGCAGAGCCGCACAGTATAAAGTGCAGAGCCGCGCAGTACACAGCGCAGAGCCGCGCAGTACACAGTGCAGAGCCGCACAGTACACAGCACAGAGCCGCGCAGTACACAGCGCAGAGCCACCCAGTATACAGCGCAGAGCCGCGCAGTACGCAGCGTAGAGCCACGCAGTATGCAGCGCAGAGCCGCGCAGTATACAGCGCTGAGCCGTGTAGTATACAGCGCAGAGCCCCGCAGTATACAGTGCAGAGCCCCGCAGTATACAGCGCAGACACGCGCAGTACACAGCACGGACACGCGCAGTACACAGCGCAGAGCCGCGCAGTACACAGCGCAGAGCCGCGTAGTATACAGCGAAGAGCCACGCAGTATATAGCGCAGAGCCGCGCAGTACAAAGCGCAGAGCTGCGCAGAGCTGCGCAGTATACAGCGCAGAGCCGCGCAGTATACAGCGCAGAACGCGCAGTACACAGTGCAGAGCCGCGCAGTACACAGCGCAGAGCCGTGCAGTACACAGCGCAGAGCCGCGCAGTACACAGCGCAGAGCCACGCAGTATACAGCGCAGAGCCGCGTAGTATACAGCGCAGAGCCGCGTAGTATACAGCGCAGAGCCACGCAGTATACAGCACAGAGCCACGCAGTATACAGCGCAGAGCCACGTAGTTATACTGCCCAGTCACGTAGTATATTGTCCAGTCACATAGTATACTGCATATCCCTGTTAAAAAAAAAAAGAATTAAAATAAAAAAGTTACATACTCACCTCCTGGAGCGGCCGGTATCTGATGGTTGTTGCACCTCCTAGAGCGGCCGGTACACGATGCTTGTTGCACCTGGAGTGGCCGGTACCCGATGCTTGTTGCGCGCTCCGGTCCCAAGAGTGCATTGCGGTCTCACGAGATGATGACGTAGCGGTGTTGTGAGACAGAAAGACGGAAGTGCCCTTAGATAATTAGATAGTGGATTACCCCGCTCACCAATTCGGAACCCGAGAGGCCCGGCCCACCAAATCGGACCCCGAGGGGCCCGGCCCACCAAATCGGACCCAGAGTGACCCCGCCCCCTAAATCAGACCCAGAGTGACCCCGCCCACCAAATCGGACCCAGAGTGGCTCCGCCCACCAAATCGGACCCAGAGTGACCCCTTCCACCAAATCAGACCCAGAGTGACCCCTTCCACCAAATCGGACCCAGAGTGACCCCTTCCACCAAATCGGGCCCAGAGTGACCCCGCCCACCAAATCGGACCCAGAGTGACCCCACCCACCAAATCGGACCCTGAGGTGCCCAGCCCACCAAATCAGACCCTGAGGTGCCCAGCCCACCAAATTGGACCGAGTGACCCCACCCACCAAATTGGTCCCTAAGGTGCCCCGCCCACCAAATCGGACCCAGAGTGGCTCCGCCCACCGAATCGGACCCAGAGTGGCCGCGCCCACAGAATCGGACCAAAAGTGACCCCGCCCACCGAATCGGACCTAGATTTACCCCGCCCACAAAATCAGACCCAGATTGACCCAACCCACCAAATCGGACCGCCTGAGGGGCACCCAAGTGTGAAAGTCTTGCAGGGGCAGCCCGGGCACCATTCCAAAGCACTATCTGTAGTTCCTTCAGGAAATACCCATCTAGTTATTATTATTATTCAGTCCGCACGTAATGCGGCCCGAACCGCTTCACTCACAGACTCCAGTGAGGTGTCATTTCGAAGCCAGCGTTCCTGAGAGGTGTGCTAAGTATTTTTCGTGCCGATCGGATTTGTAGTTTTTGCGCAATTTGTGTTTGAAAAAAGTGTTTCAATGCATTTCAATAGAGAAATTTTCCAATACGTTTATAATGGGCCTGATTTCTGAGGCAATTTCTAAAAATAACTGCCACCTGGCTGATTACCTCATTGATATGCGCAGTGAGACCCAGTTACTATGCCAACGCCTATGAACTCTACATCAGCTCACCAGGTCACAAGTTTTGTCAGATAATATCAGCTCTTAAAGTGACAGTACAGCACAATTACAAAACACTATCCGTAGTCTTATGATTATTAGACTGTGGCCCGATTCTAACTCATCGGGTATTCTAGAATATGCATGTCCACGTAGTATATTGCACAGCCACGCAGTATACAGTGCAGAGCCGCGCAGTACACAGCGCAGAGCCGCGCAGTACACAGCGCAGAGCCGCGCAGTATAAAGCGCAGAGCCGCGCAGTACACAGCGCAGAGCCGCGCAGTACACAGCGCAGAGCCGCGCAGTACACAGCGCAGAGCCGCGCAGTATAAAGCGCAGAGCCGTGCAGTACACAGCGCAGAGCCGCGCAGTATACCGCGCAGAGCCGCGCAGTACACAGCGCAGAGCCGCGCAGTACACAGCGCAGAGCCGCACAGTATAAAGAGCAGAGCCGCGCAGTACACAGTGCAGAGCCGCGCAGTACACAGCGCAGAGCCGCGCAGTACACAGCGCAGAGCCGCACAGTACACAGCGCAGAGCCGCACAGTATAAAGAGCAGAGCCGCGCAGTACACAGTGCAGAGCCGCACAGTACACAGCGCAGAGCCGCGCAGTACACAGCGCAGAGCCGCGCAGTACACAGCACAGAGCCGCGCAGTACACAGCGCAGAGCCGCACAGTATAAAGAGCAGAGCCGCGCAGTACACAGTGCAGAGCCGCACAGTACACAGCGCAGAGCCGCGCAGTACACAGCGCAGAGCCGCGCAGTACACAGCGCAGAGCGGCGCAGTGCAAAGCGCAGAGCCGCGCAGTACACAGCGCAGAGCCGCGCAGTACACAGCGCAGAGCCACGCAGTACACAGCGCAGAGCCATGCAGTACACAGCGCAGAGCCGCGCAGTACACAGCGCAGAGCCGCGCAGTACAAAGCGCTGAGCCGTGCAGTACACAGCGCAGAGCCGCGCAGTATACCGCGCAGAGCCGCGCAGTACACAGCGCAGAGCCGCGCAGTACACAGCGCAGAGCCGGGCAGTACACAGCGCAGAGCCGCGCAGTACAGAGCGCAGAGCCGCACAGTATAAAGAGCAGAGCCGCGCAGTATACCGCGCAGAGCCGCGCAGTACACAGTGCAGAGCCGCGCAGTACACAGCGCAGAGCCGTGCAGTACACAGCGCAGAGCCGCGCAGTACACAGCGCAGAGCGGCGCAGTGCAAAGCGCAGAGCCGCGCAGTATACAGCGCAGAGCCGCGCAGTACACAGCGCAGAGCGGCGCAGTGCAAAGCGCAGAGCCGCGCAGTACACAGCGCAGAGCCGCGCAGTACACAGCGCAGAGCCGCACAGTACACAGCGCAGAGCCGCGCAGTACACAGCGCAGAGCCGCACAGTATAAAGAGCAGAGCCGCGCAGTATACCGCGCAGAGCCGCGCAGTACACAGTGCAGAGCCGCGCAGTACACAGCGCAGAGCCGCGCAGTACACAGCGCAGAGCGGCACAGGGCAAAGCGCAGAGCCACGCAGTACACAGCGCAGAGCCGCGCAGTACACAGCGCAGAGCCGCGCAGTACACAGCGCAGAGCGGCGCAGTACACAGCGCAGAGCCGCGCAGTATAAAGCGCAGAGCCGTGCAGTACACAGCGCAGAGCCGCGCAGTATACCGCGCAGAGCCGCGCAGTACACAGCGCAGAGCCGCGCAGTACACAGCGCAGAGCCGGGCAGTACACAGCGCAGAGCCGCGCAGTACAGAGCGCAGAGCCGCACAGTATAAAGAGCAGAGCCGCGCAGTACACAGTGCAGAGCCGTGCAGTACACAGCACAGAGCCGCGCAGTATACAGCGCAGACACGCGCAGTACACAGCACGGACACGCGCATTACACAGCGCAGAGCCGCGCAGTACACAGCGCAGAGCCGCGTAGTATACAGCGAAGAGCCACGCAGTATATAGCGCAGAGCCGCACAGTACAAAGCGCAGAGCCGCGCAGTATACAGCGCAGAGCCGCGCAGTATACAGCGCAGAACGCGCAGTATACAGCGCAGAGCCGCGTAGTATACAGCGCAGAGCCGCGTAATATACAGCGCAGAGCCACGCAGTATACAGCGCAGAGCCACGCAGTATACAGCGCAGAGCCACGTAGTTATACTGCCCAGTCACGTAGTAAATTGTCCAGTCACATAGTATACTGCATATCCCTGTTAAAAAAAAAAAAAAGAATTAAAATAAAAAAGTTACATACTCACCTCCTGGAGCGGCCGATATCTGATGGTTGTTGCACCTCCTAGAGCGGCCGGTACACGAAGCTTGTTGCACCTGGAGTGGCCGGTACCCGATGCTTGTTGCGCGCTCCGGTCCCAAGAGTGCATTGCGGTCTCACGAGATGATGACGTAGCGGTGTTGTGAGACAGAAAGACGGAAGTGCCCTTAGACAATTATATAGTAGATTACCCCGCTCACCAATTCGGAACCCGAGGGGCCCGGCCCACCAAATCGGACCCCGAGGGGCCCGGCCCACCAAATCGGACCCAGAGTGACCCCGCCCACCAAATCGGACCCAGAGTGACCCCGCCCACCAAATCGGACCCAGAGTGGCTCCGCCCACCAAATCGGACCCAGAGTGACCCCTTCCACCAAATCAGACCCAGAGTGACCCCTTCCACCAAATCAGACCCAGAGTGACCCCGTCCACCAAATCGGACCCAGAGTGACCCCGCCCACCAAATCGGACCCAGAGTGACCCCACCCACCAAATCGGACCCTGAGGTGCCCAGCCCACCAAATCAGACCCTGAGGTGCCCAGCCCACCAAATCGGACCGAGTGACCCCACCCACCAAATTGGTCCCTAAGGTGCCCCGCCCACCAAATCGGACCCAGAGTGGCTCCGCCCACCGAATCGGACCCAGAGTGGCCGCGCCCACAGAATCGGACCAAAAGTGACCCCGCCCACCGAATCGGACCTAGATTTACCCCGCCCACAAAATCAGACCCAGATTGACCCAACCCACCAAATCGGACCGCCTGAGGGGCACCCAAGTGTGAAAGTCTTGCAGGGGCAGCCCGGGCACCATTCCAAAGCACTATCTGTAGTTCCTTCAGGATCTCTTTTATTTATAAAAAATACAAAACACAAACAAAAACAGAAATACACAACATATCTTACAAAAATAAAACCAGCATTTAAGAATTCTTTTTCCCACGCCTCAGAGTCTCTTAACTTTGCAGCTTTAGGAAACCCCCAGCAGGAAAATCATCACATCCATTTTTCCTATCCAATAGACAAAATTTAAAGTAAAGAAAAATTCATTCGCACATACACTCACACATACACTCACACTCCCCACTATTTAATACATATATACATATAAAACTAGAAAAGAAAATTTGGCCCATGCTGCCCAAAAAATAAAAGAAAAAGCCAACCTAGCTAAACAAACTTAACACTCTAAACAGTCTATAACACTCTAAACACAGCAATTAAATTTTTTTTTTTTTTTTAATTTATTTTATTTTTTATTTTTATTTTTATTTTTTTTTTTTTATTTTTTTTTTTTTTTTTTTTTCCCTCCACCCACACTGCCACCACGGGTCCATGCAAGTTCATGCCCTCTGAAAAATACACCACACTTTTTCCTCCGGGTCCATGAAAGTTTCCATGCCCTTATATTGTTTCCAGGGTCCATATGCCCTTATGCAACCCCCCAACAAACACCCCCCACCCAACCTAAACTACACCCCCCACAACATACTAACTATACATACCACAAGATAAAATACAGACATACAAAATTTTATTTACAGATCATAACTTTACTAACACAACATCAAAATACCACAATACCAAAACAACAGCTTTAACCTGTAAGGCCCAAGTTCGGCACCTTCAAGCCCGATATCCATTAATTCTACCAGAAACAAAACAAAAAGACTAAGCGTGCCACACATCAGCCCACCACCAGGGAATAGGAGTCTAAAGAGGCCCTGACCCTAACACCGACACAAACACCCTGTCCCTACTCAACTAAAACTGCCCCTCAAAAAGCTGACCCTATCTGTCCCTACATGCCCCTACCTATCCCTACTCTACCTAACTTAACAATACTAACTATCTACCTATCCCTAGACTGTCCCTCCCTGTCCCTATCTATCCCTATATAACTGTCCCTCAACACCCCACACCACCTTATCCTTCCCTCTCCCAGTCACACAACCAATCTGTCCCTAGAGTAAGAAGAGAAACCCCTCCAAAAGTGAAGAGGCCCTCTTCCCACCCAGCCTCCCAAACACCTAGGAAGCCCCTAATCACTCAACCAAGCTTTCCCTCGGGTACGTATTAAAAGGAGAGACCCCTCCAAAGCCAAGAGGCCCTCCTCGCACCCAGCCTCCCGAACTCCAAAGAGCGCACCTTACCCAGGTCACCCAAGATGTTACTAACCACCTCATCCCGGGGGAGGGTTTTATGCTGTATTGAAACTAGGCACCGTGCATTCCAGGTGTAGAACCTAACAACTACACTAACTAGGAATAAAGTGCCCCGATCTCGGCCACCAAGGGATCTGAATGCCCCATAAGCCCACTCCGGATAGGAAAGGGATGCCAACCTAGGCCAGCCTATGGAAGCACCCACCCGGTTATAGACCCCTGTATTAAAGGGACACTGAAGGAGGAAGTGCTCCATGCTTTCCAGCGTGTCGCCACACTCTTCACGGGGACAACCCCGATCATCAGAGTTCCTGAACTTCAGATTGTCCCTCACATACAGCCTCCCATGGAAGCAGCGCCAGGCCAAGTCCCAAAACTTCGAGGGGATCCGTGGAGAATTTAACAACCCGAGCCCCCCCTCCAGATCCCGGCCTGGGCAATCTCTGAGCACCAGGGGCTTCTGGAAATGGGTCAACAGGACCCTACTGTCAAGGGATTTCCTCGACATGGTCCTGATTTCCCACATTCCCAGACCCCACCGGCGGATCACCTTCAGAGCCGGGGTAGCATAAGCCGGGAGATGTCCATGTGGTGTTCGTAGGTCCTTCACCTGCCCTCCTGTCTCCCATTCCTGGAAGAAAGGCCGAAACCATCCCCTGCAGGAGAATACCCACGGAGGAGCCCTCTCTGTCCAGAGGTTGGCAATGTTGGTCTTAAGAAAGGTGTTCACTAAGAACACCACTGGGTTGACCATACCCAACCCACCTAGTCTCCTCGTGCGGTACGTGACCTCCCTCTTGATTAGGTTAAGCCTGTTCCCCCATAACAGTTGGAAGAACAGGCTATAGACCCGCGTCCAGAGAGATTCCGGCAAGATGCAGACACTGCCCAAGTAAATTAACAAAGGAAGCAAATAACCCTTGGCCAAGCTGACCCTTTCCCTCAGGGTTAAAGACCAACCCTTCCACTGGTCCACCTTCTGGGCGGCAATCTTGAGCCTGCCTTCCCAATTTTGTTGGGGATAGTCCCCTGGGCCAAAATTGATGCCTAAGATCTTAGCGGAGGACTGGGGCCCTGGAAGGGTGTCCGGGAGATCAAAACTTGGATCTCCCCCTCCCAGCCAGAGACTCTCGCACTTTTCCCGGTTGATCATGGACCCGGATGCCTCCGAGTAGCGCACGACCTCAGACATGACCCAATCCGCCTCCTCTCTCGAGGATACAAAAAGGGAGACATCATCGGCGTACGCTACCACCCTCAGAGTGGCCCCCGGCTCCGCCCGGTCCATCCCGACTCCCACCAACGGTCCACGATCTACCCTCCTTAAGAAGGGATCGATCGCGAACACGTATAAAAGTGGGCTCAGAGGACAGCCCTGACGGACCCCGGAGCTCACCTCAAAAGAGTGACCAACCCAACCGTTCACGAGCGGGAAAGTCTCAGCCCCCTCATACAAGGTCTTTAACCAATTGACAAACCTCCCCGGCAGACCATACCTCAGAAGGACAGACCAGAGGTACTCATGATCCACCCGGTCAAAAGCCTTTGCCTGGTCTAAGGACAGCAAGTACCCCTTCCAGCGACCCGCAATGCCCTGCTCCACTGCCTCTCGGACACCGAGCACAGCACTAAAAGTACTGCGGCCTGGAACAGAACAGTGCTGAGCCCCCGAAAGGAGCCGGGGTGCAAACTTCACCAGCCGATTAAACAGCACCTTTGCCAGAATCTTTCGGTCCGTATCGAGGAGCGCTATGGGACGCCAATTCTCGATACGGGACGAGTCCTTACCCTTTGACAAAATAATCAGAGCCGACTTCCTCATTGAACTGGGAAGAGCACCCGAGGAGAGGCACTCATTAAACACCTCAGTCAAGAGGGGGACCAAGGAGTCCCTAAAAGTCTTGTAAAACTCGGATGTTAAGCCATCCGGACCTGGCGATTTTTTGGGCCGGAGCCCATCAATGGCCAGTCTCACTTCCTCTTCCCTGATTACCTCGGCCAAAACATAAAGAGAGGGGTCATCTCCTGGCTCAGGAACAGTTTCAGCCAGGAAAGCCGACATCCCATCTCGATCCAGATCCCTCTTCCTCAAGAGGCGTGAGTAAAAGGACCTGACCACCTCCAGGATCCCTGATTTGGATCTGTTCAGGGAACCCGTACTATCGATCAGTCCTGTCACCACCTTACAATTCACTGACATCTTACAGTTTCTGTAAGGGTCGGGCGAGCGGTACTTCCCGAAATCCCTCTCAAAAACCAAAGATGCGTGCCTATCATACTGACACCCCTTGAGCAAAGATTTCACTCTGGAGATTTCCTCTCGGTCACCTCCAGTCGAGACGAGCTGCTCGAGTTTCCTCCTCAGGTCTTGATACAAGCGATGCCTGTTCAGACTTCTGAGGCTCGAGAGCTGACGGAAGAACCCCGCCACCCTTTTCTTGAAGATCTCCCACCACTCAGACTTAGTACTACAGAGATCCAAAAGCGGTACCTGGCTCTGAAGAAAAGCCTCAAAGGATTGTCTCACCTCCGCCTCTTCCAGAAGGGATGAATTCAGCTTCCACAGCCCTCTTCCCATCCGGGGGGTCTCTGTAACATTCAGAGAAAAGAAAATTAAACAGTGATCGGAGAACTCCACCTCAACGGCGGACACTGCAGAAAAGATGGCGTCCTCCTTCAAAAAAAACCTGTCTATTCTAGACCTACTGCTACCTCTATGAAAGGTGAAACCCTCGTGACCTGGGGTGTGCCGTATGTGGACATCCACCAGGCGAGCTTCACTAGCTAGACTATTTAGGGCTATGCTATCATAAGCCAGGCGGCCTCCGGGACCTCCCCTATCACGGGATCTCGTAATGGTGTTGAAATCCCCACCGAAGACCACCTGCCGGCTCGTAAAAAGAAAGGGCTTGATCTTCATGAAGAGACATTTACGGTCCCACTTAGATTGTGGGCCATAGATGTTTATGAGCCGAAGCTCCTGTCCCCTCATGAAGATGTCTAAGACCAGGCACCTCCCCATTTCTATCTCAATAACCCGTCGGCATTCCACCTCAGCGGTCTTAAAAAGGACCGCCACCCCGCTATACGGCTCGGCCGCAAGAGACCAGTATGAGGGCCCACACCTCCACTCCTTTTTTGCCTTGTGGATGACCCCCATGTCCGTTAGTCTGGTCTCCTGCAAAAACAAAATTTCAGCCTCAATTCGGGTGAAAAAATCAAAGGCCGCAAATCTAGCCGCATCAGACTTTATGCTGGCGACATTAATCGACGCCAGAGTCAACGGGGTGAGTTCAGCCATCATGGGTGATTGAGTTAGACAGCCTTCTTCTTCCCCACCCCATCCTCTTTACCTCTCCCCCCCGAAGAAGGGACTGGGTCAGACATGTTCTTCCTCTTTAAAGAGGATGAGGTATCCATTTTATTTTTGGTATCCTCGCCTCTGGGTTCCGGGTCAGTCCCCCCCCCAGAGGAAACAACGTCCTCCGGAGGACAGACTGCGCCGCCCCCCGAAAGCCCCCCAGGTGCCGCCCCCGGTCCCTCACCCCCGACCTCCGGCTCAGCAGAGTCCTCGAGGGCTTGGAACCGGTTGGAGAGGGCAATCAGAGGGGAGCCGGTGAGCCCTTCCGTTGGCACAACCACGGTCAGGGGAGGGGGCGAAGGACCAGAAGGCTTAGTAACCTTCCTTTTCTTCTTCCCCCCTTTTTTGGTACGATGTTTCTCACCCTGTTTTACTGTCGGCTGATCCGTGACCTCCTCATCCACACTTTCATACTGGGAGGAGTTGTCGGAGTCAGCCCTGTTATCCTCCCTCTCCATCCTCCTGATCTCCTCGCACACTTCCGCCTCCCCCGGGGCCTCAGTGACAACAGCCGATGCCTCAGAGGGGGGAGCAGACATTACCCCAGTTGCCTGAGGCTCTCCCTGCCCCCCACCCCCGCGGCGCCTTTCCTGCCTCCTTTGGTAGGCAGGATTCCGGGCTCTGTCTCTCTTCACCGACCCCTCAGCCCCTCCCCCGCCGCTACCACCTACCGCGGCAGAGGTCGAACCGCCAGAGGTTTCCCCCTCACGGCCTCCCCCCACCCGGCCAGCAGCAGAATTGGAGAAAGAGCGAGGGCAGCGGCTGTACGGGTGACCCAGATCACCACACAGGTTACACCGAATATCCTTACAGGATGCAGCGAGATGGCCTACCCCGCCACACAAGGCACATTTCTGCACCTTGCAGCTTGCGCTGAAGTGGCGGGGATCACCGCACCTGTGACAGACCTTCGGCTGCCCCTGATAGAAGATCAGGATCCGGTCCCTTCCAATGAACGCAGAGGAAGGGATGTGGGTGACCGTACCCCCTGAGACCTTCAACTTCATCATGAAGGTCCAGCCCCCTGACCAAATACCAAATTCGTCCAGATTTTTTTTTGGGACGTCCGTGACTTCCCCATAGCGGGAAAGCCACGTCAGAATGTCAACACCAGAGAGTGACTCATTACATGTTACAACGGTCACCCTCTTCACGCCATTTTGGCGAGATACCGCTTGCACAGCGAAATCTCGCCAGCCGGGCTCCCCCTTCACCAGCTCGTAATTCGACCAAAAGAGCTCAAGCCCCTCTGGCCGCACGAAACTGATGTCAAAGAAGAGGGTGGCCGCAGGATGAATCAGGGCAAAGATATCAACTACCCCAAAGCCCATCTTCATGAGGAGCTCCACCACCCTGCTCCTGGGTGGGCAAGCTTCACTGCCCCTCCAGCGAAGACGGACTACATTCCTCCTCGCCACCCCCTGCCCGGCTGTCGGGAGGGACCATACAGTTTCCCCTTCCCTTTTATCTTGGAAGGCGGCCAGGCCATGTCTCTCCAGCCAGAAAGACAGGTCCACCTCTCTTCCCTCTACCATGATCGACCGCTCTCCGTTTTTTAGGGCTTCCAGAAAACGGCGCTGCAAAACGCCGTCCCCGGAACCCAGAGGCGAGGAGACCCCCCGATCCCCCCGTGAACCCCCTGGAGCCCCAGCCACCACCCTCGCAAAAGAAAGGGGGAGGGGAGCGACTGGGGGGGCAGATGGACCAGCCTCCCCCCCACCCCCCGCACCGCCATCTATACCACCAGCATCCGTACCGCCATCCGCACCATTCACACCTTTCGCACTTGCAACACTTGTGACACCATTCATACCCTCCCCCACATCCCCAGCACACAACACACCATCCATACCGTCATTCATTTCCACATTCGCCACGGCCACATTTATCCCAGTATCATTTTTATTAACAATCAGATGTTTTTTTTTTTCCCTAACCTTCCTTCCTGCTGGGGGCTCCTGCTGCACACTTCCTGGTGCAGCACATACTGTCGTCCCCAGGGGTGCCGCTGCCCCTTTAAGGCCCGCAGAGCAGTGCTCAACAGTCACACCGCCCCGCCTGAGCCCAGGAGCAGCAGCATCCCCTGAGCGCTCTGCGGCAGCCGTTTTTTTAACTTTATTACTACTTGGAGCAGGGCCGGACTCTGCCACCGGACCCTGCTCCATACCGGGACCACAGTCAGGACTTTTATCTTCAGGCACCGGAGCCCCCGCACCACCAGATGACGGTAAGTGGGCAGGGGACTCCGGCACCCCTTTGCCGGCTTTAGCTGCCACTGTACTGTTGTTTTTTCGAGTGGGCGGAGCCACTCGCGGCGGACCCGCCGAGGCCACGCCCCCCCCCGCCGACCACAGCACCAGCAGGCGGGGCCGCAGCCGCACAGGCCACGCCCCCACCGCCGGCCGCGATCACAGCGGGGGGTCCCGCGACCACCGAGGCTGCGCCCCCCCCGCCGGCCGCAACCACAGCGGCGGGTGGGACAGCAGCCGAGGAGGGCACACCCCCCCCGCATGCCACAACCACAGCGGGTCGGGCAACACACGGGGAGGCCACGCCCCCCTCACGGACCGCAGGCACAGGCATGGAGGGGACAACTGGGGCCGCAGCTGGGGAAGCCACGCCCCCCGACGCCACCCGCACCGGAGACCCCGGGGCTCGCCCAGGGCCCCCCGCGGTACTGACGCCAAGGGGCACGGCACCCGCACCAGCCGCCACCACCGCTGACCCCCTCAGCACAGGCCACTCCCCCTCGGCGTCCAGCGGCGGCGGGACCTCCGGCACAGACCCATCGCTGGATCTGCGCACAGGGGCACCCGACCTGGCCACGGACACCGCCAGGGGAGCGACCAGCACTTTGCATTGTGCCTTTACTTTAATCGCGCCCTTTCCTGGTCTCCGGGTCCCCAAAAAAGATCCAGCCTTTTGAGCGGATCCGCATGTGGGGGACCCGGACACCCCAGCTCTCGCCGCCGGAGATGCGGCCCCGGCTGCCCACACACCAGGTGCCGGGCCAGCCCCCCCTGCCACAGGGGACTTAGCCCGAGCACCACCACCATTAACCCCGGCACTGCCGGCACCGCACTCCATATCACTGCCCGAATCCGAGACACCACCACCAGGCATGGTGCCCCGATCCGGGCAGACCTTCCTCTCCCCGCTCCCTCGCTGCGGACCCACAACAGGGCCCGAGCCGGGGTGGGTAGCGGGTTCCGCACAACGGGACAGGGGAGCCCCAGGAAGGGGGGCGTAGACAAACTTCTCCACCACTGATGCTTTTGCCTTCTTACGCTTTTTCCCCCTCCCGGTTGCCTCATCCTCGCAGACCTCATCCCCAAACAACAGCTCGCCAAACCGTGCTGGGGACTCGATCTGCCGCACTTGCTGCAGGATGAGGCAGCCCCCCTGACTGCTAGTACCACCGCCATCCTCCCCCTCGCTCCCGCTTTCCTCCGAGTTACTGGAGTCCGACGGGAGGGCCACTTGCTCAGGGGCTATCCCGCTATACGATACCTGGGTGCTGTTATTCCCCAGGCCTTCAGGTGGATATGGCGCAGATGGACCGCCATCTTCCTCCTCTTCCTCCACCTGGTCGGGGTCTCCTGACCCCTCAGGAGACCCACCGGTCATGGCCCTAAACCGGTCGTCATTTCTTAGCTTCTCCTCAAAGGGGCCGCTTCCCGCCAGGATCTCCGCTCTACGGTCTTCCAGGGAGACTATAGACCCCCTCAGCCTCTTCACCGTGGCGGCGACCTCTGCTCTCCTTGAGGCAGGGAGCTTGCACTTAGCAGTTGCCCTGGCTCCCTTCAACTCCTCCCGGAGTATCCTCAGCTGTTTGGCGGCCTCCTCGTATTCGTGGACGTGCGCGCGTATTCGGGAGCCGTAGGTGGTAGTCGGCTCCCCTGCCGCCTTAGAGCCCCATATCTGGGGGCTCACCGCCGCACCTCCACTGGCCGCCTCTCCTCCTCCGGGAGGAGGAACCGCCACGGCCACGGCCTTAGGGGTCCCCGTCTTCTGGGGCCTGCGGCCCCCCGAGCTTTTGCCACTTTTTCCCATGGCTTTTTGGTCCTGGGACTGGCTAGATGGTACACGGGGCTTCTTGGTGATATGCAAGGCCTCCCACCCCCAGCCGGCTTGCACCGGGGGGTGGGAGCCAGGGGCTCAGCCCCGAAGCTCAGTCCCAGGAACAGTCCTTGCTTCCTGGGAAGGGGCAGGCAAAAAGTCCCAGATGAAAAATCTCCCTTCCCAGGAGCACACGGTCCACAGCCAAGCACACAGCCGACCCTCTGTTCAATAGCCACGCCTCTTCCTCTGGAGCCCGAACCGCTAAACTCACAGACTCCATCGAGGTGTCATTTCGAAGCCAGCGTTCCTGAGAGGTGTGCTAAGTATTTTTCGTGTCGATCGGATTTGTAGTTTTGGCGCAATTTGCGTTTGAAAAAAGTGTCTCAATGCATTTCAATAGGGAAATTTTCCAATACGTTTATAATGGGCCTGATTTCTTAGGCAATTTCTAAAAATAACTGCCACCTGGCTGATTACCTCATTGATATGCGCAGTGAGACCCAGTTACTATGCCAACGCCTAGAAACTCTACATCAGCCCACCAGGTCACAAGTTTTGTCAGATATCAGCTCTTAAAGTGACAGTACAGCACAGTTACAAAGCACTATCTGTAGTCTTATCATTATTGCCCCGCTCACCAAATCGGACCCAGCCCACCAAATCGGACCAGAGTGCCCCCGCTTGCCAAATCGGACCCAGAGTGCCCCCGCTTGCCAAATCGGACCCAGAGTGCCCCCGCCCGCCAAATCGGACCTAGAGTGGCGCCGCCCGCCAAATCGGACCCAGAGTGGCGCCGCCCGCCAAATCGGACCCAGAGTGGCGCCGCCCGCCAAATCGGACCCAGAGTGGCGCCGCCCGCCAAATCGGACCCAGAGTGGCGCCGCCCGCCAAATCGGACCCAGAGTGGCGCCGCCCGCCAAATCGGACCCAGAGTGGCGCCGCCCGCCAAATCGGACCCAGAGTGGCGCCGCCCGCCAAATCGGACCCAGAGTGGCGCCGCCCGCCAAATCGGACCCAGAGTGGCGCCGCCCGCCAAATCGGACCCAGAGTGGCGCCGCCCGCCAAATCGGACCCAGAGAGGCGCCGCCCGCCAAATCGGACCCAGAGTGGCGCCGCCCGCCAAATCGGACCCAGAGTGGCGCCGCCCGCCAAATCGGACCCAGAGTGGCGCCGCCCGCCAAATCGGACCCAGAGTGGCGCCGCCCGCCAAATCGGACCCAGAGTGGCGCCGCCCGCCAAATCGGACCCAGAGTGGCGCCACCCGCCAAATCGGACCCAGAGTGGCGCCGCCCGCCAAATCGGACCCAGAGTGGCGCCGCCCGCCAAATCGGACCCAGAGTGGCGCCGCCCGCCAAATCGGACCCAGAGTGGCGCCGCCCGCCAAATCGGACCCAGAGTGGCGCCGCCCGCCAAATCGGACCCGGACTTGCGCCGCCCGCCAAATCGGACCCGGACTGGTGCCGCCCGCCAAATCGGACCCAGGGTGGCGCCGCCCGCCAAATCGAACCCAGAGTGGCGCCGCCCGCCAAATCGGACCCAGAGTGGCGCCGCCCGCCAAATCGGACCCAGGGTGGCGCCGCCCGCCAAATCGGACCCAGAGTGGCGCCGCCCGCCAAATCGGACCCGGACTGGCGCCGCCCGCCAAATCAAACCCAGAGTGGCGCCGCCCGCCAAATCGGACCCAGGGTGGCGCCGCCCGCCAAATCGGACCCAGAGTGGCGCCGCCCGCCAAATCGGACCCAGAGTGGCGCCGCCCGCCAAATCGGACCCGGAGTGGCGCCGCCCGCCAAATCGGACCCGGAGTGGCGCCGCCCGCCAAATCGGACCCGGGGTGGCGCCGCCCGCCAAATCGGACCCGGAGTGGCACCACCTGCCAAATCGGACCCAGAGTAACGCCGCCCGCCAAATCGAACCCAGAGTGGCGCCGCCCGCCAAATCGGACCCAGAGTGGCGCCGCCCGCCAAATCGGACCCAGGGTGGCGCCGCCCGCCAAATCGGACCCAGAGTGGCGCCGCCCGCCAAATCGGACCCGGACTGGCGCCGCCCGCCAAATCAAACCCAGAGTGGCGCCGCCCGCCAAATCGGACCCAGGGTGGCGCCGCCCGCCAAATCGGACCCAGAGTGGCGCCGCCCGCCAAATCGGACCCAGAGTGGCGCCGCCCGCCAAATCGGACCCGGAGTGGCGCCGCCCGCCAAATCGGACCCGGAGTGGCGCCGCCCGCCAAATCGGACCCGGGGTGGCGCCGCCCGCCAAATCGGACCCGGAGTGGCACCACCTGCCAAATCGGACCCAGAGTAACGCCGCCTGCCAAATCGGACCCAGAGAGGCGCCGCCCGCCAAATCGGACCCAGAGTGGCGCCGCCCGCCAAATCGGACCCAGAGTGTCGCCGCCCGCCAAATCGGACCCAGAGTGTCGCCGCCCGCCAAATCGGACCCAGAGTGTCGCCGCCCGCCAAATCGGACCCAGAGTGTCGCCGCCCGCCAAATCGGACCCAGAGTGTCGCCGCCCGCCAAATCGGACCCAGAGTGTCGCCGCCCGCCAAATCGGACCTAGAGTGGCGCCGCCCGCCAAATCGGACCCAGAGTGGCGCCGCCCGCCAAATCGGACCCAGAGTGGCGCCGCCCGCCAAATCGGACCCAGAGTGGCGCCGCCCGCCAAATCGGACCCAGAGTGGCGCCGCCCGCCAAATCGGACCCAGAGTGGCGCCGCCCGCCAAATCGGACCCAGAGTGGCGCCGCCCGCCAAATCGGACCCAGAGTGGCGCCGCCCGCCAAATCGGACCCAGAGTGGCGCCGCCCGCCAAATCGGACCCAGAGTGGCGCCGCCCGCCAAATCGGACCCAGAGTGGCGCCGCCCGCCAAATCGGACCCAGAGTGGCGCCGCCCGCCAAATCGGACCCAGAGTGGCGCCGCCCGCCAAATCGGACCCAGAGAGGCGCCGCCCGCCAAATCGGACCCAGAGTGGCGCCGCCTGCCAAATCGGACCCAGAGTGGCGCCGCCCGCCAAATCGGACCCAGAGTGGCGCCGCCCGCCAAATCGGACCCAGAGTGGCGCCGCCCGCCAAATCGGACCCAGAGTGGCGCCGCCCGCCAAATCGGACCCAGAGTGGCGCCACCCGCCAAATCGGACCCAGAGTGGCGCCGCCCGCCAAATCGGACCCAGAGTGGCGCCGCCCGCCAAATCGGACCCAGAGTGGCGCCGCCCGCCAAATCGGACCCAGAGTGGCGCCGCCCGCCAAATCGGACCCGGACTTGCGCCGCCCGCCAAATCGGACCCGGACTGGTGCCGCCCGCCAAATCGGACCCAGGGTGGCGCCGCCCGCCAAATCGAACCCAGAGTGGCGCCGCCCGCCAAATCGGACCCAGAGTGGCGCCGCCCGCCAAATCGGACCCAGGGTGGCGCCGCCCGCCAAATCGGACCCAGAGTGGTGCCGCCCGCCAAATCGGACCCGGACTGGCGCCGCCCGCCAAATCAAACCCAGAGTGGCGCCGCCCGCCAAATCGGACCCAGGGTGGCGCCGCCCGCCAAATCGGACCCAGAGTGGCGCCGCCCGCCAAATCGGACCCAGAGTGGCGCCGCCCGCCAAATCGGACCCGGAGTGGCGCCGCCCGCCAAATCGGACCCGGAGTGGCGCCGCCCGCCAAATCGGACCCGGAGTGGCGCCGCCCGCCAAATCGGACCCGGGGTGGCGCCGCCCGCCAAATCGGACCCGGAGTGGCACCACCTGCCAAATCGGACCCAGAGTAACGCCGCCCGCCAAATCGAACCCAGAGTGGCGCCGCCCGCCAAATCGGACCCAGAGTGGCGCCGCCCGCCAAATCGGACCCAGGGTGGCGCCGCCCGCCAAATCGGACCCAGAGTGGCGCCGCCCGCCAAATCGGACCCGGACTGGCGCCGCCCGCCAAATCAAACCCAGAGTGGCGCCGCCCGCCAAATCGGACCCAGAGTGGCGCCGCCCGCCAAATCGGACCCGGAGTGGCGCCGCCCGCCAAATCGGACCCGGAGTGGCGCCGCCCGCCAAATCGGACCCGGGGTGGCGCCGCCCGCCAAATCGGACCCGGAGTGGCACCACCTGCCAAATCGGACCCAGAGTAACGCCGCCTGCCAAATCGGACCCAGAGTGGCGCCGCCCGCCAAATCGGACCCAGAGTGGCGCCGCCCGCCAAATCGGACCCAGAGTGTCGCCGAACGCCAAATCGGACCCAGAGTGTCGCCGCCCGCCAAATCGGACCCAGAGTGTCGCCGCCCGCCAAATCGGACCCAGAGTGTCGCCGCCCGCCAAATCGGACCCAGAGTGTCGCCGCCCGCCAAATCGGACCCAGAGTGTCGCCGCCCGCCAAATCGGACCCAGAGTGGCGCCGCCCTCCAAATCGGACCCCCAGGGGCCCCACCCCCAATCGGACCCCGAGGGGCACCGCCCACCAAATCGGACCCCGAGGGGCCCCGCCCCCCAAATCAGACCCCAAGGGGCCCCGTCCACCAAATCGGACCCAGAGTGACCCCGCCCACCAAATCGGACCCAGAGTGACCCCGCCCACCAAATCGGACCCGAGTGGCCCCGCCCACATTTTCTGAAGATTAAAATAAAATGGGCCCTAGGAGGCGCAAGTGGCCTCAGCAGGTCCCCAGGGGTTAAGCTCAACCCTGAGGAGCTACAACTACCAAACCGGCACCTGAGGGGCACCCAAGTGTGAAAGTCTTACAGGGGCAGCCCGGGCACCATTCCAAAGCACTATCTGCAGTTCCTTCAGGAAATACCCATCTAGTTATGACTGCTCACCCTTTTTTTTCATGGAATCTACATGCAAAAATATTTGCACGCAGGTCAAGCATTTCTGTAACCAGATGCTTGGGGGCTGCACGGAATATAGTGGACCACATCTGAAGCTTGTGCACCTCTGATTTACATCAAAAGTTAAGAAGATAAATTGCTTGTATTGGCCCTGAGAAAGGTGGCATTCACAATAAATCTCTGGGCAAGGTTGCCATCTTTATGCCCTTAACAGTGGCATTCATACCATAGTGGAAGGGTGCATCCAATGGATCAAAGCCTCATCCATTGCGTGCTCACTAGCTCCTTTTTCTGTGTCTTCAGAGAGGACAGCATTCAGCATATACTGTAACCATTATTTAATATTTTGATAATATTTTCTTTAGTTTATTGTATCTACTTCTAATTACTATGTGTGAATATTAAATTGGACCAATAATAAAATGCACAATTGTTCTGATCATGCAATATAAAATAAGAAAAGCATGGACAACAGAAATGCAAGTATTTTAATGCATGTTAATAATTGAAATAATAACAGTCTAACAATACCTTACTTCTTATTCTTATGGTTGTAGTCTGATATCGAAAAAGTGAAGGAAACAGTCCAAGCCATCCTTGACTTTTTGGTAAGTTTTGTTTTTAAATGACGTGTTCGAAAATACTATAGACTATAGTAGCTAAATACGAAAATGTGCAACATCATAATTATATACTCAGTTATTATAAGTGCAGTACTACATTAAATTACCTTATAGCTGGATCCGAAAACTTGACTTAGGCTATGTTCACACGATGCGTTTATTTAGCGGATTTTTTATGCGTTTTTTCTATTTCTGCAAATTTTCAGCTGCTTTTTACAGTACCAGCAAAGTTTATGAGATTTCAGAAATGTTATGCACACAGCTTGGCTTTATGTCCTCCGTATTTTGTGCAAAACCCTGGGTTTTGGAGATGGAGCATGTTACTTCTTTCAGCGTTTTTTTTCAGCATATTTCACCTATTGAAAGCAATGGTGGTGCAAAAAACGCTGAAGAAACACTAAACAAACGCAGGTATCCTCAGCTTTTGCTACATCTTTGGTGCCAAAACCTGATGAAGTAGAATCAGATTTTTTTATACCCTAAATTTTATAAACATCCACAAGAGACAAATGTACCATGACAAAAACACAGGAAAAGAACGCACAAAAATGCAGCAAAAAGCGCAACAGAGACTAAGCGAAACCTGCTTTTTGCCACAAGTTTTTTACTGCCAAGAAAGCAGATTTTGCCTACTGAAATAAATGCAACAAAAACACAACATGTGAACATAGCCCTAGCCATATTTCTAACATGCAATGAGAAGTCAAAAGTCAACAAATCCCTAGCCAGTCCAAGTAGTCAGTGTGTTTTATCTCAAGCAAAGCCTGATGTAAGCATATATATAATTTGCATATTTACATAACATAAATACTTATGTAGTAGTAAGCCTTTATTTGTCAGACGGCTCAATACTTTTTATTACTTTTACTGTTTATTAACAAATCCATGTATCAAGTTATCTGACAAGTTATGAATTGTTGCACGAGTACAGGATCAGAACAAATATCAGAACAGGAATGCAGCATCGGAACCACCATCAGTACATAAATACATCACTAGAACCATAATCAGTACATGAACACATTAATAAAGCTACCATAAGTATATGAAAATAGCACCAGAATCACCGTCAGTACATGAATACATGACCAGATCCACCATCAGTACATGAACACATCGCCAAACTTAGTACAATGATCAATTGCAATGTCAATTCAGTCCCATATACAATTGTATCACATGAAACTACTACTCCCAGTGTGCTCTAAACAATGGTAAAGAGATACTGGGAGTTGTTACCAGCCATTATCAGATGGCGGACCATACAGGAACCACAGTACTAATGAGATGTAGTCAGCATCACAAATTAACATTTACAACCAGTTACTGGATGTCTCTTCTGATAGAAGTTGTTCTTTTTCTTTCCTTCTACATCTTGTCTAGATGCCATGATGACTTTTTATATCCAAAGCAATTCTCTGAAACCTTACATCTTCTCCGGTCTCCTGTAGCACACACCAACTCGGTACCCTTAAAAATAACAGCATGATTATAATGTTCCTGCATAAAGATAGTTGCCCTACGTTGTGCCCTTGAAGATATAATTGCCTCTAACTATGCCCCCTGCACAAAGTGTGTTCCCCACACTGTCACACTCATTGAACATGGCCTCCACACTGTCTTGTCCTATAAAATATTGCTTGCATACCATCCCCCTTATGAAATATAACTACCACTACACACTGTCCACCCTAATTAGCTATAACTGCCTGTCTGCCCTTATTAGCTATATTCACCACAATCTCTGCCCTGGTTAGCTATAGCAACTACATTATCCCTTACTTAAGTATTCTTCCCCAAACTGAGGACTCCCTTTTCACACTGCCCCCTCACACTGTATCCCCCATACAGCTCGGTCTCTATACTGTACCCACTACTCACTTTTCCCCTCTGCATGCTATCCCATATACTGTGCCATCATACAGTCCCTCTTTGTTGCCCCCTCTCTATACTGTGCCCCATACTGTCTTCCCATATTGCCAAGTCTCTATAGTGTGACCCCACCTCACACTCCCTCTTCTACATTTTGTCCCCTCCATACTTTGCTATCACGCTGCCCATCCATGCTGCCCCCTCTCTATACTGTGTCCCATACTGTGTCCCCTCACAGTGCCCAAATTCTATATAGTGTCACATCTCTTACATTTTAACTGCTCTAAATACTATCTACTCCATACTGTGCCCTCATACCATTCTCCCATGCTGACGCCTTTCTACACTGTCTGTCATCTTGTCCTTTCATACTATCCAGTCGCTATACTATGTCCCTTTCTCACAACTTCCCCCCCCATATTGTCCACTTACACTGTCCTTCACACTCCCACTTCTCTATATTGTCCACTCCCACATAGCTTAGTCTCCATACTGTACCCCCTCACACTCACCATCCCCTCAGACTGTCCCCCCCAAAAAAAACTACCGTTTCTCATGCTCCATTGGTACGCTTAAGTTACTGCCATCTTCTACTCCTCTGTAGTGCAGCAGTGACAACACCAATGTGATCTGATAACCTCATCACGCTGCTGACATTGCATTGACCCTGGAAGTGATCAGAGCTTTGACTCTACTGGTATCTGATGTGAGTGCAATTGAATTCAGGGAGTTGTCCTTTTACATGTTTTATGAGCGAGCTGTCAGTCTAACAACCGGCTCGAAGAATGACCAATTCCCACTGCCGGGGAACGGCAAAATGCCACCTGGGAGACATCTCAGATGACCACAGTGAGGGCTCCAATGATGACCTTCTAGTTTCACTCCAGTAATAATTGTGCTGAGCTACTCATATTATTCTTGTTTGATTGGTTTATTGCCAAGAGCATAACGTTTGTAATTGTCGCTAACAGTCCTACTTTTTTTTCAATAGTGTTTTTGATTGAAATGTTAACAATTCATTTTTCTTCTTTATAATTTTACAGCTTGAATTAAATTGTTTGCCTGAGGAGGAGTTACTTGACCTAGAAGTAGTAAGTTTTTAATAGTTTTTTTTATCAAGGAAAATAATTCGTAATAAAAAGAAAATGTGTTTTTTTACATTGTCATGGCAATTATTATTTTTTTTTTATAATTGACTATTTGTCCATATAGAATGGAATATCAGCAAGTAGGATAAGGGATAACTTATTGATCAGTGAGAGTCCAATCTTTGAAACACTCATCAATCCCAAAAATGGGGTTCTATATAACTCTGTCTGGATAGAGGTGCACATGCTCGACCTCCACTTTGTTCATTGTCTCTGAGTTTACTGGAAATAGAGGGGCTGTGTACATGGCTTTCTGCTAAAGACCCACAGAGACTAATCAAACATGCCCACCTCCACTCAATTCAGAAAGGGCTCTCCCATTGTCAGGATTGTTGGGGCATATACCCTGATTCCAAAGATGTATCATTTATTGGGCTGCTTGCTGTAGTTTTGGCAAAATCACTGTTTTATCAACAGGACATTATAAATAGAGGACTAGTAAGCCTGCTGTCATGTAGTCCTCTATATTCATAAGCTCTGTATAACCCTAGGCCCACTACTGATTGGCAGCTTTCTGTCTATGCACAGTGTACACAGAAATCTGCCTATCAGTGGTGTAGGCGGAGTTAACCAGGGCTTAATATTCAAAGAAATGGTACATCTGCAGCAGATAAAACTGTGATTTTATTAAAACTGTAGCAAACAGCCTGGTAAGTGATACACTACTGGAATAAGGGTCACTTCCCCTATATTATGCTGCTCTCCGATGGCGTTACAAAAAACTGGTGACAGATTACCTTTAAACTCTTTGGAAACTTTGCCCATTCACTTCCCCCATATTCCAGTCTTCTTCGTCCCCTGATACCTCTTAGAATCATGATTGATAAAGACCCATCGAAACGTCACATTTTATGGCATAATAAAAAAGAATTTTTCACTTTCACCTTGATTGGATGCTGTCCTTCACTTCAACCTCTTAGAATCTGTCATTATGTGCCCCACAAAAACAGTCTATCAGGCAGAGAGCAACAGTTTTCTAAACAGGAGACTGGTCGCATATAAGATAAGGTTATTTTAGAGGATTTTTTTCCATATATACTATCAGAAACTAAAGGTGTTTTATGATCTACACTAAGTAATAAAAACTAGTCCAATTGCCAATCCAACAAAACGGTAGTACTATGGTAGCACAACAGATGCTGATGTAAAGGTACCATTATATGTATAATTTTTCCACTGACAGCGTAGTAGATAGGATCGTATAAGAGGTGGACAATTCTTTTTTTTTTCTAATTAATTTTAATTGGTTTTATAACAAAGGTATCCAACAATAAGAAAGCTGTTACTATTAAAGAGCAAGAGATGTTGACATTTGCCGTAAATACTAATTACTCAGCAAGATGGAGCCAAGACATATAATTTAAGAAACTTGGTGACGGTGTGACTAATAGCCAAGTAGTCTTATAAGATCTACAAACTTAAGAGAGCAGTGGAGAAGGGATACAACCGGGGTAGGAGAACGATAAACGATGGGAGACTTAGAATAAAAGGTTTGGAATATGACCATGGGGACTTGTCGAACAATAATCAGGCATACAATGCGCCAAAGTTGATGAGATATCTGAGAATAAAGGTGGATGATGAGATTCGTAGGCAGAATTAGGTGCAAAGGATATAGATTATTTCAGGATATTTTAGTAAGCTGGGTAGGATAGGGTAATTTCCCAGTGAAACCATTTAGATGCGGTTGAGCTCCTTTCTGCTTGTGTTTGAGCTTTCCAAACGGTGGGCCGCATCTACAGTATCTCTCTAAACCATTCTCCCATGGAGGGAGGGTCTCCAGACTTCCGGTGACAGGGGATTATCGTTTCCACTGTTTGAAGGAGCAGGCGTAACAAGGTTTTCCTGTAGACATATCTGGACATAGGGAACATGTATAATGAGATCACTGCCGGGGTATTTAGGAATTATCACTCCTGCCACCTCCTAGATACAAATTCGTATTTTCTTTATTTTCCTTGAGCTCTAAAACCACATGACCCTCTCATTAATCTAAGTTTCCATATATTAGAAGCCTAAATTAAAATATTATATATACTGTTCTCCACTCTATGTAATCAAGTCTGTTGGGTTTTTTTCAGAAAAAGTTACCGGCTGATGTACTTGATGAAGTGAACAAATTGGGTCAATCTATCGTAAGTTGTGTTTACTATTGCTATAAAGCTAACTCAGTAATATACATAATTACTAGATTGATTCACAGGCGCTAAGACATGGGTATCACTTGATTGGATTACTTCACTCAGCTCATTAATATTTGTGAATGTATTTAAAGGTGTCCAGATTAATAGTGTTTACTACTCACTTTTAAAGGGATTAGCCAATCTCCATGGTTCAGGAGTGCACCGCTTTTCTGCGTCCCAGCTTCCTGCTTTCCAGGGGGTGGTGCGCTTCTAATGATTGACAGCTTGCACCAGTAACATTGCCATGCCGCTGGTTCAAACTCTACATTGTCCCATGCTGGAATCAAGGACTGCGTTGTTTCTGCAGCATTCGAGCACAGTAGCACTGGAGGATGATGGATCCGGACAGCTTCAGAACTGTGCTGGCAAGCAGTGGGCAAGAGTGCCCTCTTTTCCTAGAAAATCAACCACCTCTGATAGACTCCAAAGGTGTCCGGTAACCTAAGCAATACGCAGTAACCTGTAAAATTAAAAATCCTTCCAATCTTTAAAACGGAAAGGATTTTTAATAAGAGCTAAATTGTAAGGTTGCTTGTTTCTACAAGCATTTTGAAATTTTACCCATGTAAAGCATTTTAACGATTGTGTCTGCCCCTTTAAAACATTTTAATAATTTACACAGTCTAAATAATTTACATCTGTGATTTACTTCCTATTTTCTCCTTAGAGCTTGTTGAATGGACCCTCCCAAGTTTGCATCCTACATTGGATCTGTGAGACCTAAGGGTACCGTCTCACAGTGGCACTTTGGTCGCTACGACGGCACGATCCGTGACGCTCCAGCATCGCACCAGTATCGCTCCAGCGTCGTAGACTGTGGTCACACGTTGCAATACACGGCGCTGGAGCGATAATTTCATGACGTATTTGCGATGTAGAAGCCGTTGGTTACTGTGCGCACATCGTATACAATATCGTGCACACCTTTGTTACATGATGCAATCATGCCGCCACAGCGGGACACTTGACGACGAAAGAAAGTTTCAAACGATCTGCTACGACGTACGATTCTCAGCGGGGTCCCTGATCGCAGTAGCGTGTCAGACAGTGCGAGATCGTAAGTATATCGCTGGAACGTCACGGATCGTGCCGTCGTAGCGACCAAAGTGCCACTGTGAGACAGTACCCTAAGGCCTCATTCATACACCCAATTTTTTCACTTACGTGAAAACTGGATCGAATATTCTGATTAGACTCTGATCACAGTGTGCTATGAGTGTCATCCAATTTTCTATCTGTATTTTTCTATTTCAAGTGTTACAATGGTGTGATGCCAAATGACCAAAGCTAAAGGGAATTTGCCATTGGATTTATGCTGCCTGAGGAATGAGCAGCATGAACCTGAGACTGGCTGTGTAATTGCAGTCAGGCATCTTTTGCTCAGCTTACATTTTGATAAGCCATCTGGGAACATAAAGAGAGATGAGACCAGTCTGAAGATGCCCCTGATTGGCTTCTCCCCTCCCCGCTCCAGTACATTGGCAGGTCTTTCTCATATGTGTATATAGGGAGGGACCTGTCAATCAACTGGACAGTGAGGGAAGCAGCCGTCCGGGGACCGCACCAGACTAGTCAGATCTCTCCCTTATAGTCTTTGGCTGACTTTTCTGTTGTCTCTGAAGCACTATAGTGTTTTGAATCCAGAGTGAAACGTACTTTGCTGTTATCATGTCAGGCTCTGACTCTTACTGCCCTTGGTTCAGGTAGAATGAATCTAATGACAGATTCCCTTAGAAAAACAAAATGAAAGAAAGGAATGGGAATCTTTATTAAGCAAAAAAATGTGTCTGTTAGTTTACACTTATTTGGCACGCTGATTATATGTGTGATAATAAGAACGTTATCTTTTCTATACCTCTAGGTCTCTGATACTTTAGAGGACCTCAAAGTCATGATGCCCACAGTATGCAATAATGTAGTAATAGTAGACACGGCACTCTGGGCTTCTTGGAGGTGCACAAGTTAGGTATCCAACCCGTCAAATATAGGCAATAAATTACTTGGCACTCAGGAGATCTTTTTGCAAGATAAGAAATTCATTTATTTAGTGCATCCAGTTCAAAATTAAACGTTTTCGGTCTAATCACAAGACCTTCATCAGAAACCGTTTTTTGAGTACTGAAATACATATGCAAAAAAACACAGAGATTCTTAGAAAAAATACATGATGCACAGTATAAATACATGCATGATACATTCTGCTCAAAAGAAAAAAATACATCACTTGTTCTGTGACAGACAACAATTGTGGCGGTCTGAGCGGATCCGGCCTGGTGTTCCGTGAGTCGTGAGCCTCGTGCAGGAGATGCTAAGGACTGTGAACGTGTTTAGGAAAATTGTTGTGAAGTGAACGTATCAAGTCTTGCCGAAGGACTGTCAAAGAGGGATGCAGACTGACCACCCCTAAAGGATACAGAATCTGAAGTGACCTCCCAAGACACAGGGTCACAGGGCTAAAGTGCAAGGTGAACTGCCTAAAACATAAACATATCAACACATGAATACATATAATAATGCCGTTGTGCAGGTATCGTACAGAGCGACTAGGCGTAAAGCCCTGTTGAGCATACTGTAATAACAAACCAACCCTTAAGTGTGACCACCAGGAGCCTGTATATATTGATCATAGATATGTAGGTATAACCACATAGTGCAGTGCACATAACAAGGGTAATATGCCCCCCACATAACAAGGGTAATATGCCCCCCGAGGTCTCAAAATAATACCTGGAAGCCACAAAACATATGTGTGGGCCCACAAAGGTGCCAACGTCAGACGGAGTCCGGGAGAAAGAAGCACCTGAGAAACATAACAGGATGGAGATGCATGACATAACCCATGGCACTGACTAAGTTGCCCAAAATGAGAATACTCCCCTAATGTAATAGCTGTTACCTTGAAAAGTCTGGAGGTATGGGAGATAAGCGCTGCAGGGGGGCGAGACGCTCGCAGGGGCGGTAGCGCTATAGAGGAAAGAAGCAGGGAGTAGGTAAGAGGGCCAAGGAAAATGCAGGAGGGGGGACGAGGGCGAGCGCTGCTAGGAGGGGGTGCTGCTGTACCTGTAACCTCTAAGAACACCGACGCCATGCTGCAGGGGTCGCGTTGCTCCTGGGACTGCTGACAAGTAGCGGCACTTCCGGGTGTAAGTGCGCGCTGCCAGAGGGTCACCTGACCCATCACGTCATGGGGGTCACATGACTGGAGAAGCCGCGCATGCGCAGTGAAGGTGCCGGCATAAGAGGAAAACCATAAAGATTTACGGGGCCTGCGCACAGGGGCTAGAGATTAGAAAAGCTGTGTCTATGATAGCAGAGGCCGTGTACAGGGAGAGCCACAGCGCAGGGTAGGCCATGTGAAGACCGGACCGCTGAATAGGAGGCTAGAGCTGATACATGGGCAAGACTGAGGACAAGCGTTCAAGACAGTCTGCCCAGTGGCAAAGATAGCCATGTCAGCCAGAACAGGTCTCTAAATGGTGGTCACACAGGTGCGATATAGAGATAAGGTTAACACTCTATATCAAAATGGCATAGTGTACCATGGGAGGCAAAACCAGTGCTCGGTGCATGAGGTGCAATTAACGATTCTGTGGAGGAAGAAAGGGAAAACATGAAACAGTTAAAACCGAGACATTACTAGTCAAACAAGGTCAATATACATCACCAATGTACTACAAACGTACACAGTGTATTACAAAAAAGCTGAGACGTCATAGTCCCTGTTTAATCCCTTTGGTTCTAGAGTCTGTAGTGTGTAAATCCAGTATGCTTCCCTCCTTTGGAGCATTCTGATGCGGTTTTGGCCCCTTCTAGGGATGTCTACCTGTTCTAGAACCTGGAACCGGAGTTGGGCAATGCTATGACACTTTTCAGAGAAATGATACGGGAGGGGGAGGTGCGTCTTATTACATCGAATGGTGGATTTATGTTGGGCTACCCTATCCCTCACTGTTTGTGTGGTCTCGCCCACATAGGCCAAACCGCAAGGGCATTTGATAAGATAGACCATGAAAGTGGATTCAAAGGTGTAGAAACCTTTAATGGGAATAGCCTTACCAGTTTGTGGGTGGAAAACAGAGGGACCCTTTTGTACGTTGCTGCACTGAAGACAGTTTAGGCAGGGAAATGTGCCTCGTCTCTGAGTTTGTAGGAAGGTTTGCTTGGGGACCACTGTGCCTGGGCCAACATCTGCCTTGACCAACCTATCCTTAAGGTTCCTAGGTCGCTTAAAACATGACAGGAAAGGCACTTTAAACTCTGGAATATTAGGGTAACTTTTAGTTAAAATGTTCCAGTGTCTCCTGATGGTAGACTGTACTAGGCCAGAGAAAGGGTGAAAAGTAGAAACAAAGGGGATTCTCTTTTGGTTATCCTTGGGTTTACTATTTGATAAATTCCATTTGGCATCCGTCAAAACCCCCCGGGGGTAACCCCTGTCAGTAAATTTATGTTCCATCTCAATAAGTCTGTTTTTCTGACATTTTCATCGGAGACAATCCTGTCAACTCTATGAAACTGCGACTTGGGAATGGAGTTCTTGATAGAGGGTGGGTGGCAGCTGGTGAAATGTAAAAGACCATTGCGATCTGTTGGTTTAGTGAATAAATCGATCGCCAAGTGGCCCTCCTTCTCCTTGTAAATCAAGGTGTCCAGAAAGCTGATCCTGTGTGTGTCATGTTGTATGGAGAATCTGAGTTCAGGCCAGATACTATTGATGTGTTGGTCAAAAGGCAGAAGTGATTCAATTGGACCGTCCCAGACACAAAATATATCATCGATATATCTCCGCCAAACCCTACAGTGAGCCATGAACAAGGGATGATTATATACGTAGTCATTTTCAAAGGCCGCCATGTATGCTACAGTGCAGGGGGGTGCTACATTCGCGCCCATTGCTGTGCCTTGTTGTTGGGCATAGAAGGTGTCCTGAAACATAAAGTAGTTTTCTTTAAGCACCAGGCCCAAAAGTTTGTGTTTGGGGGCGGTCTTTAACTTGTAATGCAAATCCAACACTAGATATATAAATTAACATGGTATAAGGCCGGGGTCACACTTGCGAGTTTAATGCGAGAAACTCTCATCAATTCCTGGCACTGCCGCCGTCACTCGGGACCGGAGTTTGTGGCTGCATGTATTTCTATGCAGCCACATGCTCCGGTCTGAACCGCCGGCGGCAGTGCCGGGACTTGATGCGAGACACTCACACGAGTTTCTCTCATTGAACTCGCAAGTGTGACTCCAGCCTAAGAAATAAAATGGTTAAAAGAACTGCCATACAATATCATTGTAATACTAAAAAATGTTTTGGAATTAGTGTTGGATACAGTGAAGGTAATTTATGTCATTTTTTTTCCATCCGAACAGAAAAAGTTAACTGGCCAAATTCTATCCATATAAGAGAAAATGTAAAAAAAAAGAAATGTAAGTATTAAAGCATCAAATGAAAATAGGTCTTTGACATGAGAACAGGGAGTGTTGCTAGACGTGTTTGAAAGAGGTCTCAATGCTAAAAGTCTTTCAGCGATTTCTAAAAAGGCGCCGTTTTAGACACTGTCAGCTTTATTCCACTGTCCTTAGAAAGTTGAGTGCAAGTAATATAATGTCTATGACCAACATACACCTTTATCAGGGAAGCGTCGGGGGTCATAGCCTCCACACTCTTACCCTAAGCTCAACTTCTGGCATGACTTTATGAAATGTGATATTTTTAGAATTATGGCTGCCCTCCAAAAATGGGTCGTTCTTACCCTCGAACGGGTGACATATAACGAGGAACTGTCAGGAGTAAAAAAGTGGCCAGTATTTTTCTTTCATTTTATACCTACTACTCCTCTAAATATTCCTTTGTTTTCTTCTTTTAAATCCACCATACGTTTCCAGAGATATAAATAAACTTTTTATTTTGTGCTAATTTTTATGATACTTACCCCCCCCCCCTTTGCTCATTGGGTAATAATGCAGAGCAGTCTAAGGTCACACCCTAGACCAGTGTTCCCCAACGCCAGTCCTCCAGAGCCACCAACAGGTCATGTTTTCAGGATTTCCTTAGTATTGCCCAGGTGATAATTGCGTCACCTTCACAGGCAATAATTCCATCACCTGTAATATACTAAGGAAATCCTGAAACATGATCTGTTGATGATTCTTGAAGACTGGAGTTAGGATCCTCTAGGGCAGCGTTCCCCATCAGCCACATCCACTTTTCAAGACCATTAAATTGAACTTTAAATAAAAAGGCCTGTGTCGTTAAAAAATATTTGGCAGATATTATCAAACCAAGGATATATTCAGGACAGAGAAATTGATATAAGAACAAAAACTTCCCAAATAGGTCCTCCTCAACCACGAGGGTCCCTAATAATTTTTTTTTGTCATGGGATTTTTCAGTGTGAAAAGACATAAACTTATTTTTTTTCATCCTCCTATATCATCTCCTAACCTTTTCTAAGAGGTCTAAGACTTTCTATTTTTTTTGCTATTATTATTTATGTAGCTAAAATATATTTTGCATTTTTTCATAATTTCTTAAGCAATGAATCTCTCCATTTCACGTTGAATTTTCTTGTCTTTTTCACTTTTTTTGTTTCCTTTATTTCCTCACCACTGCTTTCTTGCTTTACTATTTTAAGCCCTTTTTTGTCACTTATTATACAGTTACAATTTTAATTTAACCACATTGATTTTCTACTGTTTTTATCTTGTTTATTTACATATGATAATAATGATAAAAAAATGTGATATATCTTTTTCTTAACATTACAGGCATCAAAATCAATGAAGGATGCAAAGAAAATCTTCACTTTCAAATCAACGACTATCTTTAGATTACCTTTCAGCATAAAAAAGTATAAAAAAAAATAACCTTACCTAATCTTTCCTCACTGTTATACCCCTGGAATGATTACCAGATAAATCTACTGCAAACCAATGTACTGTGTGTGTGTGTTTTATTTTTCATACTTAAAAGCCTTAGTATAAATACTCAAGGAATCTCTAGCTGGTTTGGGTCAAAAGGTCTGAATTTTTGTGCTTACAAAACAGCAAATGTGGATGCATGGATAGGGGAAATAAACTCGAGGCTGTCATCAACTAATGTAGGCTAGAAAAAAACATGATGTGCATATAGTTTCCTACCGAGGCAGTTAAAAATATGACATCTTACTAATAATTATAGACATTAGAATTTGTGATACATTACAGATTGATTAAAGGGAATCTGTCACCAGGTTTTTGCTATGTAATCCGAGTTCAGCAAGACGTAGGGGAAGTCTCCCTGATTCCAGTGATGTGTCACTTACTAGTATGTGTTTTATTGTTTCAATAAAATTAGTGTTTCATCAGCAGGAGATTATAACTACAGGACTAGACGTACTCGTGCCTCCTGGTCCATCCACACCTCCACAACTGATTAGCAGCTTTTTGTCAATATACAGTGTACACAAAAAGCTGCCAATCTGTGGTGTGCGCAGGGTTATACAAAGCTCAGCAATCAGAGCTCTGCTAGATCTGCAGCAGAGAAAACTGTGATTCTATCACAACTTCTGCAGCCAGTAAACTAGATACATCACCGGAATCAGGGTCTCTGGCCCTACATCATGCTGCTGTCAGATTACATAGCAAATACTTGTGGACAGATTCCCTTTAAATATTTTTGGTTTAAATTTTGTTCGTTCTTAAGCCGATACATCTATCTAAGATTAGAACACATGCACTACTGTATACTTTTAGAAATCTACATGGTTGTCCCATAGACCGGTTCACAGAATACTCCATAGAACATTTGATAAATATATGATCAGTGGGTGTCTGATTGGTGGGATCCCTAGCAATTGCAAGAAGGGGCTCACAAAGTCCCCTTAGTGATTGGAATCAATGTCACTTGGAGTGCCCTCGGTATCCATTGGATGGAGGTGCAAGTAAATTGAAGTTGAATTGGGAGCTAGGAAGAGATTTCATAGTGGCCCTAGGGTTGCAGCTCAAAGAGTGCATCAAACCATTTTTGTCTGTGGGTTTAGAGTAGACTATACATCAGTGGTGAAGATACCCTGTGTGTTTTTAATTGAGTATCAAGGTTAAATTAGCTGTGAAGATGGTGGGGTCTTATACTGGAGTGAAGAAAGATACGAAAGATAGAAGGGAATCCTCTGAACTTGGGGTGGGCAATTTGTTTTCTCAAGGGGCCACATGACAGATCGTGATTGTTGTGGAGGACCAAACTAACCATCCGATCTAAATTCTGTTCATTATTATTGTTTATATTAATTTTTATTACTTAATATTAAGCAGAATTAAGTATGCATACTGTTTTTTATATCATGTTTATAATCCTACTGCTTTGGTTATTCAGACCTTGTACCTTGATGAACAGCTTCCAACACAATTTACTACATCCATAATCCCCTACACAGATCTGAACATAGTATGATGCCCCCATATAGCTCCTCAAACAGTATGATGTCCTCACAAACCCCCACAGAGTATAATGTACCCACAACCAACCACACAGTATGATCATGTCCCCACACAGTATGATCATGTCCCCACACAGTACGATCATGTCCCCACAGAGTACGATCTTGTCCCCACACAGTACGATCATGTCCCCACACAGTACGATCATGTCCCCACACAGTACGATCATGTCCCCACACAGTATGATATCCCCACACAGTATGATCATGTAGCCACACAGTATGATCATGTCGCCACACAGTATGATCATGTCCCCACACAGTATGATATCCCCACATAGTGGCTGGCAACTCTGGCATTTCTTTGGGAAGAGTCTTGTTTTACTACCCAGACATATTGCAACAGTTTATCAAAGAGATGCACAAATTAATTACAAGACACAGGTGCACAATGGGAACCGTCATGGCTAGAGATGAGCGAACACCGTCGGCTCCCTCCATATCCGAACAGCTATAGCGTTTACTGAAGAAGCTGCATTGGGAACCTTGATACCTGGAGCGCTCCCGATAATCAGCTGTTCAGCGCCATGGCTGTGTGACAGTCACATGCATGGAAAGACAAACACACAGGCTCTCTGTGCATGTGCGGTGACTGTGACACAACCGCGCTGAACAGATGATTATTGGGATCGTTCCAGTTATCCAGGTTCCCCATGCTGCTTCTTTGGTAAGCGCTATAGCTGTTCGGATAAGGAAGGAGCCGACAACGTTCACTCATCTCTACTCCTCTCTAGTCACGGCACCTATGCAGTGTCAGGGAGCTAAGTGATGTAGCGGATTGTAGCCTCCCTGACCATGACAGGCCACGACATAATAGTGTGACAGTGTCAGGGTCTACAGAGAGCCTGGGCCACACAATTATGGTGTTTTAATTGCATGGGCACACCAATTTAGCCTTATGGAAAAGAGTCATGGCCCTGCTGTAATACAAAGTCACGGCGCTGCTGTAACACAAAGTCACAGCGCTGCTGTAACACAAAGTCACGGCGCTGCTGTAACACAAAGTCACGGCCCTGCTGTAACACAAAGTCACGGCCCTGCTGTAACACAAAGTCACGGCCCTGCTGTTACACAAAGTCACGGCGCTGCTGTAACACAAAGTCACGGCGCTGCTGTAACACAAAGTCACGGCGCTGCTGTAACACAAAGTCACGGCCCTGCTGTAACAAAAAGTCACGGCCCTGCTGTTACACAAAGTCACGGCCCTGCTGTTACACAAAGTCACGGCGCTGCTGTTACACAAAGTCACGGCCCTGCTGTAACACAAAGTCACGGCCCTGCTGTAACACAAAGTCACGGCCCTGCTGTAACACAAAGTCACGGCCCTGCTGTAACACAAAGTCACGGCCCTGCTGTAACACAAAGTCACGGCCCTGCTGTTACACAAAGTCACGGCCCTGCTGTAACACAGTCACGGCGCTGCTGTAACACAAAGTCACGGCCCTGCTGTAACACAAAGTCACGGCCCTGCTGTAACACAAAGTCACGGCCCTGCTGTTACACAAAGTCACGGCGCTGCTGTAACACAAAGTCACGGCGCTGCTGTAACACAAAGTCACGGCGCTGCTGTAACACAAAGTCACGGCGCTGCTGTAACACAAAGTCACGGCCCTGCTGTAACACAAAGTCACGGCCCTGCTGTAACAAAAAGTCACGGCCCTGCTGTTACACAAAGTCACGGCCCTGCTGTTACACAAAGTCACGGCGCTGCTGTTACACAAAGTCACGGCCCTGCTGTAACACAAAGTCACGGCCCTGCTGTAACACAAAGTCACGGCCCTGCTGTAACACAAAGTCACGGCCCTGCTGTAACACAAAGTCACGGCCCTGCTGTTACACAAAGTCACGGCCCTGCTGTTACACAAAGTCACGGCGCTGCTGTTACACAAAGTCACGGCCCTGCTGTAACACAAAGTCACGGCCCTGCTGTAACACAAAGTCACGGCCCTGCTGTAACACAAAGTCACGGCGCTGCTGTAACACGAAGTCACGGCGCTGCTGTAACACGAAGTCACGGCGCTGCTGTAACACAAAGTCACAGCGCTGCTGTAACACAAAGTCACGGCCCTGCTGTAACACAAAGTCACGGCCCTGCTGTAACACGAAGTCACGGCGCTGCTGTAACACGAAGTCACGGCGCTGCTGTAACACAAAGTCACGGCGCTGCTGTAACACAAAGTCACGGCGCTGCTGTAATACAAAGTCACGGCGCTGCTGTTACACAAAGTCACGGCCCTGCTGTAACACAAAGTCACGGCCCTGCTGTAACACGAAGTCACGGCGCTGCTGTAACACGAAGTCACGGCGCTGCTGTAACACAAAGTCACGGCGCTGCTGTAACACAAAGTCACGGCGCTGCTGTAATACAAAGTCACGGCCCTGAAGGCCTGGCCTTTTCTTCTCATGTGTATCAGGAGGTTCTGACAATGCTTGGATCCACTGTAGCCCTCCATACTCTGTACCATCCACAATCTAGTGGGAAAGTTTAGAGGCTGAATGGCACACTGAAGGGACAATTGAACCAAAATGATGCAGGAGACTACGGCTCCATGGTCAGAGCTCCTACCCATTGTACTGTACCACATTCGTACTACCCCTATTGCAAAACATGGCCTGTCCCCATATGAGATATTGTTTGGTGCTAGGCCCCCAGTTGCAAATTTCCAGCCTCAGCAGTTGTCAGAAGAAACTGTCCATACTGTTCAATATGTTATTCAGCTTAGTAACAATCTTGCTAACACCCATGCTCTAGTTTCTTCTTCCCTTCCAGATTCAGCAGAAACCAACTCTTGTCACAACTTGAAGCCTGGTAATTTTGTGGTCGTGAAAAGGCATATCAGAAAACATGGACTAGAACCCTTGTATGACGGTCCCTATCAAGTCCTCCTTATCGCTCCTACGTCAGTGAAGCTGGAAGGAAGGCCGACGTGGATCCACGCATCGCACTGCCAGCTGGTTAAACAGACTAGTAGCAAATAAGGGGACATAATGTTTTTTTGTTTTTTTTTATATTTTATATAATAACATTGGTAATCGCATGGGACAGCCTAAATTCCCCAACATCATTGAAAAATAAGTTTGTACAACATCATGAAAGATTAGTAGTGCAGATGGGTTTATCCAATAAAATTTTCAGTTCTATTTTCATTTACCCTATGATTACACAAATGTGGGATAAATTGGTTAGGGCCACAGACTATCTAGATGATCAAATTTGGAATGTATTGGATTACTTAATAGCAGCACAGGGTGGTATGTGTCAGGTTATTGGACCCGCTTGCTGTCATTATATAGATCCCAATAGCAGTATGAAGTTAAAGTTAGAGGACATTCAAAGACTCAAGAGATCAATATGATAGACACAATGACTGTAATAAGGACAGTTGGTGGGTAGACAGCTTCTCCTTTCTTAATCCAGCCAATTGGTTTAAGGGACTTGGGGGCTGGATAGCTGGAATCTTGCAAAGTTTGTTACACATCGCTGCCTTTATCCTTGTCATGTATGTAATAATAAAACTTGTTCTTTGGTGTTTTTCTGTATGTATTAGGAAATTCTGCACTAGGACAACTAATGATGATGCCAAAAGCGTTGCCACCCCTGCTCTTCTCTACACCGATTTCACGAAGTTACCTGATGAAGATGTTGATGCCAAGCACATGGCTACCTTCAAAAGATCTCCTCCACCATCGTCAAAAAATGTTATAAGTAAATTGTAGCACACAGGGGGGACGGGTGAGCCGCAACAGCGATGGCTGGTAACATGGCACCAGTCATGTGAAGACCGTACCCCTTGAGCTTATAGCTCAGGATAGTACCTCTGATGCTGCATATTAGATAACAAAATTTATCTAGGGGGGAATGTGAAGGGTTAAACTAAAATCACAATTAAAGCTGGCTTCATTTTGTGCTTTTCGACACCATTTTGCTCTTTTGAGATAAATTTTGTTACTAGATAAAAGTTCATAGCTGTTATGAGACCTTGATTATTCCAGCCCGAACAAGATATGACACCAAGGGTGTATTGTTCTATGAGGCCTTGACGTACAAGCTGTTCCTGCATTCTTATAGGTTAAGAACTGTGAGCGTGTTCTTATGTTGATTGGCTGAAGTATAACTTGTTAAGATTATGAAAAGTACAACACAATAAATGGGGGCTCAGAGATCTGCTTGATCCTCCCAAACAGAGACATACATCTCCGTCTGGTCATTCTCAGTTGCCGGAAACGCCCTATGGATCAATTTGAAAATCACTGAGTCAACCGTGAAGGGTCACTTCACCGCAGAGTGAAGGCAAAAGGGCCAACAAGTGCTAAGCATCTCTGGGAACTCCTTTAAGATTATTGGAAGACCATTTCCGGTGACTACCTCTTGAAGCTCATGAAGAGAATGCCAAGAGTTTGCAAAGCAGTCATCAAAGCAAAAGGTGGCTACTTAGAAGAACCTAGAACATAAGACATAATTTCAGTTGTATCACACTTTTTTGTTAAGTATATAATTCCACATGTGTTAATTCATAGTTTTGATGCCTTTAGTGTGAATTTACCATTTTCATAGTCATGAAAATACAGAAAAATCTTTAAATGAGAAGGTGTGTCCGAACTTTTGGTCTGTACTGTATATACTTCTGTTGAACCACAATTGAAAAGCAAAGTCTTTAGTTGGATATTTAGTAAATTTAAATTGAAAATTACTTTTGTCAGTTTCAAGTTATTTCAGTTACTATTGTGGGATTTTCTTACTTTACGGTAAGGGTATAAATACAGTTGTATGAAAAAGTGATTGTCCCTACCTGATTTCCTATTCTTTTTCATGTTTGTCACACTTAAATGTTTCAGATCAAAATTCAGATAAAAAAGGAAAAAATAAACAAGTAAAATAAAGTTATAGAACCAAAACTAATGTAATGATATAAAACAAAAAATATAATATGAAAAGTGAATTAGATTATCTTATTTATTATCTTATTATATTATCACGTGCGCAGCAAGTATTAATTCTATTCAATCTATTCAAATATAGAAAAAAATAAATCAAGTTGAAGCGCAGATGAACCTATTCACATTTAAGCTTTTTGTTTATCTTGATATAAAGTATATCTAATCAGTAAACACCAGTGAACACTGATCCAATTTCCTTATTATTGTAAATCATTCTTCTGCATTAATGCTTGCACCAACATTCAACCTATCAAGTGAGATTTACATTATTAAAGGTCAATCAATTTGTATTAGATTTTTTTATCATATGTTATCATAATACTATATTATCTTATTTTTTATTCAAATACAACTAAATTAAACTTTCCTAGAATTACATCTATCCAAACAAACATCTTTCACCTTTCTATAACTTTTAACACTTATAGCTACAATATACTATACATACATTAGCTTAAATCTGTTCTATTATTCCATTATTTCTTGGATTAAGAGATGGCTGCTCTCATGTCCAGACATTCTGTATTATGGCATATAGAGAAGTTTCTGGGTTCAGTGCTAAGGCTCTGCGACTGCCCTCATCTCTTGTTTGTCTGCAGCAGTGATGTCACATTAACAGCACTGCAGTCAGTCGCTGAGCTCAGTGGCTCTGCAGAAGTAGACAGCACGATCCACTGAGCTTACTGATCCCTTGTACACATGTTGGAGCTTTTGGTATTTGAGTTAATAGTAGAAAAGTGGAAGAAGAGTTATTTAATCCTTAAACGATATATGACGTACATAGTTTGTGAGAGGTCATCTCCCTGACTGTGATGCAGGCTCGCAAGCCAAACCTGCATGTTTCTTGGCAGATGATGGCTGATTTAATCAGCCATCATCCACCTGTAACCGCCGCAGGTGCAGCAGAACTCCATTTATGGCTCTTAGCTACTATCAATCTGTGACAGCAGCATTGACAGTGCACCAACAGGGCTGTTTGCTATTTTATACACCCATCAGTGCACCCGTGACGTGATCGAGGGGTGCCGACGGGTTGCCATGAAAGCTAGGGGTGTGCTGAAGACCTCCGTGCTTATCATCACGGTACTACAGTCTGTTGCTGGCAATCATAGGAGATGATGATTTTTGCTACATACCGCAATGCTTTGGTATTGCGGTATATAGTAAAAGCGATCAGACACGGGTTCAGGTCCAATTAAAAATATAAAAAATAAATAAAAGTTCAAATCACCCACCTTTTCCCTCATTAACAATAAGGAAATAAAAAATACACATATTTCATATTGCTGAATTTGTAAAAGTCAGATCTATTTAAATAAAAAAGTACAGTGTGCATGTTTTATTGTCCTCTGATTGGGGTCTGGTTCTATGTTATGATGACCCCCCACGGTCTGAGGAGCAAATTCCTTAGTTGATGTAAAAAGACGTAATTCCATGCGACACATTCATTACTGCACTGAGAGTGTCAAAGGTCATCATTAGCTTATATTCCCAGACTCTTCTGTCTCTCTGAGATTTGAAGTTACCTTTTAATAAGTAATTTCATGTCCGTAATGCTATGATCGGGGAGACAAAAGTGTATTGCCACAGGTAGATCCATTATTTCTTCTCTTATTGTATGGCGATGAGAGTTCATCCTTGTTCTCAGTTTCTGCCCTGTCTCCCCTACATACAGACCCCCAGTTGGACATTTAGTACAAATAATTAAGTACACCACATTAGAAGTGACGCAGCTGAAAGTACCTGGTATCTTGTAGTCCTGATGTGAATTGGGGATCTTTATCTTGTCCGTGGTCATTATAAATGGACAGGTTTTACATTTTTTCTGGTTGCAAGGAAAGGTTCCTGCAGCTGTTGGAGAGAACAGGGAGCTTCTGACAATGATACTTCTTAGATTTGGGGGCTGCCAAAAACACAGTAGTGGGGGGTCTGGAAAAATGGATTATAAGCGGGCATCTTTTTATAGTAAAGGTTGTAATTTCCGTGCTGCTCCACCTAGCACCTCCAGATTTGGATTGTAGGTGACTAGGGTTGAGCGACTTTTATTTTTATAGGATCGGGTCGGGTTTCACGAAACCCGACTTTTGAGAAAGTCGGGTCAAGTGAAATCGGCCGATCCTATAAAAAAGTCGGGGTCGGGGTCGGCCGAAACACGAAACCCAATGCTGTGCAATGGGATACTATGGTTCCCAGGGTCTGAGGGAGAGGAAACTCTCCTTCAGGCCCTGGGATCCATATTAATGTGTAAAATAAAGAATTAAAATAAAAAATATTGATATACCGTATTTTCCGGCGTACAAGACGACTTTTTAACCCCTGAAAATCTTCTTAAAAGTCGGGGGTCGTCTTGTACGCCGGGAATCGCCTTGTACGCCGGGTGTATATGGTGGGTGGGGGGGGGAGTGATCCTGATGACGACGAGGGGGCGTCTCACAGAAAAGTGAGTATCCCCCATTACCTTATCATAGCGCTGCAGCGTGGGGTCTCTGTGCTGGGAGCGGCGGCGGCTGCTGTGCTGTGCTGTGGCGGCTCCTCTTCTGCAGTGTGGGGCCTCTGGTGCTGTGGGGCGGTGGCGGCGGCGGCGTATCTTCATGCAGTCGGGGCTCCTCCGGCATCTCAGCCTGGAAGCCCCGCCGGCAACTCCATCGGTACAATGCGCTGGCCTCCGGGAAAATGGCCGCTGCTTAGATTCAGATCTCGTTGAGATCTGAATCTGAGCATGCGCAGCCCCCAGCGGCCGGGCCACCGCATCGCACCTATTGAGCTGCCTCCGGGAAAATGGCCACTGCTCAGATTCAGATCTCGTCTCCCGAGATCTCGGGACGAGATCTGAATCTGAGCAGCGGCCATTTTCCCGGAGGCCACCTGACCGCATTGTACCCATGGAGTTGCCGGCGGGGCTTCCAGTCTTTGAGATGCCGGAGGAGCCCCGACTGTATGAAGATACGCCGCCGCCACCGCCCCACAGCACCAGAGGCCCCACACTGCAGAAGAGGAGCCGCCACAGCACAGCACAGCAGCCGCCGCCGCTCCCAGCACAGAGACCCCACGCTGCAGCGCTATGATAAGGTAATGGGGGATACTCACTTTCCTGTGAGACGCCCCCTCGTCCTCATCAGGATCACTCCCCCCCCCCAAAAGGCACATATTCACCGGCCCTATAAGACGACATAGGGTGTATAAGAAGACCCCCGACTTTTAAGAAGATTTTATTTTTTAACTGGTAAAGTTGGGGGGTCGTCTTATACGCCCAGTCGTCTTATACGCCGGAAAATACGGTACTCACCTGTCTGGCGGCCCCTGCAACTTACCGAGGGAACCGGTGGCCTGCTTTGGTTAAAATGAGCGCGTTCAGGGCCTTCCGTGACGTCACGGCTTCTGAATCACAAGCCGCGACATCATTCTCAGGTCCTGAATTCCTAGAATTCTAAATTCAGCGGCAGCGGCCGCCGGACAGGTGAGTATATCAATATTTTTTATTTTAATTCTTTATTTTACACATTAATATGGATTCCGATACCGAGTTCCGATATGGCAAACCTATTGGAACTCGGTATCGGAATTCCGATCCCAGATTCAGAAGATCGCCGACCTCATGGCCGACCCCACACAGGGGTCGGGTCGGGTTTCATGAAACCCGACTTTGCCAAAAGTCGGCGACTTCTGAAAATGGCCGACCCGTTTCGCTTAACCCTATAGGTGACTACTAGAGGCACCTCATTATTTTCTTCTTTAGCTTTATAATGTAGCAGGTGATTCCTTGATATTCTAGTTGCTCTTGTAATTTGGTTTTGAATTGTTCTTGGATGGTAGCCCTGATTCAAAAAGGTCTTTCTGAGGCAACCAAGATGTTCATCTCTATCCATGGGGTTGGAACATATACGATTGTATCTGATGGCTTGGTTGTAGACAATAGAGTTTTTATGTGTTTTGGATGGAAACTGTCCCATTTAAGGTATGTTGGACAGTCGATTGGCTTCTGACACAAGGATCAGAAGCCAATCGACCGTCCAACATACCTTAAATGGTATTTTCGTGACAGCCCTGATATATCTAAGTGCTCCAAGATTGCTCATTGTAGGCCGGTGTACCCCCTTTTTTGCTGTCTGATACTATAATTCTATACAGCACTATTTAGCATATTAACCCCTTCCCGACCTGTGACGCCACGTAGGCGTCAAGAAAGTCGGTGCCAATCTGACCTGTGACGCCTATGTGGCATCATGGAGGTTAACTCCAATTTCACCCGATCTGCAGGAACAGGGGGAGTGGTACTTCAGCCCGGGGGGGTGGCTTCACCCCCTCGTGGCTACGATCGCTCTGATTGGCTGATTCACTTTCAACAGCCAATCAGAGCGATTTGTAATATTTCACCTATGAAAACGGTGAAATATTACAATCCAGCCATGGTCGATGCTGCAATATCATCGGCCATGGCTGAAAACCCTGATCTGTCCCCCCACCGATCGCCTCCGCAATCCTCCGTTCTGTCCCGTACTGTGTTCCACTCCTCTCCGTCCTCCTGTCCGCTCCCCCGTCCTCCTGTCCGCTCCCCCGTGCTTTATACCACCCCCCATGCTCCGATCCCCCCCGTGCTCCGATCCCCCCCCTCATACTTACCGAGCCTCCCGGTGTCCGTCCGTCTGCTCCATGGGCGCCGCCATCTTCCAAAATGGCGGGCGCATGCGCAGTGCGCCCGCCGAATCTGCCGGCCGTCAGATTCTTTCTAGGTACATTTTGATCACTGTGATAAAACCTATCACAGTGATCAAAATAAAAAAAATAGTAAATGAACCCCCCTTTATCACTCCCATAGGTAGGGACAATAATAAAAATAAAGAAAATATATTTACTTTTATTTTTACACTAGGCTTAGGGTTAGAACTGTTGTGAATAGCACTTTTGTGAGTTCTGCCCTTGGGCTCCCTCTGGTGGTTGCAAGTGGAACTGATGCTTCTTGGGTTTAGCATTTGCAGCTGCTTTCACTGATCGCCTCTCCTGCTCTGCTATTTATCCTGGCTCTGGACTTCAGTTCATGCCAGCTGTCAATGTCTCAGGGTTGGATTCAGTTTTCTCCTTGGATATTTCTCATGGCCTGTCCATTTCAGCAAAAGATAAGTTCTTGCTAGTTCTTGTTTGTCCATTTGCTTTGGACCTTATTGCTCAGCTCATGTTATGTTTCTTTTTGTCCAGCTTGTCATCATGATATATTCAGGCTAGCTGGAAGCTCTGGGGAAGCAGATTTGCCCCTCCACACCGTGAGTCGGTGTGGAGATCATTTTTGTAAACTCTGCGTGGATTTTTAGTTTTTATACTGACCGCACAGTATCCTTTCCTATTTCTGTCTATCTAGATTAGAAATTGGCCTCCTTTGCTAAAATCTGTTTTCATTTCTGTGTATGTCATCTCCCTCTCCACTCACAGTCAATATATGTGGGGGGCTATCTTTCCTTTTGGGAATCTCTCTGAGGCAAGATAGTTTTCTGTTTCCTCTTTAGGGGTAGTTAGTTCTTAGGCCGTGACGAGGCGTCTAGGAGTGACAGGAACGTCCCACGGCTATTTCTAGTGTTGGTTGTTAGGATTAGGGTTTGCGGTCAGTAAAGTTACCACCTCCTCAGAGCGTGTCCCATGTTTCATTTTAACCACCAGGTCATATCAGTGTTGCTCCTTAACCACCAGGTCATAACATAGAACTAGGGTTAGGGCTAGGGTCAGGGCTAGGGTTAGGGCTAGAATTAGGATTAGAATTAGGGTTAGGGGTAGAATTAGGCTATGTGCACACGGTGTGGATTTGGCTGCGGATCCGCAGCGGATTGGCCACTGCGGATTCGTAGCAGTTTTTCATCAGGTTTACAGTACCATGTAAACCTATGGAAAACCAAATCCGCTGTGCCCATGGAGCGGAAAATACCGTGCGGAAATGCTGCATTGTATTTTCCGCAGCATGTCAATTCTTTGTGCGGATTCCGCAGCGTTTTACACCTGTTCCTCAACAGGAATCCGCAGGTGAAATCCGCACAAAAAACACTGGAAATCCATGGTAAATCCGCAGGTAAAATGCAGTGATTTTACCTGCGGATTTGTCAAAAATGGTGTGTAAAAATCTCACACGAATCTGCAATGTGGGCACATAGCCGTAGGGTTAGGGTTGGAATTAGGGCTAGGGTTGGAAATAGGGTTAAGATAAGGCTTGTGGTTAGGGTTATGGTTAGGGGTGTGTTGGGGTTAGGGTTGTGGTTAGGGTAGGGATTAGGGTTAGGGTTGGGATTACGGTTAGGATTAGGGTTGGGATTAGGGTTAGGGGTGTGTCGGGGTTAGGGTTGTGGTTAGGGGTGTGTTGGGGTTAGGGTTGTGATTAGGGTTATGGCTAGAGTTGGGATTAGGGTTAGGTGTGTGTTGGGGTTAGTGTTGGAGTTAGAATTGAGGGGTCTCCAAACTCAACTTGGCACCACCATTAATTCCAGCCAATCTTGCGTTCACAAAGTCAAATGGTGCTCCCTCCCTTCCGAGCACTGACGTGCGCCCAAACAGTGGTTTACCCCCACATATGGGGTATCAGCATACTCAGGACAAACTGGGCAATAACTATTGGGGTCCAATTTCTCCTGATACCCTTGCAAAAATAAGAAATTGCTTGCTAAAACAATTTTTGAGGAAAGAAAAATGATTTTTTATTTTCACTACTCTGCGCTATAAACTTCTGTGAAGCACGTGGGGGTTCAAAGTGCTCACCACAGATCTGGATAAGTTCCTTGGGGTTCTAGTTTCCAAATTGGGGTCACTTGTGGGGGGTTTCTACTGTTTAGGCAGATCAGGTTCTCTGCAAATGCAACGTGACGCCCGCAGATCATTCCATCAAAGTCTGCATTTCTAAACGTCACTACTTCCCTTCCGAGCCCCGACGTGTGTCCAAGCAGTGGTTTCCCCCCACATATGGGGTATCAGCGTACTCAGGACAAAAAGGGCAACAAATATTGGGGTCCACTTCTCCTGTTACCCTTGTGAAAATAAAAACTACTTACTAAAACATAATTTTTGAGGAAAGAAAAATGATTTTTTTTATTTTCACGGCTCTGCATTGTAAACATCTGTGAAGCACTTGGGGGTTCAAAGTGCTCACCACATGTCTAGATAAGTTCCTTGGGGGGTCTAGTTTCCAAAATGGGGTCACTTGTGGGGGGTTTCTACTGTTTAGGTACATCAGGGGCTCTGCAAATGCAACGTCACGCCCGCAGACCATTCCATCAAAGTCTGCATTTCAAAACGTCACTACTTCCCTTCTGAGCCCCGACGTGCGCCAAAACAGTGGTTTACCCCCACATATGGGGTACCAGCATACTCAGGACAAACTGGGCAGCAACTATTGGGGTCTAATTTCTCCTGTTACCCTTGTGAAAATAAAAAATTGCTTGCTGAAACATAATTTTTGAGGAAAGAAAAATGATTTTTTATTTTCACGGCTCTGCGTTATAAACTTTTGTGAAGCACTTGGGGGTTCAAAGTGCTCACCGCAAATCTAGATAAGTTTCTTGGGGGGTCTAGTTTCCAAAATGGAGTCACTTGTGGGGGGTTTCTACTGTTTAGGCACATCAGGGGCTCTGCAAACATAACATGATGCCCGCAGACCATTCCATAAAAGTCTGCATTCTAAAACGTCACTACTTCCCTTCTGAGCCCCGACATGTGCCCAAACAGTGGTTCCCCACCACATATGGGGTATCAGCGTACTCAGGACAAACTGCACAACAACTTTTGGGGTCCAATTTCTCCTGTTACTCTTTGGAATAAAAAATAAAGGGCTAAAAAATAATTTTTGAGTAAAGAAAAATGATTTTTTATTTTCACGGCTCTGTGTTATAAACTTCTGTGAAGCACTTGAGGGTTTAAAGTGGTCACCACACATCTAGATCAGTTCCATGGGAGGTCTAGTTTCCAAAATGGGATCACATGTGGGGGAGCTCCAATGTTTAGGCACACAGGGGCTCTCCAAACACGACATGGTGTCCGCTAACGATTGGAGCTAATTTTTCATTCAAAAAGTCAAATGGCGCTCCTTGCCTTCCGAGCCCTGCCGTGCACCCAACAGTGGTTTACCCCCACATGTGAGGTATCAGTGTACTCAGGAGAAACTGCCCAATAAATTTTAGGATCAATTTTATCCTGTTGCCCATGTGGAAATGAACAAATTGAGGCTAAAATAATTTTTTTGTGAAAAAAAGTACTTTTTCATTTTTACGGATCAATTTGTGAATCACCTGGAGGTTCAAAGTGCTCACTATGCATCTAGATAAGCTCCTTGGGGGGGTCTAGTTTCCAAAATGGGGTCGCTTGTGGGGGAGTTCCAATGTTTAGGCACACAGGGGCTCTCCAAACGCGACATGGTGTCCGCTAAAGATTGGAGCCAATTTTTCATTGAAAAAGTCAAATGGCGCTCCTTCCCTTCCGAGTCCTGTCGTGCACCCAAATAGTGGTTCCCCCCCATATGGAGTATCAGCGTACTCAGGACATATTGTACAATAACTTTTGGGTTCCAGTTTCTCTTTTTATCCTTGGGAAAATAAAAAAATTGTTGCTAAAAGATCATTTTTGTGACTAAAAAGTTAAATGTTGCTTCTGCTGCTGTGAAGCACCTGAAGAGTTAATAAACTTTTTCAATGCGGTTTTGAGCACCTTGAGGGGTGAAGTTTTTAGAGTGGTGTCACTTCTGGGTATTTTCAGCCATATAGACCCCTCAAACTGACTTCAAATGTGAGGTGGTCCCTAAAAAAAATGGTTTTGTAAATTTCGTTGTAAAAATGAGAAATTGCTGGTAAAATTTTAACCCTTATAACTTCCTAGCCAAAAAAATGTTGTTTCCAAAATTGTGCTGATGTAAAGTAGACATGTGGGTAATGTTATTTATTAACTATTTTGTGTCACATAACTCTCGTTTAACAGAATAAAAATTCAAAATTTTAAAATTGCGAAATTTTCAAATTTTTTGCCAAATTTCCAGTTTTATCACAAATAAATGCAAAAATTCTCGACCTAAATTTACCACTAACATGAAGCCCAATATGACACGAAAAAACATTCTCAGAACCGCTAGGATTCGTTGAAGTGTTCCTGAGTTATTACCTCATAAAGGGACACTGGTCAGAATTGCAAAAAACGGCCAGGTCATTAAGGTCAAAATAGGCTCAGTCATGAAGGGGTTAAAAAAAAGGCCACATGTTTGCCAGTGTGGTATTTCCGTTACAGCCTATATATATCTGTGTGCTCCAAGTTTGATCATTGTAGGCCGGTGTACCCCTTTTTTTGCTGTCTGATACTCTAATTCTATACAGCACTATTTAGTATATAAAAAAATGGCCACATACTGTATTTGCAAGTGTGGTATTTCCGTTACAGCCATTATATATTTGCATACTCCAAGTTTGCTCAATGTAGGCCGGTGTACCCATTTTTTTGCTGCCTGATACTGTAATTCTATACAGCACTATTTTGCATATATAAAAAAAGGCCACATATTTGCCAGTGTGGTATTTCCGTAACAGCCCTGATATATCTGCGTGCTCCAAGTTTGCTCATTGTAGGCCGGAGTACCCCTTTTTTTGCTGTCTGATACTGTAATTCTATACGGCACTATTTATCATATTAAAAAAAAGGCCACATATTTGCCAGTGTGGTATTTCCGTGACAGGCCTCATATATCTGCGTGCTCCAAGTTTGGTCATTGTAGGCCGGTGGACCCTTTTTTGATGTCTGATACTCTAACTCTGTACAGCACTATTTTTCATAAATTCACTTAACAAAAACACCCCCCAAAATTGAATACAGTCTATTATATCAGGCTGAGGCCTGTCTGGTGTTTTGGTTGAAAAATCGAAGATTTGCAGGCATACTGATCAGATATTATTTCGCTACTAATAAATATATTTGTGTTGAGCATTTGAAATAGTGCAGTAGTCCATTTAAAATGGGAAAGGCAAGGGACGGGGAAGTGAACATGATGATCATGATGCATGCAGAGGACGAGGCCGTGGCCAAGGTGAAAGTGGGCAACAACAAAGACCCACATCTTCTTGCTCGACCTTCCTGTCACAGTTTCTAGGGGATCGCAGCACACCACTATTGAAGCCAGAGCAGTGTAAAACGGTTGTTGGTTGGATAGCGGACAGGGGTGGATTAAGGGTAGCCAGGGCCCCGGGCTGCTCAGACACTGTGGGCCCCCCAGGTCATGTGACGGGGGGGTGTCATGTGACGGGGGGGGGGGGGTCATGTGACGGGGGGGGGGGGGGTCATGTGACGGGGGGGGGGGGTCATATTATACCCGAACCAGATTATTCCAGAAAAATGGCCGGGCCCTACTCTACTGTAACCTATTAAATATTTGTTAAAATCTGCAATATAATTTAGGTATATTTTGACCAATAATATCACATACAAGGAACAAATACCACCGCGCCATGACCAGACCACAAATTACAAACACAGTGATCGAATAATATCACATACAAGGAACAAATACCACCGCACCATGTCAAGACCACATAACCACCACTTGGTGACCAAATAGCACATTCAAGGGACAAATACCACAACACCATTTCCAGACCACATATTACCACCACATAGTGACTGAATACTACAATACTGATCAGTAATAATAAAAAAAACAAAACACAATACCATCACCATAAGTGCCAGTATTCACAGGAGATCTATACTTAGTATGCAGTGTCTGTGTAGAGGTAATACAGCGATCACTGGTGACATTATACACAGGAGCTCTGTATATAGTGTATAGGTAATACAGTGATCACTGGTGACATTGTACACAGGACCTCTGTATATAGTATAGTGTATAGTGTCAATGTATAGGTAACACTGACTCACCAATGTCGTCTCTAGGTGAAGTCCTTCATCTTTCATCCAGCACAGACCGCCGTCACTTCATCCAGCCAGGACTCGTTTCTGCAGGAAATAACACAGTTATCTCAAGCTCTGCTTGCAGAACACATTACTTAATTTTTCACAACTTCTACATTACATATGGAGAAAAAAAGGTGATATAGAGTCACTCTGCACAGTAACAGGACCGCCCCCCCCCCATTTAAAACAGTATACTCAAAAAATAAAATAAATACATCACTGCAGTAATAATATCCCTTAATTAGCCCCTATGGTAATAATATTCCCCACCCTGGCCCCGTGTGTCTCATTCCTGGCTCCTGCCATATGTTCTCCCATCCTGCCCTCATGAGTATCCATTCTACCCCATGTGATCTCCCCATCCTGCCCCATCTGTCTCCATCGTATTCTCCTGCCCCATGATCCAATCCTGCCCCATGTCTTTCATTCTGCCCCGTCTCTACATTCTGCCCATGCCTCCAGTCCTGCCCCCAGTGTGTCCAGCAATCTGCCCCAGTGTGTCCAGCATATTACCCCCAGTGTGTAAAGCAATCTGCCCCAGTATGTCCAGCATATTGCCCCAGTAACCAGCAATCTGCCCCAGTGTGTCCAGCATTGCCCCAGACAGTGTCTCCAGCAATCTGCCCCAGTGTCTGACTCCAGCATATTGCCCCCAGACAGTGTGTTCAACAATCTGCCCCAGTATGTCCAGCATATTGCCCCAGTGTGTCCAGCATATTACCCCCAGTGTGTCCAGCAATCTGCCCCAGTGTGTCCAGCATTGCCCCCAGTGTGTCCAGCAATCTGCCCCAGTGTGTCCAACAATCTGCCCCAGTGTTTTCAATTGTGCAGCATTGCCCACAGTGTGTCCAGCATTGCCCCAGTGTCTCCACACATTGCCCCAGTGTGTCCAGCATTGCCCCCAGTGTCTCCAGCATTGCCCCCAGTGTCTCCAGCATTGCCCCCAGTGTCTCCAGCAATCTGCCCCCAGTGTCTCCAGCATTGCCCCCAGTGTCTCCAGCATTGCCCCCAGTGTCTCCACACATTGCCCCAGTGTCTCCACACATTGCCCCAGTGTCTCCACACATTGCCCCAGTGTCTCCAGCATTGCCCCCAGACAGTGTATTCAACAATATGCCCCAGTATGTCCAGCATATTGCCCTAGAGTATCCAGCATTGCCCCCAGTGTCTCCAGCAATCTGCCCCAGTGTCTCCAGCAATCTGCCCCAGTGTCTCCAGCAATCTGCCCCAGTGTCTCCAGCTATCTGCCCCAGTGTCTCCAGCAATCTGCCCCAGTGTCTCCAGCAATCTGCCCCAGTGTCTCCTGCATTGCCCCCAATGTGTCCACAGTCCACCGTTAGCTTATAAAAAAAAAAAAAAAACACAGTCTCCTCACCTTATCAGCGCTCCATGCGGCGAGCTCCCTCCAGCAACGCATACTCGCCGGCGACTGACAATGACGTCAGACGCCGGCGACGTGTAAGCTGCGGCCGACTTATGCTGCCAGCCTCCAATTGGCTGGCTGGCGGCTGTTGTTAACTATTGAGGTGCGGGCGAGCGCCCGCACCTCAATAGGAAAGCACCGCAGCACCGGAAGGGGCCCGGTGAGCAGATGAGAAGGGGCCCGATGCGGACCCCCTCTCTCTGCCTACCGGGTCCGGGGGGCGGGTCCGCGGGGCACATAAATGCCGGCATTCAGTCACACTCCGGCGGATTATCAGAGGGTCAATCTGTGGTGGCCCAGGGCCCCCCCAAGCCACTGGGCCCTGGGCTACCGCCCATATTGACCCTCTGTTAATCCGCCCCTGATAGCGGATAATGCTTCAAGTTACTAAGCCACCACCACCACCTTGTCTTCCACACTGTCAAGTCTGAGTAGCCATTAGTGTGGTCCGGATATTCCTCACCCTGATCCTCCTTCCTCCCACCATGCTGAGTACCCTGAGACAACTGATCCCACACTTGGACACTCTGAAGAGCTGTTCAGTTTTCCATTTCAAATTTCAGAACTCTCGGCAAGTCAAATTGAAGTGGGGACAGACGAGATCGCATGTAGAGATGCCCAAAGCTTTGACCAGCCCCAGTCACGAGAAGGTGATGGTGGAAAAGTGTCAGAAGAGATAAACGGTGATGAGACACAATTGACAGAAAGTCAAGAGAAGGAGCAGGGTGCGGATGTGGAAGACGAGGTGGTGGATGACTATGTGACTGACCCAACCTGGCAGGAAGACATGCAGAGTGAGGGCAGCAGCACACATGGGGAAGGAGGCATATCATCCCAACAGGCAGGAAGAAGCAGTGTGGTGGCCACAGACAGAAGGCGTGCATCCATTCCCCATAACACCAACATGAGGGAAGTAGCCATTCCAACTGTTAGATCTTCCCGAGTCTGGTTATTTTTTAAAGACTCTGCCGATAACCCCAAACTGGCCATTTGCAGTACCTGCCATGGGCGTATCAGCATGGGTAGCAAAACAACAAGCCTGACCACCATCAGCATGATCAGGAACATGGCAGCAAAGCACCAGACTTTGTGGGCCAAACCCCAGGCTCCAGGACCACTGCCTGCAGGTCACACCACTGCTTCTTCGACTGTTTTGCAGAGAAGCCAGTCCTCTGTACACCGTGCATGTGAAGATGCCTCTAGCCCTGCACCTGCTGTGGCCCACAGCCAAGCAGCACCATCATCAAGCCCGTCCATGTCCTTGTCCCAACGCAGCCTTCAGTTGTCTATACCCCAGTCTTTGGAATGCAAGCGAAAACACCCAGCCAACACCCCACAGGCCACAGTCCTAAATTCTAACATTTCTCTTCTACTTGCTCTGGAAATGTTGCCTTTTAGGCTAGTTGAGATGGAAGCTTTCCACAACCTGATGGCGGTGGCCGTCCCAAGGTACTCGGTTCCCAGTCACCACTATTTCTCCTGGTGTGCCGTACTGGCATTACACCAGCATGTGTGCCTTAACATTATCCATGCTCTCAGCAATGCTGTTACAGGGAAAGTCCACCGAACCACGGACACGTGGACAAGTGCTTGTGGGCAGGGACGGTACATGTCACTGACGGCATATTGGGTTAACATAGTGGAAGCCGGGACCCAGTCGGACCTTGGGATGGAACACATCCTCCCCACGCTGAGGATTGCAGGCCCTACGTCAATCAGAGTTGCCCTCACAGTCTACAGCTCCTGCACCACCTCCTCCTCTTCATCCTCCATCTCTGAAATCAATATATCAGTCAGAAGCTGGAAGCACTGCAGCACTGCCTCAGCCAAGCGGCAACAGGCTGTGCTGAAGCTAATCTGCATAGGTAACAAACCGCACAATGCAGAAGAGTTGTGGACAGCACTGAAAGACCAATCATGTTTGGATGACACAGCTGAACCTACAGCCAGGCATGGTCGTGTGTGACAATGGCCGTAACCTGTGGCGGCTCTGAGGCAAGGTGAGTTCACACACGTGCCTTGCTTGGCCCATGTGCTTAACCTCATGGTACTGTTGTGAATTCTGTTCTTGGGCTCCCTCCGGTGGTTATAAGTGGTAATGTTGTGAGTTCTGATCTTGGGCTCCCTTCGGTGGTTATAAGTGGTACTGCTGCTCCTTTGGATTTCAGCAGTCATCAGGTGCTTCCACTTATTACCAATTCTGACTGGGCTATTTAATCTGGCTAGATCCTTTCCTTAGTGCCAGTTGTCCATTGTTTTCTGGAGTATTCACATCTCTGCCTGGTTTCTCCTGCTATGCTATCCAAATCAACAAAGATAAGTTCTGGCTTTGATTTTGCAGTCCACATGTAGTGGGCTTATTAGTTCAGTGCATTTCTATGTTTTTCTTGTCCAGCTTGGTCTGTGTAAGGATTTGTTCAGCCAAGCTGGTATCTCTGGAGATGCAGATTTGCCCCCTTCATGTCTTTAGATAGATGTGGAGATTTTTGGTATTGTCTGTCATGGATATTTTCTAGTGTTTTTATACTGACCGCACAGTTCTCTGTCCTATCCTTTCTATTTAGTTAGAAGTGCCTTCTTTGCTAAATCCTGTTTTCATTCTGCGCATGTGATTTCCCTCTCCTCTCACAGTCAATATTTGTGGGGGCTTTCTATCATTTGGAAATTTTCTCTGAGGCAAGATAGCTTTCCCGTTTCTATCTTTAGGGGTAATTAGTCCTCCGGCTGTGACGAGGTGTCTAGGATATTAGGTACATCCCACGGCTACTTCTAGTTGCGGTGTTAAGTTCAGGGTTGCGGTCAGTACAGGTACCACCTTCTCCAGAGTACGTCTCATGCTGTTTCTAGGCCACCAGATCATAACAGTACAACTGGCCAACAATGAGTTAAATGCATCTCAAAAGAAGGGAAGAAAAGTGCTGAGCAATTTTTTTTTCTGTAGTTTATTCTCTCTTTTTTTCTGGGTGGCTCAGGAGTTAGGCGTCGGCATGGATGTTCAGGCATTGGTTTCTCGTGTGGATCAACTTGCTGCTAGAGTACAGGGTATTTCCGATTATATTGTTCAGACTCCGGTTTTAGAGCCTAGAATTCCAACTCCTGATTTGTTTTTTTGGGACAGGTCCAAATTTTTGAGCTTTAAAAATAATTGTAAATAGTTTTTTGCTCTGAAACCCTGTTCCTCTGGTGATCCTATTCAGCAGGTTAAAATTGTCATCTCCCTGCTGCGTAGTGATCCTCAGGAGTGGGCATTTTCCCTGGAATCTGGGAATCCTGCTTTGTTTAATGTAGACATTTTTTTTCAGGCGCTAGGGTTATTGTATGACGAACCTAATTCAGTGGATCATGCAGAGAAGACCTTGTTGGCTCTGTGTCAGGGTCAAGAAGCAGCAGAATTATATTGCCAGAAATTTAGAAAGTGGTCTGTGCTGACTAAATGGAATGAGGATGCTCTGGCAGCAATTTTCAGAAAAGGTCTTTCTGAAGCCGTTAAAGATGTTATGGTGGGGTTTGCCACGCCTGCTGGTCTGAGTGATTCAATATCTCTGGCCATTCAGATTGATCGGCACTTGCGCGAGCGCAGAGTTGTGCACACTATGGCGTTGTCCTCCGAGCGGAGTCCTGAGCCTATGCAGTGTGATAGGATTTTGTCTAGAGCTGAACGACAAAGATTCAGACGTCTGAATAGGTTGTGTTTTTACTGTGGCGATTCTGCTCATGTTATTTCTGATTGTCCTAAGCGTACAAAGAGAATCGCTGGTTCAGTTACCATCAGTACTGTACAGCCTAAGTTTCTGTTATCTCTGACCTTGATCTGCTCATTATCGTCATTTTCTGTCATGGCATTGGTGGATTCAGGTGCCGCTTTGAATTTGATGGACTTTGAATTTGCCAGGCGTTGTGGTTTCCCCTTGCAGCCTTTGCAGAACCCTATTCCTTTAAGGGGCATTGATGCTACACCTTTGGCTAAGAATAAGCCTCAGTTTTGGACACAGCTGACCATGTGCATGGCGCCAACCCATCAGGAAGATTGTCATTTTCTGGTGTTGCATAATTTGCATTATGCTATTGTGCTGGGTTTCCCATGGTTACAGCTTCATAATCCGGTGTAGGATTGGAAATCTATGTCCGTGACTAGTTGCGGTTGTCAGGGGGTTCATAATGACGTTCCTTTGATGTCAATTTCCTCTTCCCCCTCTTCTGAAATTCCTGAGTTTTTGTCAGATTTCCAGGATGTTTTTGATGAGCCCAAGTCCAGTTCCCTTCCACCTCATAGGGACTGTGATTGTGCTATTAGCTTGATTCCAGGCTGTAAGTTCCCTAAGGGCCGACTTTTCAACCTGTCGGTGCCAGAACATGCCGCTATGCGGAGTTATGTTAAGGAGTCTTTGGAGAAAGGGCATATTCGGCCATCTTCTTCACCGTTGGGAGCGGGTTTCTTTTTTGTTGCCAAGAAGGATAGCTCCTTGAGACCCTGTATTGATTATCGCCTCTTGAATAAGATCACGGTCAAATTTCAATACCCTTTGCCTTTGCTTTCTGATTTGTTTGCTAGGATTAAGGGGGCTAGTTGGTTTACTAAGATTGACCTTCGAGGGGCGTATAATCTTGTTCGTATTAAGCAGGGGGACGAATGGAAAACTGCGTTTAATACGCCCGAAGTCCATTTTGAATACCTTGTGATGCCATTCGGACTCTCTAACGCTCCATCCGTGTTTCAGTCTTTCATGCATGATATCTTCCGGAATTATCTTGATAAATTCATGATTGTATATTTGGATGATATTTTGTTTTTTTCCGATGACTGGGAGTCTCATGTGAAACAGGTCAGGATGGTATTTCAGATCCTTCGTGAGAATGCTTTATTTGTGAAAGGGTCTAAGTGCCTTTTTGGAGTGCAGAAGGTTTCTTTTCTGGGCTTCATTTTTTCTCCCTCATCTATTGAAATGGATCCGGTTAAGGTTCAGGCCATTCATGATTGGATTCAGCCCACATCTGTGAAAAGCCTTCAGAAATTTTTGGGCTTTGCTAATTTTTATCGCCGTTTCATTGCCAACTTCTCTAGTGTGGTTAAAACCTTGACCGATTTGACCAAGAAAGGCGCAGATGTGACGAATTGGTCCTCTGCGGTGGTTTCTGCCTTTCAAAAACTTAAACGCCGATTTACTTCTGCCCCGGTCTTGCGTCAGCCGGATGTTTCTCTTCTGTTTCAGGTTGAGGTTGACGCTTCTGAGATTGGGGCAGGGGCCGTTTTGTCTCAGAGGAATTCTGAGGGCTCCTTGATGAAACCATGTGCCTTCTTTTCTCGAAAGTTTTTGCCTGCTGAGCACAATTATGATGTCGGCAATCGGGAATTGTTGGCTATGAAGTGGGCATTCGAGGAGTGGCGACATTGGCTGGAGGGAGCCAAGCACCGTATTGTGGTCCTGACCGACCATAAAAATTTGATTTACCTCGAGTCTGCCAAGCGGCTGAATCCTAGACAGGCTCGATGGTCCCTGTTTTTATCCCGTTTTGATTTCGTGGTCTCTTATCTCCCAGGTTCTAAGAATGTTAAGGCTGATGCCCTTTCTAGGAGCTTTTTGCCTTATTCTCCTGGGGTCCTTGAACCGGTCGGCATTCTGAAGGAAGGGGTGATTCTTTCTGCCTTCTCCCCTGATTTACGACGGGTTCTTCATGAATTTCAGGCTGATAAGCCCGATCGCTGTCCAGTGGGGAAACTGTTTATTCCTGATAGATGGACTAGTAAGGTGATTTCTGAGGTTCATTGTTCTATGTGGGCTGGCCATCCTAGGATTTTTGGTACCAGAGATTTGGTTGCTAGGTCCTTTTGGTGGCCTTCTTTGTCGCGGGATGTGCGTTCTTTTGTGCAGTCCTGTGGGACTTGTGCGCGGGCCAAACCTTGTTGTTCCCACGCTAGTGGGTTGCTTTTGCCTTTGCCGGTCCCTGAGAGGCCTTGGACGCATATTTCTATGGATTTTATTTCAGATCTTCTTGTTTCCCAGAGGATGTTGGTTATCTGGGTGGTTTGTGATCGGTTTTCTAAGATGGTTCATTTGGTACCTTTGCCTAAATTGCCTTCTTCCTCTGATTTGGTTCCGTTGTTTTTTCAGCATATGGTTCGTTTGCATGGCATTCTGGAGAATATTGTGTCCGACAGAGGTTCCCAGTTTGTTTCTAGGTTTTGGCGCGCCTTTTGTGCTAAGCTGGGCATTGATTTGTCTTTTTCTTCCGCATTTCACCCTCAGACAAATGGCCAAACCGAGCTAACTAATCAGACGTTGGAAACTTATTTGAGATGCTTTGTGTCTGCTGATCAGGATGATTGGGTAGCTTTCTTGCCATTGACCGAGTTTGCCCTTAATAATCGGGCTAGTTCTGCTACCTTGGTTTCGCCCTTCTTTTGTAATTTTGGTTTTCATCCTCGTTTTTCTTCAGGGCAGGTTGTGCTTCTGATTGTCCTGGTGTGGATTCTGTGGTTGATAGGTTGCAGCAAATTTGGGCTCATGTGGTGGACAATTTGTGTTGTCTCAGGAGGAGGCTCAGCGTTTTGCTAATCGTCGTCGTTGTGTTGGTTCCCAGCTTCGGGTTGGGGATTTGGTCTGGTTGTCTTCTCGTCATGTTCCTATGAAGGTTTCTTCCCCTAAGTTTAAGCCTCGGTTTATTGGTCCTTATAGGATTTCTGAGATTATCAATCCAGTGTCTTTTCGTTTGGCCCTTCCAGCCTCGTTTTCCATCCATATTGTTTTCCATAGATCTTTGTTGCAGAAATATGTGGAGCCCGTTGTTCCCTCTGTCGATCCTCCTGCCCCGGTGTTGGTTGATGGGGAGTTGGAGTATGTGGTTGAGAAGATTTTGGATTCTCGTTTTTCAAGGCGGAAGCTTCAGTATCTTGTCAAATGGAAGGGTTAAGGCCAGGAGGATAATTCTTGGGTTTTTGCCTCCGATGTTCATGCTGACGATTTGGTTCGTGCTTTTCAGTTTGCTCGTCCTGATCGGCCTGGGGGCCCTGGTGAGGGTTCGGTGACCCCTCCTCAAGGGGGGGAGGTACTGTTGTGAGTTCTGATCTTGGGCTCCCTCCGGTGGTTATAAGTGGTACTGCTGCTCCTTTGGATTTCAGCAGTCATCAGGTGCTTCCACTTATTACCAATTCTGACTGGGCTATTTAATCTGGCTAGATCCTTTCCTTAGTGCCAGTTGTCCATTGTTTTCTGGAGTATTCACATCTCTGCCTGGTTTCTCCTGCTATGCTATCCAAATCAACAAAGATAAGTTCTGGCTTTGATTTTGCAGTCCACATGTAGTGGGCTTATTAGTTCAGTGCATTTCTATGTTTTTCTTGTCCAGCTTGGTCTGTGTAAGGATTTGTTCAGCCAAGCTGGTATCTCTGGAGATGCAGATTTGCCCCCTTCATGTCTTTAGATAGATGTGGAGATTTTTGGTATTGTCTGTCATGGATATTTTCTAGTGTTTTTATACTGACCGCACAGTTCTCTGTCCTATCCTTTCTATTTAGTTAGAAGTGCCTTCTTTGCTAAATCCTGTTTTCATTCTGCGCATGTGATTTCCCTCTCCTCTCACAGTCAATATTTGTGGGGGCTTTCTATCATTTGGAAATTTTCTCTGAGGCAAGATAGCTTTCCCGTTTCTATCTTTAGGGGTAATTAGTCCTCCGGCTGTGACGAGGTGTCTAGGATATTAGGTACATCCCACGGCTACTTCTAGTTGCGGTGTTAAGTTCAGGGTTGCGGTCAGTACAGGTACCACCTTCTCCAGAGTACGTCTCATGCTGCTCCTAGGCCACCAGATCATAACAGGTTCAACGTTTTCTGAAAAGCTACCTGGAACTGCCAGATCTGCTAGTGAAAGTACACCCATTTTAGACAGTCAGCTACAGCTTCAGCCGCCCTTGCCGTGCTTCAGCAGCGTTTGCAGCTTCCAGCTCACCGGCTGGTGTGTGATGTCCCTACATGCTAGAACTCTTTGCTGCATATGTTGGAAAGGATTTGTGAGCAGAAGAGGGCAGTTGTTGACTACCAACATCAACAAGGCCGTCGATATTCAGTTCAGACTCTACAGATAAGACCTCAGAAGTGGACATTGATGTCTGACATATGTACCATCCTCCAAAACTTTGAGGACTGCACCAAGATGGTGAGCGGCGATGATAATAATTAGCATCACCATCCCGCTTCTCAGCATTCTGAAAACCTCTCTGGTCACAAATAAAGAGGATGCATGGCAGGCAGAGCACGAGGACATGGAGCAAGGAACCATACAGGGGACTTACACTAAGCCCAGCCTCATGTCTTCTCAAAATGGATTGGTAGTTAATGAGGAGGAGGAAGAACAGGAGCTACTTTCATGCGCTATAGACGGTACAACAAACACAGATGTCATACCGTCTGTTCAGCGGGGATGGCCTGAGGACAGGGAGGTGGAGGAGGACAGCATGGTCAGTCGTCTTGTTGGTGAGGACCCGGAAGTCTTGCCTGTTAGCACTCTTGCACTCATGGCTGACTTTATGTTGCACTGCGTTTCACGTGACCCTCACATTATAAAAATTTTGGGTGACACCCATTACTGGTTGGTGACACTTCTAGACCCGCGCTACAAGGAGAACTTTCAATCTCTTATGCCAGAGGCAGAGAGGTGTTCTAAAATGTTGCAGTACCAGAGGGGCCTTGTAGGGGAATTACTTAGAAAATTCCCATGTGAGAACGCTGGCAGCAGATGTTAGAGTTTGTTGTACAACCAAGGAGTCCAAGCAAGAGAGACAGAAGTACAATCCAGCTTAGGCAGGGGAACAATGGCAAAGTTCTGGGACGGTTTTCTCAGACCCTCCCATCGAGACTGCACAGAGGCAAGGGATGCTGTTACAAGAAGTGGAATTTTTGGGAAAATGGTGAGGGAGTATCTTGCAGATTGTACAAACATCCTCCGTGATTCCTCTGTGCCTTTTAATTATTGGGTATCCAAGCTGGACACGTGGCATGAACTGGCTCTCTACGCCTTGGAGGTCCTGGCCTGCCCTGCTTCTAGTGTTCTGTCAGAGCAGGTTTTTAGTGCCGCTGGTGGAATTATATCAAATAAGCGCATCAACCTGTCAACTGAAAATGCTGACAGGCTAACTCTTATAAAAATGAACAAAGGCTAGATTGGGAAAGACTTCTGTACACCACCAAGTGAAAACAGCGAAGCATAACCTCAAATATATTCTCTCTTTTGGGGAGGTGTATTCTCATGCACCTATTCACAACCACACATGGGTATACGCTTCCAGATTTGGTCTGTTTGTTGTTTTCCTCCTTATTCTCATCCTCGTCATCCAGAACCACTCGATGACCAGGGCGAACGTGCATTGTACGGTGATTTTTGGGCACGGGGGGTGTGATGGCACTATTTAATTTTGTAAAAACAGAACACCACTTTGGGGAATTGGGCATGACATTACATTGGGTCTTCTTCTTAACTCTGTCTCCTGCAATGTGTCCTTTAACTGACACTTGATGACAGGGTGAAAGTGCTCTGTACAGTGAATTTTGGGCATGGGGGCTGTGATGGCACTATTTTTTTAATAAAAAAAGACACCAATTTGGGGAATTGGGCATGCCATTACATTGGGCCTACTTCTTAACTCTGTCTCCTGCACTGCCTCGTCTTTAACTCCTTTCTGACATACGACATACTATCCCGTCGAGGTGGTATGGGCCCGTATGACCACCAATGGGATAGTATGTCATGACCGATCAGCCGCTCTCTGACTATCGCAGATGACATCCGGCACTATGTACCAGGAGCGGTCACGGACCACTCCTGACTGTCTCGTCTTTAACTCCTTTCTGACATACAACATACTATCCCGTCGAGGTGGTATGGGCCCGTATGACCACCAACGGGATAGTATGTCATGACCGATCAGCTGCTCTCTGACTATCGCAGATGACATCCGGCACTATGTACCAGGAGCGGTCACGGACCACTCCTGACCCCCGGAACACTGCGATCAAGCATGATCGCAGCGTTCCGGTGGCATAGGGAAGCATCGCGCAGGGAGGGGCTCCCTGCGTGCTTCCCTGAGACCCTAGGAGCAACACGATGTGATCGCATTGAATTTAGGGTCTCCTACCTCCTGCTCCCTGCAGGCCCTGGATCCAAAATGGCCGGGGGGCTCCTTTCCGGTCTTGCAGGGAGGTGGTTTGCAAGTGTCTGCTCAGAGCAGGCGCCGGGAAGCCTCCCTGCAGTGCCTGTCAGATCGCTGATCTTACACAGTGCACTGCAAAGTGTCAGATCAGCGATCTGACACTATAGAGTGATGTCCCCCCAGGGGCAAAGTAAACAAGTAAAAAAATATATATTTACATGTGCAAAAAAAAAATCCTAAATAAAGAAAAAGTATATATATTGTTCCAATAAATACATTTCTTTATCTAAATAAAAAAAAACAATAAAAGTACACATATTTAGTATCGCCGCGTCCGTAATGACCGGACCTATAAAAATGTCCCACTAGTGAACCCTTTCTGTGAGCACCGTAAAAAAAAACGAGGCAAAAAACAACGCTTTATTATCATACCGCCAAACAAAATGTGGAATAACACGCGATCAAAAAGACGGATATAAAAAAAGTGGTACTACTGAAAACGTCATCTTGTCCTGCAAAAAACGAGCCACCATATGTTAGGTGTCGAGTTTCCTCTGCTGCACAGGGGGAATCTCGATCAGTGTCTGCTGCGGTCTCCCATTCTCCATCAGCCGCAGTGGAGCCTTCTCAGCGGAGACGTCGGTCCCAGCGTCTCACTGAGTCTGATTCAGTGCAAAGGGTTTTTGCTGCCTGTCCAGGCTCTGCTATTGTACCCTGCACTGATCTACGGCTAACAGGCTTTTCTGGGACTAAGTCCTGCTTTGCACACACTGAGCATGCCCAGGGTAAGATCTCTCAGTGGAGATCAAGGGTCACATGTTCAGGTACTGCAGCCAAATCTATTGGTCTTTCTAGGAAGGTCCTGTAGGTACGCAGGCTCTGTAGCAGTCTCTCATTGGTCCTCTTTTGGAAAGTCCTGTATGTGCTGCAGCTATTTAAGGCTTGCATGGCCGCACGGCCATGCGCTAGCATCTTCTAAAGTTACATGCTTTGCGCCACTGTGGTCATATGCGTGAATGTGTTCAGGGACCCGTCTGAAATAAGCCCCTAGAATGTTGGCACCTCCGGCGAGGAGACTGTATGAGAGTATTCAGGGACCCGGCTGAAATAAGCCCCTAGAATGCTGGCACCTCCGGCGAGGAGATTGTGTATGAGATTATTCAGGGACCCGGCTGAAATAAGCCCCTAGAATGCTGGCACCTCCGGTGAGGAGTGTTGTGTGCATGCATGACCACTGACTGCTCTCTTCTGGGTAGTTAGCCTGTGTCTCTGTGAGAGTTAACAGGGCACAGAGCTTTGCTTTCTCGGCCGCCCTGTGAAGCTAACAGAGCTGATTAATACCGTCGTATTGTGCCGCCATTCACTTAGCGGCAGGATATTTCCTGCACGGTGGATCCTGGGTTGCGAACGCACCAATCACATCAATAAATATATTCGGTGCCTTCCGCAAACCCTAACAGTATACTAGCGCCAGGATCTGGCTAAGTAATGGCGGACGAACAGCGATTGCAGGGGTACATCCAGCTGCTGGAGGGCCGGTTGGCGTCTCTCGAGCGTGCAACCACGGCGGTGGGTGTTACCGCAATTGCTGTTCAGGCTGCTAGCGTGGATGCAGCAGCTATACCTACTGCCACCTCTGTTCCGACCTTATCCCACCTTCCGTTGCCTGAAAAATTCTCTGGGGACAGTAAGTCCTGTAGGGGATTCGTGAGCCAGTGCGGTATACATCTCGAGCTCCTGGCTGCACGTTTTCCCACAGAGTGGGCAAAGGTGGGATTTGTAATTTCTCTCCTGTCGGATAGAAATTTGGAGTGGGCTACACCGCTGTGGGAGCGCAACGATCATGTGGTGCAGAGAGTTCCTCGGATTCTGGGCACTCTGAAGCAGGTCTTCATAAGACATCAAGTCACCCATGATACGGCGCTCCAACTGCTGGCAGTGACTCAGGGTTCGACCATGGTCAGCCAATTTGCCATTCTCTTCCGGACTTTAGCATCTGAGTTGGAGTGGTCAGATAAAACCCTCATCCCAGTATTTTGGAGGGGGCTGGCTGACCATGTAAAGGACGCCTTGGCCACTAGGGAGATTCCCGCTACACTGGAGGAGCTCATATCTATATCAACTCGCATAGACCTTCATTTTCACGAGCGAGGGTTGGAGCGAGCCCAGTGTAAACAGAGGTTTCGGCTGGCTCCCACCTTCACCAGACCTTTGGAATCTCCGGACCAGGCGCCCGAGTCACATGAGGCCATAGAGGGGTCGCGAGCGGGGTCTAAGTCCCAGGCCGCTCGTGCCCTTAAGGTGTGTTATGTTTGCTGGCAGTCCGGACATCTTGCCTCCAAGTGTCCGCAGCGGTTGAGGAAACATCAGTGTCTAATGGCAGTTGGAGGAGGTACATTAGACACGGCGACGTTTACCTCAAAATTGTCCTTCAAGGGGACAATTACCATAGGCCCATCCACTCTTATGGTAGAGCTTTGCGTGGACTCTGGGGCGGAGGGTAATTTTATGTCATCCGCTTTCGCTCAGCGACACGCAATACCCCTGGTGATGCTCGCCAAGCCAATAACCATTCGAGTGGTAAATGGGTCGACACTACCTTCACAGATTACACACCAAACCATCCCTTTCACTCTTTCTGTATCTCCATCACATCAGGAGATTATTTCTCTTTTGGTCCTTCCTGAGGGAGTTGATAAGGTCCTGTTGGGGATACCCTGGCTTCGTTTTCATTCTCCTCCTATAGAGTGGTCCTCAGGGAAAATTTTGGGATGGAGTAAATCCTGTGAGGGTAGATGTCAGAGGGAGTGCGTTCAGGTTGCTACAACTGAGGTACCCGCAGATCTTTCCTCTCTCCCCAAGCACTATTGGCCTTATGCGGACGTGTTCTCCAAAAGGGCTGCGGAGACCCTTCCGCCTCACCGCCCCTATGACTGTCCTATCGATCTCTTGCCTGGTGCTGAGCCTCCCCGGGGTCCAGTCTATCCATTATCTCTCCCAGAGACGGAGGCAATGTCTCAGTATATCCAAGAGAATCTGGCAAGAGGTTTTATTAGGAAGTCAGTGTCACGTGCAGGGGCTGGGTTCTTCTTCATGCAGAAGAAGAGTGGAGAATTACGTCCATGCATTGACTACAGGGGTATTAACGCCATCACCGTTAAAAACAAGTACCCACTACCCCTGATATCTGAGCTCTTTGATAGGCTATGGGGAGCAAGGGTATTTACTAAATTAGATTTGTGGGGTGCTTATAACCTGATTCGCATCCGTGAGGGGGACGAGTGGAAGACGGCTTTTAACACCAGGGATGGGCACTATGAATATCTGGTGATGCCCTTCGGGCTCTGTAATGCCCAAGCCGTTTTCCAAGACTTTGTGAACGACATCTTCCGGGAGATGCTCACCACCTCGGTCGTAGTCTATCTGGATGATATTCTCATCTACTCTCCAGACATTGACTCCCACCGGAGAGATGTTCGCAAAGTCTTTGACCTCCTACGGGCAAACTCCCTCTACGCCAAGTTGGAGAAGTGTGTGTTTGAGCAGGAGTCCTTGCCATTCCTTGGTTATATCATCTCTGCTGTTATGGACCTGGTGGTTAGGAGCACCCGGAATGACCTGATGGTTAAACTGAAAAACAGGACAAGCTCTGGGAAGTGGGAGCTCTGCTGACCGCAAACCCTAATCCTATCACACACACTAGAAATAGCCGTGGAGCGTACCTAACTCTGCCTAGACGCCTCTTCACAGCCTAAGAGCTAACTACCCCTAAAGATAGGAAATAAAGCCTGACCTTTCCCCCACATATATTGACTGAGTTAAGATGGAAGTCACAAACACAGGAATGAAGCAGGTTTTAGCAAAGGAGGCCAGACTTACTAACAGACAGAGGATAGAAAAGGTATCTTTGCGGTCAGCACAAAAAACTACAAAAAACCACGCAGAGTGTGCAAAAAGACCCCCGCACCGACTCACTGTGCGGAGGGGCCACTCTGCATCCCAGAGCTTCCAGCTAGCAAGGCAATATCATGATAGCAAGCTGGACTAGAAAACAATGAACAACCAATTAACTAGCAGGGACTTAGCTTCTGCTGGAGTAGACAGGTCTTCAGAAAGATCCAGGAGAGATCTGAACCAGTACTAAGACATCGACAGCTGGCATGAAGTAACGATCTGAGTGGAGTTAAATAGAGAAGCCAGCCTAGCCATAAACGAGGGCAGCTGAGGAAGGAATCTCAGAACCAGCAGCTCCACTTACGGCCACCAGAGGGAGTCCACGGACAGAACTCACCGAAGTACCATTCATGACCACAGGAGGGAATTCCAGAACGGAATTCACAACAGTACCCCCCCTTGAGGAGGGGTCACCGAACCCTCACCAGAGCCCCCAGGCCGATCAGGACGAGCCAAATGAAAGGCACGAACTAAATCGGCAGCATGGACATCAGAGGCAACAACCCAGGAATTATCTTCCTCACCATAGCCCTTCCATTTGACCAGGTACTTAAGTTTCTGTCTCGAAATACGAGAATCTAAAATCTTCTCCACCACATACTCCAACTCCCCCTCGACCAACACCGGAGCAGGAGGGTCAACGGAGGGAACCATAGGCGCCACATATCTCCGCAACAACGACCTATGGAACACATTATGGATGGCAAAAGAAGCTGGAAGGGCCAAACGAAATGACACAGGATTAAGAATTTCAGAAATCTTATAAAAACCAATGAAACGAGGCTTAAACTTAGGAGAAGAAACCTTCATAGGAACATAACGAGACGACAACCAAACCAAATCCCCAACACGAAGTCGGGGACCAACACAGCGACGGCGGTTAGCGAAATGTTGAGCCTTCTCCTGGGACAATGTCAAATTGTCCACTACGTGAGTCCAAATTTGCTGCAACCTGTCCACCACAGAATCCACACCAGGACAGTCCGAAGGCTTAACCTGTCCTGAAGAAAAACGGGGATGGAAACCAGAATTACAGAAAAAAGGAGAAACTAAAGTAGCCGAACTGGCCCGATTATTAAGGGCGAACTCAGCCAAAGGCAAGAAAGTCACCCAATCATCCTGATCAGCAGAAACAAAGCATCTCAGATATGTTTCCAAAGTCTGATTGGTTCGTTCGGGTTGGCCATTTGTGTGAGGGTGGAAAGCCGAAGAAAAAGACAAATTAATGCCCATCTTAGCACAAAAGGCCCGCCAAAACCTTGAAACAAACTGGGAACCTCTGTCCGACACGATGTTCTCCGGAATGCCATGCAAACGAACCACATGCTGGAAAAATAATGGAACCAAATCAGAGGAGGAAGGCAACTTAGGCAAGGGTACCAAATGGACCATCTTAGAGAAGCGATCACAAACCACCCAGATGACCGACATCCTTTGAGAGACAGGGAGATCTGAAATAAAATCCATGGAAACATGCGTCCAGGGCCTTTTCGGGAACGGCAAGGGCAAAAGCAACCCACTGGCCTGAGAACAGCAGGGCTTGGCCCGAGCACAAGTCCCACAGGACTGCACAAAAGAACGCACATCCCGTGACAAGGACGGCCACCAAAAGGATCTAGCCACCAAATCTCTGGTACCAAAGATTCCAGGATGACCAGCCAACACCGAACAATGAACCTCAGAGATAACTCTACTAGTCCATCTATCAGGGACAAACAGTTTCTCTGCTGGACAACGGTCAGGTCTATCAGCCTGAAACTCCTGCAGCACCCGCCACAAATCCGGGGAGATGGCAGACAAAATTACCCCCTCTTTGCGAATACCAGCCGGCTCAGGAACTCCCGGAGAATCAGGCACAAAACTCCTCGAAAGGGCATCAGCCTTCACATTCTTAGAACCCGGAAGGTAAGAAACCACAAAATCGAAACGGGAGAAAAACAGCGACCATCGAGCCTGTCTAGGATTCAACCGCTTGGCAGACTCGAGATAAGTCAGATTCTTGTGATCCGTCAAGACCACCACGCGATGCTTGGCTCCTTCAAGCCAATGTCGCCACTCCTCAAATGCCCACTTCACAGCCAGCAACTCCCGATTGCCAACATCATAATTACGCTCAGCAGGCGAAAACTTTCTAGAAAAGAAAGCACATGGCTTCATCACAGAGCCATCAGAACCTCTCTAAGACAAAACAGCCCCTGCTCCAATCTCAGAAGCATCAACCTCAACCTGAAAAGGGAGCGAAACATCTGGCTGACACAACACAGGGGCAGAAGAAAAACGACGCTTCAACTCTTGAGAAGCCTCAACGGCCACAGAGGACCAATTCACCACATCCGCACCTTTCTTGGTCAAATCAGTCAATGGTTTAACAACACTAGAAAAATTAGCGATGAAGCAACGGTAAAAATTAGCAAAGCCCAGGAATTTCTGAAGGCTCTTCACAGACGTAGGCTGAGTCCAATCATAAATGGCCTGAACTTTAACAGGATCCATCTCGATAGTAGAAGGGGAAAAAATGAAGCCCAAAAATGAAACCTTCTGGACTCCGAAGAGACATTTAGACCCCTTCACAAACAAGGAATTAGCACAAAGGACCTGGAATACCATTCTGACCTGCTTCACATGAGACTCCCAATCATCCGAAAAGACCAAAATATCATCCAAATATACAATCATGAATCTATCCAGGTACTTTCGGAAGATGTCATGCATAAAGGACTGAAACACAGATGGAGCATTAGAAAGCCCGAATGGCATCACCAAGTACTCAAAATGGCCCTCGGGCGTATTAAATGCTGTTTTCCATTCATCGCCCTGTTTTATACGCACAAGATTATACGCCCCTCGAAGATCTATCTTGGTGCACCAACTAGCCCCCTTAATCCGAGCAAACAAATCAGACAGTAGAGGCAAAGGGTACTGAAATTTGACCGTGATTTTATTAAGAAGGCGGTAATCTATACAAGGTCTCAGAGAACCATCCTTCTTGGCCACGAAAAAGAACCCTGCTCCCAATGGTGATGATGACAGGCGAATGTGCCCTTTTTCCAAAGACTCCTTTATATAACTCCGCATAGCGGCGTGTTCTGGCACAGATAAATTGAACAGTCGGCCCTTAGGAAACTTACTACCAGGAATCAGATTATGTCCAAAAGAGAAGGGAAGTAATACACCAAAAAATAAAATTCCAAAATTTTTATTAATGTCAATAAAATAACAACAGGGTACATATAATAATCAAGTATATAACAGACAAGGGAAATAAGAACAGGGCGGAGTGTGCTCAAGGCAATCAGTATAGTTATCAAATTCACATGCAACAGCAAGCTCTGGATTATATCAGGCAGGTAATGCACAGTTATCGCAACCAATAGCTTGGAATATAGTGCTATAAAAGAAGGAAATCTATATAGGTATAGGAGAGTCTCGATATGACTAATAGGTATTTAGAGAATATATACTAGCTATATTAAATAATTAACAAATATAAATAGCAGCAAAGTGCAAGTATTATAAAAAATTAGTTAAAGGCCATATAAAGGCTCATAAATATAAACCAAAGCCATAAATTTTGCTAATGTAATATGCTTAAATTGACCATGCAGAAATGTTATACACAAACTAGTGAAGCCATATAGATACCTGCTGGTAGGGTGACTGCCGAGAGAAGGAAAAACCCCGACGCGCGTTTCGCACAGTAGCTTCTTCCTGGGGGTTATAACCCCCAGGAAGAAGCTACTGTGCGAAACGCGCGTCGGGGTTTTTCCTTCTCTCGGCAATCACCCTACCAGCAGGTATCTATATGGCTTCACTAGTTTGTGTATAACATTTCTGCATGGTCAATTTAAGCATATTACATTAGCAAAATTTATGGCTTTGGTTTATATTTATGAGCCTTTATATGGCCTTTAACTAATTTTTTATAATACTTGCACTTTGCTGCTATTTATATTTGTTAATTATTTAATATAGCTAGTATATATTCTCTAAATACCTATTAGTCATATCGAGACTCTCCTATACCTATATAGATTTCCTTCTTTTATAGCACTATATTCCAAGCTATTGGTTGCGATAACTGTGCATTACCTGCCTGATATAATCCAGAGCTTGCTGTTGCATGTGAATTTGATAACTATACTGATTGCCTTGAGCACACTCTGCCCTGTTCTTATTTCCCTTGTCTGTTATATACTTGATTATTATATGTACCCTGTTGTTATATTATTTTATTGACATTAATAAAAATTTTGGAATTTTATTTTTTGGTGTATTACTTCCCTTCTCTTTTGGACATATGTTATTTTGGAGGTATACCTTATATACTTTATGGTCTGTTTGTTTTGGATAAACAGGAATCAGATTAATAGCACAATCGCAATCCCTATGAGGAGGTAGGGCACTGGATTTGGGCTCATCAAATACATCCCGGTAATCCGACAAAAACTCAGGGACTTCAGAAGGAGTGGAAGAAGAAATTGACAACAATGGAACATCACCATGTACCCCTTGACAACCCCAACTGGACACAGACATTGATTTCCAATCCAATACTGGATTATGGACCTGTAGCCATGGCAAACCCAACACGACCACATCATGCAGATTATGCAACACCAAAAAGCGAATATCCTCCTGATGCGCAGGAGCCATGCACATGGTCAACTGAGTCCAGTACTGAGGCTTATTCTTGGCCAAAGGCGTAGCATCAATTCCCCTCAATGGAATAGGATGCTGCAAGGGCTCCAAGAAAAAACCACAGCGCCTGGCAAACTCCAAGTCCATCAAATTCAGGGCAGCGCCTGAATCCACAAATGCCATAACAGAATAGGATGACAAAGAGCAAATCAAAGTAACGGACAAAAGAAATTTAGGCTGTACAGTACTAATGGTGACAGACCTAGCGAACCACTTAGTGCGCTTAGGACAATCAGAAATAGCATGAGTGGAGTAACCACAGTAAAAACACAGCCCATTCTGATGTCTATGTTCCTGCCATTCAGCTCTGGTCAAAGTCCTATCACATTGCATAGGCTCAGGCCTCTGTTCAGAGGATACCGCCAAATGGTGCACAGCTTTGCGCTCACGCAAGCGCCGATCAATCTGAATGGCCAAGGACATTGATTCATTGAGACCAGCAGGCGTGGGGAACCCCACCATAACATCCTTAAGGGCTTCAGAAAGGCCCTTTCTGAAAATTGCCGCCAGGGCACACTCATTCCACTGAGTAAGTACAGACCACTTTCTGAACTTCTGACAATATACCTCCGCTTCATCCTGACCCTGACACAAATCCAGCAAGATTTTCTCTGCCTGATCCACTGAATTCGGTTCATCATAAAGCAATCCAAGCGCCAGAAAAAACGCATCTACATTACGCAATGCAGGATCTCCTGGCGCAAGGGAGAATGCCCAATCTTGAGGGTTGCCACGTAACAAAGAAATAATGATTTTTACTTGCTGAATGGGGTCACCAGAGGAGCGGGGTTTCAAAGCAAGAAATAGTCTAAAATTATTTTTGAAATTCAGAAACTTAGATCTATCCCCAGAAAACAAATCAGGAATTGGAATTCTAGGCTCTAATATCGGATTCTGAACTACATAATCTTGAATGCGTTGTACCCTTGTAGTGAGTTGATCCACAGAAGAGGACAGACCTTGAATGTCCATATCTACACCTGCGTCCTGAACCACCCAGAGGTTAAGGGGAAAAGAAAGACAAATCACACTGCAGAGAAAAAAAAATGGTCTCAGAACTTCTCTTATCCCTCTATTGTGATGCATTAACACTTTGTGGGCCAGCTGTACTGTTAAGGACCTGGTGGTTAGGAGCACCCGGAATGACCTGATGGTTAAACTGAAAAACAGGACAAGCTCTGGGAAGTGGGAGCTCTGCTGACCGCAAACCCTAATCCTATCACACACACTAGAAATAGCCGTGGAGCGTACCTAACTCTGCCTAGATGCCTCTTCACAGCCTAAGAGCTAACTACCCCTAAAGATAGTAAATAAAGCCTGACCTTGCCTCAGAGAAATTCCCCAAAGGAAAAGGCAGCCCCCACATATATTGACTGTGAGTTAAGATGGAAGTCACAAACACAGGAATGAAACAGGTTTTAGCAAAGGAGGCCAGACTTACTAACAGACAGAGGATAGAAAAGGTATCTTTGCGGTCAGCACAAAAAACTACAAAAAACCACGCAGAGTGTGCAAAAAGACCCCCGCACCGACTCACGGTGCGGAGGGGCCACTCTGCATCCCAGAGCTTCCAGCTAGCAAGGCAATATCATGATAGCAAGCTGGACTAGAAAACAATGAACAACCAATTAACTAGCAGGGACTTAGCTTCTGCTGGAGTAGACAGGTCTTCAGAAAGATCCAGGAGAGATCTGAACCAGTACTAAGACATCGACAGCTGGCATGAAGTAACGATCTGAGTGGAGTTAAATAGAGAAGCCAGCCTAGTCATAAACGAGGGCAGCTGAGGAAGGAATCTCAGAACCAGCAGCTCCACTCACGGCCATCAGAGGGAGTCCACGGACAGAACTCGCCGAAGTACCATTCATGACCACAGGAGGGAGTTCGAGAACGGAATTCACAACACTCTGCCCAGGGTTTGGCTATGGATCCTGCCAAACTACAGGCTGGATGGACTGGCAGGAACCCCATTCACTTAAAGCGGTGCAGCACTTTATGTGGTTCATCAATTACTATCGCCAGTTCATTCCACACTTTTCAACATTGGTAGCTCCCTTGGTTGCCCTCACCAAGAAGGGAGCAAATCCCAAGTTGTGGTCGGAGGATGTCTCCAAGGCATTCCTTTCGATTAAGTCACACTTCGCTAGCGCTCCTATTCTACATCTCTCCGATGTAGATAAGCCATTTATAATGGAGGTGGATGCCTCATCCGTTGGTGCTGGAGCAGTCCTTTTCCAAAAGGATGATAAAGGTCGGAAGCATCCTTGCTTCTTCTTCTCCAAGACCTTCACACTAGCGGAGAGGAATTATTCCATCGGGACAGGGAGTCGCTAGCAATGAAGTTGGCTTTTTCCGAGTGGAGACACCTCTTGGAGGGAGCTCGCTTTCCCTTCCAAGTATTCACTGACCACAAAAACTTGGTGTACATACAGACGGCCCAGCGGCTGAATTCTCGCCAGGCCAGATGGTCCCTGTTCTTCTCCCGGTTCCATTTTACTCTCCATTTTCTCTCTGGGGAGAATAACATTCGTGCCGATGCTCTCTCCCGCTCTGTAGTGTCATCTGAGCAGGAGGATGAGGAGCCTCGGCTTATTGTCCCCTCTGAGAGCTTGAGAACTGTGGCTCCGGTTTTGCTAGAGTCCGTGCCCCCGGGCAAGACTTTCGTACCAGCGAATTTGCGACCGGAGGTTCTCTCTTGGGCTCACTCGTCCAGAGTGGGTGCACATTTTGGAACCAAGTGGACATCTGTTATGATCCTTAGTGGCTGAGGATCGCAAAACGGACTAGCTAAGTTAATGAACATAGACACGAGCTCTAGGGAGGTGGTAACTGGACTGACCGCAAACCTGATCCTAACCAAACACACGTGAACGTGCCTAAAATCCTGGACGTCTCGACACAGCCTGAGAAACTATCTACTCCTAGAGGGAAAGTAAGACCTCACTTGCCTCAGAGAAATCACCCCAAAGATATAGGAAGCCCCCAACAAATAATAACGGTGAGGTAAGGGGAAAATACAAACGTAGAAATGAAAACAGATTCAGCAAATGAGGCCCGCTAATACTAGATAGCAGAAGACAGATAGGGAACTGTGCAGTCAGTAAAAAACCCTATACAAAATATCCACGCTGAGAATACAAGAACCCCCACACGAACTAACGGTGTGAGGGGAGAAACTCAGCCCCCTAGAGCTACCAGCAAGCAAGGAAATCACATATTAGCAAGCTGGACAAGAAACAAAAATAAACCAAGAAACATATGAACACTGATGATCAAAAAATGAACAAAGAAAAACTTAGCTTCTCTTGAAGAGACTGATAACGAAGGAATGCAGGAGAGCTCCAAAATAGCACTGAAGACATTGACAGCAGGCAACCACTGAAAGTCCAGGTGAGCTAAATAGGAAACCAACTACCAGATAACGAGACAGCTGATCCCAGCCACAAACCTGCAGAAAAACACAAAGAGCCACCAGAGGGAGCCCAAAGACAGCACTCACACAGTACCATTTGTGACCACCAGAGGGAGCCCAAAAATAGAGTTCACAACAGACATCTGAGCTTTTGGCGAGGACGTACTGGTGGCCACGTATGGCCCGTGACATCGGGGACTATATTCGGGCGTGTGTCTCCTGCGCCCAGAATCGGTCTTCACGGCAACGGCCTGCTGGGTTACTTTACCCCATGCCGGTGGCAGACAGGCCCTGGGAGATGGTCGGGATGGATTTTGTGGTGGGTTTGCCCAAGTCTCGCGGCTGTACCATCATTTGGGTCATCACCGATCATTTCTCGAAAATGGTGCATTTGGTGCCGCTACCACGGTTACCTTCTGCACGGGCATTGGCGGCGTTGTTTACATGGAATGCCTGATAAAGTTGTCAGTGAACGGGGTCCCCAGTTTGCGTCTCGGTTTTGGAGAGAGCTCTGCCGTTTGCTCAGCATAGAGCTGAATCTCTCCTCTCCATATCATCCCGAGACGAATGGGTTGGTAGAGAGAACCAATCAGACTCTAGTGACATACTTACGACATTTTGTCTCTGCTAGGCAGGATGCCTGGGCATCTTTGCTACCTTGGGCGGAATTTGCCTTGAACAACGCCGTAGCCGATTCCACTGGTCAGACTCCTTTTCTCCTTAATTACAGCCAGCATCCGCGTGTCCCTGTGCCCATGCCCATGTCATCCACTGATTCTAGGGTGGCAGACTGGGCGGTGGAGGCACGTGACATCTGGGACCACACACAGGATGCCATTCGGGCCTCCAAGGAGAGAATTAGGGTCTCGGCTGATACACACCGGCTCCCCGCTCCGACCTTTACTCCTGGCGACTTAGTGTGGCTCTCCGCCCGTAACATCAGGCTGTGAGTTGAGTCCACTAAGTTTGCGCCTCGCTACATTGGCCCTTTCAAGGTTCTGGAACAGGTGAACCCTGTGGTCTACCGCTTGGCTATTCCTCCACGCCTTGGTATCACCGATACCTTTCACGTTTCCCTCTTAAGGCCCGTTCATTTGTCCCGGTTTTCTGAGTCATCTGCCGGGACATCGGGTTCATCCCTCGATGAGTTTGAGGTGAATGCTATCGTGGGGTGCAAGGTGGTACGTGGCAAGAAATTTTATCTGGTGGATTGGAAGGGTCACGGTCCAGAGGATAGAACCTGGGAGCCTGTGGAGCACATTCGGGCTCCGCTGCTCATTGCAGCCTTTGAGCGTAGCGAGGCTCAAGGAGGGGGGCCCTAGGAGGGGGGCCCATTCTCCATCGGCCGCAGTGGAGCCTGCTCAGCGGAGACGTCGGTCCCAGCGTCTCACTGAGTCTGATTCAGTGCAAAGGGTTTTTGCTGCCTCTCCAGGCTCTGCTATTGTACCCTGCACTGATCTACGGCGAACAGGCTTTTCTGGGACTAAGTCCTGCTTTGCACACACTGAGCATTCCCAGGGTAAGATCTCTCAGTGGAGATCAAGGGTCACATGTTCAGGTACTGCAGTCAATTCTATTGGTCTTTCTAGGAAGGTCCTTGTAGGTACGCAGGCTCTGTAGCAGTCTCTCATTGGTCCTTTTTTGGAAGGTCCTGTATGTGCTGCAGCTATTTAAGGCTCGCATGGCCGCACGGCCATGCGCTAGTATCTTCTAAAGTTACATGCTTTGCGCCACTGTGGTCATATGCGTGAATGTGTTCAGGGACCCGGCTGATATAAGCCCCCAGAATGCTGGCACCTCCGGCGAGGAGATTGTGTATGAGAGTATTCAGGGACCCGGCTGAAATAAGCCCCTAGAATGCTGGCACCTCCGGCGAGGAGATTGTGTATGAGAGTATTCAGGGACCCGGCTGAAATAAGCCCCTAGAATGCTGGCACCTCCGGCGAGGAGTGTTGTGTGCATGCATGACCACTGACTGCTCTCTTCTGGGTAGTTAGCCTGTGTCTCTGTGAGAGTTAACAGGGCACAGAGCTTTGCTTTCTCGGACGCTCTGTGAAGCTAACTGAGCTGGTTAATACCGCCATATTGTGCCACCATTCACTTAGCGGCAGGATATTTCCTGCACGGTGGATCCCGGGTTGCGAACGCACCAATCACATCAATAAATATATTCGGTGCCTTCCGCAAACCCTAACACCATACAGCATCATCAGTGAAAAAATAAAAAAGTTATAGTCCTCAGAATACAGCGATGCAAAAATAATTATTTTTTATATAAAATAGTTTTTATCGTATAAAAGCCCTAAAACATAAAAAAATTATATAAATGAGTTATCGCTGTAATCTTACTGACCCGAAAAATAAAACTGCTTTATCAATTTTACCAAACGTGTAACGGTATAAACGCCTCCCTCAAAAGAATTTCATGAATTGCTGTATTTTGGTCATTCTGCCACATAAAAATCGGAATAAAAAGCGATCAAAAAATGTCACGTGCCCAAAAATGAAACCAATAAAAACGTCAACTCGTTCTGCAAAAAACAAGACCTCACATAACTCTATGGACCAAAATATGGAAAAATTATAGCTCTCAAAATGTGGAGACGCAAAAACTATGTTTTGCAATAAAGTGTCTTTTAGTGTGTGACAGCTGCCTATCATAAAAATCCGCTTAAAAAACCCGCTATAAAAGTAAATCAACCCCCCCTTCATGACCCCTTAGTTAGAGAAAAATAATAAAATAAAAAAAATGTATTTATTTCAATTTTTCCATTAGGGTTAGGGTTAGGGCTAGGGTTAGGGTTAGGGCTAGGGTTAGGACTAGGGTTAGGGCTAGGGTTAGGGTTAGAGCTAGGATTAGGGCTATGGTTAGGGCTAGGATTAGGGCTAGGGTTAGGGTTAGGACTAGGGTTAGGGCTAGGGTTAGGGATGGGGCTAGGGTTAGGGCTACAGTTAGGGTTGGGGCTAAAGTTAGGGTTAGGGTTGGGGCTAAAGTTAGGGTTAGGGCTACAGTTAGTGTTGGGGCTAAAGTTAGGGTTAGGGTTGTGGCTAAAGTAAGGGTTAGGGTTGGGGCTAAAGTTAGGGTTGGTGCTAAAGTTAGGGTTGAGACTACATTTACGGTTGGGATTAGGGTTAGGGGTGTGTCAGGGTTAGGGGTGTGGTTAGGGTTATGGTTGGGATTAGGGTTAGGGGTGTGTTGGATTTAGGGGTGTGGCTAGGGTTGGGATTAGGGTTAGGGGTGTGTTTGGGTTAGGATTTCAGTTACAATTGGAGGTTTCCACTGTTTAGGCACATCAGGGCTCTCCAAACATGACACTGTGTCCGATCTCTATTCCAGCCAATTCTGTGTTGAAAAAGTAAAACAGTGCTCTTTCCCTTCCAAGCTCTCCGGTGAGCCTAAACAGGGGTTTACCCCAACATATGGGATATCAGCGTACTCAGGACAAATTGGACAACAACTTTTGGGGTCCAATTTCTCTTGTTACCCTTGGGAAAATAAAAATTTGAGGGGCTAAATAAACATTTTTGTGGGAAAAAATGATTTTTTATTTTCACGGCTCTGCGTTATAAACTGTAGTGAAACACTTGGGGGTTCAAAGTTCTCACAACACATCTAGATAAGTTCCTTGGGGGGTCTAGTTTCCAATATGGGGTCACTTATGGGGGGTTTCTACTGTTTAGGTACATCAGGGGCTCTGCAAATGCAACATGACGCCTGCAGACCAATCCTTTTAAGTCTGCATTCCAAATGGCGCTCTTTCCCTTCCGAGCTCTGCCAGGTGCCCAAACGGTGGTTCCTCCCCACAAATAGGGTATCAGCGTACTCTGGACAAATTGCACAACAACTTTTGGGGTCCAATTTCTCCTGTTACCCTTGAGAAATTACAAAACTGGGGGCTAAAAAATAATTTTTGTGGAAAAAAAAAGAATTTTTATTTTCATGGCTCTGTGTTATAAACTGTAGTGAAACACTTGGGGATTTAAAGCTCTCACAACACATCTAGATAAGTTCCTTAGGGGGTCTACTTTCCAAAATGGTGTCACTTGTGGGGGGTTTCAATGTTTAGGCACATGAGGGGCTCTCCATACGCAACATGGTGTCCCATCTCAATTCCAGTCAATTTTGCATTGAAATATCATACAGCGCTCCATCCCTGCCGAGCTCTGTCATGCGCCCAAACAGTGGTTTACCCCCACATATGGGGTATCAGCGTACTCAGGACAAATTGCACAACAACTTTTGGGGTACAATTTCTTCTGGTACCCTTGGAAAGATAAAAAATTGGGGGCGAAAAATTCATTTTTGTGAAAAAATATTATTTTTTATTTTTACGGCTCTGCATTATAAACTTCTGTGAAGCACTTGGTGGGTCAAAGTGCTAACCACACATCTAGATAAGTTCTTTAGGGGTCTAATTTCTAAAATGGTGTCACTTGTGGGGGGTTCAATGTTTATGCACATCAGTGGCTCTCCAAACACAACATGGCGTCCCATCTCAATTCCAGTCAATTTTGCATTGAAAAGTCAAAAGGCGCTCTTTCCCTTCTGAGCTCTGCCATGCGCCCAACAGTGGTTTACCCAAACATGTGGGGTATCAGCGTGCTCAGAACAAATTGCACAACAAGATTTGGGGTCCAATTTATTCTGTTAGCCTTGGGAAAATAAAAAAATGGGGGCAAAAAATCATTTTTGAGAAAAAATATGATTTTTTATTTTTACGGCTCTGCATTATATACTTCTGTGAAGCACTTGGTTGGTAAAAGTGCACACCACACATCTAAATAAATTCTTTATGGGGTCTACTTTCTAAAATGATGTCACTTGTGGGGGATTCAATGTTTAGGCACATCAGGGGCTCTCCAAATGCAACATGGCGTCCCATCTCAAATCCAGTCCATTTTGCATTGAAAAGGCAAATGGCGCTCCTTCCCTTCCGAGCTCTGCCATAGGCCCAAACAGTGGTTTACCCCCACATATGGGGTATTGGCATACTTAGGACAAATTGTACAAAAGCAACGTTTGGGGTCCATTTTCTCCTGTTACCCTTGGTAAAATAAAACAAATTGGAGCTGAAGTAAATTTTTTGTGAAAAAAAGTTAAATGTTCATTTTTTTTAAACATTCCAAAAATTCCTGTGAAACACCTGAAGGGTCAATAAACTTATGGAATGTGGTTTTGAGCACCTTGAGGGGTGCAGTTTTTAGAATGGTGTCACATTTGGTTATTTTCTATCATATAGACCCCTCAAAATGACTTCAAATGTGATGTGGTCCCTAAAAAAATAGTGTTTTAAAAATGAGAAATTGCTGGTCAACTTTTAACCCTTATAACTCCCTAACAAAAAAAATGTTGGTTCCAAAATTGTTCTGATGTAAAGTAGACATGTGGGAAATGTTACTTATTAAGTATTTTGTGTGACATATCTCTGTGATTTAAGGGTATAAAAATTCAAATTTGGAAAATTGCTAAATTTTCAAAATTCTTGCCAAATTTCTGTTTTTTTCACAAATGAATGCAGGTAATATCAAAGAAATTTTACCACTATCATGAAGCTCAATATGTCATGAGAAAATAGTGTCAGAATCACCAGGGTCCGTTGAAGCATTCCCGAGTTATAACCTCATAAAGGGACAGTGGTCAGAATTGTAAAAATTGGCCTGGTCATTAACGTGCAAACCACTCTTGGGGCTTAACAGATGTGACAGAAAATGCTCATAGTGACACAATCTTGATAAATATTTGTTTTTTATTTACTTTCCAAACAGTTCTAATTCTCTATATGTTTGCTGTTTGTCATTGTAAAACATGAAGGTTTACTGAATCTATGCCTGCGGTGGTTTGATCTAAATAAGTTTCAATGTTTAGTACTATTGGATTAATAATGGATAGGTGTCATAATTGACGCCTCTCCATTATTAACCTGGCTTAATGTCACCTTACAATAGCAAGGTGACATTAACCCTTTATTACCCCATATCCCACTGCTACACGGGAATGGGAAGAGAGTGGCCAAGTGCCAGAATAGGCGCATCTTCCAGATGTGCCTTTTCTGGGGTGGCTGGGGCAGATGTTTGTAGCCGGGGGGGGGGGGGGCAATAACCATGGACCCTCTCTAGGCTGTTAATATCTGCCCTCAGTCACTGGCTTTACCACTCTGGCGGAGAAAATTGCGCGGGAGCCCATGCCAATTTTTTCCGCGATTTAACCCTTAAATTTAATAGCTACAGCGCCGAAATTTTGCACATACACACTACTAACATTAGTAGTGTGGAATATGCAAAAAAAAGGGGGATATGACATGGTTTACTGTATGTAAACCATGTCTCATATCATGTCGGGTTTAGGCAGGAGAAATGAAAAGCCGGCAATTGAATTACCGGCTTTTCACATACAGTGGGGCAAAAAAGTATTTAGTCAGTCAGCAATAGTGCAAGTTCCACCACTTAAAAAGATGAGAGGCGTCTGTAATTTACATCATAGGTAGACCTCAACTATGGGAGACAAACTGAGAAAAAAAAATCCAGAAAATCACATTGTCTGTTTTTTTAACATTTAATTTGCATATTATGGTGGAAAATAAGTATTTGGTCAGAAACAAAATTTCATCTCAATACTTTGTAAAATATCCTTTGTTGGCAATGACAGAGGTCAAACGTTTTCTGTAAGTCTTCACAAGTTTGCCACACACTGTTGTTGGTATGTTGGCCCATTCCTCCATGCAGATCTCCTCTAGAGCAGTGATGTTTTTGGCTTTTCGCTTGGCAACACGGACTTTCAACTCCCTCCAAAGGTTTTCTATAGGGTTGAGATCTGGAGACTGGCTAGGCCACTCCAGGACCTTGAAATGCTTCTTACGAAGCCACTCCTTCGTTGCCCTGGCGGTGTGCTTTGGATCATTGTCATGTTGAAAGACCCAGCCACGTTTCATCTTCAATACCCTTGCTGATGGAAGGAGGTTTGCACTCAAAATCTCACGATACATGGCCCCATTCATTCTTTCATGTACCCGGATCAGTCGTCCTGGCCCCTTTGCAGAGAAACAGCCCCAAAGCATGATGTTTCCACCACCATGCTTTACAGTAGGTATGGTGTTTGATGGATGCAACTCAGTATTCTTTTTCCTCCAAACACGACAAGTTGTGTTTCTACCAAACAGTTCCAGTTTGGTTTCATCAGACCATAGGACATTCTCCCAAAACTCCTCTGGATCATCCAAATGCTCTCTAGCAAACTTCAGACAGGCCCGGACATGTACTGGCTTAAGCAGTGGGACACGTCTGGCACTGCAGGATCTGAGTCCATGGTGGCGTAGTGTGTTACTTATGGTAGGCCTTGTTACATTGGTCCCAGCTCTCTGCAGTTCATTCACTAGGTCCCCCGCGTGGTTCTGGGATTTTTGCTCACCGTTCTTGTGATCATTTTGACCCCACGGGGTGGGATTTTGCATGGAGCCCCAGATCGAGGGAGATTATCAGTGGTCTTGTATGTCTTCCATTTTCTAATTATTGCTCCCACTGTTGATTTCTTCACTCCAAGCTGGTTGGCTATTGCAGATTCAGTCTTCCCAGCCTGGTGCAGGGCTACAATTTTGTTTCTGGTGTCCTTTGACAGCTCTTTGGTCTTCACCATAGTGGAGTTTGGAGTCAGACTGTTTGAGGGTGTGCACAGGTGTCTTTTTATACTGATAACAAGTTTAAACAGGTGCCATTACTACAGGTAATGAGGGGAGGAAAGAGGAGACTCTTAAAGAAGAAGTTACAGGTCTGTGAGAGCCAGAAATCTTGATTGTTTGTTTCTGACCAAATACTTATTTTCCACCATAATATGCAAATTAAATGTTAAAAATACAGACAATGTGATTTTCTGGATTTTTTTTACTCAGTTTGTCTCCCATAGTTGAGGTCTACCTATGATGTAAATTACAGACGCCTCTCATCTTTTTAAGTGGTGGAACTTGCACTATTGCTGACTGATAGGGTTGAGCGACTTTCATTTTTTTAAGGTCGAGTCGGGTTTTGTGAAACCCGACTTTGTCCAGAGTCGAGTTGAGTGCAGTCGGCCGATTATCGCTAAAAGTCGGGGATCGACCGAAACACGAAACCCAATGCAAGTCAATGGGGAAGCATAGTCGGCAGTGAGTGGAGGCCAGGAAAACCCCTACAGTGCCCATTTTAATGCCAAAAACATCCATTCTTGTTTCTGAAGCTTGTCAATCTTAATTAACTTTATAATAATAGTTGGGCATTGGAACTTGGGGGTCATTTGGCAAAAGTTGTGGGGGGTAGGGCTGGTTCAAGGTTTTAGTGGGCCCAGGAAACATGGACTACGTCACGCGGTGGAGCAGGGAGAGGTAAGTATTTCAACGTTGCAAGTGCTGTGATCCTGAGCAAGCAGGGGGGGGCCACTCGTTCGCATTGGCACTGGCATAGGGCCCCTCAAAGTAAAGCGGTGTGTGTTGCATGGCGGGGGCGCCTCCCACCAGCAGCGACACTTTTGCGTACTCTGAGGGGCCCTGTGCCAGTGACGTCGCCAACGAGTATGCCCCCCCCACCTGATGAAGGAACCTGCACTTTCATCTGCACCTTCCTCTTTGTCCCTGTGTAAGGTGGTATAACATGCGGGAAGGGGAACCTTACTTTCAGCAGGGTCAGATTCTGGCTGTGTAGAGTGCAAGGGGAATGTAGTGGTCTAGGTCAATGTACCAGCAGACTCATCTAGCAGTGGCTGGGCAATGGGCAGGATGAGGAGGAAACAGATATAGGGCCAAAGAATATAGTAGGCTAAATGCAGTTCAAAATTGGTAACAGGACTAAACAGGCGGCATTGCTTTGTTCAGTGGAGTAGCAAACCCAAGAGCAGCAGACACTGTTTTAAGGTCCCAACCACACTAGTAGGCCAAATGCAGTTTAATATCTGCTACTGTAGGCCAAAAGCCAGAAGGTTGAAGCTCAGCTTTATTCAGTTGAGGACAAACAACATGGAGGGGCAGACACCGTTAGTAGGCCCTAACCACCAATTTTTAAAAACACAGCACTTAATGAGAGCCAGAAGGTTTAAGCTCAGCTGTATTCAGTTGAGGTCAGACTCAACACCAGGGAGGGGCAGACACCGTTAGTAGGCCGTAACCAAAGTTGAAGGTCAAATGCAGTTTAATATCTGATACTATAGGCCGAAAGCCAGAAGGTTGAAGCTCAGCTGTATTCAGTTGAGGGCAAACACCAGGGAGGTGCATACATTGTTATGTTTTTGGTGCACTGTACATTTGTCCAGGGTGCGCCTGGGCCCTAGATGGCTCTGTACACTGTGGCCTCTGTTCACACAGGATGCATCATGGTTAGCCCGCTATATATATGGCGTCATTAATAGGCTTTTCACCATATACTTTGCAGTCCTGTGTGAACATGCCACATACAGACTATTTTTTTGCACGGGTGCTCCAAGCAGCCAATTCCTGATTGTAGGTTAGCTGCATCGGTATTATTTGCACCTGTGTTGTTTGCTATCTTTACTTGGGCCTGGTGCACCCTGGGTAGTGCAATTGTTGGAGGCCTTGAACAGGTAAGCATCCCTGCCTGTGTTCTGGTGTTTTTTTGTTTAGTTTAGTGGAGGTTTTCCTCCAATGGTGTTTTTTTAGATTAGGACTGCCAAGATACAAGGACCCTTGACGTGGGTTGGCAGCTTCAATATTGTGGCCATAATATCAACCAATACCTTGCATACATTGTTATGTTTTTGGTGCACTGTACATTTGTCCAGGGTGCGCCTGGGCCCTAGATGGCTCTGTACACTGTGGCCTCTGTTCACACAGGATGCATCATGGTTAGCCCGCTATATATATGGCGTCATTAATAGGCTTTTCACCATATACTTTGCAGTCCTGTGTGAACATGCCACATACAGACTATTTTTTTGCACGGGTGCTCCAAGCAGCCAATTCCTGATTGTAGGTTGGCTGCATCGGTATTATTTGCACCTGTGTTGTTTGCTATCTTTACTTGGGCCTGGTGCACCCTGGGTAGTGCAATTGTTGGAGGCCTTGAACAGGTAAGCATCCCTGCCTGTGTTCTGGTGTTTTTTTGTTTAGTTTAGTGGAGGTTTTCCTCCAATGGTGTTTTTTTAAAATAGGACTGCCAAGATACAAGGACCCTTGACGTGGGTTGGCAGCTTCAATATTGTGGCCATAATATCAACCAATACCTTGCATACATTGTTATGTTTTTGGTGCACTGTACATTTGTCCAGGGTGCGCCTGGGCCCTAGATGGCTCTGTACACTGTGGCCTCTGTTCACACAGGATGCATCATGGTTAGCCCGCTATATATATGGCGTCATTAATAGGCTTTTCACCATATACTTTGCAGTCCTGTGTGAACATGCCACATACAGACTATTTTTTTGCACGGGTGCTCCAAGCAGCCAATTCCTGATTGTAGGTTGGCTGCATCGGTATTATTTGCACCTGTGTTGTTTGCTATCTTTACTTGGGCCTGGTGCACCCTGGGTAGTGCAATTGTTGGAGGCCTTGAACAGGTAAGCATCCCTGCCTGTGTTCTGGTGTTTTTTTGTTTAGTTTAGTGGAGGTTTTCCTCCAATGGTGTTTTTTTAGATTAGGACTGCCAAGATACAAGGACCCTTGACGTGGGTTGGCAGCTTCAATATTGTGGCCATAATATCAACCAATACCTTGCATACATTGTTATGTTTTTGGTGCACTGTACATTTGTCCAGGGTGCGCCTGGGCCCTAGATGGCTCTGTACACTGTGGCCTCTGTTCACACAGGATGCATCATGGTTAGCCCGCTATATATATGGCGTCATTAATAGGCTTTTCACCATATACTTTGCAGTCCTGTGTGAACATGCCACATACAGACTATTTTTTTGCACGGGTGCTCCAAGCAGCCAATTCCTGATTGTAGGTTGGCTGCATCGGTATTATTTGCACCTGTGTTGTTTGCTATCTTTACTTGGGCCTGGTGCACCCTGGGTAGTGCAATTGTTGGAGGCCTTGAACAGGTAAGCATCCCTGCCTGTGTTCTGGTGTTTTTTTGTTTAGTTTAGTGGAGGTTTTCCTCCAATGGTGTTTTTTTAAACACCAGGGAGGAGCAGACACCGTTAGTAGGCCCTAAACACCAAGTTTTTAAAAAACAGCACTTAATAAGAGCCAGAAGGTTGAAGCTCAGCTGTATTCAGTTGAGGGCAAACACCAGGGAGGGGCAGACACACCGTTAGTAGGCCGTAACCAAAGTTGAAGGTCAAATGCAGTTTAATATCTGATACTATAGGCCGAAAGCCAGAAGGTTGAAGCTCAGCTGTATTCAGTTGAGGGCAAACACCAGGCAGGGGCAGACACCGTTAGTAGGCCCTAAACACCAAGTTTTTAAAAAACAGCACTTAATGAGAGCCAGAAGGTAGAAGCTCAGCTTTATTCAGTTGAGGACAAACACCAGGGAGCAGCAAACAGAGGTATTAGGCCCCATCCAGCAATTAAAAAAAAAAAAAAAAAAATTAGAGCCAGAAGGTGGAAGCTCAGTTTTATTCAGTTGAGGACAAAAACCAGGCAGGGGCAGACACCGTTAGTAGGCCCTAAACACCAAGTTTTTTTAAAAAAACAGCACTTAATGAGAGCCAGAAGGTTGAAGCTCAGATTTATTCATTTGAGAACAACTTGAATTAGGGACTGCAGACAGACTTACCAGGCTGTCCCCTGTGTGGACCATGCATCCAATACATTAACCCATTGCGCCACAAAGGACACGTAACCTTCCGTGGCCATGCCTACAGGTCCATGTGTCTGTTGTCAGGTGTACCTTTGGACTCACAGATTGACAGAGTGCATGGACAATGCGGTCTTTTACATGCTGGTGGAGGGGTGGGATGGCTTTTCTCGCAAAAGAATTGTCAACTGGGTAGCTCATAGCGTGGTACAGTGTAGTCCATCATGGCTTTCTTAATATTAAATAAAATAAAAAAATAGGCTCTATGTACTGTAAAATAGGTTCCAGGGGTAAACGGGCAGCATTGGTGTGGTCAGTGGAGGAGTAATGCAAGTAGGGACCGCAGACAGGCTAACAAAGGCCTAGAATAACAAACAATAGGCTCATGGCAGTTTTAAATCGGTTACATGGATGCACAGGCAGCATTGTGGTCAGTGGAGGAGGAGTAATGGAAGTAGGGACCGCAGACAGGCTATCAAAGGCCTAAAATAACAAACAATAGGCTCATGGCAGTTTTACATCGGTTACATGGATACACAGGCAGGCAGCATTGTGGTCAGTGGAGGAGTAATGGAAGTAGGGACCACAGACAGGCTAACAAAGGCCTAAAATAACAAACAATAGGCTCATGGCAGTTTTACATCGGTTACATGGATACACAGGCAGGCAGCATTGTGGTCAGTGGAGGAGGAGTAATGCAAGTAGGGACCGCAGACAGGCTAACAAAGGCCTAAAATAACAAACAATAGGCTCATGGCAGTTTTACATCGGTTACATGGATACACAGGCAGGCAGCATTGTGGTCAGTGGAGGAGGAGTAATGCAAGTAGGGACCGCAGACAGGCTAACAAAGGCCTAAAATAACAAACAATAGGCTCATGGCAGTTTTAAATCGTTACATGGATGCACAGGCAGCATTGTGGTCAGTGGAGGAGTAATGCAAGTAGGGACCGCAGACAGGCTATCAAAGGCCTAAAATAACAAACAATAGGCTCATGGCAGTTTTACATCAGTTACATGGATACACAGGCAGGCAGCATTGTGGTCAGTGGAGGAGGAGTAATGCAAGTAGGGACTGCAGACAGGCTAACAAAGGCCTAAAATAACAAACAATAGGCTCATGGCAGTTTTAAATCGGTTACATGGATACACAGGCAGGCAGCATTGTGGTCAGTGGAGGAGGATTGCAAGGAGTGTCTGACACAGTTAGTACTCCAAAAAAAATACATGTTAATGTCTTGCAAAACAACTATAAGTAAAAAAAGGGTGGCATGCTTAGGTACAGGGGTGGGCTCATCTGCAGAGTTTATGACAAAGTAATTTGGCAGTAAATTAGTATTTACTGGTGTCAATATAGGACACTGCCCCAGACTACTTTAACTAGCATCATAGATGCAAACAAATTGGTATTGTTTGTCAGTGCCAGGCATTGAATGATGTCAGTGCATAGACTAAACATTGGTGGAGCTGTGCGAGATAATTTTGCACGTGGTAGAGCACAGTTTGAGCTGGGGGGGGGGAAACTCTCTTGTGGCCGGCGGTACCGCCCCAGGGCCCCTCATGTTACAACAGTGTGTCTGACGTTGGGTGCGCACCACCACCGCCAGAGACACTACATTGTACTATGAGGGACCCAGTGGCAGTGCCATCGACCAAAAGCGGGCACACCCACCTCTTCAGACAAACAGCACTGTAACGGGTGCTTGCGCCAAGTGGCGAGACAACGGCCCCGTGGGGGGATTTTTCCCATTGGGGGAGGTGTAAACATGTCGTATGCTGGACAAACAGCTGCTGCAAATTAAGAGATTGGAACACTCAGTAAGACCAGTCCACAAGCAAGACCTTTTTATAGGAAAGCTAGGTGTCAGCCGGGAAAGGTGGGGCAAAATAATTTGAAATCCAGGAGTGGTTCATTTTAATGAAGGTGAGATCATCCACATTTTGGGTAGCCAGACGAGTCCTTTTTTCGGTTAATATTGAACCAGCAGCACTGAATACTCTTTCTGATAGCACACTAGCTGCTGGGCAAGCAAGCTCCTGCAACGCATATTCTGCCAATTCAGGCCAGGTGTCTAATTTTGATGCCCAGTAATCAAATGGGAATGACGGTTGAGGGAGAACATCGATAAGGGATGAAAAATAGTTAGTAACCATACTGGACAAATGTTGTCTCCTGCCACTTTGAATAGATGCTGCAGTACCTGTCCTGTCTGCGGTCATAGCAAAATCACTCCACAACCTGGTCAGAAAACCCCTCTGTCCAACGCCACTTCTGATCTGTGCACCTCTAACACCTCTGCCATGTAGCCCCCTGCAGCTTGTGTGAGACTGAGAACCATCACCGGCACTGTGTGCTGGGAATGCCTGAATCAAATGGTCTACAAGAGTAGCTTGTTTGGTTGCTAATATTTGTTCGAGGTTCTCATGTGGCATAATATTTTGCAATTTGCCTTTATAGCGAGGGTCAAGGATGCAGGCCAACCAGTAATCGTCATCGCTCATCATTTTAATAATGCGTGTGTCCCTTTTGAGGATACGTAAGGCATAATCCGCCATGTGGGCCAAAGTTCCAGTTGTCAAATCTGCGGTTGTGCTGGTTGGAGGGGCTGTTACAGGCAAATCTACGTCACTTGTCTCTCTTAAAAAAAACAGAACCCGGCCTTGCAACGCCACTAATTTCTGTTGGCCCAGGAGAAGCTTCCTCATTCAAAAAGTACTCATCCCCTTCATCCTCCTCGTCTTCCTCCTCTTCTTTGCCTGCTACCGCGTCCTCTACACGGCCCTGACCAGACAATGGCTGACTGTCATCAAGGCTTTCCTCTTCCTCGGCTGCAGATGCCTGCTCCTTTATGTGCGTCAAACTTTGCATCAGCAGACGCATTAGGGGGATGCTCATGCTTATTATGGCGTTGTCTGCACTAACCAGCCGTGTGCATTCCTCAAAACACTGAAGGACTTGATACAGGTCTTGTAGCTTCGACCACTGCACACCTGACAACTCCATGTCTGCCATTCAACTGCCTGCCCGTGTATGTGTATCCTCCCACAAAAACATAACAGCACGCCTCTGTTCGCACAGTCTCTGAAGCATGTGCAGTGTGGAGTTCCACCTTGTTGAAATGTCGATGATTAGGCGATGCTGGGGAAGGTTCAAAGACCGCTGATAGTTCTGCATACGGCTGGAGTGTACGGGTGAACGGCGGATATGCGAGCAAAGTCTGCGCACTTTGAGGAGCAGGTCGGGTAACCCCGGGTAACTTTTCAGGAAGCACTGCACCACCAGGTTTAAGGTGTGAGCCAGGCAAGGAATGTGTTTCAGTTGGGAAAGGGCTATGGCAGCCATGAAATTCCTTCCGTTATCACTCACAACCTTGCCTGCCTCAAGATGTACAGTGCCCAGCCATGACTGAGTTTCATTCTGCAAGAACTCGGACAGAACTTCCGCGGTGTGTCTGTTGTCGCCCAAACACTTCATTGCCAATACAGCCTGCTGACGCTTGCCACTAGCTGTCCCATAATGGCACACCTGGTGTGCAACAGTGGCAGCTGCGGATGGAGTGGATGTGCGACTGCGGTGTGTGGACGAGCTCTCGCTTCTGCATGAGGAGGAGGAAGAGGAGGAGGGGGGGCGAATGCCTACAGCCAACTCTTTCCTTGACCGTGGACTAGGCAAAACTGTCCCAATATTGCTGTCCCCTGTGGACCCTGCATCCACCACATTCACCCAGTGTGCCGTGATGGACACATAACATCCCTGGCCATGCCTACTGGTCCATGCATCTGTTGTCACGTGCACCTTTGTAGTCACAGACTGCCTGAGTGCATGGACGATGCGGTCTTTAACATGCGGTTGGAGGGCTGGGATGGCTTTTCTAGAAAAGAAGTGCCGACTGGGTAGCTCGTAGCGTGGTACAGCGTAGTCCATCAGCGCTTTGAAAGCTTCGCTTTCAACTAACCGGTAGGGCATCATCTCTAATGAGATTAGTCTAGCAATGTGGGCGTTCAAACCCTGTGTACGCGGATGCGAGGATGAGTACTTCCTTTTCCTAACAAGAGTCTCATGTAGGGTGAGCTGGACTGGAGAGCTGGAGATCGTGGAACTAGCGGTGGTGCCGGTGGACATGGGTGAGTGAGAGAGGGTTGGAGATGGTATTCTTGCCGGTGCCCTACATGCAGTGTTTCCTACTGCAAACCTGGTGATTCCCTGACTGCTTTGGCCTGCCGACGAAAGCTGCACAGATACTGCCGGTGGTGCGGGAAATGGTGGGTTTACAGTGAGGGAAGGGATGTAGCATTGCTGACTAGCTTCATTGGCCGAGGGTGCTGCAACCTTTAGGGATATTTGGTAGTTATTCCAGGCTTGCAAATGCATGGTGGATAAATGTCTATGCATGCAACTTGTATTTAGACTTTTAAGATTCTGACCTCTGCTTAAGGTAGTTGAACATTTTTGACAGATGACTTTGCGCTGATCATTTGGATGTTGTTTAAAAAAATGCCAGACTGCACTCTTTCTATTATCGGATAACTTTTCAGGCATTGCAGACTGAGCTTCTTTAACCGGATGGCCACGCTGTCCTCCAACAGGTTTTGGTTTTGCCACGCGTTTTTGGCCAGATACGGGCCCGGTAGATGGAACCTGTTGTGATGTTGATGCCTGCTGCGGCTCCTCCTCCTCCGCTTCAGAACTACTGCCGCCTGCACCCTGTTCCCCCAATGGCTGCCAATCGGGGTCAACAACTGGGTCATCTATGACCTCCTCTTCTATGTCGTGTGCAACTTCGTCTGTGTCACCGTGTAAGCCGGTGGTATAGCATTCGTGACGGGGCACCATAGTCTCCGCTGGGTTTGATTCTGCCTCAGTACACTGCGAGGGCAATGTTCTGGTCTGAGTCAAAGAAACAGCATAGTAATCTGGCTGTGGCTGTGCATCTGTGCACTCCATGTCCGATTCAACTTCTAATGGGCATGGCCTGTTAACTGTTTCACTGTCTAACCCAGGAACGGTATGTGTAAAGAGCTCCATGGAGTAACCTGTTGTGTCGACTGACGCATCCTTCACTGTTGTTCTGGGTGAAGGACACAAGGAAGCGACTTGTCCCTGACCGGGAGCATCCACTGATGATGCACTGCTCTGACATTTGGCACTTTCCGAGGAGGAGGCGAAAGAGCTAGAGGCAGAGTGAGCAATGAAAGCCAATACTTGTTCCTCCTGCTCCGGCTTCAAAAGTGGTTTTCCTACTCCCAGAAAAGAGAGCGTTCGAGGCCTTGTGTAGGCAGACGACGTTTTTGGCTCAACAACTCGAGACTTAGGTGCTGTACTGCTTTAACCACGACCACCTGACGCTCCACCACCACTACCATCATTACCAGCTGACAATGACCGCCCACGGCCATGACCTCTTCCACTAGACTTCCTCATTGTTTGCAAAACGTAACCAAAGTAACGCTATTTGTTACTGTAAAACAACTTATAAGGTGAACTCAAACTTCTGTAGGATTTATATATACCTGTTGTGATTTTGCTTTTTGCTCCCTCTAGTGGTCATTAGTGATTTGACTCTGGAGCTTCTGTCTTTTCCTATATCCTCACCTGGGCCGTTAGTTCAGGGGCGTTGCTATATAAGCTCCCTGGACCTTCAGTTCTATGCCTGGCATCGTTGAAATCAGAGCTAATCTGTTGTGCTCTTGTCCTATGATCCTGGTTCCTGTATTTCAAGCTAAGTCTGCTTCCTTGCTTTTTGCTTTTGTTTTGTTTGGTATTTTTGTCCAGCTTGTTCCAATCTGTATCCTGACCTTTGCTGGAAGCTCTAGGGGGCTGGTGTTCTCCCCCCGGACCGTTAGACGGTTCAGGGGTTCTTGAATCTCCAGCGTGGATTTTTATAGGGTTTTTGTTGACCAGATAAGTTATCTTGCTATATTCTGCTATTAGTAAGCTGGCCTCTCTTTGCTGAACCTGGTTCATTTCTGTGTTTGTCATTTCCTCTTACCTCACCGTTATTATTTGTGGGGGGCTTGTATCTTGCTTTGGGGTCCCTTTCTCTGGAGGCAAGAGAGGTCTTTGTTTTCTTCTCCTAGGGGTAGTTAGATTCTCCGGCTGGCGCGAGTCATCTAGCGATCACTGTAGGCATAATCCCCGGCTACTTCTAGTGTTGGCGTTAGGAGTAGCTATTTGGTCAACCCAGTTACCACAGCCCTATGAGCTGGATTTTTGAATCTCGCAGACTTACACGTTCCTCTGAGACCCTGTCCACTGGGGTCATAACAGTATGCCAGGCCAGTATTAAATGTTTAATGCATTGCAGAAGTGGGATTATAAGAAAGAAAATTTTGAGTTTTTTTTTTCCCTCTCTCATTTTTTTTTTTTTTCTTTTCCCCTTTACCTCAGAGTGGCTTAAGCTTGCTGCAGACATGAATGTCCAGACCTTGATTACAAGTGTGGACCAGCTTGCCGCTCGTGTGCAGGGTATACAAGATTATGTTACCAGAAATCCTAGGTCTGAACCCAAGATTCCGATTCCTGAACTGTTTTCAGGAGACCGATTTAAGTTTAGGAATTTCAGGAATAATTGTAAATTGTTTTTGTCCCTGAAACCTTGTTCGTCTGGAGACTCTGCTCAACAAGTAAAAATTGTTATTTCATTCTTACGGGGTGACCCTCAAGATTGGGCTTTTTCGTTGGCGCCAGGAGATCCGGCATTGGCTGATATTGATGCGTTTTTTCTGGCGCTCGGTTTACTTTATGAGGAACCCAATCTTGAGATTCAGGCAGAGAAAGCCTTGCTGGCTATGTCTCAGGGCCAGGACGAGGCTGAGGTGTATTGCCAAAAATTTCGGAAATGGTCCGTGCTGACACATTGGAACGAGTGTGCACTGGCCGCTAATTTTAGAAATGGCCTTTCTGAGGCCATTAAGAATGTTATGGTGGGTTTTCCCATTCCCACAGGTCTGAATGATACCATGTCCCTGGCTATTCAAATTGACCGGCGGTTGCGGGAGCGCAAAACCGCAAATTCCCTCATGTTGTTGTCTGAAGAGACACCTGATGTGATGCAATGTGATAGAAAAACCGCAAATTCCCTCATGGTGTTGTCTGAACGGACACCTGATTTGATGCAATGTGATAGAATCCTGACTAGAAATGAGAGGAAAATTCATAGACGCCGGAATGGCTTGTGCTACTACTGTGGTGATTCTACACATGTTATCTCAGCATGCTCTAAACGTATATCTAAGGTTGTTAGTCCTGTCACCGTTGATAATTTGCATCCTAAGTTTATTCTGTCTGTAACTTTGATTTGCTCACTGTCATCTTATCCTGTCATGGCGTTTGTAGATTCAGGTGCTGCCCTGAGTCTTATGGATCTCTCATTTGCTAAGCGCTGTGGTTTTATTCTTGAACCATTAGAAAATCCTATCCCTCTTAGGGGTATTGATGCTACGCCATTAGCAGAAAATAAACCGCAGTATTGGACACAGGTTACCATGTGCATGACTCCTGAACACCGCGAGGTGATACGTTTTCTCGTTCTACATAAAATGCATGATTTGGTTGTTTTGGGGCTGCCATGGTTACAGACCCATAATCCAGTCCTTGACTGGAAGGCTATGTCAGTGTCTAGTTGGGGCTGTCGTGGTATTCATGAGGATTCCCTGCCTGTGTCTATTGCTTCTTCTACGCCTTCGGAAGTTCCGGAGTATTTGTCTGACTATCAGGATGTCTTTAGCGAGTCCAGGTCCAGTGCATTGCCTCCTCATAGGGAATGTGACTGTGCAATAGATTTGATTCCAGGCAGTAAATTTCCTAAGGGAAGACTGTTTAATCTGTCGATACCTGAACATACCGCTATGCGTTCATATATCAAGGGGTCTCTGGAGAAAGGACACATCCGTCCGTCTTCTTCCCCTCTTGGTGCGGGATTCTTTTTTGTGGCTAAAAAGGACGGATCTTTGAGGCCTTGTATTGACTATCGGCTTTTAAATAAGATCACTGTCAAATTTCAGTATCCTTTGCCGCTGTTGACTGACTTGTTTGCCCGGATTAAAGGTGCCAAGTGGTTTACCAAGATAGACCTTCGTGGTGCGTACAACCTTGTGCGCATTAAGCAAGGGGATGAATGGAAAACCGCATTCAATACGCCCGAAGGTCATTTTGAGTACTTGATGATGCCTTTTGGGCTCTCTAATGCCCCTTCAGTTTTTCAGTCCTTTATGCATGACATTTTCCGGAACTATCTGGATAAATTTTTGATCGTTTATCTGGATGATATTCTGTTTTTTTCTGATAATTGGGACTCGCATGTGGAGCAGGTCAGGATGGTCTTTAAAATTTTGCGTGAAAATTCTTTGTTTGTCAAGGGCTCAAAGTGTCTTTTTGGTGTACAGAAGGTTCCCTTTTTGGGGTTCATTTTTTCCCCTTCTGCTGTGGAGATGGACCCAGTCAAGGTCCGAGCTATTCTTGATTGGACTCAGCCCTCGTCAGTTAAGAGTCTTCAGAAGTTCTTGGGTTTCGCTAACTTCTATCGTCGTTTTATCGCTAACTTTTCTAGCATTGTGAAACCTTTGACGGATATGACCAAGAAGGGCTCCGATGTGGTTAATTGGGCTCCTGCTGCCGTGGAGGCTTTCCAGGAGTTGAAACGTCGGTTTACTTCGGCGCCTGTTTTGTGCCAGCCTGATGTCTCGCTTCCCTTTCAGGTTGAGGTGGATGCTTCAGAGATTGGAGCAGGGGCCGTTTTGTCGCAGAGAGGCCCTGGTTGCTCTGTTATGAGACCTTGCGCCTTTTTCTCTAGGAAGTTTTCGCCTGCGGAGCGAAATTATGATGTGGGCAATCGGGAGTTGTTGGCCATGAAATGGGCATTTGAGGAGTGGCGTCATTGGCTCGAGGGTGCTAAGCATCGTGTGGTGGTCTTGACTGATCACAAAAATCTGATGTATCTCGAGTCTGCTAAACGCCTGAATCCTAGACAGGCCCGCTGGTCATTGTTTTTCTCCCGTTTTGACTTTGTTGTCTCGTATTTACCAGGTTCAAAAAATGTGAAGGCCGATGCTCTTTCCAGGAGCTTTGTGCCTGATGCTCCTGGAGTCGCTGAACCTGTTGGTATTCTTAAGGATGGTATTATCTTGTCAGCTATTTCTCCAGATCTGCGACGTGTGTTGCAGAGATTTCAGGCTGATAGGCCTGATTCTTGTCCACCTGACAGACTGTTTGTGCCTGATAAGTGGACCAGCAGAGTCATTTCCGAGGTTCATTCCTCGGTGTTGGCAGGTCACCCAGGAATTTTTGGCACCAGAGATCTGGTGGCCAGATCCTTTTGGTGGCCTTCCTTGTCTAGGGATGTGCGGTCATTTGTACAGTCCTGTGGGACTTGTGCTCGAGCTAAGCCTTGCTGTTCTCGTGCCAGCGGGTTGCTCTTGCCCTTGCCTGTCCCTAAGAGACCTTGGACACATATCTCCATGGATTTCATTTCTGATCTTCCGGTGTCTCAAGGCATGTCTGTTATCTGGGTGATATGTGATCGCTTCTCCAAGATGGTCCATTTGGTTCCTTTGCCTAAGCTGCCTTCCTCTTCCGATCTGGTTCCTGTGTTTTTCCAGAACGTGGTTCGTTTGCACGGCATCCCTGAGAATATTGTGTCAGACAGAGGATCCCAGTTCGTTTCCAGATTCTGGCGATCCTTTTGTAGTAGGATGGGCATTGACTTGTCGTTTTCGTCTGCTTTCCATCCTCAGACTAATGGACAGACGGAGCGAACTAATCAGACTTTGGAGGCTTATTTGAGGTGTTTTGTCTCTGCTGATCAGGACGATTGGGTGACCTTCTTGCCGTTGGCTGAGTTTGCCCTTAATAATCGGGCTAGTTCCACCACCTTGGTTTCGCCGTTTTTCTGCAACTCTGGTTTCCACCCTCGTTTTTCTTCGGGTCATGTGGAACCTTCTGACTGCCCTGGGGTGGATTCTGTGGTGGATAGGTTGCAGCGGATCTGGAATCTTGTGGTGGACAACTTGAAGTTGTCACAGGAGAGGGCTCAGCGCTTTGCCAACCGCCGCCGCGGTGTGGGTCCCCGACTACGTGTTGGGGATTTGGTGTGGCTTTCTTCCCGCTTTGTTCCTATGAAGGTTTCCTCTCTCAAATTTAAACCTCGTTTTATTGGTCCTTACAAGATATTGGAAATCCTTAATCCTGTATCCTTTCGCCTGGATCTTCCTGTGTCGTTTGCTATCCACAACGTGTTTCATAGGTCCTTGTTGCGGCGGTACGTTGTGCCTGTGGTTCCTTCTGCTGAGCCTCCTGCTCCGGTGTTGGTTGAGGGCGAGTTGGAGTACGTGGTGGAGAAGATCTTGGATTCTCGTCTCTCCAGGCGGAGGCTTCAGTACCTGGTCAAGTGGAAGGGCTATGGTCAGGAAGATAATTCCTGGGTGGTCGCCTCTGATGTTCATGCGGCCGATTTAGTTCGTGCCTTTCACGCCGCTCGTCCTGATCGCCCTGGTGGTCGTGGTGAGGGTTCGGTGACCCCTCACTAAGGGGGGGGGGTACTGTTGTGATTTTGCTTTTTGCTCCCTCTAGTGGTCATTAGTGATTTGACTCTGGAGCTTCTGTCTTTTCCTATATCCTCACCTGGGCCGTTAGTTCAGGGGCGTTGCTATATAAGCTCCCTGGACCTTCAGTTCTATGCCTGGCATCGTTGAAATCAGAGCTAATCTGTTGTGCTCTTGTCCTATGATCCTGGTTCCTGTATTTCAAGCTAAGTCTGCTTCCTTGCTTTTTGCTTTTGTTTTGTTTGGTATTTTTGTCCAGCTTGTTCCAATCTGTATCCTGACCTTTGCTGGAAGCTCTAGGGGGCTGGTGTTCTCCCCCCGGACCGTTAGACGGTTCGGGGGTTCTTGAATCTCCAGCGTGGATTTTTATAGGGTTTTTGTTGACCAGATAAGTTATCTTGCTATATTCTGCTATTAGTAAGCTGGCCTCTCTTTGCTGAACCTGGTTCATTTATGTGTTTGTCATTTCCTCTTACCTCACCGTTATTATTTGTGGGGGGCTTGTATCTTGCTTTGGGGTCCCTTTCTCTGGAGGCAAGAGAGGTCTTTGTTTTCTTCTCCTAGGGGTAGTTAGATTCTCCGGCTGGCGCGAGTCATCTAGCGATCACCGTAGGCATAATCCCCGGCTACTTCTAGTGTTGGCGTTAGGAGTAGCTATTTGGTCAACCCAGTTACCACAGCCCTATGAGCTGGATTTTTGAATCTCGCAGACTTACACGTTCCTCTGAGACCCTGTCCACTGGGGTCATAACATATACCTTTATAGGTGCCTGACACTGAAAGGAAATTCAGGCCCAATGTTACACACTAGGTTTTCTGTGCCCCAATAATTTGAGACAGATGGCACACACAGGAGCAGCACTCAAGCAGACTTGCCAATATTTATCTCCCACTAATTATTTTTTTTTGAAAAGGGAGAATGTACCCAAAAACAAAAAAAATGGCCAAGTGTCACACACTGGTTTTCGGTGGCACACAATGAGAGACAGATGCCACACACAGGACTGGCACAGAGGAAGAGTTGCCAATATTTATCTCCCACTTATTATTTTTTTTTTAAAAGGGAGAATTTACCCAAAAAAAACAAAAAGGCCCAGTATTACACAGTGCTTTTCGGTGGCACACAATGAGAGACAGATGCCACACACAGGACTGGCACAGAGGCAGAGTTGCCAATATTTATCTCCCACTAATTATTTTTTTTTTTTAAAAGGGAGAATGTACCCCCCCCAAAAAAAAGGCCAAGTGTCACACAGTGTTTTTCGGTGGCACACAATGAGAGACAGATGCCACACACAGGACTGGCACGGAGGCAGACTTGCCAATATTTATCTCCCACTAATTATTTTTTTTTGAAAAGGGAGAATGTACCCAAAAACAAAAAAAATGGCCAAGTGTCACACACTGGTTTTCGGTGGCACACAATGAGAGACAGATGCCACACACAGGACTGGCACAGAGGAAGAGTTGCCAATATTTATCTCCCACTTATTATTTTTTTTTTAAAAGGGAGAATTTACCCAAAAAAAACAAAAAGGCCCAGTATTACACAGTGCTTTTCGGTGGCACACAATGAGAGACAGATGCCACACACAGGACTGGCACAGAGGCAGAGTTGCCAATATTTATCTCCCACTAATTATTTTTTTTTTTAAAAGGGAGAATGTACCCCCCCCAAAAAAAAGGCCAAGTGTCACACAGTGTTTTTCGGTGGCACACAATGAGAGACAGATGCCACACACAGGACTGGCACGGAGGCAGACTTGCCAATATTTATCTCCCACTAATTATTTTTTTTTGAAAAGGGAGAATGTACCCAAAAACAAAAAAAATGGCCAAGTATCACACACTGGTTTTCGGTGGCACACAATGAGAGACAGATGCCACACACAGGACTGGCACAGAGGCAGAGTTGCCAATATTTATCTCCCACTTATTATTTTTTTTTTAAAAGGGAGAATTTACCCCCCCCCCCAAAAAAGGCCCAGTATTACACAGTGCTTTTCGGTGGCATACAATGAGAGACAGATGCCACACACAGGACTGGCACAGAGGCAGAGTTGCCAATATTTATCTCCCACTTATTTTTTTTTTAAAAGGGAGAATTTACCCAAAAAAAACAAAAAGGCCCAGTATTACACAGTGCTTTTCGGTGGCACACAATGAGAGACAGATGCTACACACAGGACTGGCACAGAGGCAGAGTTGCCAATATTTATCTCCCACTTATTATTTTTTTTTTAAAAGGGAAAATTTACCCCCCCCCCAAAAAAAAGGCCCAGTATTACACAGTTCTTTTCGGTGGCGCACACAATGAGAGACAGATGCCACACACAGGACTGGCACAGAGGCAGTTGCCAATATTTATCTCCCACTAATTATTTTTTTTTTTAAAAAGGGAGAATGTACCCCCCCAAAAAAAAAAAATGGCCAAGTATCACACAGTGTTTTTCGGTGGCACACAATGAGAGAGAGATGCCACCCACAGCAATGGCACGGAGGCAGACTTGCCAATATTTATCTCCCACTAATTTTTTTTTTTTTGAAAAGGGAGAATTTAGAAAAAAAAAAAATGGCCAAGTATCACACAGTGTTTTTCGGTGGCACACAATGAGAGACAGATGCCACACACAGGACTGGCACAGAGGCAGAGTTGCCAATATTTATCTCCCACTTATTATTTTTTTTTTAAAAGGGAGGATTTACCCCAAAAAAACAAAAAGGCCCAGTATTACACAGTGCTTTTCGGTGGCACACAATATGAGAGAGATGCCACCCACAGCAATGGCACGGAGGCAAACTTGCCAATATTTATCTCCCACTAATTTTTTTTTTGGAAAGGGAGAATTTAGCAAAAACAAAAAAAAAATGGCCAAGTATCACACAGTGGTTTTCGGTGCCACACAATGAGAGAGAGATGCCACCCACAGCAATGGCACGGAGGCAGACTTGCCAATATTTATCTCCCACTAATTTTTTTTTTTTGAAAAGGGAGAATTTAGAAAAAAAAAAAATGGCCAAGTATCACACAGTGTTTTTCGGTGGCACACAATATGAGAGAGATGCCACCCACAGCAATGGCACGGAGGCAGACTTGCCAATATTTATCTCCCACAAATTTTTTTTTTTGGAAAGGGAGAATTTAGCAAAAATAATAAAAAATGGGCAAGTATCACACAGTGGTTTTCGGTGCCACACAATGAGAGAGAGATGCCACCCACAGCAATGGCACGGAGGCAGACTTGCCAATATTTATCTCCCACAATTTTTTTTTTTGGAAAGGGAGAATTTACCCAAAAAAACCAAAAAGGCCCAGTATTACACAGTGCTTTTCGGTGGCACACAATGAGAGACAGATGCCACACACAGGACTGGCACAGAGGCAGAGTTGCCAATATTTATCTCCCACTAATTATTTTTTTTTTTTAAAAGGGAGAATGTACCCCCCCCCCAAAAAAAAGGCCAAGTGTCACACAGTGTTTTTCGGTGGCACACAATGAGAGACAGATGCCACACACAGGACTGGCACGGAGGCAGACTTGCCAGTATTTATCTCCCACTAATTATTTTTTTTTGAAAAGGGAGAATGTACCCAAAAACAAAAAAAATGGCCAAGTATCACACACTGGTTTTCGGTGGCACACAATGAGAGACAGATGCCACACACAGGACTGGCACAGAGGCAGAGTTGCCAATATTTATCTCCCACTTATTATTTTTTTTTTAAAAGGGAGAATTTACCCCCCCCCAAAAAAAGGCCCAGTATTACACAGTGCTTTTCGGTGGCACACAATGAGAGACAGATGCCACACACAGGACTGGCACAGAGGCAGAGTTGCCAATATTTATCTCCCACTTATTATTTTTTTTTTAAAAGGGAAAATTTACCCCCCCCCCCAAAAAAAAAGGCCCAGTATTACACAGTGCTTTTCGGTGGCGCACACAATGAGAGACAGATGCCACACACAGGACTGGCACAGAGGCAGTTGCCAATATTTATCTCCCACTAATTATTTTTTTTTTTAAAAAGGGAGAATGTACCCCCCCCCCCAAAAAAAAATGGCCAAGTATCACACAGTGTTTTCCGGTGGCACACAATGAGAGAGAGATGCCACCCACAGCAATGGCACGGAAGCAGACTTGCCAATATTTATCTCCCACTAATTTTTTTTTTTTGAAAAGGGAAAACTTAGAAAAAAAAAATGGCCAAGTATCACACAGTGTTTTTCGGTGGCACACAATGAGAGACAGATGCCACACACAGGACTGGCACAGAGGCAGAGTTGCCAATATTTATCTCCCACTTATCATTTTTTTTTTTAAAAGGGAGGATTTACCCAAAAAAAACAAAAAGGCCCAGTATTACACAGTGCTTTTCGGTGGCACACAATATGAGAGAGATGCCACCCACAGCAATGGCACGGAGGCAGACTTGCCAATATTTATCTCCCACTAATTTTTTTTTTTGGAAAGGGAGAATTTAGCAAAAACAAAAAAAAAATGGCCAAGTATCACACAGTGGTTTTCGGTGCCACACAATGAGAGAGAGATGCCACCCACAGCAATGGCACGGAGGCAGACTTGCCAATATTTATCTCCCACTAATTTTTTTTTTTGGAAAGGGAGAATTTAGCAAAAACAAAAAAAAAATGGCCAAGTATCACACAGTGGTTTTCGGTGCCACACAATGAGAGAGAGATGCCACCCACAGCAATGGCACGGAGGCAGACTTGCCAATATTTATCTCCCACTAATTTTTTTTTTTTGAAAAGGGAGAATTTAGAAAAAAAAAAATGGCCAAGTATCACACAGTGTTTTTCGGTGGCACACAATGAGAGACAGATGCCACACACAGGACTGGCACAGAGGCAGAGTTACCAATATTTATCTCCCACTTATTATTTTTTTTTTAAAAGGGAGGATTTACCAAAAAAAAACAAAAAGGCCCAGTATTACACAGTGCTTTTCGGTGGCACACAATGAGAGACAGATGCCACACACAGGACTGGCACGGAGGCAGACTTGCCAGTATTTATCTCCCACTAATTATTTTTTTTTGGAAAGGGAGAATTTAGCAAAAAAAAAAAAAATGGCCAAGTATCACACAGTGGTTTTCGGTGCCACACAATGAGAGAGAGATGTCACCCACAGCAATGGCACAGAGGCAGACTTGCCAATATTTATCTCCCTGCAGTAATCTCAGAGAAGTATGGCAGGCAGCTATAAAAAGGACTGCTGCACACAAAAGTGTGGACAAACACACAAGATAGCTGTGCAGAAAGGAAGGAAAAACAGGATTTGTGCTTTGAAAAAAGCAGTTGATTTGCACAGCGTCGTACACACACAGCAACGCAGCTGTCAGGGTCAGGGAGCCTTCTAGGGCAGCCCAATGAGCGACAGTGCTGAGGAAAAAAAAATGTAGTTTCCACTGTCCCTGCAAACAAAAGGTGGTGTTGGACAGTGGAAATCGCTACAGCACAAGCGGTTTGTAGCTTTATGTACCCTGCCTATCACTATCCCTGCTTCTGAAGAAGCGGCAGCAATCTCTCCCTACGCTAAAATCAGCAGCAGTAAGATGGCGGTCGGCGGGAACGCCCCTTTATAGCCCCTGTGACGCCGCAGAAAGCAAGCCAATCACTGCAATGCCCTTCTCTAAGATGGTGGGGACTGAGATCTATGTCATCACGCTGCCCACTGTTGTGAATTCTGTTTTTGGGCTCCCTCTGGTGGCTGCAGATGGTACTGGGTGACTTGCGTTCCCTACGGTCTCTGGCATCCACCTGTTCCATCAGGAAGTGGGAGTTCCTATTTAACCTGGCTTCTTTGTCATTCCCTCGCCGGCTATCAATGTATCAGTGTGTCTCTGTTACCTTTGCTACCTGCTCCTAAAGCCTACAGGACAAGCTAAGTCTGGATTTCCCTGTTTCATGTTTGCTTTCATGTTTTTTAGTCCAGCTTGCAGATATGTAATTCTCTGCTGCTGGTTGCTCTAGTGGGCTGAAATTACCACTCATGTACCATGAGTTGGCACATGAGTTCAAGTAATTTCAGGATGGTATTTTGAAGGGTTTTAAGCTGACCACGCAGTTCACCTTTTGTATCCTCTGCTATCTAGCTTTAGCGGGCCTCATTTTGCTGAATCTGTTTTCATAACTACGTTTGTGCCTTCCTCTCATTTCACCGTCATTACATGTGGGGGGCTGCTATTTCTGTGGGAATATTTCTCTGGAGGCAAGAGAGGTCTGTGATTCTTCTGATAGGGAAAGCTAGATCTCCGGCTGGCGCGAGACGTCTAGAGCCCCCCCAGGAACGTTCCCCGGCTGCTGCTAGTTGTGTGTTGAGGTTCAGGATCGCGGTCAGCTCAGGTTCCATCACCCTAGAGCTCGTCCTGTTTTTGCCCATGTTCTTTTGTTAATTCCCTGCCATTGGGAACATGACACTATAGTCGGCCCACAAAGTGTTAATTGTATTGGCTGAAGTAGGAGGAAAAGAAGTCTGAGGAACCTTTTTTTTTTTTTTTTTTCCTCTCTCTTACTCAGAGTGTGCTGCCTAGCCATAATTGCAGCCTGCTGCTTCTTTCCTCCTCTTAATCCTTGAATGGCTCTGACCTCAGCTGTTTAACATGGACGTCCAGAGTTTGGCTTCCAGCCTGAATAATCTTGCTGCTAAGGTGCAAAATATACAAGATTTTGTTGTACATGTGCTGTGAAATTGGATTTTGGGCTCCCCCGGTGGCCACTGGTGGAATTGAACTGGTGTGCATCATCCCCTCTGTTCACCTGTTTCCATCAGGATGTGGGAGTCGCTATTTAACCTTGCTCCTCTGTCACTTCCATGCCGGTCAACATTGTAATCAGAAGCCTTTCTGTGCATGTTCCTGCTTCTAGACAACTCCCAGCTAAGTTGGACTTTAGTCCTCGTTTGTTTTTGCATTTTGTTCCAGTTCACAGCTGTAGTTTCGTTTCTGTGTCTGGAAAGCTCTTGTGATCTGAAATTGCCACTCTGATGTTATGAGTTAATACTAGAGTCTTAAAGTAATTTCAGGATGGTATTTTGATAGGGTTTTCAGCTGACCATGAAAGTGCCCTTTCTGTCTTCCTGCTATCTAGTAAGCGTACCTCAATTTTGCTAAACCTATTTTCATACTACGTTTGTCATTTCATCTAAAATCACCGCCAATATATGTGGGGGCCTCTGTCTGCCTATCGGGGAAATTTCTCTAGAGGTGAGCCAGGACTATATTTTCCTCTGCCAGGATTAGTTAGTCCTCCGGCCGGCGCTGGGCGTCTAGGGATAAAAAACGTAGGCAACGCTACCCGGCTACTGTTAGTTGTGCGGCAGGTTTAGTTCATGGTCAGTTTAGTTTCCATCCTTCCAAGAGCTAGGACTTATGTTTGCTGGGCTATGTTCTCTTGCCATTGAGAACCATAACAGTTTGACCGGCCAAAAAGGGTTAAATTAATTGACAGAGAAAGGAGAGAAAAGAGAAGTCTGCTGAAGATTTTTTTTTTTTCCTTTCCCTTCAGTTCTGAGTGTGCTTGTAATTGAATCTCTTGCAAGTCTGCCTATATTGCAGCCTTTCTCTCTCTCTCTCTCCTTCTAATCCTGGAATGGCTCTGTGTTCACCTGTTTAAAATGGATATTCAGAGTTTAGCTGCAGGTTTGAATAATCTCACCACGAAAGTTCAAAATTTACAAGATTTTGTTGTTCATGTTCCTATATCTGAACCTAGAATTCCTTTGCCTGAATTTTTCTCGGGGAATAGATCTTGCTTTCAAAATTTTAAAAATAATTGCAAGTTGTTTTTGTCCCTGAAATCTCGCTCTGCTGGAGATCCTGCTCAGCAGGTCAGGATTGTGATTTCCTTGCTCCGGGGCGACCCTCAGGATTGGGCTTTTGCATTGGCTCCAGGGGATCCTGCGTTGCTCAATGTGGATGCGTTTTTTCTGGCCTTGGGGTTGCTTTATGAGGAACCTCAGTTAGAGCTTCAGGCGGAAAAGGCCTTGATGTCCCTATCTCAGGGGCAAGACGAAGCTGAAATATACTGCCAGAAATTCCGTAAATGGGCTGTGCTTACTCAGTGGAATGAGTGCGCCCTGGCGGCGAATTTCAGAGAGGGTCTCTCTGATGCCATTAAGGATGTTATGGTGGGGTTCCCTGTGCCTGCGGGTCTGAATGAGTCCATGACAATGGCTATCCAGATCGATAGGCGTCTGCGGGAGCGCAAACCTGTGCACCATTTGGCGGTGTCTACTGAGAAGACGCCAGAGAATATGCAATGTGATAGAATTCTGTCCAGAAGTGAACGGCAGAATTTAAGACGAAAAAATGGGTTGTGCTTCTATTGCGGTGATTCAACTCATGTTATATCAGCATGCTCTAAGCGTACTAAGAAGCTTGATAAGTCTGTTCAATTGGCACTTTACAGTCTAAGTTTATTCTATCTGTGACCCTGATTTGTTCTTTATCATCTATTACCGCGGATGCCTATGTCGAATCTGGCGCCGCTTTGAGTCTTATGGATTGGTCCTTTGCCAAACGCTGTGGGTATGATTTGGAGCCTCTTGAAACTCCTATACCCCTGAAGGGGATTGACTCCACCCCATTGGCTAGTAATAAACCACAATACTGGACACAAGTAACTATGCGGATTAATCCGGATCATCAGGAGATTATTCGCTTTCTTGTGCTGTATAACCTACATGATGTGTTGGTGCTTGGATTGCCATGGCTGCAATCTCATAACCCAGTCCTTGACTGGAAAGCTATGTCTGTGTTAAGCTGGGGATGTAAGGGGACGCATGGGGACGTACCTGTGGTTTCCATTTCATCATCTATTCCCTCTGAGATTCCTGAATTCTTGACTGAATTTCGTGACGTTTTTGAAGAACCTAAGCTTGGTTCATTACCTCCGCACCGGGAGTGCGATTGTGCCATAGATTTGATTCCGGGTAGTAAATACCCTAAGGGTCGTTTATTTAATCTGTCTGTGCCTGAACATGCTGCTATGCGAGAATATATAAAGGAGTCCTTGGAAAAGGGACATATTCGTCCTTCGTCATCTCCCTTAGGAGCCGTTTTTTTCTTTGTGGCTAAGAAAGATGGCTCTTTGAGACCGTGTATTGATTATCGGCTTTTGAATAAAATCACGGTTAAATATCAATATCCGTTGCCACTGCTGACTGATTTGTTTGCTCGCATAAAGGGGGCCAAGTGGTTCTCTAAGATAGATCTCCGTGGGGCGTATAATTTGGTGCAAATTAAGCAGGGGGATGAGTGGAAGACCGCATTTAATACGCCCGAGGGCCACTTTGAGTATTTGGTGATGCCTTTTGGTCTTTCAAATGCCCCTTCAGTCTTTCAGTCCTTTATGCATGACATTTTCCGTGATTATTTGGATAAATTTATGATTGTGTATCTGGATGATATTTTGATTTTTTCGGATGACTGGGACTCTCATGTCCAGCAGGTCAGGAGGGTTTTTCAGGTTTTGCGGTCTAATTCCTTGTGTGTGAAGGGTTCTAAGTGCGTTTTTGGGGTTCAAAAGATTTCCTTTTTGGGATATATTTTTTCCCCCTCTTCCATCGAGATGGATCCTGTCAAGGTTCAGGCTATTTGTGATTGGACGCAACCCTCTTCTCTTAAGAGTCTTCAGAAATTTTTGGGCTTTGCTAACTTTTATCGTCAATTTATTGCTGGTTTTTCTGATGTTGTTAAACCATTGACTGATTTGACTAAGAAGGGTGCTGATGTTGCTGATTGGTCCCCTGCTGCTGTGGAGGCCTTTCGGGAGCTTAAGCGCCGCTTTTCTTCCGCCCCTGTGTTGCGTCAGCCTGATGTTGCTCTTCCTTTTCAGGTTGAGGTCGACGCTTCTGAAATCGGAGCTGGGGCAGTTTTGTCGCAGAGAAGTTCCGATTGTTCCGTGATGAGACCTTGTGCCTTTTTCTCGCGTAAATTTTCGCCCGCCGAGCGGAATTATGATGTTGGGAATCGGGAGCTTTTGGCCATGAAGTGGGCTTTTGAGGAGTGGCGTCATTGGCTTGAGGGGGCTAGACATCAGGTGGTGGTATTGACTGACCACAAAAATCTAATTTATCTTGAGTCCGCCAGACGCCTGAATCCTAGACAGGCGCGCTGGTCATTGTTTTTCTCTCGGTTTAATTTTGTGGTGTCCTACCTGCCGGGTTCTAAGAATGTTAAGGCGGATGCCCTTTCTAGGAGTTTTGAGCCTGACTCACCTGGTAACTCTGAACCTACAGGTATCCTTAAGGATGGAGTGATATTGTCTGCCGTTTCTCCAGACCTGCGGCGGGCCTTGCAGGAGTTTCAGGCGGATAGACCTGATCGTTGCCCACCTGGTAGACTGTTTGTTCCTGATGATTGGACCAGTAAAGTCATTTCTGAGGTTCATTCTTCTGCGTTGACAGGTCATCCTGGAATCTTTGGTACCAGGGATTTGGTGGCAAGGTCCTTCTGGTGGCCTTCCCTGTCTCGAGATGTGCGAGGCTTTGTGCAGTCTTGTGACGTTTGTGCTCGGGCCAAGCCTTGTTGTTCTCGGGCTAGTGGATTGTTGTTGCCCTTGCCTATCCCGAAGAGGCCCTGGATGCACATCTCGATGGATTTTATTTCGGATCTTCCTGTTTCTCAGAAGATGTCTGTCATCTGGGTGGTGTGTGACCGTTTCTCTAAGATGGTCCATTTGGTTCCCCTGCCTAAGTTGCCTTCTTCTTCCGAGTTGGTTCCTCTGTTTTTTCAAAATGTGGTCCGTTTGCATGGTATTCCGGAGAATATCGTTTCTGACAGAGGAACCCAGTTCGTGTCTAGATTTTGGCGAGCATTCTGTGCTAGGATGGGCATAGATTTGTCTTTCTCGTCTGCTTTCCATCCTCAGACTAATGGCCAGACCGAGCGGACGAATCAGACCTTGGAGACATATTTGAGGTGTTTTGTGTCGGCAGATCAGGATGATTGGGTTGCTTTTTTGCCTTTAGCGGAGTTTGCCCTCAATAATCGGGCCAGCTCTGCCACCTTGGTGTCTCCTTTTTTCTGTAATTCGGGGTTTCATCCTCGATTTTCTTCTGGTCAGGTGGAATCTTCGGATTGTCCTGGAGTGGATGCTGTGGTGGAGAGGTTGCATCAGATTTGGGGGCAGGTAGTGGACAATTTGAAGTTGTCCCAGGAGAAGACTCAGCTTTTTGCCAACCGCCGGCGTCGGGTTGGTCCTCGGCTTTGTGTTGGGGACTTGGTGTGGTTGTCTTCTCGTTTTGTCCCTATGAGGGTTTCTTCTCCTAAGTTTAAGCCTCGGTTCATCGGCCCATACAAGATATTGGAGATTCTTAACCCTGTGTCCTTCCGTTTGGACCTCCCTGCATCTTTTTCTATTCATAATGTTTTTCATCGGTCATTGTTGCGCAGGTATGAGGTACCGGTTGTGCCTTCCGTTGAGCCTCCTGCTCCGGTGTTGGTTGAGGGCGAGTTGGAGTACGTTGTGGAAAAGATCTTGGACTCCCGTGTTTCCAGACGGAAACTCCAGTATCTGGTCAAATGGAAGGGATACGGTCAGGAGGATAATTCTTGGGTGACTGCCTCTGATGTTCATGCCTCCGATCTGGTCCGTGCCTTTCATAGGGCTCATCCTGATCGCCCTGGTGGTTCTGGTGAGGGTTCGGTGCCCCCTCCTTGAGGGGGGGGTACTGTTGTGAAATTGGATTTTGGGCTCCCCCGGTGGCCACTGGTGGAATTGAACTGGTGTGCATCATCCCCTCTGTTCACCTGTTTCCATCAGGATGTGGGAGTCGCTATTTAACCTTGCTCCTCTGTCACTTCCATGCCGGTCAACATTGTAATCAGAAGCCTTTCTGTGCATGTTCCTGCTTCTAGACAACTCCCAGCTAAGTTGGACTTTAGTCCTCGTTTGTTTTTGCATTTTGTTCCAGTTCACAGCTGTAGTTTCATTTCTGTGTCTGGAAAGCTCTTGTGATCTGAAATTGCCACTCTGATGTTATGAGTTAATACTAGAGTCTTAAAGTAATTTCAGGATGGTATTTTGATAGGGTTTTCAGCTGACCATGAAAGTGCCCTTTCTGTCTTCCTGCTATCTAGTAAGCGTACCTCAATTTTGCTAAACCTATTTTCATACTACGTTTGTCATTTCATCTAAAATCACCGCCAATATATGTGGGGGCCTCTGTCTGCCTATCGGGGAAATTTCTCTAGAGGTGAGCCAGGACTATATTTTCCTCTGCCAGGATTAGTTAGTCCTCCGGCCGGCGCTGGGCGTCTAGGGATAAAAAACGTAGGCAACGCTACCCGGCTACTGTTAGTTGTGCGGCAGGTTTAGTTCATGGTCAGTTTAGTTTCCATCCTTCCAAGAGCTAGGACTTATGTTTGCTGGGCTATGTTCTCTTGCCATTGAGAACCATAACATACATGCTCCTGTGTCTGAACCTAGAATTCCTACCCCAGAGTTTTTTTCTGGGGATAGATCTAGTTTCCTGAATTTCAGGAACAATTGCAAATTGTTTCTTTCTTTGAAATCTCGCTCCTCTGGAGATCCGGCTCAGCAGGTTAAGATTGTTATATCTTTCCTGCGGGGCGACCCTCAGAATTGGGCATTTGCATTGGCACCAGGGGATCCTGCGTTGCTCAGTGTGGATGCGTTTTTTCTGGCATTGGGTTTGCTCTATGAGAAACCTGTACACCAGTTGGCAGTGTCTACTGAACAGGCACCTGAGACTATGCAATGTAATAGAATTCTGTCCAGAAGCGAACGGCAAAACTATAGACGGAAAAATGGGTTGTGTTTTTATTGTGGTGATTCAGCTCATGTTATATCAGCATGCTCTAAACGCACAAAAAAGGTTGATAAGTCTTTTGCCATTGGCACTTTACAGTCTAAGTTCATTTTGTCTGTGACTCTGATTTGTTCATTGTCATCCATTTCCGTAGATGCCTATGTAGATTCGGGCGCTGCCCTGAGTCTTATGGATTGGTCATTTGCCAAGCGCTGTGGTTTTTGTCTGGAGCCTCTGGAGGTCCCTATCCCCTTGAAGGGAATTGACTCTACACCATTGGCTAGGAATAAACCACAATATTGGACACAAGTGACTATGCGTATGACTCCCGTTCATCAGGAGGTGATTCGCTTCCTTGTACTGTATAATCTACATGATGTCCTAGTGCTTGGTCTGCCATGGTTACAAGCTCATAATCCAGTCCTTGACTGGAAAACAATGTCTGTGTTAAGCTGGGGATGTCAGGGGGTTCATAATGATGCACCTTCGATTTCCATCGCTTCGTCTACTCCCTCTGAGGTCCCTGCGTTTGTGTCTGACTATCGAGATGTTTTTGAGGAGCCTAAGCTCAATTCGCTCCCTCCTCACAGGGATTGCGATTGCGCTATAGATTTAATTCCTGGCAGTAAATTTCCTAAAGGTCGTTTGTTTAATCTGTCTGTGCCAGAGCATACTGCAATGCGGGATTATATTAAGGAGTCCTTGGAAAAGGGACATATCCGTCCATCTTCATCCCCTTTAGGAGCAGGTTTTTTTTTTGTGGCCAAAAAAGATGGTTCCCTGAGGCCTTGTATAGATTATCGTCTTTTGAATAAAATTGCAGTCAAATATCAGTACCCTTTGCCATTATTGACTAATTTGTTTGCTCGCATTAAGGGGGCTAAATGGTTTACTAAGATAGATCTTCGGGGTGCGTATAATCTTGTGCGAATAAAGCAAGGGGATGAGTGGAAAACCGCATTTAATACGCCTGAGGGCCATTTTGAGTATTTGGTAATGCCTTTTGGACTTTCTAATGCTCCTTCAGTCTTCCAGTCCTTTATGCACAATATTTTCCGTGAATATCTGGATAAATTTATGATTGTGTATTTGGATGATGTTTTGATTTTTTCTGATGATTGGGAGTCCCATGTCCAACAGGTCAGGAAGGTATTTCAGATTTTGCGGGCCAATTCTTTGTTTGTAAAGGGCTCAAAATGTCTTTTTGGGGTCCAGAAGATTTCTTTTTTGGGGTACATCTTTTCCCCTTCTACTATTGAGATGGATCCTGTCAAGGTTCAGGCTGTTTGTGACTGGACGCAACCTACTTCTCTTAAGAGTCTTCAGAAATTCTTGGGCTTTGCTAATTTCTACCATCGCTTCATAACTAATTTTTCTAGTGTGGTTAAACCTTTGACTGATTTGACTAAGAAGGGTGCTGATGTTGCTGATTGGTCTCCTGCGGCTGCGGAGGCCTTTCGGGAACTTAAGCGCCGGTTTTCTTCTGCTCCTGTGTTGCGCCAGCCAGATGTTTCACTTCCTTTTCAGGTTGAGGTTGATGCTTCCGAGATTGGTGCGGGGGCAGTTTTGTCGCAGAGAAGTTCCGATGGCTCGGTGATGAGGCCATGTGCGTACTTTTCTAGAAAATTTTCGCCCGCCGAGCGGAATTACGATGTTGGTAATCGGGAGCTTTTGGCCATGAAGTGGGCATTTGAGGAGTGGCGTCATTGGCTGGAGGGTGCTAAGCATCGTGTGGTGGTCTTGACTGATCACAAGAATCTGATTTACCTTGAGTCTGCCAGGCGTCTGAATCCTAGACAGGCTCGTTGGGCGTTGTTTTTCTCCCGTTTCAATTTTGTGGTCTCATACCTGCCAGGTTCAAAGAATGTTAAGGCGGATGCTCTTTCTAGGAGTTTTGCGCCTGACTCCCCTGGAGATTCTGAGCCCTCTGGTATCCTTAAGGATGGGGTGATATTATCTGCTGTCTCCCCGGACTTGCGTCGTGCTTTGCAGGAGTTTCAGGCGGATAGACCTGATCGTTGTCCGCCTGAAAGACTGTTTGTTCCGGATATTTGGACCAGTAGAGTCATCTCTGAGGTCCATTCTTCTGTGTTGGCGGGCCACCCTGGAATATTTGGTACTAGAGACTTGGTGGCCAGGTCCTTTTGGTGGCCTTCTTTGTCAAGGGATGTGCGTTCTTTTGTGCAGTCTTGTGGGGTTTGTGCTCGGGCTAAGCCTTGCTGTTCTCGGGCCAGTGGACTGTTGTTATCTTTGCCTATCCCGAAGAGGCCTTGGACGCACATTTCCATGGACTTTATTTCAGATCTCCCTGTCTCTCAGAAAATGTCCGTCATCTGGGTTGTGTGTGACCGTTTTTCTAAAATGGTTCATCTGGTACCCTTGCCTAAGTTGCCTTCCTCCTCTGAGTTGGTCCCTCTGTTTTTTCAGAACGTGGTTCGTTTGCATGGGATTCCAGAAAACATCGTTTCTGACAGGGGATCCCAGTTTGTGTCTAGATTTTGGCGGGCGTTCTGTGCTAGGATGGGCATTGATTTGTCTTTTTCGTCTGCATTCCATCCTCAGACGAATGGCCAGACAGAACGAACTAATCAGACCTTGGAAACTTATTTAAGGTGTTTTGTGTCTGCTGATCAAGACGACTGGGTTGCCTTTTTGCCCCTGGCTGAATTTGCCCTCAATAATCGGGCTAGCTCTGCTACCTTGGTTTCTCCTTTCTTTTGTAATTCGGGGTTTCATCCTCGTTTTTCCTCTGGTCAGGTTGAGACTTCTGATTGTCCTGGAGTGGACATGGTGGTGGATAGGCTGCACCAGATTTGGAGTCATGTGGTGGACAATTTGAAGTTGTCCCAGGAGAAGACTCAGCAGTTCGCTAATCGCCGTCGTCGTGCGGGTCCTCGACTTCGTGTTGGGGACTTGGTATGGTTGTCTTCTCGTTTTGTTCCTATGAAGGTCTCCTCTCCTAAGTTTAAGCCTCGGTTTATCGGTCCTTATAAGATCTTGGAGATTCTTAACCCTGTGTCTTTTCGTTTGGACCTCCCATCATCGTTTGCTATCCATAACGTCTTCCATCGGTCGTTATTGCGGAGGTATGAGGTACCGGTTGTTCCTTCGGTGGAGCCTCCTGCTCCGGTGCTGGTGGAGGGTGAATTGGAGTATGTTGTGGAGAAGATCTTGGATTCTCGTGTTTACAGACGGAGACTCCAATATTTGGTTAAGTGGAAGGGTTATGGTCAGGAGGATAATTCTTGGGTAGTCGCCTCTGATGTTCATGCCACTGATTTAGTCCGTGCCTTCCATAGGACTCATCCTGATCACCCTGGTGGTTCTCGTGAGGGTTCGGTGACCCCTCCTCAAGGGGGGGGTACTGTTGTGAATTCTGTTTTTGGGCTCCCTCTGGTGGCTGCAGATGGTACTGGGTGACTTGCGTTCCCTACGGTCTCTGGCATCCACCTGTTCCATCAGGAAGTGGGAGTTCCTATTTAACCTGGCTTCTTTGTCATTCCCTCGCCGGCTATCAATGTATCAGTGTGTCTCTGTTACCTTTGCTACCTGCTCCTAAAGCCTACAGGACAAGCTAAGTCTGGATTTCCCTGTTTCATGTTTGCTTTCATGTTTTTTAGTCCAGCTTGCAGATATGTAATTCTCTGCTGCTGGTTGCTCTAGTGGGCTGAAATTACCACTCATGTACCATGAGTTGGCACATGAGTTCAAGTAATTTCAGGATGGTATTTTGAAGGGTTTTAAGCTGACCGCGCAGTTCACCTTTTGTATCCTCTGCTATCTAGCTTTAGCGGGCCTCATTTTGCTGAATCTGTTTTCATAACTACGTTTGTGCCTTCCTCTCATTTCACCGTCATTACATGTGGGGGGCTGCTATTTCTGTGGGAAAATTTCTCTGGAGGCAAGAGAGGTCTGTGATTCTTCTGATAGGGAAAGCTAGATCTCCGGCTGGAGCGAGACGTCTAGAGCCCCCCCAGGAACGTTCCCCGGCTGCTGCTAGTTGTGTGTTGAGGTTCAGGATCGCGGTCAGCTCAGGTTCCATCACCCTAGAGCTCGTCCTGTTTTTGCCCATGTTCTTTTGTTAATTCCCTGCCATTGGGAACATGACAGCCCACACTCTGCATCCACCTTCATTGGCTGAGAAATGGCGCTTTTAGCGTCATTGAAACGCGACTTTGGCGCGAAAGTCGCGTACCGCATGGCAGACCCCACACAGGGATCGGCTCGGTTTCATGAGACGCCGACTTTGCCAAAAGTCGGCGACTTATGAAAATGAACGATCCGTTTCGCTCAACCCTACTGACTGACTAAATACTTTTTTGCCCCACTGTATATCGCGCTGAAGTAAATATAAAAATATATAGATTTCCCATTGACTTGCATTGGGTTTCGTGTTTCGGCCGATCCCCGACCCCGACTTTTCAAGAAGATCGGCCGATTTCACTCGACTTGACTTTTGAGAAAGTCGGGTTTCGCGAAACCCGACTCGACCTCAAAAAAGGAAAAGTCGCTCAACCCTAGTGGCCACTTGAAGGTCTGGGTGAAACTAGAGTCACTACATAATGTAAATCACTCTATAAGACCAGAGAAACATGACTAAGACAGATGCCAAAACTGGGGTACCTGTCCATGTACAGTGTGCTGATACCTGCATAATTGGGGATGCCCACGCAGTGTAGGTAATCTCCCAGGGGTTCTCTGTCTTGGTGTTGCTTCTCTGATATTCCAAACGGATGATGTTTGAAAGCCTCTTAGTGATGATCTAACTATACTGTGTGTAGTTAATCTTCATATATATGTAATCACTATATGTATTTAATCCTTATATGTACTCATTAACCTTTGTATGTTAACATATACAAAAGTGTACACACTCCCACTACTCAATCATACTAGTCCTTGACTTCTGTAGTTTGCAATAAAATTGCAAATACAATTGCCAAATTCTCCTGTAAATAATTCTGCAAAGAGGGAACCATCATACCATTAAAAATATGAGTGGATATTCATGGGCCCATCAAAAATGTGGGTTCCAAGACGTAATGGGTGCATATGACTATGCAGCAGGGCTGGCCTTGCTGCCAATGTGTAAAACAAAGGAGTACTAGAGTACAAAATGAATTATGTGAGGTGTATTTTCCTGTGGCCATCCAGTATCTGGTTTCAAAGGCCTATTGTGGTGCATATGACTTGGTAGCAGGGCAGGCCTTGCTGTTAATACATAAGAAAACAGTATAGCAGGACCAACTGAATAATGTGAAGTGTATTTTCCTGTGGCCATCCAGTGCCTGGGTTCAAAGGCTTATTGGGGTGCATATGACTTGATGGCAGGCTTTGCATCCAATGCAACATTTTTTGAGGAAGCCTTCCTGTACCTCTCGTGAAAGAGTTATTGGGGTGCGTCATAATTCTTGGCAGCCCAGCTACTCACTGTATAGGCAATAACAGCATAGGAGACCCACTGTTTAATAATTAATGGCCCTTTAAGAATATTAATGCCACCTGATGCCCCTATAAAAATAGGCTTTGTGTCTTTGACAGCCCCTCCTTCCTAATTGAAACAAGATGGGTCTGCTTATGTGTCACACACCACATGGCCAGCTAGGGTTGTTAAATGTTACAATGCCTTTTCCCAGTGAATGCATTTGTAGTGGTTGAAAGCAATGTTAAGGTTGAAAAACGCTTCAAAAACGTTGCATCTGAACTAAACCTAAGTGAGTGAGGACATTTTCGGTCTGGGGTTAAATATTTAGCCTTACAGGCAAGTCATTAACCTGCAAAAGATGTAGCTTGACATATTTCCCAGCAAAACCCGTTTTGGTTTAGTTTTAATGTGTTTTTTATGTCACCGGGAAAAATGGAATGAATCTTGCAAAAAATTGATTAAAGTTGTGAACTAGGAGTCAGTAATGTTTCCAGAGGCGATCCCCATGATGTCCCCCTGTCATTTGATCAGTGTTTCCATCATTTTCAGACGTTTTTAGACCTTAAAAGGACCCTCGGGGAGGATCGCGGTAAAAATACTCGGGTCTCCCATAGACTTACATTGGGCTCCTTGTTCTGGCCGAGTACTCAAGTATTCCAATTTGCTCGACCCAAGCAACGAGCACCCAAACATTTTAGTGCTCGCTCATCACTAATAATTATATGATGTTCATCATATACAATGGAGGAGAAGGAGATGCTATAAAATTCTATAAGTGTACTACCCTCAACCCATTGAGGATCCAACATACCCTCAATTTCCATAAAGAAAAGTTATAATTCCTAGATATCATTAAAGAACATAATTGAGAGCCATTCATTACAGAAACATATTTTAAATTTGTTAACATCAACAGTTGAATACATAACCGCAGAAATCAGAAAAAGAAATTACTCAAAAAAATCCCTCACATCCAATTTAAAAGAATTAGAATCAAATGTACAGAAAATAAAAGCTTTCAAGAAGAGGAAAAAAAAATCTAAAACTTTGTTTCATGGAAGAAAAAAATATACAAAAAAGATGGGAAAAAGCAAGAACTTGACGGTCACGTCCACGTCCCTTATTTGATGCTCTCCTAATTTTTTTAAGTGGATTTTACTCAATGTTTTTACGCATAGTACTATCACATACATGGTTGCATAAGAGTAGAAAAATATATTTAGACGCACATCACTCCCACCGACACAGTACAAGATTCTAAAAACTTTTGGTTACACACAGTACTATCACAGACATGGATGCAGAGTACCCATACAGAGTGTTTTTGGAGAACTGTCTCTAACTACAGCTGCATCCTGTTCCTACGCTAAGCAGAGCAGAAATAAAAATTAGAATCTCGAACCAGGAGTAATAGGTCCAAGTAGAGGAGGAGGTGAAGTAGGTGGAAGAAGTGTAAATGGACGTGGCGGTGTAGATGGAAGAGGCAGAGGAAAGGAATCCAACACTGTTTGTGTGTGTGTTTTTTCCTTTAGAGTGGGGTTTTAGAGAACTGATGTAAAAGGACATAGAATTAACTAAATTAAAAAAACAATCTAGAACCCGGAGGTGGAGGAGGTCCAAGTGGGGGAGGTGGAGTAGGTGGTGTAGGTAGAAGAGGCAAAGGAGGAATAGTTCACTACTGTTTTAATTGTTTTGTTGTTTTTTTAATTTTTTTTTAAAGAATTAACTGAAAAGAACCTTGAATTAACAACATTAAAAATAGAAATCTAGAACCAGGACACAAAGGGCCAAGTGCAGGAGGAGGTGTGAGTTTTGTTGTTGGTGGAAGAGGCAAGGGAGAAGTAATTCAACACTGTTTTTGTTATTTTTTATTTTAGTTTTTTATTTCTCATTGTTTTTTAATGGAACCGACTTAAAAGAACTTAAAATTAACAAAACTACAAATAACAATCTAGAACCAGGAGGCGTAGGTCCAAGTGGAGAAGGAGGTGGACTTGGTGATGAAAGGGGAAGAGGCAAAAAAGGAGTAATCCAACTCTGTTTTTGCATTTTTGTGGGGACTTTTTTTTGAGGGGAGGTTAGGGAATTGACTTAAAAGAACATAGAATTAACAAAAAAATACCCTAACAAGCTAAAACCAGGGGGCGGAGGTCCGACTGGAGGAGGAGGTGGAGGTGGACATGATGATGTAGGTGGAAGAGGCGGTGGTAACCAACACAGTTTTTTTGTGTTTATACTTGGGAAGGCACCCAAATGAAATTAATAGAGTTGGACATAGGCTGAGTGCAGCTGATATAGTTGTCTAGTATGCCATAGGTATGGACAAGTCCTGTGGGATCCATGCCTAGTTAATCTTAATAAATGTTAGCCTCCCATTGTTGGCTGTGGACAGGTGGATGTGCATGTCTGTTATCCCATGCCCTCCCATGTCCACTGCTTTGTTTTTCCACTGAGCCCCTGCTGTCAGGTGGGAAAGCCGTCAGTAGTTTCTCTACCAGCATGAGCTTATATTCACGCACTATGCAATTCCACTCCAGTGACAAAAGTAATGATGGCATGTTCTCATTGTAGCGGGGATCTAGCAATGTGGCCACCAAGTAATCAGCACTGGTAACATTATGGGCAACTCAGCGGTAGTTGCACAAGCACAGCAGCATGTATTGGTTCATGCCCAGAGGCATCGACAAGTTGTCCTTGGTGGAGGTGCATAGTCTGGGTCCTCTGTGTCACCTCAGCCTCACTCCAGTGATGCCCGTGAACTGCTTTGAGTGCCACCCTGCTGTGAATATGGTTGATCCTCCTCCTACCAAACTGAATCCTGGCGGCACATTTGGGTACCCAGCCACTGTTGGGACAGTAACCCACCCTCTGAGCCATCTGTCGACGACATGCCTGATAATGGTGGCCCTGCTCATCCAGCTCCTCTTCCTCCTGTGACACCACTTCATCCATCATTGCCTGAATTGTTTTTTCCAGCTGGCATATAAGTGGTATAGTAACACTGATGGTGGTGTCGTCAGCACTAGCTATTTTAGTGGAGTATTCAAAGCAACGCAACATGGCACATACGTCCCGCATGGAGGCTCACTCATTGGTAGTGAAGTAGTGTTACTCGGCAGAGTGACTCAGCCATGCGTGCTGCAGCTGAAACTCTAGTATTGCCCGCTGCTGCTCTCAGAGTCTCTCCAGGATAAGCAGGGTCAGGTTCCACCTGGTTGGAATGTTGCATATGAGATGGTGAGCGGGAAGGCAGAAGTGAAGCTGCAGCGCAGACAGGCAAGAAACAGGGCGAGAACACCAAAAACACGCACACACTGCATGCACTTTCAGCAGCAGCTCTGAAATATGTGGGTAATTTTTAAGAAAACTCTGTACCACCAAATTCAGCACACGTGCCTGGCAAGTAATGTCCTAGGCCCAGAGCTGCTTCGAGATTTTGCCCGTTATCACACACAACCAGGTATTGCATACATTTACCTTGAGCGAGACTGTGTCCATCTATGTATGCAAATCACATACTTGCGATCACCTGACCGCCTGCTCCCGGCACCTGCACTTGAGAATCCTTACAGTATTCAGTGCGTGCGATGTGAGAATTCACAAGTTGGCAATCACATAGAGTGCTTACAGACTTGTAGCTTATTACCAGAGAACCCATCTAAAGATGTGCTGTAGTCCGGCACTTTGATTTGCTGCCTATCAATGGCGAACTCTAAAAGTGCTAGATGTTGATTCTTCTGCAGGTCAGATTTGTCCCATTAAGCATTGGGTTTATTTGCTTTGTGTAAGGGTAAATTACGTGATGTTTGTGCAAGGAGGTGACTGTCTCAGTAGCTGGATGTGTGATAGGATGTTTGTAATTTTGGAAATACATTAATCGCAAGTCTTTATTATACTTTGCCCAGAGGCGACAGTTGTGCTAGAAGAAGAATCTCTGACGACTGTGTTGAAGTTTTGTTTGTTTTTCCTACCATTAATATTATTTGGTAATGGAGCTTGACAATCAATGCATCTTCATGTCACTTCAAACAACTTCCATTTACAAAGTTATTTTTGTTTAAAAACAGCGAAACTAAATAAGCTCAAATTCCTGTTTTCCTCTAACCTTTGGTTTTCGTGATCAGTGGGAGCCCCACAATTTATGTAATATGGATATTTATTTTGTTTTGTTACAGCGTAATATAGCATGCAATATAATGCAAAGTTGTGGCATTAAAACTCACACACTACATGGTCTCATTATTTAAGGTGATTGGGCACTTGCAACCCATAGCAAAAAAATGCTGCAATCTTTACCTCTACTGTATATACACTCATTTAAATTGCAACACCATGAAGGAAAAATAACCAGATCAAAGACATGTTAATGATATATAAATGATGAAAAAAATGGAAACTAAATTTTCTAAACATCTCGACTAATTCAGTATCAAGAATGAGCTCCATAAGCAGAAATCCCCACACTTACACGTCTTGGCTGCTCTCAGTAAGGATATTAGTGGTTGTCTGAGGAATGTTCCACCACCCTGAATGCACTTAGGCATTAAAATCCATGATTGGCAGCTCCCTTTGCTATTGCCCAACAATGACTTCCCAGATGTGCTCGATGGGTGATGAGTCTGGAGACACTGCAGGCCACGGTAGCATGTTTAAGACACTCAGGCTGCTCAGAGTAATATGAGCAACATGATGAAAAATGACTCCTTGGCCACTCTGGAGAAATGGCCGTGCCACTGGTTCTATCACCAAATCAATGTAACACAGAGCTGTCAGTGTATGTGGAATGAAATCTAGAGGGATTCGGCCAGCTTAAATTATGCCTCCTCACACTATAATCTCTGGAGTAGGACTAGTGTGTTGTTCCCTCGTGAAGGCCTTTTCATGAAATTACCCATGTAGTCTTATCAGATTCAAAGAGTGGCATGTAGTGATCCACTCTGTACTGCAAGTGACATTAGATGTCAAATACCAAGCCAAAGACATCAGACAGGCATCAAACATCCTCTACCCAAGCCATCAGAAAGCATTTCCATGACATTGAGCTATGAACCAGATGTACAGTTGTACATTGACCTCACTCCCCAGCTGTCAGGACTCTGAACATTTTTTACCTTTTGTGCATTACTGCCCTTTTCCAACATGGCATCTTTGGTCTCATGTGCACTTGTCTTCCTGCTATAAAACTCCACCCCAGCCTTCAGTCTGTGCTAGATTATGCTGCTTTGCATCCAGTTCCTGATTACTCCCTGGCCTTGCACCTGCACCTGCTCCTGTGAACCTGTGTTGGAGATTCTGCCACTCTGCTCAGAGTTCCTGCTGCATACACAAGTCTCCAGTAACCCTCCTTCATCTGCTGCTCGTGTTACTTCCATCTGCATTTGCTGGACATGTAAGCTGTTTGCTGCTCTGCAAAACCTGAGACTATTAACCAGGCCTCCCTAGTTGAGCTAAGTTATGATTTGAACTTCCTTATCTAGATAGATCTAGATAGATAGAAGCATATCTATCTGTGTCTGGACTAAGACAAGGACTTTTTCGTGTCAAGTATCCTCAAGAATAACTGTGCTTCATAGACTTTCTGCTTCTTTGCATTTTCCTCTGAAGTTCCCTATAGACTGCTAAGCTGCGTTTATTATTTGCACCAAGTGTTGTGGACTTGAGTTTCTCTCTGCACCTGTTTGAATCACCGTGTGATAATATAAACTTTTCCACTTATAAAACTGTGTCCTGTTGTCTTGTTCCACGCAAAGAGTCTCCTGAATTATCCCCTATAATTATTACACCAGCTCTGAAAGGCTATTATGGTGCAAAGTAAGATGGCAATGGAGGCTGAAATGAAGGTCTATCGTTTTAACCCCTTCCTGACCTTTGACGCAGCGTATGGGTCATGAAAACCTGTGCCAATCCGACCTGTGACGCAGCATATGCGTCATGGCCGGATCGCGTCCCTGCAGGCCGGGTGAAAGGGTTAACTCCAATTTCACCCGACAGCCTTAGGGTTAGGGTTGGAATTAGAGTTAGGGTTGGAAGTTGGGTTAAGAGTAGGGTTAGGGGTGTGTTGGGGTTAGGGTTGTGGTTAGGGTTGGGATTAGGGTTAGGGGTGTGTTGGGGTTAGTGTTGGAGTTAGAATTGAGGGGTTTCCACTGTTTAGGCACATCAGGGGGTCTCCAACCATGACATGGCGCCACCATTGATTCCAGCCAATTTTGCGTTGAAAAAGTCAAATGGTGCTCTCTCCCTTCCGTGTGCCCAAACAGTGGTTTACTCCCACATATGTAGTACCAGCGTACTCAGGAGAAACTGGACAACAACTTTTGGGGTCAAATTTCTCCTGTAACCCTTGGGAAAATAAAAAATTGCGGGCTGAAAAATTATTTTGGAGGAAAGAAAAATTATTTTTTATTTTCATGGCTCTGTGTTAAAAACTTCTGTGAAGCACTTGGGGGTTCAAAGTGCTCACCACACATCTAGATTAGTTCCTTTGGGGGTCTAGTTTCCAAAATGGGGTCACTTGTGGGGGATTTCTACTGTTTAGGCACATCAGGGGCTCTGCAAACGCAACGTGACACCCGCAGAGCATTCCATCAAAGTCTGCATTTCAAAACGTCACTACTTCCCTTCCGAACCCCGACTTGTGCCCAAACAGTGGTTTACCCCCACATTTGAGGTATCAGCATACTCAGGAGAAAATGGACAACAACTTTTGGGGTCAAATGTCTCCTGTTACCCTTGGGAAAATAAAACATTTGCGGGCTAAAATATCATTTTTGAGAAAATAAAAATTATTTTTTATTTTCATGGCTCTGCATTATAAACTTCTGTGAAGCACTTGGGGGTTCAAAGTGCTCACCACACATCTAGATTAGTTCCTTTGGAGGTCTAGTTTCCAAAATGGGGTCACTTGTGGGGGAGCTCCAATGTTTAGGCACACAGGGGCTCTCCAAACGCGACATGGTGTCCGAAAATGATTGGAGCTAATTTGCCATGCAAAAAGCCAAATGCTGTGCCTTCCCTTCCGAGCCCTGCCGTGCGCACAAACAGTGGTTTATCGCCACATATGGGGTATCAGTGTACTCAGGACAAACTGGACAACAACATTTGGGGTCCAATTTCTCCTGTTACCCTTGGGAAAATAAAAAATTCCAGGCTAAAAAATCATTTTTGAGGAAAGAAAAATTATTTTTTATTTTCACGGCTCTGCGTTATAAACTTCTGTGAAGCACCTGGGGGTTTAAAGTGCTCACTATGCATCTAGATAAGTTCCTTGTGGGGTCTAGTTTCCAAAATGGGGTCACTTGTGGGGGAGCTCCAATGTTTATGCACACAGGGGCTCTCCAAACGCGACATGGTGTCTGCTAACGATTGGAGCTAATTTTCCATTCAAAAAGTCAAATGGTGTGCCTTCCCTTCCGAGCCTTGCCGTGCACCCAAACAGTGGTTTACCCCCACATATAAGGTATCAGCGTACTCAGCAGAAATTGCCCAACAAATATTAGGATCCATTTTATCCTGTTGCCCATGTGAAAATTAAATAATTTGAGGCTAAAAGAAATTTTTTGTGAAAAAAAAGTACTTTTTCATTTTAACGGATCAATTTGTGAAGCACCTGAGGGTTTAAAAGTGCTCACTATGCATCTAGATAAGTTCCTTGGGGGGTCTAGTTTCCAAAATGGGGTCACTTGTGGGGGAGCTCCAATGTTTAGGCACACAGGGGCTCTCAAAACGCGACATGGTGTCCGCTAACGATAGAGATAATTTTTCATTCAAAAAGTCAAATGGTGCTCCTTCCCTTCCGAGCCATACCATGTGCCCAAACAGTGGTTTACCCCCACGTGAGGTATCAGTGTACTCAGGAGAAATTGACCAACACATTTTAGGATCTATTTTATCCTGTTGCCCATGTGAAAATGAAAAAATTGATTCAAAAAGAATTTTTTTGTGAAAAAAAAAAGTACTTTTTCATTTTTACGCATCAATTTGTGAAGCACCTGGGGGTTTAAAGTGCTCACTATGCATCTAGATAAGTTCCTTGTGGGGTCTAGTTTCCAAAATGGGGTCACTTGTGGGGGATCTCCAATGTTTAGGCACACGGGGGCTCTCCAAACGCGACATGGTGTCCGCTAAAGATTGGAGCCAATTTTTCATTCAAAAAGTCAAATGGCGCTCCTTCCCTTCCGAGCCCTGCCGTGCGGCCAAACAGTGGTTTACCCCCACATATGAGGTATCAGCGTACTCAGGACAAATTGGACAACAACTTTCGTGGTCCAGTTTCTCCTTTTACCCTGGGGAAAATAAAAAATGGTTACTAAAAGTTCATTTTTGTGACTAAAAAGTTAAATGTTCATTTTTTCCTTCCATGTTGCTTCTGCTGCTGTGAAACACCTGAAGGGTTAATAAACTTCTTGAATGTGGTTTTGAGGACCTTGAGGGGTGCAGATTTTAGAATGGTGTCACTTTTGGTTATTTTCAGCCATATAGAACCCTCTAACTGACTTCAAATGTGAGGTGGTTCCTAAAAAAATGGTTTTGTAAATTTTGTTGTAAAAATGAGAAATCACTGGTCAAATTTTCAACATTTTCGCCAAATTTCCGTTTTTTCACAAATAAACGCAGAAATTATCAACCTAACTTTACCACTAACATGAAGCCCAATATGTCACGAAAAAACAATCTCAGAACCGCTAGGATCCGTTGAAGCGTTCCTGAGTTATTACCTCATAAAGGGACACTGGTCAGAATTGCAAAAAACTGCCAGGTCATTAAGGTCAAAATAGGCTGGGTCATGAAGGGGTTAACAAAAGAGTCACGTTTTTGTCCCGGATGTTATGAAACCTAGAGATCTGCATTCCACGTGGGAAACATCATGAAGTGGCCTCTTCGAGGAAAAGTGAGAGTGTCCTTGGAGCCGTTTTTCAACATTGCTTGTCCTACTGTGAGCAGTCTGCATGTGCTAAACGTGCTACCATTCGCTGCAACTTCTCCAGACTTGTTTCCCATCGAGCACATCTGGAATATCATAGGACAGCGATAGCAATATTCAGCATACAAACAGAAACTCATAATGTTACATGTGACTCAATAGCTATTCGGCCAAAAAAATTCTAAAAGGAATATTAACTTTGTATGAAAGTCACAACTTATTTCATTACTATATCCAAACTGTATGGACAGAATAAACACATTTATGCATTAACCCCTTTCTGACATCTGACGTACTATCCCGTCGAGGTGGGGTGGGCCCGTATGACCACCGACGGGATAGTACGTCATACGCGATCGGCCGCGCTCACGGGGGGAGCGAAGCCGATCGCGGCCGGGTGTCAGCTGCATATTGCAGCTGACATCCGGCACTATGTGCCAGGAGCGGTCACGGACTGCCCCCGGCACATTAACCCCCGGCACACCGCGATCAAACATGATCGCGGTGTGCCGGCGGTATAGGGAAGCATTGCGCAGGGAGGGGGCTCCCTGCGGGCTTCCCTGAGACCCCCGGAGCAACGCGATGTGATCGCGTTGCTCCGAGGGTCTCCTACCTCCCTCCTCGCCGCAGGTCCCGGATCCAAGATGGCCACGGCATCCGGGTCCTGCAGGGAGGGAGGTGGCTTACCGAGCGCCTGCTCAGAGCAGGCGCTGGTAAGCCTGCAGCCCTGCACAGCAGATCGTCGATCTGACAGAGTGCTGTGCACACTGTCAGATCAATGATCTGTAATGTCCCCCCCTGGGACAAAGTAAAAAAGTTAAAAAAAAATTCCCCACATGTGTGTAAAAAAAAAAAAATCCTAAATAAAGAAAAAAAAATTAAATATTATTCCCATAAATACATTTCTTTAGCTAAATAAAATAAAAAAAAACAATAAAAGTACACATATTTAGTATCGCCGCGTCCGTAACGACCCAACCTATAAAACTGCCCCACTAGTTAACCCCTTCAGTAAACACCGTAAGAAAAAAAAAAAAAAAAACGAGGCAAAAAACAACGCTTTATTATCATACCGCCGAACAAAAAGTGGAATAACACGCGATCAAAAAGACTGATATAAATAACCATGGTACCGCTGAAAACGTCATCTTGTCCCGCAAAAAACGAGCTGTGATACAGCATCATCAGCAAAAAAATAAAAAAGTTATAGTCCTGAGAATAAAGCGATACCAAAATAATTATTTTTTCTATAAAATAGTTTTTATCGTATAAAAGCGCCAAAACATAAAAAAATGATATAAATGAGATATCGCTGTAATCGTACTGAACCGAATAATAAAACTGCTTTATCAATTTTACCAAACGCGGAATGGTATAAACGCCTCCCCCAAAAGAAATTCATGAATAGCTGGTTTTTGATCACTCTGCCTCACAAAAATCGGAATAAAAAGCGATCAAAAAATGTCACGTGTCCGAAAATGTTACCAATAAAAACGTCAACTCGTCCCGCAAAAAATAAGATCTCACATGACTCTGTGGACTCAAATATGGAAAAATTATAGCTCTCAAAATGTGGTAACGCAAAAAATATTTTTTGCAATGAAAAGCGTCTTTCAGTGTGTGACGGCTGCCAATCATAAAAATCCGCTAAAAAACCCTCTATAAAAGTAAATCAAACCCCCCTTCATCACCCCCTTAGTTAGGGAAAAATAAAAAAAAATAAAAAATGTATTTATTTCCATTTTCCCATTAGGGTTAGGGTTAGGGCTAGAGTTAGGACTAGAGTTAAGGCTAGGGTTAGGGTTAGGGTGAGGGCAAGGGTTAGGGCTAGGGTTAGGGTTAGGGCTAGGGTTGGGGCTAGGGTTAGGGTTGGGGCTAGGGTTAGGGTTAGGGCTAGGGTTGGGGCTAGGGTTAGGGTGAGGGCAAGGGTTAGGGCTAGTGTTACGGCTAGTATTAGGGCTAGTGATAGGGCTAGGGTTATTGCTAGGGTTAGGGCTAGGGTTAGGGCTAGGATTGGGGCTAGGGTTGGGGCTAGGGTTGGGGCTAGGGTTGGGGCTAAAGATAGGGTTAGGGTTTGGATTACATTTATGGTTGGGAATAGGGTTGGGTGTGTCTGGGTTAGAGGAGTGGTTAGGGTTACTGTTGGGATTAGGGTAAGGGGTGTGTTTGGATTAGGGTTTCAGTTATAATTGGGGGGTTTCCACTGTTTAGGCACATCAGGGGCTCTCCAAACGGGACATGGCATCCGATCTGAATTCCAGCCAATTCTGCGTTGAAAAAGGAAAACAGTGCTCCTTCCCTTCAGAGCTCTCCCGTGTGCCCAAACAGGGGTTTACCCCAACATATGGGGTATGAGCGTACTCAGGACAAATTGGACATCATCTGTTGGGGTCCAATTTCTCCTGCTACCCTTGGGAAAATACAAAACTGGGGGCCAAAAAATAAGTTTTGTGGGAAAATAAATATTTTTTTATTTTCACGGCTCTGCGTTGTAAACTGTAGTGAAACACTTGGGGGTTCAAAGTTCTCACAACACATCTAGATAAGTTCCTTGGGGGGTCTAGTTTCCGATATGGGGTCACTTGTGGGGGGTTTGTACTGTTTGGGTACATCAGGGGCTCTGCAAATGCAATGTGACGCCTGCAGACCAATCCATTTAAGTCTGCATTCCAAATGGCGCTCCTTCCCTTCCGAGCTCTGTCATGCGCCGAAACAGTGGTTCCCCCCCACATATGGGGTATCAGCGTACTCAGGACAAATTGGACAACAACTTTTGGGGTCCAATTTATCCTGATACCCTTGTGAAAATACAAAACTGGGGGCTAAAAAATCATTTTTGTGAAAAAAAAAAGAATTTTTATTTTCACGGCTCTGCGTTATAAACTGTAGTGAAACACTTGGGGGTTCAAAGCTCTAAAAACACATCTAGATAAGTTCCTTAGGGGGTCTACTTTCCAAAATGTTGTCACTTGTGGGGGTTTTTAATGTTTAGGCACATCAGGGGCTCTCCAAACGCAACATGGCATCCCATCTTAATTCCAGTCAATTTTGCATTGAAAAGTAAAATAGCGCTCCTTCCCTTCCGAGCTCTGCTATGCGCCCAAACAGTGGTTTACCCCCACATATGGGGTATCAGCGTACTCAGGACAAATTGCACAACAATTTTTGGGGTCCAATTTCTTCTCTTACCCTTGGGAAAATAAAAAATTGGGGGAGAAAAGATCATTTTTGTGAAAAAATATGATTTTTTATTTTTACGGCTCTGCATTATAAACTTCTGTGAAGCACTTGTTGGGTCAAAGTGCTCACCACACATCTAGATAAGATCTTTAGGGGGTCTACTTTCCAAAATGGTGTCACTTGTGGGGGGTTTCAATGTTTAGGCACATCAGGGGCTCTCCAAATGCAACATGGCGTCCCTTCTCAATTCCAGTCAATTTTGCATTGAAAAGTCAAATGGCGCTCCTTTCCTTCCGAGCTCTGCCATGCGCCCAAACAGTGGTTTACCCCCACATATGGGGTATCAGCATACTCAGGAAAAATTGCACAACAATTTTTGGGGTCCAATTTCTTCTCTTACCCTTGGGAAAATAAAAAATTGGGGGAGAAAAGATCATTTTTGTGAAAAAATATGATTTTTTATTTTTACGGCTCTGCATTATAAACGTCTGTGAAGCACTTGTTGGGTCAAAGTGCTCACCACACATCTAGATAAGATCTTTAGGGGGTCTACTTTCCAAAATGGTGTCACTTGTGGGGGGTTTCAATGTTTAGGCACATCAGGGGCTCTCCAAATGCAACATGGCGTCCCTTCTCAATTCCAGTCAATTTTGCATTGAAAAGTCAAATGGCGCTCCTTTCCTTCCGAGCTCTGCCATGCGCCCAAACAGTGGTTTACTCCCACATATGGGGTATCAGAGTACTCAGGACAAATTGTACAACAAATTTTGGGGTCTATTTTCTCCTGTTACCCTTGGTAAAATAAAACAAATTGGAGCTGAAATAAATTTTGTGTGAAAAAAAGTTAAATGTTCATTTTTATTTAAACATTCCAAAAATTCCTGTGAAACACCTGAAGGGTTAATAAACTTCTTGAAAGTGGTTTTGAGTACCTTGAGGGGTGCAGTTTTTAGAATGGTGTCACACTTGGGTATTTTCTATCATATAGACCCCTCAAAATGACTTCAAATGAGATGTGGTCCCTAAAAAAAAATGGTGTTGTAAAAATGAGAAATTGCTGGTCAACTTTTAACCCTTATAACTCCGTCACAAAAAAAAATTTTGGTTCCAAAATTGTGCTGATGTAAAGTAGACATGTGGGAAATGTTACTTATTAAGTATTTTGCGTGACATATGTCTGTGATTTAAGGGCATAAAAATTCAAAGTTGGAAAATTGCGAAATTTTCAAAATTTTCGCCAAATATTCGTTTTTTCACAAATAAACACAAGTTATATCGAAGAAATTTTACCACTATCATGAAGTACAATATGTCACGAGAAAACAATGTCAGAATCGCCAAGATCCGTTGAAGCGTTCCAGAGTTATAGCCTCATAAAGAGACAGTAGTCAGAATTACAAAAATTGGCCCGGTCATTAACGTGCAAACCACCCTTGGGGGTGAAGGGGTTAATATATTCAAAATAATAAATTTAGATGATAAACATATTGTGATTGTGATTTCCACCTTCAACAAACTAAACCCCAAATGCTTGCAGTAATGTCAAATAACAATAACTAGTACCACTTCTCCCTAGGTCCAGCGCCTGTTCTTCACCATCACTTCAGTCTCTCTGTATTGGCTGCATATGTGACATCACGATAACAGTGAATCGCTGAACTCAGCGGTTTGTCCTATCTACATCTGTTGAACCACTGCACTCAGTGATTGGCTGCAGCGGTGATGTGAGCAGCGGCTGAGAGCTGGCATTGAAATGGAAAGGGGGCGTACTCATTGGCTTTCATATTTTACATTACTGCAAGCGTTTGGAGTTCACTTTGGTGAATGTCAAAAATCCTTAAAGGAATTAGTCTAAAGGAAAATTATTATAGTGATATCACAGTACTGTATCAGGATTCATCTGTCCCTGATAACCTTTATAGATCAAATGTACAGGGGTGTATTAATAGACCTGTAAATAACACATCTTAGTGTCTTGCAATATCTAATGTCTATTAATCACAATAGTCCCAATGAAATAATGCAATGCTAGACACTTCACTAACAATGAAACAACCAAACAAACCACGACAAAAATGTTAATAATACTTGTACCAGCATATGAAAATAACGTGCCACCGAAAAGGTCCCAGGGTCTGTGTCTCTCCACCCCTACACCTTTTTGCATCCCTTCTTCTGGGGTCATCCATGGAAAAAGCAAGGTGAAATGGTGTCGGATTTGAGAGACTTAGAATCTGGAACCTTTTTCGGTGGCGCAAAATTTTAGGTAATACACCCTTTGTAGACTGATTTGATGTATACTACCTGAAGCTAATACTACATATGAGACCATTGAAGATCTAGCCATTTGGGTGGATACCGTATATAATCGAGTATAAGCCAAGTTTTTCAGCACATTTTTAGGATAAAAAAGCCTCCTCAACTTATACTCGCTTGAGGGTCCCACATGACTGAGGGGGAGCAGCAGCGGCAGAGCAGCGGGTCTTAGGAGGCAGTAGACGGCTGCTGTGGCTAACTCCTGTGCCTACTGCTAAAGAGAAATGAATATTCGCTGCACTCCCATTGAATATTCATTTCTCTTTAATAGCGGGCACAGTAGTCACAGCCACCAGCTTCGAAATGAATATTCACTGCTCTCCAATCCCATGAGTGTGGAGTGCAGTGAATATTCATTTCATTAGTAGCAGGCACACGTGATCGACCAGCTGTTGCAGCTGCTGGCATCAGAACAAGATGTTGCGAGGGAGTGCAGGGAAGGTAAGTAGGATGGTTTATTTTTTATGTTTTTCTGATGGGGGCCATGCAAACTTGGATAGGGATGAGGGGGACATGCAAACCAGGATAGAGATGAGTAGCCATTCATATCAGAATAGGGATGAGGGGTCCATTCATACTAGGATAGTGATGAGGGGGCTATGTATACCAGGATAAGGATGAGGGGCACCATGCATACCAGGATAGGCATGAGGAGGCCATGCATAGGATTGGGATGAGGAGCGATGCATGCCAGTATAGAGATGAGGGAACTGTGCATACCAGGATAGGGATGAGAAGACCATGTACACCAGGATAGGGATGAGGAGCAATGCTTACCAGTATAGGGACGGGGAGGCCATGCATAGGAGGATAGGGATGAGGGGACCATGTCCACCAGGATAGGGATGAGGAGCCATGCATACCAGGATAGGGGATGAGGGGGCCATGCATACCCAGATAGGGATGAGGGGGCCATGCATACCAGGATAAGGATGAGGGGGCCATGCATGCCAGGATGGAGATGAGGCATCCATGCATACCAGGATAGGGATGAGGAGCCATGCATACCAGTATAGGGATAAAGGGACCATGCATACCAGGATAAAGGTGAGGGGGCTATGCATACCAGGATGGGGATGAGGGGACCATGCTTACCAGTATAAGGATGAGGATGCCATGCATACCAGGATAGGGATGAGGGGGTCATGTGAGTCGCCCGACAGGGCCGTGGGGTACTCTATACCGGGTCAATTACTTAAAGGGATGTGTCATGGCAGCAGTGACCCGGTCCATGGCCCTGGGCGCCCATGTTAAAGGGACGGTCTTTAAAGGGTTTATTTTTTAAAATAATGTTTGTGACGCCACCTGTGGTATTTGGTCAGGGATGACCAATGCTGCTTAAAGAGGTCCTCTGGGGTGATGTTATGGCAGCCAGATGGTATAACTTCTCACAGGTGAAGTAGGTTCCCTGGGCTCCCAGTGAATATAGGGAAGATGGAGAGTGGTGCGGTAAAGAATGAAGGACACAGTTGTGCAGTCTTTTTACCTGGTTTACTGATGGTAGCAGGTAGCCACAGTCCAGGGCACCAAATCACAGGTACAGGCAGGGTCCTGCCGGCTAGGAAGTGGGTTCAGAGTCCAGCTTTATCAGGTGGACTTAAAAGCCTTCCACTTAGCGCAGTGGTATTTTCGTCCCTTACTGCCTATGGCTTCTTAGCAAGGTCCTCTCAGTTCTCTCTGTCCTTTGTTAAAGTGGGACACAAACCCATATGACAGGGGACTCGAGCCTTTTTACAGGGTCTCTATCATGACCCGGGCTCTATATGTCACTGTGTCTCCTGGGTATTAGGGCAGACAGGTTTCGTGTAGTCTAGCTGTCCTACCGGTTTCTGCTGTTCCTCCTAGAGTATGACACAACCTCGGTATTCCGGTTACAGGCATCTGCACTCTATCAGGGAGGTAGCTCAGTCTCAGCTATTTTCCCTTGTTGTCACTCTCCTGTGCTTCGCTCTCCGGCATGTTAGCTGAAGGCTGTTCTTCCTTCTGTATTTCGCTATCTAGGAGCAACAGCACCTCAGGCTGTACGGCCCCTCACACATCCTTCTGCCTCAGACTGCTCCAGTCTGCTGTCCAACACCAACTGTCTAAATCTTCCTAACTGCCTAGCAACTGCCTAGCAACTAACTCCTCCTCCTGTCCAGAGAGAGCAGATCCCCTGAAGTCGGGTGTAAAGCTCCCCTTTCTGGCCTGGAGGCAGAATGGTGTTGTATGTGCTGATTACCTGTCAAAAAGGAATCCTCTATCGCTTCCAAGTCACTCTCCCCATGAGGAAAGTAATGCCACTGTGACAACCAGGACCCTGGGGTGTCACACATGCATACCAGGATTGGGAATGCAGGGTCATGCATACCAGGATAGAGATAAGGCGGCCATGAATACTAGGTTTATACTCGAGTCAATAAGTTTTCTGTTGTGTATCCGCTTTTTGGGCTCCCCTGGTGGTTGCTGGTGGTACTGGTGACTTGTTTGCACCTTGCTTCTTCTGTTCACCTGCTTCCATCAGTGTTTGGGAGTTTCCTATTTAGCCTTGCTCTCCAGTCATTTCCTTGCCGGTCATCATTGTAACCAGAGCCTTCGGTTGCATGTTCCTGCTACTAGTCTGCTGATCAGCTAAGTGGACTTTGTCCTTTTGTTTTGTACCTTTTGTCCAGTTTGCAGTTTTTGTAATTCTCTGTAGCTGGAAGCTCTTGCGGGCTGAAATTGCCACTCCTGTGTCATGAGTTGACACAGGAGTCTTAAAGTAATTTCAGGATGGTTTTTGAAAGGGTTTTCAGTTGACCGTGAAGTCCTCTTTTGTATCCTTCTGCTATCTAGTAAGTGGACCTCTCTTTGCTAAATCTACTTTCATACTGTGTATGTCTTTTCCTCTTAATTCACCGTTATTACATGTGGGGGGCTGCTATCATCTTTTGGGGTATTTCCCTAGAGGTAAGCCAGGTCTGTTTCTTCCTCTACCAGGCGTAGTTAGTCCTCCGGCTGGCGCGTGGCATATAGAAAGCCGTAGGTATGCTCCCTGGCTACTGTTAGTTGTGTGGTAGATTTAGCTCACGGTCAACTCGAGTTTCCATCACCCGAGAGCTCGTTCGTTACTTATGTGTTTTTTACGTTCCCTTGCCATTGGGAACCACGACAGTATGACCGGCCAACAAAGTGTTAATTGTTTGGGCTGAAGCAGGAGAAAAAGAAGTGTTGAAGGGAAATTTTTTTTTTTTTTTTCTTTCCCTCAAAGTTTTGCTGCCTAGCCCTTAATTGCTGTCTAGCTGCTTCTTACCTCCTCTTAACCTTTGAATGGCTCTGACCTTAGCTGTTTAACATGGATGTCCAGAGTTTGGTTGCAGGTTTAAATAATCTTGCTACGAAGGTTCAAAATTTACAAGATTTTGTTATACATGCTCCTATTTCTGAACCTAAAATCCCTACACCAGAGGTGTTTTCCGGAGATAGATCTCGGTTTTTGAATTTCAAATATAATTGTAAATTATTCCTTTCTCTCAGACCTCACTCCTCAGGAGATCCTGTCCAGCAGGTTAAGATTGTAATCTCTTTGCTGCGAGGTGACCCTCAAAATTGGGCATTTTCATTGGCACCAGGGGATCCTGCGTTGCTCAATGTGGATGCATTTTTCCTGGCTTTATGGTTGCTTTATGAGGAACCTAATTTGGAGATTCAAGCTGAAAAAGCTTTGATAGCCCTATCTCAAGGGCAAGATGAAGCGGAGATATACTGCCAAAAATTTCGTAGGTGGTCTGTGCTTACTCAGTGGAATGAGTGCGCCTTAGCGGCAAATTTCAGAGAGGGCCTTTCTGATGCCGTTAAAGATGTTATGGTCGGGTTCCCTGCGCCTACAGGTCTGAATGAGTCCATGACAATGGCAATTCAGATTGATCAGCGTTTGCGGGAGCGCAAACCCGTGCACCATTTGGCGGTATCTTCTGAAGAGACGCCCGAGAAAATGCAATGTGACAGAGTTATGTCCAGAAGCGAGCGGCAGAATTATAGGCGTAAAAATGGGTTATGCTTCTATTGTGGTGATTCTGCTCATGTTATATCGGCATGCTCTAAGCGTACTAGGAAGGTTGACAAGTAGAGTTGAGCGACTTTCATTTTTTTAAGATCGAGTCGGGTTTTGTGAAACCCGATTTTGTCCAGAGTCGAGTCGAGTGCAGTCGGCCGATTATCGCTAAAAGTCGGGGATCGACCGAAACACGAAACCCAATGCAAGTCAATGGGGAAGCATAGTCGGCAGTGAGTGGAGGCCAGGAAAACACCTACAGTGCCCATTTTAATGCCAAAAACATCCATTCTTGTTTCTGAAGCTTGTCAATCTTAATTAACTTTATAATAATAGTTGGGCATAGGGAATTGGGGGTCATTTGGCAAAAGTTGTGGGGGGAGTAGGGCCGGCTCAAGTTTTTCGTGGGCCCAGGAAATGCGGACTACGTCACGGCGGTGTTGCAGGGAAAGGTAAGTATTTCAACGTTGCAAGTGCTGTGATCCTGAGCAAGCAGGGGGGGCCCACTCGTTCGCATTGGCACTGGCACAGGGCCCCTCAAAGTACAGCGATGTGTGTTTGCATGGCGGGGGCGCCTCCCACCAGCAGCGACACTTTTGCGTACTCTGAGGGGCCCTGTGCCAGTGACGTCGCCAACGAGTATGCCCCCCCACCTGATGAAGGAACCTGCACTTTCATCTGCACCTTCCTCTCTGTCCCTGTGTAAGGTGGTATAACATGCGGAAAGGGGAACCTTACTTTCAGCAGGGTCAGATTCTGGCTGTGTAGAGTATAAGGGGAATGTAGTGGTCTAGGTCAATGTACCAGCAGACTCATCTAGCAGTGGCTGGGCAATGGGCAGGATGAGGAGGAAACAGATATAGGGCCAAAGAATAAAGTAGGCTAAATGCAGTTCAAAATTGGTAACAGGACTAAACAGGCGGCATTGCTTTGTTCAGTGGAGTAGCAAACCCAAGAGCAGCAGACACTGTTTCAAGGGCATAACCACACTAGTAGGCCAAATGCAGTTTAATATCTGATAGTATAGGGCGAAAGCCAGAATGTGGAAGCTCAGCTTTGTTCAGTTGAGGACAACACCAGGCAGGGGCAGACAGACACCTTTAGTAGGCCGGAACAGCCAATTGCATTTTTAAAAATGGTAATTTGGAACTGAAGGTTGAAGCTCAGCTTTATTCAGTTGAGGACAACACCAGGCAGGGGCAGACAGACACCTTTAGTAGGCCGGAACAGCCAATTGCATTTTTAAAAATGGTAATTTGGAACTGAAGGTTGAAGCTCAGCTTTATTCAGTTGAGGACAACACCAGGCAGGGGCAGACATTCACCTTTAGTAGGCCGGAACAGCCAATTGCATTTTTAAAAATGGTAATTTGGAACAGAAGGTTGAAGCTCAGCTTTATTCAGTTGAGGACAACACCAGGCAGGGGCAGACAGACACCTTTAGTAGGCCGGAACAGCCAATGGCATTTTTAAAAATGGTAATTTGGAACTGAAGGTTGAAGCTCAGCTTTATTCAGTTGAGGACAACACCAGGCAGGGGCAGACATTCACCTTTAGTAGGCCGGAACAGCCAATTGCATTTTTAAAAATGGTAATTTGGAACAGAAGGTTGAGGCTCAGCTTTATTCAGTTGAGGACAACACCAGGCAGGGGCAGACATTCACCTTTAGTAGGCCGGAACAGCCAATTGCATTTTTAAAAATGGTAATTTGGAACAGAAGGTTGAGGCTCAGCTTTATTCAGTTGAGGACAACACCAGGCAGGGGCAGACAGACACCTTTAGTAGGCCGGAACAGCCAATTGCATTTTTAAAAATGGTAATTTGGAACTGAAGGTTGAAGCTCAGCTTTATTCAGTTGAGGACAACACCAGGCAGGGGCAGACATTCACCTTTAGTAGGCCGGAACAGCCAATTGCATTTTTAAAAATGGTAATTTGGAACAGAAGGTTGAAGCTCAGCTTTATTCAGTTGAGGACAACACCAGGCAGGGGCAGACAGACACCTTTAGTAGGCCGGAACAGCCAATGGCATTTTTAAAAATGGTAATTTGGAACTGAAGGTTGAAGCTCAGCTTTATTCAGTTGAGGACAACACCAGGCAGGGGCAGACATTCACCTTTAGTAGGCCGGAACAGCCAATTGCATTTTTAAAAATGGTAATTTGGAACAGAAGGTTGAGGCTCAGCTTTATTCAGTTGAGGACAACACCAGGCAGGGGCAGACAGACACCTTTAGTAGGCCGGAACAGCCAATTGCATTTTTAAAAATGGTAATTTGGAACAGAAGGTTGAAGCTCAGCTTTATTCAGTTGAGGACAACACCAGGCAGGGGCAGACAGACACCTTTAGTAGGCCGGAACAGCCAACTTTTAAAAAAAACAGCAGTTAGTAAGAGGCAGAAGGTAGAAGCTCAGCTTTATTCAGTTGAGGACAACACCAGGCAGGGGCAGACAGACACCTTTAGTAGGCCGGAACAGCCAATTGCATTTTTAAAAATGGTAATTTGGAACAGAAGGTTGAAGCTCAGCTTTATTCAGTTGAGGACAACACCAGGCAGGGGCAGACAGACACCTTTAGTAGGCCGGAACAGCCAATTGCATTTTTAAAAATGGTAATTTGGAACAGAAGGTTGAAGCTCAGCTTTATTCAGTTGAGGACAACACCAGGCAGGGGCAGACAGACACCTTTAGTAGGCCGGAACAGCCAATGGCATTTTTAAAAATGGTAATTTGGAACTGAAGGTTGAAGCTCAGCTTTATTCAGTTGAGGACAACACCAGGCAGGGGCAGACATTCACCTTTAGTAGGCCGGAACAGCCAATTGCATTTTTAAAAATGGTAATTTGGAACAGAAGGTTGAGGCTCAGCTTTATTCAGTTGAGGACAACACCAGGCAGGGGCAGACAGACACCTTTAGTAGGCCGGAACAGCCAATTGCATTTTTAAAAATGGTAATTTGGAACAGAAGGTTGAAGCTCAGCTTTATTCAGTTGAGGACAACACCAGGCAGGGGCAGACAGACACCTTTAGTAGGCCGGAACAGCCAATTTTTTTAAAAAACAGCAGTTAGTAAGAGGCAGAAGGTAGAAGCTCAGCTTTATTCAGTTGAGGACAACACCAGGCAGGGGCAGACATTCACCTTTAGTAGGCCGGAACAGCCAATTGCATTTTTAAAAATGGTAATTTGGAACAGAAGGTTGAGGCTCAGCTTTATTCAGTTGAGGACAACACCAGGCAGGGGCAGACAGACACCTTTAGTAGGCCGGAACAGCCAATTGCATTTTTAAAAATGGTAATTTGGAACTGAAGGTTGAAGCTCAGCTTTATTCAGTTGAGGACAACACCAGGCAGGGGCAGACATTCACCTTTAGTAGGCCGGAACAGCCAATTGCATTTTTAAAAATGGTAATTTGGAACAGAAGGTTGAAGCTCAGCTTTATTCAGTTGAGGACAACACCAGGCAGGGGCAGACAGACACCTTTAGTAGGCCGGAACAGCCAATTTTTTAAAAAAACTGCAGTTAGTAAGAGGCAGAAGGTAGAAGCTCAGCTTTATTCAGTTGAGGACAACACCAGGCAGGGGCAGACAGACACCTTTAGTAGGCCGGAACAGCCAATGGCATTTTTAAAAATGGTAATTTGGAACTGAAGGTTGAAGCTCAGCTTTATTCAGTTGAGGACAACACCAGGCAGGGGCAGACATTCACCTTTAGTAGGCCGGAACAGCCAATTGCATTTTTAAAAATGGTAATTTGGAACAGAAGGTTGAGGCTCAGCTTTATTCAGTTGAGGACAACACCAGGCAGGGGCAGACAGACACCTTTAGTAGGCCGGAACAGCCAATTGCATTTTTAAAAATGGTAATTTGGAACTGAAGGTTGAAGCTCAGCTTTATTCAGTTGAGGACAACACCAGGCAGGGGCAGACATTCACCTTTAGTAGGCCGGAACAGCCAATTGCATTTTTAAAAATGGTAATTTGGAACAGAAGGTTGAAGCTCAGCTTTATTCAGTTGAGGACAACACCAGGCAGGGGCAGACAGACACCTTTAGTAGGCCGGAACAGCCAATTGCATTTTTAAAAATGGTAATTTGGAACTGAAGGTTGAAGCTCAGCTTTATTCAGTTGAGGACAACACCAGGCAGGGGCAGACATTCACCTTTAGTAGGCCGGAACAGCCAATTGCATTTTTAAAAATGGTAATTTGGAACAGAAGGTTGAAGCTCAGCTTTATTCAGTTGAGGACAACACCAGGCAGGGGCAGACATTCACCTTTAGTAGGCCGGAACAGCCAACTTTTAAAAAAAACAGCAGTTAGTAAGAGGCAGAAGGTAGAAGCTCAGCTTTATTCAGTTGAGGACAACACCAGGCAGGGGCAGACAGACACCTTTAGTAGGCCGGAACAGCCAATTGCATTTTTAAAAATGGTAATTTGGAACAGAAGGTTGAAGCTCAGCTTTATTCAGTTGAGGACAACACCAGGCAGGGGCAGACAGACACCTTTAGTAGGCCGGAACAGCCAATTGCATTTTTAAAAATGGTAATTTGGAACAGAAGGTTGAAGCTCAGCTTTATTCAGTTGAGGACAACACCAGGCAGGGGCAGACAGACACCTTTAGTAGGCCGGAACAGCCAATGGCATTTTTAAAAATGGTAATTTGGAACTGAAGGTTGAAGCTCAGCTTTATTCAGTTGAGGACAACACCAGGCAGGGGCAGACATTCACCTTTAGTAGGCCGGAACAGCCAATTGCATTTTTAAAAATGGTAATTTGGAACAGAAGGTTGAGGCTCAGCTTTATTCAGTTGAGGACAACACCAGGCAGGGGCAGACAGACACCTTTAGTAGGCCGGAACAGCCAATTGCATTTTTAAAAATGGTAATTTGGAACAGAAGGTTGAAGCTCAGCTTTATTCAGTTGAGGACAACACCAGGCAGGGGCAGACAGACACCTTTAGTAGGCCGGAACAGCCAATTTTTTAAAAAAACAGCAGTTAGTAAGAGGCAGAAGGTAGAAGCTCAGCTTTATTCAGTTGAGGACAACACCAGGCAGGGGCAGACAGACACCTTTAGTAGGCCGGAACAGCCAATGGCATTTTTAAAAATGGTAATTTGGAACTGAAGGTTGAAGCTCAGCTTTATTCAGTTGAGGACAACACCAGGCAGGGGCAGACATTCACCTTTAGTAGGCCGGAACAGCCAATTGCATTTTTAAAAATGGTAATTTGGAACAGAAGGTTGAAGCTCAGCTTTATTCAGTTGAGGACAACACCAGGCAGGGGCAGACAGACACCTTTAGTAGGCCGGAACAGCCAATTTTTTAAAAAAACAGCAGTTAGTAAGAGGCAGAAGGTAGAAGCTCAGCTTTATTCAGTTGAGGACAACACCAGGCAGGGGCAGACAGACACCTTTAGTAGGCCGGAACAGCCAATGGCATTTTTAAAAATGGTAATTTGGAACTGAAGGTTGAAGCTCAGCTTTATTCAGTTGAGGACAACACCAGGCAGGGGCAGACATTCACCTTTAGTAGGCCGGAACAGCCAATTGCATTTTTAAAAATGGTAATTTGGAACAGAAGGTTGAGGCTCAGCTTTATTCAGTTGAGGACAACACCAGGCAGGGGCAGACAGACACCTTTAGTAGGCCGGAACAGCCAATTTTTTAAAAAAACAGCAGTTAGTAAGAGGCAGAAGGTAGAAGCTCAGCTTTATTCAGTTGAGGACAACACCAGGCAGGGGCAGACAGACACCTTTAGTAGGCCGGAACAGCCAATTGCATTTTTAAAAATGGTAATTTGGAACAGAAGGTTGAAGCTCAGCTTTATTCAGTTGAGGACAACACCAGGCAGGGGCAGACAGACACCTTTAGTAGGCCGGAACAGCCAATTGCATTTTTAAAAATGGTAATTTGGAACAGAAGGTTGAAGCTCAGCTTTATTCAGTTGAGGACAACACCAGGCAGGGGCAGACAGACACCTTTAGTAGGCCGGAACAGCCAATGGCATTTTTAAAAATGGTAATTTGGAACTGAAGGTTGAAGCTCAGCTTTATTCAGTTGAGGACAACACCAGGCAGGGGCAGACATTCACCTTTAGTAGGCCGGAACAGCCAATGGCATTTTTAAAAATGGTAATTTGGAACAGAAGGTTGAAGCTCAGCTTTATTCAGTTGAGGACAACACCAGGCAGGGGCAGACAGACACCTTTAGTAGGCCGGAACAGCCAATTGCTTTTTTAAAAATGGTAATTTGGAACTGAAGGTTGAAGCTCAGCTTTATTCAGTTGCAGCTTCTTGGCAATAATATAAAGAAGACGAGACAGGACAACACTCGTTGGATGCCATATCTGTGTTTTCACTGGAAAAAAAACTGTCAGTTAACTACTTGTAGGAGAAAGTTTTTGTAGCTGGAGGCCACTTTTTGTATTGTACCAGTTTTCTGTTGTATGTTTGGAACTGAAGGTTGAAGCTCAGCTTTATTCAGTTGAGGACAACACCAGGCAGGGGCAGACACCTTTAGAAGGACGGAACAGCCAATTTTTTTAAAAACAGCAGTTAATCAGAGCCAGAAGGTAGAAGCTCAGCTTTATTCAGTTGAGGACAACTTGAACTAGGGACTGCAGACAGACTTTGCAGGCTGTCCCCTGTGTGGACCATGCATCCAATACATTAACCCATTTAGCCACAAAGGACACGTAACCTTCCGTGGCCAGGCCTACAGGTCCATGTGTCTGTTGTCAGGTATACCTTTGGACTGACAAATTGACAGAATGCAAGGACAATGCGGTCTTTAACATGCAGGTGGAGGGGTGGGATGGCTTTTCTCGCAAAAGAATTGTCAACTGGGTAGCTCATAGCGTGGTATATCGTAGTTCATCCTGGCTTTATTAATATTAAATTAAATAAAAAAATAGGCTCTAGGCACTTTATTATTGGTTCCAGGGGTACACGGGCAGCAGTGGTCAGGTGAGTGGAGGCCTAGTGGAAGGAGGGACCTTAGACAGGCTTCGAAGGCCTAACATAATAAAATGGGCTGGCGGTAGGCACTTTATTATTGGTTCCAGGGGTACACGGGCAGCAGTGGTCTGGTCAGTGGAGGCCTAGTGGAAGGAGGGACCGCAGACAGGCTTCAAAGGCCTAACATAATAAAATGGGCTGGCTGTAGGCACTTTATTATTGGTTCCAGGGGTACACGGGCAGCAGTGGTCAGGTGAGTGGAGGCCTAGTGGAAGGAGGGACCGCAGACAGGCTTCGAAGGCCTAACACAATAAAATGGGCTGGCTGTAGGCACTTTAAAATTGGTTCCAGGGGTACACGGGCAGCAGTGGTCTGGTCAGTGGAGGCCTAGTGGAAGGAGGGACCGCAGACAGGCTTCGAAGGCCTAACACAATAAAATGGGCTGGCTGTAGGCACTTTAAAATTGGTTCCAGGGGTACACGGGCAGCAGTGGTCTGGTCAGTGGAGGCCTAGTGGAAGGAGGGACCGCAGACAGGCTTCGAAGGCCTAAAATAACAAACAATAGGCTCATGGCAGTTTTACAGCGGTTACATGGATACACGGGCAGCTTGGTGGTGAGTGGAGGAGTATTTAAAGTAGGGACCGCAGACAGGCTATCAAAGGCCTAAAATAACAAACAATAGGCTCATGGCAGTTTTACAGCGGTTACATGGATACACGGGCAGCTTGGTGGTGAGTGGAGGAGTATTTAAAGTAGGGACCGCAGACAGGCTATCAAAGGCCTAAAATAACAAACAATAGGCTCATGGCAGTTTTACAGCGGTTACATGGATACACGGGCAGGCAGCTTGGTGGTGAGTGGAGGAGTATTTAAAGTAGGGACCGCAGACAGGCTATCAAAGGCCTAAAATAACAAACAGTAGGCTCATGGCAGTTTTACAGCGGTTACATGGATACACAGGCAGCTTGGTGGTCAGTGGAGGAGTATTTAAAGTAGGGACCGCAGACAGGCTATCAAAGGCCTAAAATAACAAACAATAGGCTCATGGCAGTTTTACAGCGGTTACATGGATACACGGGCAGGCAGCTTGGTGGTCAGTGGAGGAGTATTTAAAGTAGGGACCGCAGACAGGCTATCAAAGGCCTAAAATAACAAACAATAGGCTCATGGCAGTTTTACAGCGGTTACATGGATACACGGGCAGGCAGCTTGGTGGTCAGTGGAGGAGTATTTAAAGTAGGGACCGCAGACAGGCTATCAAAGGCCTAAAATAACAAACAATAGGCTCATGGCAGTTTTACAGCGGTTACATGGATACACGGGCAGGCAGCTTGGTGGTCAGTGGAGGAGTATTTAAAGTAGGGACCGCAGACAGGCTATCAAAGGCCTAAAATAACAAACAATAGGCTCATGGCAGCTTTACAGCGGTTACATGGATACACAGGCAGCTTGGTGGTGAGTGGAGGAGTATTTAAAGTAGGGACCGCAGACAGGCTATCAAAGGCCTAAAATAACAAACAATAGGCTCATGGCAGCTTTACAGCGGTTACATGGATACACAGGCAGCTTGGTGGTGAGTGGAGGAGTATTTAAAGTAGGGACCGCAGACAGGCTATCAAAGGCCTAAAATAACAAACAATAGGCTCATGGCAGCTTTACAGCGGTTACATGGATACACGGGCAGGCAGCTGGTGATGAGTGGAGGAGTATTTAAAGTAGGGACCGCAGACAGGCTACCAAAGGCCTAAAATAACAAACAATAGGCTCATGGCAGCTTTACAGCGGTTACATGGATACACAGGCAGCTTGGTGGTGAGTGGAGGAGTATTTAAAGTAGGGACCGCAGACAGGCTATCAAAGGCCTAAAATAACAAACAATAGGCTCATGGCAGTTTTACAGCGGTTACATGGATACACGGGCAGGCAGCTTGGTGGTCAGTGGAGGAGTATTTAAAGTAGGGACCGCAGACAGGCTATCAAAGGCCTAAAATAACAAACAATAGGCTCATGGCAGCTATACAGCGGTTACATGGATACACAGGCAGCTTGGTGGTGAGTGGAGGAGTATTTAAAGTAGGGACCGCAGACAGGCTATCAAAGGCCTAAAATAACAAACAATAGGCTCATGGCAGCTTTACAGCGGTTACATGGATACACAGGCAGCTTGGTGGTGAGTGGAGGAGTATTTAAAGTAGGGACCAAAGACAGGCTATCAAAGGCCTAAAATAACAAACAATAGGCTCATGGCAGCTTTACAGCGGTTACATGGATACACGGGCAGGCAGCTGGTGATGAGTGGAGGAGTATTTAAAGTAGGGACCGCAGACAGGCTATCAAAGGCCTAAAATAACAAACAATAGGCTCATGGCAGCTTTACAGCGGTTACATGGATACACAGGCAGCTTGGTGGTGAGTGGAGGAGTAGTGCAAGGAGTGTCTGTCCCAGTACTCCCAAAATATAAATAGATGTTAATGTCTCGCAAAACAACCAAAACAAAAAAAAAGGTGGCATACTTAGGTACAGGGGTGGGCTCATCTACTGAGTTTCTGACATAGTAATTTGGCAGTAACTATTTAATGGTGCCAATATAGGACACAGACACAGACTACTTTAAGTTGCATCATAGATGTCTACAAATTTGTATTGTCAGTGCCAGACATTGAATGATGTCAGCGAATAGACTAAAGATTGGTGGAGCTGTGCGACATAATTTTGCACGTGGTAGAGCACATTTTGAGCTGGGGTAGGGGGGAACTCTCTTGAGGCCGGCGGGACCGCCCCAGGGCCCCTCATGTTACAACGGTGTGTCTGACGTTGGGTGCGCACCACCACCGCCAGAGACACTACATTGTACTATGAGGGACCCAGTAGCAATGCCGTCAACCAAAAGCGAGCACACCCACCTCTTCAGACAAACAGCAGTCTCACGGGTGCTTGCGCCAAGTCGCGATACCACGGCCCCGTGTGGGGAGTTTGGCCATTTAGGGAGGTGTAAACATGTCGTATGCTGTACAATCAGCTGCAGCAAATTAGACATTAGAAAAGTAATTCACAGGCAAGAGCTTTTCATAGGAAAGCTAGGTGTCGGCCGGGCAAGGTGGGGCAAAAGATTTCGAAATCCAGTTGTGGTTCATTTTAATGAATGTTAGATCGTCAACATTTTGGGTAGCCAGACGAGTCCTTTTTTCGGTTAATATTGAACCTGCAGCACTGAAAACTCTTTCTGATAGGACACTTGCTGCCGGGCAAGCAAGCTCCTGCAATGCATATTCTGCCAATTCTGGCCAGGTGTCTAATTTGGAGGCCCAGTAATCAAATGGGAATGACGGTTGAGGGAGAACATCGATAAGGGATGAAAAATAGTTAGTAACCATACTGGACAAATGTTGTCTCCTGTCACTTTCAATTGATGCAGCAGTACCTGTCCTGTCTGCGGTCATAGCAAAATCACTCCACAACCTGGTCAGAAAACCCCTCTGTCCAACGCCACTTCTGATGTGTGCACCCCTAACACTCCTAGTCTGCTGCCCCCTGGAGCTCGTGTGAGAACGATCACGTGCGCTGTGTGCTGGGAATGCCTGAAGCAAACGGTCAACAAGAGTTGATTGTTTGGTTGCTAATATTAGTTCCAAGTTCTCATGTGGCATAATATTTTGCAATTTGCCTTTATAGCGTGGATCAAGGAGGCAGGCCAACCAGTAATCGTCATCGTTCATCATTTTCGTAATGCGTGTGTCCCTTTTTAGGATACGTAAGGCATAATCCGCCATGTGGGCCAAAGTTCCAGTTGTCAAATCTCCGGTTGTGATTGGTTGAGGGGCAGTTGCAGGCAAATCTACGTCACTTGTGTCCCTCAAAAAACCAGAACCCGGCCGTGACACGCAACCAATTTCCTGTGCCCCCGGGAAAGGTTCGGCATTAAAAATATACTCATCCCCATCATCCTCCTCGTCCTCCACCTCCTCTTCGCCCGCTACCTCGTCCTGTACACTGCCCTGACCAGACAATGGCTGACTGTCATCAAGGCTTTCCTCTTCCTCTGGTGCAGACGCCTGCTCCTTTATGTGCGTCAAACTTTGCATCAGCAGACGCATTAGGGGGATGCTCATGCTTATTACGGCGTTGTCTGCACTAACCAGCCGTGTGCATTCCTCAAAACACTGAAGGACTTGACACATGTCTTGTATCTTAGACCACTGCACACCTGACAACTCCATGTCTGCCATCCTACTGCCTGCCCGTGTATCCTCCCACAAATAAATAACAGCACGCCTCTGTTCGCACAGTCTCTGAAGCATGTGCAGTGTTGAGTTCCACCTTGTTGCAACGTCTATGATTAGGCGATGCTGGGGAAGGTTCAAAGACCGCTGATAGGTCTGCATACGGCTGGCGTGTACAGGCGAACGTCGGATATGTGAGCAAAGTGCACGCACTTTGAGGAGCAGGTCGGAGAACCCAGGATAAGTTTTCAATAAGCACTGCACCACCAGGTTTAAGGTGTGAGCCAGGCAAGGAATGTGTTTCAGTTGGGAAAGGGAGATGGCAGCCATGAAATTCCTTCCGTTATCACTCACTACCTTGCCTGCCTCAAGATCTACTGTGCCCAGCCACGACTGCGTTTCTTGTTGCAAGAACTCGGATAGAACTTCCGCGGTGTGTCTGTTGTCGCCCAAACACTTCATAGCCAATACAGCCTGCTGACGCTTGGCAGTAGCTGGCCCATAATGGGACAACTGGTGTGCAACAGTGTCATCTGCCGATGGAGTGGTTGGCAGACTGCGTTCTGTGGAAGAGCTGTAGCTTCTGCAGGAGGACGAGGAGGAGGAGGAGGGGGTGCGAACGCCTACAGCCAACTGTTTCCTAGACCGTGGGCTAGGCACAACTGTCCCTAAATTGATGTCGCCTGTGGACCCTGCATCCACCACATTCACCCAGTGTGCCGTGATGGACACATAACGTCCCTGGCCATGCCTACTGGTCCATGCATCTGTAGTCAGGTGCACCTTTGTACTCACAGATTGCCTGAGTGCATGGACGATGCGCTGTTTAACATGCTGGTGCAGGGCTGGGATGGCTTTTCTGGAAAAAAAGTGTCGACTGGGTAGCTCGTATCGTGGTTCAGCGTACTCCATCAGGGCTTTGAAAGCTTCGCTTTCAACTAACCGGTAGGGCATCATCTCTAACGAGATTAGTCTAGCTATGTGGGCGTTAAAACCCTGTGTACGCAGATGCGAGGATAAGTACTTCCTTTTTCTAACCAGAGTGTCATGTAGGGTGAGCTGGACTGGAGAGCTGGAGATCGTGGAACTTTCGGGTGTGCCGGTGTACATGGCAGACTGAGAGACGGTTGGAGACGGTATTGTTTCCGCCGGTGCCCTAGATGCAATATTTCCTCCTACAAAACTGGTGGTTCCCTGACCCTGACTGCTTTTGGCTGGCAAAGAAACCTGCACAGATACTGCCGGTGGTGCGGAAAATGGTGGCCTTACAGTGACGGAAGGGATGTTGCGTTGCTGACTAGCTTCATTGGCCGAGGGTGCTACAACCTTAAGGGACGTTTGGTAGTTAGTCCAGGCTTGAAAATGCATGGTGGTTAAGTGTCTATGCATGCAACTAGTATTTAGACTTTTCAGATTCTGACCTCTGCTTAAGCTAGTTGAACATTTTTGACAGATGACTTTGCGCTGATCAGTTGGATGTTGTTTAAAAAAATGCCAGACTGCACTCTTCCTAGACTTGGATCCCTTTTCAGGGATTGCAGACTGAGCTTTAACCGGATGGCCACGCTGTCCTCCAACAGGTTTTGGCTTTGACACGCGTTTTGGGCCAGATACGGGCCCGGCAGATGGAACCTGTTGCGATGTTGATGCCTGCTGCGGCCCCTCCTCCACCTCCGCTTCTGAACTACTGCCGCCTGCACCCTGTTCCCCGAATGGCTGCCAATCAGGGTCAATAACTGGGTCAACTATTACCTCCTCTTCGAGCTCGTGTGCAACTTCGTCTGTGTCACTGTGTCGGTCGGTGGTATAGCGTTCGTGGCGGGGCAACATAGTCTCATCAGGGTCTGATTGTGGATCTGTACCCTGAGAGGGCAATGTGGTGGTCTGAGTCAAAGGAGCAGCATAGTACTCTGGCTGTGGCTGTGCATCAGTGCACTCCATGTCAGAATCTACTTGTAATGGGCATGGCCTGTTAAATGTTTCACTTTCTAAGCCAGGGACGGTATGTGTAAAGAGCTCCATGGAGTGACCCGTTGTGTCGCCTGCTGCATCCTTCTCTCTTGTTGTAGTTTTTGCTGAGGAGGACAAGGAAGCGACTTGTCCCTGACCGTGAACATCCACAAGCGACGCGCTGCTTTTACATTTACCAGTTTCGGAAGAGGAGGCAAAAGAGCTAGAGGCTGAGTCTGCAATGTAAGCCAAAACTTGCTGTTGCTGCTCCGCCTTTAAAAGCGGTTTTCCTACTCCCAGAAAAGAGAGCGTTCGAGGCCTTGTGTAGCCTGACGACGAAACTGGCTCCACAGCTCCAGACTTAGGTGGAATATTTTTATCCCCACGACCACCTGATGCTCCACTACCACTACCATCATTACCAGCTGACAATGAACGCCCACGACGACCTCTTGCACCAGACTTCCTCATTGTTTTAAAATCTTAACCAAAGTAACTTTATTTGTTGCTGTCAAACAACTTACACGGTGAGCTATAACTTCAGTATGATTTCAATATCCCTTAACAGGTTGGTGAGACCACAAGGAAAATCAGGCACAATGTTACACACTCTGTTTTCTGTGGCACAAAATCACAGAGATGACACACACGCAGGACTGTCACTCAAGCACTAATGTCAATATTAATCTCCCACCTAATTTATTTTTTTTTTTTTTTCAGGGAGACTTTAGAAACCAAATAATATTAAAAAAACCAAAAAAATAAATAGCCTTTCTATGGCCCACTGAATGAGAGAGGTGGCACACCCAGGAGTCAAGACTGGCACACAAGCTGAAAGGGCAATATTACTCTCCCACTGTTTTTTTTTTTTTTTTTTTTTTCAGGGAGACTTTAGAAACCAAATAATAAGAAAAAAAATAAATAAATAAATAGGCTTTCTATAGCCCACTGAATGAGAGATAGCACACACAGCAGTGGCACACAAGCCCTGACTGAGGCCAATATTTTTCTACCACTGATTGATGTAGTGTTTTTGTGTTGAGGTAGATTTTAGAACACAAATCAAGGAAAAAAAAAATGCTTTCTATGGCCCACTGAATGAGAGAGGTGGCACACCCAGGAGTCAAGACTGGCACACAAGCTGAAAGGGCAATATTACTCTCCCACTGTTTTTTTATGTATTTTTTGTTTTTTAAGGGAGACTTTAGAATCCCAATAATATTTAAAAAAAAAAAATAAATAGGCTTTCTATGGCCCACTGAATGAGAGAGGTGGCACACCCAGGAGTCAAGACTGGCACACAAGCTGAAAGGGCAATATTACTCTCCCACTGTTTTTTTATGTATTTTTTGTTTTTTAAGGGAGACTTTAGAAACCCAATAATATTTTTTAAAAAAAATAAATAGGCTTTCTATGGCCCACTGAATGAGAGAGGTGGCACACCCAGGAGTCAAGACTGGCACACAAGCTGAAAGGGCAATATTACTCTCCCACTGTTTTTTTAAGTTTTTTTATTATTATTTTCAGGGAGACTTTAGAAACCAAATAATATTAAAAAAACCAAAAAAATAAATAGGCTTTCTATGGCCCACTGAATGAGAGAGAGGTGGCACACCCAGGAGTCAAGACTGGCACACAAGCTGAAAGGGCAATATTACTCTCCCACTGTTTTTTTTTTTTTTTTTTTTTTCAGGGAGACTTTAGAAACCAAATAATAAGAAAAAAAATAAATAAATAAATAGGCTTTCTATAGCCCACTGAATGAGAGATAGCACACACAGCAGTGGCACACAAGCCCTGACTGAGGCCAATATTTTTCTACCACTGATTGATGTAGTGTTTTTGTGTTGAGGTAGATTTTAGAACACAAATCAAGGAAAAAAAAAAAATGCTTTCTATGGCCCACTGAATGAGAGAGGTGGCACACCCAGGAGTCAAGACTGGCACACAAGCTGAAAGGGCAATATTACTCTCCCACTGTTTTTTTATGTATTTTTTGTTTTTTAAGGGAGACTTTAGAAACCCAATAATATTTTTTTAAAAAAATAAATAGGCTTTCTATGGCCCACTGAATGAGAGAGGTGGCACACCCAGGAGTCAAGACTGGCACACAAGCTGAAAGGGCAATATTACTCTCCCACTGTTTTTTTAAGTTTTTTTTTTTTATTTTCAGGGAGACTTTAGAAACCAAATAATATTAAAAAAACCAAAAAAATAAATAGGCTTTCTATGGCCCACTGAATGAGAGAGAGGTGGCACACCCAGGAGTCAAGACTGGCACACAAGCTGAAAGGGCAATATTACTCTCCCACTGTTTTTTTTTTTTTTTTTTTTTTCAGGGAGACTTTAGAAACCAAATAAGAAAAAAAATAAATAAATAAATAGGCTTTCTATAGCCCACTGAATGAGAGATAGCACACACAGCAGTGGCACACAAGCCCTGACTGAGGCCAATATTTTTCTACCACTGATTGATGTAGTGTTTTTGTGTTGAGGTAGAATTTAGAACACAAATCACGGAAAAAATAAATAGGCTTTCTATGGCCCACTCAGTGAGAGATGGCACACACAGGGATGGCACTGTAGCAGAAATGCCAATCTTAATCTCCCACAAAAAAAAAAAAAAACAGGGACTGTCCTACAATTACTATCTCCCTGCAGTAATCTAAGCCAGGTATGGCAGGCAGCAATAGGAGTGGACTGATGCACAAATTAAATAAAAAGTGTGGACAAACAAAAAAGATAGCTGTGCAGAAAGGAACAAGAGGATATGTGCTTTGAAAAAAGCAGTTGGTTTGCACAGTGGCGTACACACAGCAATACAGCTATCACGGAGCCTTCTAGGGCAGCCCAATGAGCTACAACGCTGAGGAAAAAATAAATAAAAAATAGCTTCCACTGTTCCTGCACACCGAAGGTGGTGTTGGACAGTGGAAATCGCTACAGCACAAGCGGTTTGGTGGTTAGTGGACCCTGCCTAACGCTCTCCCTGCTTCTGACGAAGCGGCAGCAACCTCTCCCTAAGCTCAGATCAGCAGCAGTAAGATGGCGGTCGGCGGGAACGCCCCTTTATAGCCCCTGTGACGCCGCAGACAGCAAGCCAATCACTGCAATGCCCTTCTCTAAGATGGTGGGGACCAGGATCTATGTCATCACGCTGCCCACACTCTGCGTTCACCTTCATTGGCTGAGAAATGGCGCTTTTCGCGTCATTGAAACGCGACTTTGGCGCGAAAGTCGCGTACCGCATGGCCGACAAGCACAGGGGTCGGATCGGGTTTCATGAGACGCCGACTTAGCCAAAAGTCGGCGACTTTTGAAAATTATCGACCCGTTTCGCTCAACCCTATTGACAAGTCCATTTCAATTGGCACTTTACAGTCCAAATTTATTTTGTCTGTAACCTTGATTTGTTCATTATCAGTTATTACCGTGGATGCCTATGTGGACTCGGGCGCCGCTCTGAGTCTTATGGACTGGTCCTTTGCCAGGCGCTGTGGGTTTGATTTAGAGCCTCTGGAAGTCCCTATACCTCTGAAGGGTATTGATTCTACACCTTTGGCTTGTAATAAACCACAGTTCTGGACGCAAGTGACTATGCGTATGACTCCAGACCATCAGGAGGTGATTCGCTTCCTTGTGTTGTACAATTTACATGATGTTTTGGTGCTTGGATTACCATGGTTACAGTCTCATAACCCAGTCCTTGACTGGAAGGCTATGTCTGTGTTAAGCTGGGGATGTCGGGGGGCTCATAAGGACACTCCTATGGTGTCCATTTCGTCATCTATTCCATCTGAGATTCCGGCATTTTTGTCTGATTATCGTGATATTTTTGAAGAGCCTAAGTGTTGTGTATTTACTTTTTGCTCCCTCTAGTGGTTACTAGTTTTTTGACTCTGGTTTTTCTGTCATTCCTTTTATCCGCACCTGGGTCGTTAGTTAAGGGTGTTGCTATTTAAGCTCCCTGGACCTTCAGTTCAATGCCTGGCAACGTAGTTATCAGAGCTATTCTGCTGTGCTCTTGTCTACTGATCCTGGTTCCAGTTATATCAGCTAAGTCCGCTTTTTGCTATTTTGTTTTGGTTTTGTATTTTTGTCCAGCTTGTTCCAAATATATATCCTGACCTTTGCTGGAAGCTCTAGGGGGCTGGTGTTCTCCCCCTGGACCGCTAGACGGTTCGGGGGTTCTTGAATTTCCAGTGTGGATTTTGATAGGGTTTTTGTTGACCATATAAGTTACCTTTCTTTATTCTGCTATCAGTAAGCGGGCCTCTCTGTGCTAAACCTGGTTCATTTCTGTGTTTGTCATTTCCTCTTACCTCACCGTTATTATTTGTGGGGGGCTTCTATCCAGCTTTGGGGTCCCCTTCTCTGGAGGCAAGAAAGGCCTTTTGTTTTCCTCTACTAGGGGTAGCTAGATTCTCCGGCTGGAGCGTGTCATCTAGAATCAACGTAGGAATGATCCCCGGCTACTTCTAGTGTTGGCGTTAGGAGTAGATATATGGTCAACCCAGCTACCACTGCCCTATGAGCTGGATTTTTGTATTCTGCAGACTTCCACGTTCCTCTGAGACCCTCGCCATTGGGGTCATAACAGTAACTGTTTTCCGGAGACAGGTTTAAGTTTAGGAATTTTGTGAATTATTGTAAATTGTTTTTGTCCCTGAGACCCTGTTCATCTGGAGACTCTGCTCAGCAAGTAAAAATTGTTATTTCGTTCTTACGGGGCGACCCTCAGGATTGGGCTTTTTCGCTGGCGCCAGGAGATCCGGCATTGGCTGATATTAATGCGTTTTTTCTGGCGCTCGGTTTACTTTATAAGGAACCCAATCTTGAGATTCAGGCAGAAAAGGCCTTGCTGGCTATGTCTCAGGGGCAGGACGAGGCTGAAGTGTACTGCCAAAAATTTCGGAAATGGTCCGTGCTGACACATTGGAACGAGTGTGCACTGGCCGCTAATTTTAGAAATGGCCTTTCTGAAGCCATTAAGAATGTTATGGTGGGTTTTCCCATTCCCACAGGTCTGAATGATACTATGGCACTGGCTATTCAAATTGACCGGCGGTTGCGGGAGCGCAAAACCGCAAATTCCCTCATGGTGTTGTCTGAACAGACACCTAATTCGGTGCAATGTGATAGAAAAATCGCAAATTCCCTCATGGTGTTGTCTGAACAGACACCTGATTTAATGCAATGTGATAGAATCCTGACTAGAAATGAGCGGAAAATTCATAGACGCCGGAATGGCTTGTGCTACTACTGTGGTGATTCTACACATATTATCTCAGCATGCTCTAAACGTATAGCTAAGGTTGTTAGTCCTGTCACCGTTGGTAATTTGCAACCTAAATTTATTCTGTCTGTAACTTTGATTTGCTCACTGTCGTCTTTTCCTGTCATGGCGTTTGTAGATTCAGGTGCTGCCCTGAGTCTTATGGATCTGTCATTTGCTAAGCACTGTGGTTTTACTCTTGAACCATTAGAAAATCCTATTCCTCTTAGGGGTATTGATGCTACGCCATTGGCAGCAAATAAACCGCAGTATTGGACACAGGTTACCATGTGCATGACTCCTGAACACCGCGAGGTGATACGTTTCCTGGTTTTACATAAAATGCATGATTTGGTTGTTTTAGGGCTGCCATGGTTACAGACCCATAATCCAGTCCTGGACTGGAAGGCTATGTCAGTCTCAAGTTGGGGCTGTCGTGGTATTCATGGGGATTCCCTGCCTGTGTCTATTGCTTCTTCTACGCCTTCGGAAGTTCCGGAGTATTTGTCTGATTATCAGGATGTCTTCAGTGAGTCTGAGTCCAGCGCACTGCCTCCTCATAGGGACTGTGACTGTGCTATAGATTTGATCCCAGGCAGTAAATTTCCTAAGGGAAGACTGTTTAATCTGTCGGTACCTGAACATACCGCTATGCGTTCATATATCAAGGAGTCTCTAGAGAAAGGACATATTCGTCCGTCTTCTTCCCCTCTTGGTGCGGGATTCTTTTTTGTGGCAAAAAAGGACGGATCTTTGAGACCTTGTATTGATTATCGGCTTTTAAATAAGATCACTGTCAAATTTCAGTATCCTTTACCGCTGTTGTCTGACTTGTTTGCCCGGATTAAAGGTGCCAAGTGGTTCACCAAGATAGATCTTCGTGGTGCGTACAACCTTGTGCGCATTAAGCAAGGTGATGAATGGAAAACCGCATTCAATACGCCCGAAGGTCATTTTGAGTACTTGGTGATGCCTTTTGGGCTCTCCAATGCGCCTTCAGTTTTTCAGTCCTTTATGCATGACATTTTCCGGAAGTATCTGGATAAATTTTTGATTGTTTATCTGGATGATATTTTGGTTTTTTCTGATAATTGGGATTCGCATGTGGAGCAGGTCAGGTTGGTCTTTAAAATTTTGCGTGAAAATTCTTTGTTTGTCAAGGGCTCAAAGTGTCTCTTTGGTGTACAGAAGGTTCCCTTTTTGGGGTTCATTTTTTCCCCTTCTGCTGTGGAGATGGACCCAGTCAAGGTCCGAGCTATTCTTGATTGGACTCAGCCCTCGTCAGTTAAGAGTCTACAGAAGTTCTTGGGTTTCGCTAACTTCTACCGTCGTTTTATCGCTAATTTTTCTAGCATTGTGAAACCTTTGACGGATATGACCAAGAAGGGCTCCGATGTAGCTAACTGGGCTCCTGCTGCCGTGGAGGCTTTCCAGGAGTTGAAACGCCGATTTACTTCGGCGCCTGTTTTGTGCCAGCCCGATGTCTCACTTCCCTTTCAGGTTGAGGTGGATGCTTCAGAGATTGGAGCAGGGGCCGTTTTGTCGCAGAGAGGCCCTGGTTGCTCTGTTATGAAACCTTGTGCCTTTTTCTCTAGGAAGTTTTCGCCTGCCGAGCGAAATTATGATGTGGGCAATCGGGAGTTGTTGGCCATGAAATGGGCATTTGAGGAGTGGCGTCATTGGCTCGAGGGTGCTAAGCATCGTGTGGTGGTCTTGACTGATCACAAAAATCTGATGTATCTCGAGTCTGCTAAACGCCTTAATCCGAGACAGGCCCGCTGGTCATTGTTTTTCTCCCGCTTTGATTTTGTTGTCTCGTATTTACCAGGTTCAAAGAATGTGAAGGCCGATGCTCTTTCTAGGAGCTTTGTGCCTGATGCTCCTGGAGTCGCTGATCCTGTTGGTATTCTTAAAGATGGAGTTATCTTGTCAGCTATTTCTCCGGATCTGCGACGTGTGTTGCAGAGATTTCAGGCTGATAGGCCTGAGTCTTGTCCACCTGACAGACTGTTTGTCCCGGATAAGTGGACCAGCAGAGTCATTTCCGAGGTTCATTCCTCGGTGTTGGCAGGTCACCCGGGAATTTTTGGCACCAGAGATCTGGTGGCCAGGTCCTTTTGGTGGCCTTCCTTGTCAAGGGATGTGCGGTCATTTGTGCAGTCCTGTGGGACTTGTGCTCGAGCTAAGCCTTGCTGTTCTCGTGCCAGCGGTTTGCTCTTGCCCTTGCCTGTCCCGAAGAGACCTTGGACACATATCTCCATGGATTTCATTTCTGATCTTCCGCTATCCCAGGGCATGTCCGTTATCTGGGTGATATGTGATCGCTTCTCAAAGATGGTCCATTTGGTTCCTTTGCCTAAGCTGCCTTCCTCTTCCGATCTGGTTCCTGTGTTTTTCCAGAACGTGGTTCGTTTGCACGGCATCCCTGAGAATATTGTGTCAGACAGAGGATCCCAGTTCGTTTCCAGATTCTGGCGATCCTTTTGTAGTAGGATGGGCATTGATTTGTCGTTTTCGTCTGCTTTCCATCCTCAGACTAATGGACAGACGGAGCGAACCAATCAGACTTTGGAGGCTTATTTGAGGTGTTTTGTCTCTGCTGATCAGGACGATTGGGTGACATTCTTGCCGTTGGCTGAGTTTGCCCTTAATAATCGGGCTAGTTCCGCCACCTTGGTTTCGCCTTTTTTCTGCAACTCTGGTTTCCATCCTCGCTTTTCTTCGGGTCATGTGGAGCCTTCTGACTGTCCTGGGGTGGATTCTGTGGTGGATAGGTTGCAGCGGATCTGGAATCATGTGGTGGACAACTTGAAGTTGTCACAGGAGAGGGCTCAGCGCTTTGCCAACCGCCGCCGCGGTGTGGGTCCCCGACTACGCGTTGGGGATTTGGTATGGCTTTCTTCCCGCTTTGTTCCTATGAAGGTCTCCTCTCCCAAATTTAAACCTCGTTTTATTGGGCCTTACAAGATATTGGAAATCCTTAATCCTGTATCTTTTCGTCTGGATCTTCCTGTGTCGTTTGCTATTCACAATGTATTTCATAGGTCCTTGTTGCGGCGGTACATTGTGCCTATAGTTCCTTCTGCTGAGCCTCCTGCTCCGGTGTTGGTTGAGGGCGAGTTGGAGTACGTGGTGGAGAAGATCTTGGATTCTCGCCTCTCCAGGCGGAGGCTTCAGTACCTGGTCAAGTGGAAGGGCTATGGTCAGGAGGATAATTCCTGGGTGGTCGCCTCTGATGTTCATGCGGCCGATTTAGTTCGTGCCTTTCATGCCGCTCATCCTGATCGCCCTGGTGGTCGTGGTGAGGGTTCGGTGACCCCTCACTAAGGGGGGGGTACTGTTGTGTATTTACTTTTTGCTCCCTCTAGTGGTTACTAGTTTTTTGACTCTGGTTTTTCAGTCATTCCTTTTATCCGCACCTGGGTCGTTAGTTAAGGGTGTTGCTATTTAAGCTCCCTGGACCTTCAGTTCAATGCCTGGCAACGTAGTTATCAGAGCTAGTCTGCTGTGCTCTTGTCTACTGATCCTGGTTCCAGTTATATCAGCTAAGTCCGCTTTTTGCTTTTTGCTATTTTGTTTTGGTTTTGTATTTTTGTCCAGCTTGTTCCAAATATATATCCTGACCTTTGCTGGAAGCTCTAGGGGGCTGGTGTTCTCCCCCCGGACCGCTAGACGGTTCGGGGGTTCTTGAATTTCCAGTGTGGATTTTGATAGGGTTTTTGTTGACCATATAAGTTACCTTTCTTTATTCTGCTATCAGTAAGCGGGCCTCTCTGTGCTAAACCTGGTTCATTTCTGTGTTTGTCATTTCCTCTTACCTCACCGTTATTATTTGTGGGGGGCTTCTATCCAGCTTTGGGGTCCCCTTCTCTGGAGGCAAGAAAGGTCTTTTGTTTTCCTCTACTAGGGGTAGCTAGATTCTCCGGCTGGAGCGTGTCATCTAGAATCAACGTAGGAATGATCCCCGGCTACTTCTAGTGTTGGCGTTAGGAGTAGATATATGGTCAACCCAGCTACCACTGCCCTATGAGCTGGATTTTTGTATTCTGCAGACTTCCACGTTCCTCTGAGACCCTCGCCATTGGGGTCATAACACCTAAGATTGGTTCACTCCCTCCTCACAGGGATTGTGATTGCGCCATAGATCTGATTCCTGGCAGTAAATTTCCAAAGGGTCGTTTGTTTAACCTATCTGTACCTGAACATGCTGCTATGCGCGAGTATATTAAGGAGTCCCTGGAAAAGGGACATATTCGTCCTTCTTCATCTCCTTTAGGAGCCGGTTTTTTCTTTGTCTCTAAAAAGGATGGCTCTCTGAGGCCTTGTATTGATTATCGTCTCCTGAATAAAATTACAGTCAAATATCAGTATCCGTTGCCTTTGCTGACTGATTTGTTCGCTCGCATAAGGGGGGCTAAGTGGTTCTCTAAGATTGATCTTCGTGGGGCGTATAATTTGGTGCGAATTAAGCAGGGGGATGAGTGGAAGACCGCATTTAATACGCCTGAGGGCCATTTTGAGTATTTAGTAATGCCTTTCGGCCTTTCTAATGCACCTTCTGTCTTTCAGTCCTTAATGCATGATATTTTCCGGGAATATTTGGATAAATTTATGATTGTGTACTTGGATGATATTTTGATTTTTTCTGATGACTGGGAGTCTCATGTTCAGCAGGTCAGGAGGGTTTTTCAGGTTTTGCGGGAGAATTCTTTGTGTGTAAAGGGTTCAAAGTGTGTTTTTGGGGTTCAAAAAATTTCATTTTTGGGGTATATTTTTTCCCCTTCTTCTATTGAGATGGACCCTGTCAAGGTTCGGGCTATTTACGACTGGACGCAGCCTACTTCTCTGAAGAGTCTCCAGAAATTCTTGGGCTTTGCTAATTTTTATCGTCGATTTATAGCTGGTTTCTCTGGCGTTGCTAAACCTCTGACGGATTTGACTAAAAAGGGTGCTGATGTTGCCAATTGGTCCCCTGCTGCCGTGGAGGCCTTTCGGGAGCTTAAGCGCCGCTTTTTGTCTGCCCCTGTGTTGCGCCAGCCTGATGTTTCTCTTCCCTTTCAGGTTGAGGTCGATGCTTCCGAGATCGGAGCGGGGGCGGTTTTGTCGCAGAAAAGTTCCGACTGCTCAGTGATGAGACCTTGTGCGTTCTTTTCGCGAAAATTTTCGGCCGCCGAGCGAAACTATGATGTTGGTAATCGGGAGCTTTTGGCCATGAAGTGGGCATTTGAGGAGTGGCGTCATTGGCTTGAGGGTGCCAGACATCAGGTGGTAGTTTTGACTGATCACAAGAATTTAATTTATTTGGAGTCTGCCAGGCGCCTGAATCCTAGACAGGCACGTTGGTCGTTGTTCTTTTCCCGGTTTAATTTTGTGGTCTCGTACTTACCGGGTTCTAGGAATGTGAAAGCAGATGCTCTTTCTAGGAGTTTTGAGCCTGACTCTCCTGGGAATTCTGAACCTGCTGGTGTCCTTAAGGATGGAGTGGTTTTGTCTGCTGTCTCTCCAGATTTGCGACGTGCTTTGCAAGAATTTCAGGCGGATAGACCTGATCGTTGTGCGTCTGGTAGACTGTTTGTTCCTGACGAGTGGACCACTAGAGTCATCTCGGAAGTTCATTCTTCTACTCTGGCAGGTCATCCGGGAATTTTTGGCACCAGAGATTTGGTGGCTAGATCCTTCTGGTGGCCTTCCCTGTCTCGAGATGTGCGTGTTTTTGTGCAGTCTTGCGATGTGTGTGCTCGGGCCAAGCCTTGTTGTTCTAGGGCTAGTGGGTTGTTGTTGCCCTTGCCTATTCCGAAGAGGCCTTGGACGCACATCTCTATGGACTTTATCTCGGATCTCCCTGTTTCTCAGAAGATGTCTGTCATCTGGGTGGTGTGTGACCGTTTTTCTAAAATGGTTCATTTGGTGCCATTGCCTAAGTTGCCTTCCTCATCTGAGTTGGTCCCTCTGTTTTTTCAAAATGTGGTTCGCTTGCATGGTATTCCGGAAAACATCGTTTCTGACAGGGGTACCCAGTTCGTGTCTAGATTTTGGCGGGCAGTCTGTGCCAGGTTGGGCATTGAATTGTCCTTTTCGTCTGCATTCCATCCTCAGACCAATGGCCAGACGGAGCGAACTAATCAAACTTTGGAGACTTATTTGAGGTGTTTTGTGTCTGCGGATCAGGATGATTGGGTTGCCTTTCTGCCGTTGGCGGAGTTTGCTCTTAATAATCGGGCTAGCTCTGCCACTTTGGTTTCTCCTTTCTTTTGCAATTCAGGGTTTCATCCGCGTTTTTCATCTGGTCAGGTTGAATCTTCGGATTGTCCTGGAGTGGATGCGGTGGTGGATCGGTTGCATCGGATTTGGGGACAAGTGGTGGATAATTTGGAATTGTCCCAGGAGAGGACTCAGCAGTTTGCTAACCGTCGTCGTCGTGTTGGTCCCCACCTTCGCGTTGTGGACTTGGTGTTGTTGTCTTCCCGTTTTGTCCCTATGAGAGTTTCTTCTCCCAAATTTAAGCCTCGGTTCATCGGTCCTTATAGGATTTTGGAGATTCTTAACCCTGTTTCCTTTCGTTTGGACCTCCCGGCATCTTTCGCTATCCATAATGTGTTCCATCGGTCGTTGTTGCGGAGATATGAGGTACCGGTGGTTCCTTCTACTGAACCTCCTGCTCCTGTGCTGGTGGAGGGTGAATTGGAGTATGTCGTGGAGAAGATCTTGGACTCCCGTATTTCCAGACGGAGACTTCAATATCTGGTTAAATGGAAAGGCTATGGTCAGGAAGATAATTCTTGGGTAACTGCCTCTGATGTTCATGCCTCGGATTTGGTTCGTGCCTTTCATAGGGCTCATCCAGATCGCCCTGGCGGTTCTTGTGAGGGTTCGGTGCCCCCTCCTTAAGGGGAGGGTACTGTTGTATATCCGCTTTTTGGGCTCCCCTGGTGGTTGCTGGTGGTACTGGTGACTTGTTTGCACCTTGCTTCTTCTGTTCACCTGCTTCCATCAGTGTTTGGGAGTTTCCTATTTAGCCTTGCTCTCCAGTCATTTCCTTGCCGGTCATCATTGTAACCAGAGCCTTCGGTTATGACCCCAATGGCGAGGGTCTCAGAGATATCAGCAAGTCTGCGAAGTACAAAAATCCAGCTCATAGGGCAGTGGTAACTGGGTTGACCATATATCTACTCCTAACGCCAACCCTAGAAGTAGCCGGGGAACATGCCTACGTTGGTCGCTAGATGTCTCACGCCAGCCGGAGAGCTAACTACCCCTAGAAGAGGAAAACAAAGACCTCTCTTGCCTCCAGAGAAAAGACCCCAAAAGTAGGATACAAGCCCCCCACAAATAATAACGGTGAGGTAAGAGGAAATGACAAACACAGAGATGAACTAGGTTTAGCAAAGAGAGGCCCACTTACTAATAGCAGAATATAGTAAGATAACTTATATGGTCAACAAAAACCCTATCAAAAAATCCACGCTGGAGATTCAAGAACCCCCGAACCGTCTAACGGCCCGGGGGGAGAACACCAGCCGCCCTAGAGCTTCCAGCAAGGTCAGGATATAGATTATATACAAGCTGGACAAAAAATACAAACAAAAACAAATAGCAAAAAGCAAAAAAGCAGACTTAGCTTAATGAAGCAGGAACCAGGATCAGTAGACAAGAGCACTACAGATTAGCTCTGATATCAACGTTGCCAGGCATTGAACTGAAGGTCCAGGGAGCTTATATAGCAACACCCCTGACCTAACGACCCAGGTGAGCATAAAAGGAATGACTGACATATCCAGAGTCAAATCACTAGTAGCCACTAGAGGGAGCCAAAAAGTAAATTCACAACAGTACCCCCACCTTAGTGAGGGGTCACCGAACCCTCACCAAGACCACCAGGGCGATCAGGATGAGCGGCGTGAAAGGCACGAACTAAATCGGCTGCATGCACATCAGAGGCGACCACCCAGGAATTATCCTCCTGACCATAGCCCTTCCACTTGACCAGATACTGAAGCCTCCGCCTGGAGAGACGAGAATCCAAGATCTTCTCCACCACGTACTCCAACTCGCCCTCAACCAACACCGGAGCAGGAGGCTCAGCAGAAGGAACCACAGGCACAACGTACCGCCGCAACAAGGACCTATGAAATACGTTGTGAATGGCAAACGACACCGGAAGATCCAGGCGAAAGGATACAGGATTAAGGATCTCCAATATCTTGTAAGGACCAATGAATCGAGGTTTAAATTTGGGAGAGGAGACCTTCATAGGAACAAATCGAGAAGACAGCCATACCAAATCCCCAACGCGAAGTCGGGGACCCACACCGCGGCGGCGGTTGGCAAAACGCTGAGCCTTCTCCTGTGACAACTTCAAGTTGTCCACCACATGATTCCAGATCCGCTGCAACCTATCCACCACAGAATCCACCCCAGGACAGTCAGAAGGCTCGACATGTCCCGAGGAAAAACGAGGGTGGAAACCAGAGTTGCAGAAAAATGGCGAAACCAAGGTGGTAGAACTAGCCCGATTATTAAGGGCAAATTCAGCCAACGGCAAGAAGGTCACCCAATCATCCTGATCAGAAGAGACAAAACACCTCAAATACGCCTCAAGAGTCTGATTAGTTCGTTCCGTTTGTCCGTTAGTCTGTGGATGAAAAGCGGACGAAAACGACAAATCTATGCCCATCCTACCACAAAAGGATCGCCAGAACCTGGAAACAAACTGGGATCCTCTATCCGACACAATATTCTCAGGAATGCCGTGCAAGCGAACCACGTTCTGGAAGAACACAGGAACCAGATCAGAAGAGGAAGGCAGTTTGGGCAAAGGAACCAGATGGACCATCTTGGAGAAACGATCACATATCACCCAGATGACAGACATGCCCTGAGACACCGGAAGATCCGAAATGAAATCCATAGAGATGTGTGTCCAAGGTCTCTTCGGGACAGGCAAGGGCAAGAGCAACCCGCTGGCACGAGAACAGCAAGGCTTAGCTCGAGCACAAGTACCACAAGACTGCACAAATGACCGCACATCTCTTGACAAGGAAGGCCACCAAAAGGACCTGGCCACCAGATCTCTGGTGCCAAAAATTCCCGGGTGCCCTGCCAACACTGAGGAATGAACCTCAGAAATGACTCTGCTGGTCCATTTAGCAGGCACAAACAATCTGTCAGGTGGACAAGAGTCAGGCCTACCAGCCTGAAATCTCTGCAACACACGTCGCAGATCTGGAGAAATAGCTGACAGGATAACTCCTTCCTTAAGAATACCCATAGGTTCAGCGACTGCAGGAGCATCAGGCACAAAGCTCCTAGACAGAACATCGGCCTTCACATTCTTAGAACCTGGTAAATACGAAACCACAAAGTCAAAACGGGAGAAAAACAATGACCAGCGGGCCTGTCTAGGATTCAGGCGTTTAGCAGACTCGAGGTACATCAGATTTTTGTGATCAGTCAAGACCACCACACGATGCTTAGCACCCTCGAGCCAATGACGCCACTCCTCAAATGCCCACTTCATGGCCAACAACTCCCGATTGCCCACATCATAATTTCGCTCTGCCGGCGAAAACTTCCTAGAGAAAAAGGCACAAGGTCTCATAGTAGAGCAACCAGGGCCTCTCTGCGACAAAACGGCCCCTGCCCCAATCTCCGAAGCATCCACTTCAACCTGAAAGGGAAGTGAGACGTCAGGCTGGCACAAAACAGGCGCTGAAGTAAACCGGCGCTTCAACTCCTGGAAAGCCTCCACGGCAGCAGGAGCCCAGTTAGCCACATCAGAGCCTTTCTTGGTCATATCCGTCAACGGTTTAACAACGCTAGAAAAATTAGCGATAAAACGACGGTAGAAGTTAGCAAAACCCAAGAACTTCTGAAGACTCTTAACTGACGAGGGTTGAGTCCAATCATGAATAGCTCGAACCTTGACTGGGTCCATCTCCACAGCAGAAGGGGAAAAAATGAACCCTAAAAAGGGAACCTTCTGTACACCAAAGAGACACTTTGAGCCTTTAACAAACAAAGAATTTTCACGCAAAATCTTGAAAACCATCCTGACCTGCTCCATATGCGAGTCCCAATCATCAGAAAAAAACAGAATATCATCCAGATAAACGATCAAAAATTTATCCAGATACTTCCGGAAAATGTCATGCATAAAGGACTGAAAAACTGAAGGTGCATTAGAGAGCCCAAATGGCATCACCAAGTACTCAAAATGACCTTCGGGCGTATTGAATGCTGTTTTCCATTCACCTCCTTGCTTAATGCGCACAAGGTTGTACGCACCGCGAAGGTCTATCTTGGTGAACCACTTGGCACCTTTAATCCGGGCAAACAAGTCGGACAACAACGGCAAAGGATACTGAAATTTGATAGTGATCTTATTTAAAAGCCGATAGTCAATACAAGGCCTCAAAGATCCGTCTTTTTTAGCCACAAAAAAAAATCCCGCACCAAGAGGGGAAGAAGAAGGACGGATATGCCCCTTCTCCAGAGACTCCTTGATATATGAACGCATCGCGGTATGTTCAGGTACCGACAGATTAAATAGTCTTCCCTTAGGAAACTTACTGCCTGGAATCAAATCTATTGCACAGTCACATTCCCTATGAGGAGGCAATGCACTTGACCTAGACTCGCTGAAGACATCCTGATAATCAGACAAATACGCCGGAACTTCCGAAGGCGTAGAAGTAGCAATAGACACGGGCAGGGAATCTCCATGAATTCCATGACAGCCCCAACTTGACACTGACATTGCCTTCCAGTCCAAGACTGGATTATGGGTCTGTAACCATGGCAACCCCAAAACAACCAAATCATGCATTTTATGCAGAACAAGAAAACGTATCACCTCCCGATGTTCTGGAGTCATGCACATGGTAACCTGTGTCCAAAACTGCGGCTTATTTTCTGCCAATGGCGTAGCGTCAATACCCCTAAGATGGATAGGATTTTCTAATGGCTCAAGAACAAAACCGCAGCGCTTGGCAAATGACAGATCCATAAGACTCAGGGCAGCACCTGAATCTACAAACGCCATGACAGGATACGATGACAGTGAGCAAATCAAAGTTACAGATAGAATGAACTTAGGTTGCAAATTACCAATAGCGACAGGACTAACAACCATAGTAAGGCGCTTAGAGCATGCTGAGATAACATGTGCAGAATCACCACAGTAGTAACACAAGCCATTCTGGCGTCTATGAATTTTCCGCTCATTTCTAGTCAGGATTCTATCACATTGCATTAAATCAGGTGCGTGTTCAGATAACACCATGAGGGAATTTGCGGTTTTGCGCTCCCGCAACCGCCGGTCAATTTGAATAGCCAGGGCCATGGAATCATTCAGACCTGTGGGAATGGGAAAACCCACCATCACATTCTTAATGGCTTCAGAAAGGCCATTTCTAAAATTTGCAGCCAATGCACACTCGTTCCACTGGGTCAGCACGGACCATTTCCGAAATTTTTGGCAATACACCTCAGCCTCGTCCTGGCCCTGAGACATAGCCAGCAAGGCTTTTTCTGCCTGAATCTCAAGATTGGGTTCCTCATAAAGCAAACCGAGCGCCAGAAAAAACGCATCAATATCAGCCAATGCCGGATCTCCTGGCGCCAGCGAGAAAGCCCAATCCTGAGGGTCGCCCCGTAAAAAAGAAATAACAATTTTCACTTGCTGAGCGGAGTCTCCAGAGGAACAGGGTCTCAGGGACAAAAACAATTTACAATTATTCCTGAAATTTCTAAACTTAAATCGATCTCCGGAAAACAGTTCAGGAATCGGTATCTTAGGTTCTAACATAGGATTTCTGGTAACATAATCTTGTATGCCCTGCACACGAGCAGCAAGCTGGTCCACACTTGTAATCAAGGTCTGGACATTCATGTCTGCAGCAATCACAAGCCACTCAAAGGTAAAGGGGAAAAGAAAAAAAAATGAGAGAGAGAAAAAAAAACTCAGAGCTTTCTTTCTTATAATCCCACTTCTGCAATGCATTTAACATTTAATACTGGCCTGGCAAACTGTTATGACCCCAATGGCGAGGGTCTCAGAGATATCAGCAAGTCTGCGAAGTACAAAAATCCAGCTCATAGGGCAGTGGTAACTGGGTTGACCATATATCTACTCCTAACGCCAACCCTAGAAGTAGCCGGGGAACATGCCTACGTTGGTCGCTAGATGTCTCGCGCCAGCCGGAGAGCTAACTACCCCTAGAAGAGGAAAACAAAGACCTCTCTTGCCTCCAGAGAAAAGACCCCAAAAGTAGGATACAAGCCCCCCACAAATAATAACGGTGAGGTAAGAGGAAATGACAAACACAGAGATGAACTAGGTTTAGCAAAGAGAGGCCCACTTACTAATAGCAGAATATAGTAAGATAACTTATATGGTCAACAAAAACCCTATCAAAAAATCCACGCTGGAGATTCAAGAACCCCCGAACCGTCTAACGGCCCGGGGGGAGAACACCAGCCGCCCTAGAGCTTCCAGCAAGGTCAGGATATAGATTATATACAAGCTGGACAAAAAATACAAACAAAAACAAATAGCAAAAAGCAAAAAAGCAGACTTAGCTTAATGAAGCAGGAACCAGGATCAGTAGACAAGAGCACTACAGATTAGCTCTGATATCAACGTTGCCAGGCATTGAACTGAAGGTCCAGGGAGCTTATATAGCAACACCCCTGACCTAACGACCCAGGTGAGCATAAAAGGAATGACTGACATATCCAGAGTCAAATCACTAGTAGCCACTAGAGGGAGCCAAAAAGTAAATTCACAACAGCCTTCGGTTGCATGTTCCTGCTACTAGTCTGCTGATCAGCTAAGTGGACTTTGTCCTTTTGTTTTGTACCTTTTGTCCAGTTTGCAGTTTTTGTAATTCTCTGTAGCTGGAAGCTCTTGCGGGCTGAAATTGCCACTCCTGTGTCATGAGTTGACACAGGAGTCTTAAAGTAATTTCAGGATGGTTTTTGAAAGGATTTTCAGTTGACCGTGAAGTCCTCTTTTGTATCCTTCTGCTATCTAGTAAGTGGACCTCTCTTTGCTAAATCTACTTTCATACTGTGTATGTCTTTTCCTCTTAATTCACCGTTATTACATGTGGGGGGCTGTTATCATCTTTTGGGGTATTTCCCTAGAGGTAAGCCAGGTCTGTTTCTTCCTCTACCAGGCGTAGTTAGTCCTCCGGCTGGCGCGTGACATATAGGAAGCCGTAGGTATGCTCCCTGGCTACTGTTAGTTGTGTGGTAGATTTAGCTCACGGTCAACTCGAGTTTCCATCACCCGAGAGCTCGTTCGTTACTTATGTGTTTTTTACGTTCCCTTGCCATTGGGAACCATGACAGTTTTCCCAGTTTTTTGTTGTAAAATTAGGAGCCTTGGCTTATATTCGGGTTAGCTTATATTCGAGTATATATGGTAATTATACCCTTCTAATAATGTAGCTCTTGTACTTTAGTAATTAATATACCCTTGGCTCATTCATGCTTTTGAATCTATAGATTATTTTTGTAGGATACTCTGTGTCTCAACTTGGAATTTTTTCCCCCCTGTCATTTTACTCATTATGTCATTTTAGGGATTTGTTTAATAAAAATATATTTTTAATATATGTTGGTGGAATCTCTTCATATCCTACGACAAGTATTATAATTTTTGTTGTGGGTTGCTTAGTTGTTTAAATATCTAATGTCTGCAGCAGTACTTATAGAAGCTATCTAACAAATCCAATCAACATATACACGCCAAACAAGGCCACAATGTATGAAGCTCCAGGCACTTTTTAGCACATTTTATACCAGTATTGGCACATACCGTGTATGGTTAATTTATAGAGCATTTGCGCTGTGTGTGCCACTTTGTGATTCATGATAGCTTTTATAAAACTGGCATGCTGTCTCCCAAAAAAATACAGATCTCAATGAACACACATCAATTGCACTCTAACAAATGCATAATTGGGACCCTCAAATAAATACAGAACTGAATTCAGACAGCAGTGAGATGCATCAAAATGTAAATAGGAACCCCCAGAGACCCTTAAACAATGAAGACACTAAACCTCATAAATATAGTCAGACCACAGACTATACATCTTAATTATACAATCTAATTAATATTGATCTCAAAGTTAAATACAGTGCCATGAAAAAGTATTCATATTCAGTGAAATTTTCAAAAAAATGTCCGCGTTACACCCACAAACGTGAATCTATTTTATTGGGGCTTTATTTGATATACCGACACAAGTTAGAAAAGTATTTGTGAATAATAAAGGGGTGGTAACTACGGTGAAGCGGGGTCCCAGGGTCACTGTTGGTGGAGGCAGGAGTGGGGCAATGCTGCGGACCCCAGACTGGGAGAAAGCGGTGTTCGGATGTGCAATGCTGTGGTGCGGAGGCTCCACTGACATTTTGTGAAAGCCAGGAGCCCCTGCACTTCCATGGTTTACTATACAGTGGACCCTGGGAAAATGCGGCGCATGCGCAGATGGAGATCTTGGGCCGAGACCTCACCTCCTAATATCTTGGTTCCGAGATCCCCATCAGCGCATGCAGCCATTTTCCTGTAGTCCACCGCATAGTAAACCATGGAAGTGGGAGGGCTCCGGGCCTTCACAAAATGTCGGCAGAGCCCCTGCACCACCGAACACCCGCAGCGTTGCACATCCGAACACCCCCTCATCCCAGCCTGCGGCCTTCAGCAATGCTCCACTCTTGCCTCCTCCAGCAGTGACCCTGGGACCCTGCTCCACTGCGGCTGGTAAGGTATATTCACATTATTAGATGCATCCCCATTTTCCCCTCAAATTTAGGGAAAAAAGTGCGTCTTATAAGCCGAATAATACGGTAAATACAGACACCAAATGAATACTGTACTTACCTCGGAGCAGATTCCAGGGTACAAACCGCTGTATAAAAGCATCTCATAATTAAAACAGATAACAAAAACTACAGGCCCTGACCCCAAAATAGATATAGAGCCTACAAAAAGTTAAACAAATCAGACCAAATTCAGATAAATACAAAATCCAGAATAAATATATATTTCAGATAAGGCCACAGATTGCAGTCCCTCGAATAGATAAATCAATCTTATTTTTACATGAATAAAGACCCCAAAGTAAAACACAGGCCACAGAATACAGACTACAGACCCCATAGGTTGACTTTTCATCTTATACAATAAATCAAGTGGAAGAAGTTGTTGTTGTGACATATTTTCCAAAGCCCCAGAGTTCTGTGTATTAGGGGACTAAGGGGCAAAACAGATAGAGAGGTGTCATTAATTCAATGTCCGTAATTTAACAGATCAACTGTCATGGCGGTGGAGGAGAAGGTGTTGCTGCTTTTAATTGCTCCAGCAAAGATATATATCTCGGTACCGTGTTAGCCAGTGGATAGAAAAATATTTAGAATTGAGAGTCCTCAGTGGTTGATACCTTTTAATGGCTAACTGAAAAGATGGTAACAAATTGCAAGCTTTCGAGACTACTCAGGGCTCTTCATCAGGCACAGAAATTCTGAAGAATCACATATTTATGTGTTGTGCATAAATATGTGATTCTTCAGAATTTCTATTAGTCTATGCCTGATGAAGAGACTCTCAATTCTAAATATTTTTTTAACTGCTCCCACATTCTTAGCCATGGTATGATTTTTTTTTCCTTTTATATTACCTTGTTCATTGCAATTTGGGAGATTCCTTTTACTATACATATTTTAAAACAATCTTTTCAATCCCAATTATTCCAGACTTGCTAAAAGAGTTGTAACAAGAAATGCAAGATGCTATAGGTGAGTAATAAGTACATGTCTAATAAGCCAACAACAGCAACAGGCCGCAGCATTGATAAGTCACACATGAGGGCCACATTGGACTAGAAAGCAAAAAGATTGTTGCACTGATAAATATCTGGGGGATTTTGTAAAAATGTTTGCTATTTTTTAATACCCCATTCCACCTTAGTCAACAAAAGACATAAGAAATGCTAGATAGGTAGGTACAAGTCACACATGCCTGCAACTGCTATAGGCCACTGTATTGTTGCGGTTTGTACGTGAACTTTGACTAGTAAAAAAGATATGCAAAAATAATCTGGATATTTACAAAAAGGATAGCACAAAAAGTACAGTAACTCAGTATAGTCACTTGCTAGTGACATGCACATTCCCTTGGACTGACAGTAAGTTCATATTTTTTCTTTAAAAAATATTGTAAAATATTGTATTGTATTGCGGCTTTCTAGTCCATAAATAATTGAGTAAATGTGTTATTCTAATGCAGCAAGACTGATGCCAGCTAGACTATCTCACTGATCAATCACATTGGTCTGAAATTGCTCTTGGCACCTGTATTATCTCTATCCCCCTAACAATTGAATTTCTGCATTATTTCTAGGCTAATACACTCATCTTCTACACTCCTGCAGTTGTACAACACACACTGTGTGGAGAATTTGTCAAAAGTTTTAGGGTTTTCTAGTCTTATTTCTATTGCCAAACTGATGTTTCCTCACTATCCTGAATCACCCAAAAGTGGCTGCTTCAGCTGCAAAGTATTCTGGGGAAACCCTTATGGCTGTGCTATGTAGATATACAAAGAGTAGCAGCAGTCACACACTCAAGTGAAAGCAGGAGACAAAACCTGGTAGGGTGATTTTTTGCATTAATCGAACATTGCATCCTCATGTATTGTTGATAGGTACAGTATGTATTTGAAAAAAATGTTTATATTTTGGTCTCCTGTTACCTTTTGAGATGTGCACTAAGCACGGAATCTAGAAAAAGATCCAGATAATTTACTGAACAAATTGAGGACTGATTATTATTTTTAATGGAAGCTAATGTAAGCATACAGAACAGCAAAAAATGGAGAGTTAAAGTGATTGTCCCACAAACAAAAGTTTATTTTAATCAAAACATATTGGAATAATATAACTTACACAATTGGATGTGTTTAAATAAAATGTTCCTGTGCCGAAGATAATCTTATAAATGTGCCCCTGCTGTGTACTGTGTCATGGCTGTGTCTGACCATACAGGAACATGGTCTGATCGTACCACAGCTACTGGGCAGGGGAGGAAGCAAAAGAGTATACTGATATTACATTATTGGATTGCAGCTGATTCTTTGTGTGATCTAAAATATTTCCTCCCTTGGTTTTAAACAAAGTTTTACCTCAAAGAAACAATTATTAGTGATCCCATGTTGTAATGTCTGTATATTCTATGGCTTCCCCCCACACTGCCCAGGAGATGTGGTACGATCAGACTATGTTCCTCTACGGTCAGACACAGCCATTACACAGTACACAGCAGGGGCACACTTATAAGATTATCTCAGCCCAGGAACATTTTATTTAAACACATCCAATTGTGGGAGTTTTAATAATTCCAAAATCTATTGATTAAAATTAACTTTTGTTTGTGGGAAAACCCCTTTAGGACTTAACTTTTAATGAAGAAAACAGTAAAAGCACGCCTCCACAATATCCACACACTAAGAACTATAGAATTGAGGAGAGTGGGGGGGAGATAGTAGTAATAGAATCCCCATAGTGGTTGAAGAGCAAATTGGTATCAGCAATCACACAACGGTGAAGAGCCTAATAGTGGTATTTGTACAATATGTGTCAGACTGATCAATTCAACCAAAAAGATTAGTATAACTTCACATATTGTATACAGCACCAGTGAGAACAAAAGTGCCGTAAAGAATAAATGTCAAATGAAAATTTAGCCACGTTTATGGTATAGCATCGGTAATAATAGAATATTGTGTGAATGAGGCTAATAAATTAGAAAAATGATTATTTAGGTGCCTTTTTCAGGTCTCTTTACTTTGTTTTCCTGTTTTTAATATATTTAAAGTTAAGTCTTAACTCTCTTTTTTGCTCTTCTGGATAATCCCTATTGAGACATTGTTTTGCTTAACTTAACATCACTAGAGTTTTACTTTATATTTCAGTGTTGAATCTAAAGGAAGGAACGGAAAAAAAAATTCATCCAGAGCAATCACTTTCATCATCTACAAAAACATTATCTGCACATGACACATCAGGTGATGGAAGATGGCCGACTATTTGTTGTTCTACCTGTTATTTACTTTTTATTATAGGATTCTTTCATATTGGACTGTTGAGTTGCCAACAATGGAATGATGAACTGTTTGCTTGGCTACAGTGTTGCAATTTGTTCCAAGAACATTAGACACCATCTGGTGTTCCCTTTTGAGAAACGTGGTGCGGAGTAGCCTGCACGTATCACATAGAGCCGAGTACATCAGTTCTGAGTCAGTCTGCATTTTAGATTTCAACTTTAATGTACCATGCCATTTTGTAAATTTGGTGAATGGTTGGTAACTTTAGTTTACTTTTGTGACTTACATTTTAAGTCAAGTAAACAATGAAGGACAGCATCCAATCCAGGTGAAAGTGTTCAAAAATGAATTCCTTTATTTGCCAAAATGCAACGTTTCAACCCACATGGGTCTTTATCAAGCATAAAACACATTGGTAATGGTGGGTTTTTATAGGGAGTGGATTACCATCAACCAATCCCCACAAAGTAACCACCTACATAGTGAATATCTTTTAAAACAACACAACAATACATCTACATATAATATGTCTTATATACATAACAGTTATCAGGGCAGCAGCGTACAAATAATTTCACAAAGGGCACTATACTGTATAAAATCTCCCAAAACAGACTGCCTACAGACCAGTCATTGTATCCATAGCAACCAGGCACCAATAGCTGGGTATATTACATCCAGCACATTATCCTCCTGCCTATCAGATCTAATTTAATAACCCAATCAATCACATGTGTAAGATCCACCAATACGTATCTTGCCCGTGCTATACCAATCACGCACGGCACCCAAAATGCATCAAGTCTTACATCCTCCAATCACTACACATGAACCAGTGATGTTTACAAACATCTCCATACCAATAGATGAGCTGCACAGGTCGGCCACATGTACATCTCCTCCAATCAGCACGATCGACACATCAGCCTCCAGATCAGATCACCGTTACTCCATGCTTGCGTGCCGACGTGCGGACCCACAAGGCTCCACCCACTATAGCGCCATCACTATTTACGCAACACAGTGAGGGAGACAATGTACGTCCACCGCCGCACCACTGCGCATGCGCACAGGACACATGTCAAGCTGCACATCCAACAATATTTACAAAACAAACCCGCGCACCAATAAAGGAGCTGAGTAGCAAAAGTGCTGCCACATGCGTGATACCTCAGATAGACTCAGCGCAGCGTGACATGTGTCCTGTGCGCATGCGCAGTGGTGCGGCGTTGGACGTACATTGTCTCCCTCACTGTGTTGCGTCAATGGTGATGGCGCTATAGTGGGTGGAGCCTTGTGGGTCCGCACGTCGGCACGCAACATGGAGTAAAGGTGATCTGATCTGGAGGCTGATGTGTCGATCGTGCTGATTGGAGGAGATGTACATGTGGCCGACCTGTGCAGCTCATCTATTGGTATGGAGATGTTTGTAAACATCACTGGTTCATGTGTAGTGATTGGAGGATGTAAGACTTGATGCATTTTGGGTGCCGTGCGTGATTGGTATAGCACGGGCAAGATACGTATTGGTGGATCTTACACATGTGATTGATTGGGTTATTAAATTAGATCTGATAGGCAGGAGGATAATGTGCTGGATGTAATATACCCAGCTATTGGTGCCTGGTTGCTATGGATACATGGACTGGTCTGTAGGCAGTCTGTTTTGGGAGTTTTTATACAGTATAGTGCCCTTTGTGAAATTATTTTTACGCTGCTGCCCTGAAAACTGTTATGTATATAAGACATATTATATGTAGATGTATTGTTGTGTTGTTTTAAAAGATATTCACTATGTAGGTGGTTACTTTGTGGGGATTGTTTGATGGTAATCCACTCCCTATAAAAACCCACCATTACCAATGTATTTTATGCTTGATAAAGACCCATGTGGGTTGAAACGTTGCATTTTGGCAAATAAAGGAATTCATTTTTTAACACTTTCACCTGGATTGTATGCTGTCCTTCATTGTTTACTTGGTATGTACATTTTCCATGGGGGTCCAATGGAACTAGGACGTGCATCCACGTATCTCATGTGCTGTCGGCCATTTGCTTTTTTTGTTACATTTTAAGTCAGTCTGCAGGTAGTGTTTGGATTTTTTTAACCCCTTCCTGTCACCGCCAATTTTCATCTTTGATCTTTTATTTTTTCCTTCTGTTGATTCCAGAGCCACAACTTTCTATTTTTCCATCTACATAGCCATATGAGGGTTTTCTTTTGAGACCCTCACAAAGCTCTGATCTCAACATCATCAACTCAGTCTGGGATTCCATGAAGAAAGAAAGGATTTGCAGAATCTTACGTCAATAGAAAATCTGTGGTTAGTTATCCAAGATGTTTGAAATAACCTCCCTGACGGATTACTTAAAAAACCATTTGCAAGTGACAGCTGTTCAGAGAAAAACTCATGCTGTTCTGAAGGCAAACAGTGGTCACCCCAAATGTTGGTTTGCGTTATTATTCTCTTCTGAAAAATATTTAGAATTGAGAGTCCTCAGTGGTTGATAGTTTGATACCTTTTAATGGCTAACTGAAAAGATGGTAATAAATTGCAAGCTTTCGAGACTACTCAGGTCTCTTCATCAGGCATAGACTAAAAGAAATTCTGGAGAATCACATATTTATGCACAACACATCACAGAAAAAAAAACATGGATAAGACAGGTGACATGAAGCAGAATTACCATGAGTGCTAAACAGCAATGTCCATAAATATTGGGACATTTCATAGATAAGGAGTGAATGTTTTATTGTCCTCTGATTGGGGTCTTGTTCTGTTGTGATGAACCCACATGGTCTGACGGGCAAATTTCTTAGTTCTTTAATTGATGTAAAAAGACATGACTTTTGGATATGGGATGGACCCCACTCCTTCTTAAAACCACCATAACTACTGTAAACCTAGGTACTAAAATAAATACACAAAACACATTATTTTGGTTGTCAAAATGGCCACAGCTTTTATTCAAATCACAGGATTAAATAATCACAGTAGGAGTCAGGTGGAGTGCTAGTACATTGGGATTCACAAGTACTGCGATATCTCCAGCTGTCTGACATACAGCACCAGGACAGACAGCCATAAAGGGGCGGCACGCACTGGCTTGCCATTCAAGCAGAGCCAGTAAACTTTAAGGGCACCAATGACCCTATTATCCTCACTCCTGTGCTTAACCACTGTGCCTGCCCCTAATTGATGTTACCATTACAACGTCCTTGAGGCTGGCCACCAAAGCCGAGCCTGCTCACCACCATGAGGTTTTACATCCTCTATTAGTTAAAATGAGTCCACCTTAACTTGTCTGCAACTTCCACCTGACTCCTATACCGCAAAGCCGTGACGGGTTATAAATTCCAAGTCTCATTTGACACTTTTTTTTAAACAATTAAATCATTTTTGTAAACTTAAAAACTAGAAGTCCCTGCAAAAGCATTAATGGGACTAAACTCGGCAAACCCCCGACTCACAAAGAGTCATCCTACAGCACTCAGGAGAGGAAAAAACCCCTGTGGAGGAAACCTCCAGGGAACCATGGCTGAAGGATTGCCCTTCCCTTGGGCTTAGAAGGTTACCGCAAATAATAACTCCTTATAGCCAATATACAATTGAACATGGTACAAGATATACAATGACAAATTCAAAAATACAATAAAACATTTATCATTATACAAGCAATAATTAAAAAGTTTAAGGACAAAGATTATAAACAGGGCGGGAGGGCGGGTAATGTTTCCTCCTGTCCATCCTGTCAGAGAAAGAGGGAGAGCCAGAGTTGCCTCCCCTATATAAGCCCCACCCTCCTCACAGTAATACACCAGGCACAAACATCTAAACTTCCTCTTAAAGCAACAACACTCCTGTTTAAAATCTACACCGCAATACAAACAAAAGCTGCAGGAGTTCTCGGTCCACCCATCCCCAAGTCATGTCCACCTCCGTCTAGTCTCCGGTGGTTTCTTGACTTTTGGATATGGGATGGACCCCACTCCTTCTTAAAACCACCATAACTACTGTAAACCTAGGTACTAAAATAAATACACAAAACACATTATTTTGGTTGTCAAAATAGCCACAGCTTTTATTCAAATCACAGGATTAAATAATCACAGTAGGAGTCAGGTGGAGTGCTAGTACATTGGGATTCACAAGTACTGCGATATCTCCAGCTGTCTGACATACAGCACCAGGACAGACAGCCATAAAGGGGCGGCACAAACTGGCTTGCCATTCAAGCAGAGCCAGTAAAATTTCAGGGCACCAATGACCCTATTATCCTCACTCCTGTGCTTAACCACTGTGCCCGCCCCTGATTGATGTTACCATTACAACGTCCTTGAGGCTGGCCACCAAAGCCGAGCCTGCTCACCACCATGAGGTTTTACATCCTCTATTAGTTAAAATGAGTCCACCTTAACTTGTCTGCAACTTCCACCTGACTCCTAAACCGCCACCAGCGAGGCCATTTGACACCTTGAATGGACTCAACCCCCATCACCCATGCCTAATAAAGTCATCAACCAGTTCTGCATGCTATGGAAAGACTGTGCATATAAGTAACAAAATTCCAGGACTACAGATTAATTTTAACAATGCAACACTACCAAATTATGATCGATAATACGGTAACTACAGCAAAATAACAGCCGCAAAACATCCTGCAATGTGGATCCTATAATGGGTAATGCAGAAACTAAACCATAATAAAGGGGTAGCCACAGTCTGACTACCTGTATAATGACATCTGTCATGCCTCAAAAACTATTATACCGCATGTATTGTAGCCAGCTCTAATAACTCACTAATTCACATATTTTAGTTCTAGAAACCACCATTACATACAGTTGCTGGGCTGTGTAGTACCCAATTCTTAAACCCAATTACTATTACTACCCAAAAAGTGATGAGTGTATATAAAGAGAAAGATATTATAAACAAGGAGTAATTAAAAGCCATACACAATATAATGTCAACATTATAACTGATCATTAAATAATTTAAACAATTTCTGTAATATTTGGAAATAGTAAATGAAATAAGCCTATAGCAGAAAAGTCTACAAAGGCATTAATAATAACCTTGCCACGCCACTGTTAATTGCTTTACAGGCACTTGATAACAAATACCATTAACCTTCTCCAACTGGGACAAAGGCATTGGGAATAGGTACATCGCCCTTCGTGTTAATGCGCTTGATTTCTTCACCCTTAGCCGCTCCCACTGGCTCAAGGGCATCGGGATGCACTTTATTACTTTTCCCTTAGTCACTCCCACTGACTCCAGGGCACCCATATTAGGTACATTGCTCTTCAGCTTAATGCCCCAGATTACTGCATTGTCCAGAGGACAACCTTGAAAGAAACAGGAGTTGGTCAATATAAAGTCAAAATCTGTGCCTCAGCATTCTCAAGTCACATGAAAAAAGAGGGCGTCCTTGAAGCTACATATTGTATTAAAATGCATGCCTACTTTTTCTTTTTTTTTTTTTTTAGCTATTGTTCCTAGCTGATAGGACCCAATTTAATTTGTAGGCATGTAGAATATGATTGCCATGTCCACAGGGACTTTACCCTAACTGGGTCTTGTAAGATATAAATGCTTCTGGAGACCAGGGGGCCATACCGCGATGGTCACTCCTCCACACCAGGGGGCCAAACCAAAGATGGTTACCCCTCCATACCAGGGGGTCATACTATGATGTACACCCCTCCATCCAGGGGCCATACCCGAGATGTTTACTCCTCCACACAAAGGGTCATACTATGATGAATACCCCCCTAAACAGAGGGTCCATACCTGAGATGGTTACCCCTACTGACCAAATCATAATTAGCTTCAAGGACCCACTAAAAAAGAAACACATAAGTGCTTTTTTTTTTCTTTTTTTTTTTTAATACACACCTTTATTAAAACAAACATACAATAACCCAACAAAGCATAAATAACCTTAGCTCGCTGGGAGGAGTCCTTGAAGCTCATAAGATCTGGCGATTACCAAACATAAAGTGAACATAAAATGTACCAACAATTACTCCCAGCCGTTACCTCACCAGCTCGGGAGCACCATAACCACAGGGTTCCAATGTTCACTTGAACTTCCTGAGGATCCGACAAACCCTTGCCGAAACTCCCCTCCACATTTCACCAGATGCAGAACCATATTTAATACCAAAAGGAAGAATCCATATCCCAATTGATCCCCCAGACCAATTTGCAACCAACTTCAAGGACCCCCCAACTGCCCGGCTCCAGGTAATCCACTCAGTCTGTGCTATCCACCATCTTAGGTAATATAAAATTAAGCACTCGGTGGATATACACCATTCCTGCAAATATATGAAGGGGACAATATAAGAATTAAAACAGCATGCAATAAAACATCAAAGCATAAAGAACATTAACCCCTTAATCCCATCTGACGTACTATCCCGTCAAGGTGACCTGGGACTTAATTCCCAGTGACGGGATAGTACGTCATACGCGATCGGCCGCGCTCACGGGGGGAGCGCGGCTGATCGTGGCCGGGTGTCAGCTGCCTATCGCAGCTGATATCTGGCACTATGTGCCAGGAGCGGTCACGGACCGCCCCCGGCACATTAACCCCCAGCACACCGCAATCAAACATGATCGCAGTGTACCGGCGGTATAGGGAAGCATCGCGCAGGGAGGGGGCTCCCTGTGGGCTTCCCTGAGACCCCCGGAGCAACGCGATGTGATCGCGTTGCTGCGAGGGTCTCCTACCTCCTTCCTCGCTGCAGGTCCCAGATCCAAGATGGCCGGGGCATCCGGGTCCTGCAGGGAGAAAGGTGGCTTACCGAGCGCCTGCTCAGAGCAGACGCTGGTAAGCCTGCACCGATGTAAGTGAGATCGGTGATCTGACAGAGTGCTGTGCACACTCTCAGATCATCGATCTGTGATGTCCCCCCCTGGGACAAAGTAAAAAAGTTTAAAAAAAAAATTCTCCACATGTGTAAAAAAAAAAAAAAAAATTCCTAAATAAATAATAAAAAATATATATATATTATTCCCATAAATACATTTCTTTATCTAAATAAAAAAAACAAAACAATAAAAGTACACATATTTAGTATCGCCGCGTCCGTAACGACCCAACCTATAAAACTGCCCCACTAGTTAACCCCTTCAGTAAACACCGTAAGAAAAAAAAAAAAACGAGGCAAAAAACAACGCTTTATTACCATACCGCCGAACAAAAAGTGGAATAACACGCGATCAAAAAGACAAATAAAAATAATCATGGTACCGCTGAAAACGTCATCTTGTCCCGCAAAAAACAAGCCGCCATACAGCATCATCAGCAAAAAAATAAAAAAGTTATAGTCCTGAGAATAAAGCGATACCAAAATAATTATTTTTTCTATAAAATAGTTTTTATCGTATAAAAGCGCCAAAACATAAAAAAATGATATAAATGAGGTATCACTGTAATCGTACTGACCCGAAGAATAAAACTGCTTTATCAATTTTACCAAACGTGGAATGGTATAAACGCCTCTCCCAAAAGAAATTCACGAATAGCAGGTTTTTGGTCATTCTGCCTCACAAAAATCGGAATAAAAAGTGATCAAAAATGGTCACGTGTCCGAAAATGTTACCAATAAAAACGTCAACTCGTCCCGCAAAAACAAGACCTCACATGACTCTGTGGAGCAAAATGTGGAAAAATTATAGGTCTCAAAATGTGGAGACACAAAAACTTTTTTGCTATAAAAAGCGTCGCTGGTTTCACACTTGCGTTTTTGTCTGCAGCGTTTTTTGCACACAAAAACGCATGTGTTTTTTCCCTATATTTAACATTGAAAACGCATGTGTTTTTTTGTACGCGTTTGGTCGCGTTTTCAAACGCATGCGTTTTTTTTCTGCATGCGTTCATTTTCAGAAATACAACCTGCAGTATTTTCTTGCGGCGTTTCTTTGCCGCAAAAAATGGAATGCGTTTTTTCGCTGCAAAAAAATGCATTGCGGTCTATGTAAACGCATGCGTTTTTAAGCACATGCGTTTGCGTTAAAAACGCATGTGTTTTTATCGAAAAAAAACAGAAAACACACTGAAAAGCCACCCACCACCAAGGTGAAAAAGGGATCCAATCCCTAACCCTAACTCTACCCCTAACCTCACCCCTAACCGTTTAATGAACATTTTCTGACAGTCATAGTGCCACGTATTTAAGTGCCACGTATTTAAGTGCCACGTATTTCAGTGCCACGTATTTCAGGGCCACGTATTTCAGTGCCACGTATCACGTATTTCAGTGCCACGTGTTTCAGTGCCACGTATTTAAGTGCCACGTATCACGTATTTCAGTGCCATATATCACGTATTTCAGTGCCACATATTTTAGTGCCACGTATTTAAGTACCACGTATTTCAGTGCCACGTATTTCAGTGCCACGTATTTCAGTCACGTTTAGGGTTAGGGTTAGGGTTAGGGTTCTCTTGTTTTTTCTTGTGTTTTCTTGTGTTTTTCTATAAAAACGCATGCGTCTAAAAAACGCATGCGTTTTACCGCGTTTACATGCGTTTTTTCACGCATGCATGCATGCAGATAAAAACGCAAGTGTGAAACAAGCCTTAGTGTGTGACAGCTGCCAATCATAAAAATCCGATATAAAAAACGCTATAAAAGTAAATCAAACCCCTCCTTCATCACCCCCTTAGTTAGGGAAAAATAATAAAATTAAAAAAAATGTATTTATTTCCATTTTCCCATTAGGGCTAGGGTTAGGGTTAGGGCTAGGGTTAGGGTTGGGGCTAAAGTTAGGGTTAGGTTTAGGGCTAGGGTTGGAGGTAAAGTTAGGGTTAGGGTTGGGGCTAAAGTTAGGGTTGGGGTTTGGATTACATTTACAGTTTGGATTAGGGTTGGGATTAGAATTATGGGTGTGTCAGGGCTAGGGGTGTGGTTAGGGTTACCATTGGGATTAGGGTTAGGGGTGTGTTTGGGTTAGGGTTTCAGGTAGAATTGGGGAGTTTCCACTGTCCAGGCACATCAGGGGCTCTCCAAACGCGACATGGCGTCCAATCTCAATTCCAGCCAATTCTGCGTTGAAAAAGTAAAATAGTGCTCCTTCCCTTCTGAGCTCTCCCGTGCGCCCAAAAAGGGGTTTACCCCAACATATGGGTTATCAGCGTACTCGGGACAAATTGAACAACAACTTCTGAGGTCCAAGTTCTCTTGTTATCCTTGGGAAAATAAAAATTTGGGGGGCTAAAAATCATTTTTGTGGGAAAAAAAAGATGTTTTATTTTCACGGCTCTGCGTTATAAACTGTAGTGAAACACTTGGGGGTTCAAAGTTCTCACAACACATCTAGATAAGTTCCTTGGGAGGTCTAGTTTCCAATATGGGGTCACTTGTGGGGGGTTTGTACTGTTTGGGTACATCAGGGGCTCTCCAAATGCAATGTGACGGCTGCTGACCAATCCATTTAAGTCTGCATTCCAAGTGGCGCTCCTTCCCTTCCGAGCTCTGTCATGCGCCCAAACAGTGGTTCCCCCCCACATATGGGGTATCAGCGTACTCAGGACAAATTGAAAAACAAATTTTGGGGTCCAATTTATTCTGTTACCCTTGTAAAAATACAAAGCTGGGGGCTAAAAAATCATTTTTGAGAAAAAAAATATATATATTTTCACGGCTCTGCGTTATAATCTGTAGTGAAACATTTGGGGGTTCAAAGCTCTAAAAACACATCTAGATAAGTTCCTTAGGGGGTCTACTTTCCAAAATGGTGTCACTTGTACGGGGTTTCAATGTTTAGGCACATCAGGGGCTCTCCAAATGCAACATGGCGTCCCATCTCAATTCCAGTCAATTTTGCATTGAAAAGTCAAATGGCGCTCCTTCCCTTCCAAGCTCTGCCATGCGCCCAAACAATGGTTTACACCCACATATGGGGTATCAGCGTACTCAGCAAAAATTGTACAACAACTTTTGGGGTCCATTTTCTCCTGTTACCCTTAGTAAAATAAAACAAATTGGAGCTGAAATAAATTTTGTGTGAAAAAAAGTTAAATGTTCATTTTTATTTAAACATTCCAAAAATTCATGTGAAACACCTGAAGGGTTAATAAACTTCTTGAATGTGGTTTTGAGCACCTTGAGGGGTGCAGTTTTTAGAATGGTGTCACACTTGGGTATTTTCTATCATATAGACCCCTCAAAATGACTTCAAATGAGATGTGGTCCCTAAAAAAAAATGGTGTTGTAAAAATGAGAAATTTCTGGTCAAATTTTAACCCTTATAACTCCCTAACAAAAAAAATTTTGGTTCCAAAATTGTGCTGATGTAAAGTAGACATGTGGGAAATGTTACTTATTAAGTATTTTGCGTGACATATGTCTGTGATTTAAGGGCATAAAAATTCAAAGTTGGAAAATTGTGAAATTTTCAGAATTTTTGCCAAATTTCCGTTTTTTTCACAAATAAACGCAAGTTATATAGAATAAATTTTACCACTAACATGAAGTACAATATGTCACGAGAAAACATTGTCAGAATCGCCAAGATCCATCAAAGCGTTCCAGAGTTATAGCCTCATAAAGGGACAGTGGTCAGAATTGTAAAAATTGGCCCGGTCATTAACGTGCAAACCACCCTCGGGGCTTAAGGGGTTAACATGCTGGGAGGAGTCCTTGAAGCTCATAAGATCTGGTGATTACCAAACAAAAAGTGAACATAAAATGTACCAACAATTACTCCCAGCCGTTACACCACCAGCTCGGGAGCACCACAACCACAGGGTTCCAATGTTCACTTGAACTTCCTGAGGATTCAACAAACCCTTGCTGAAAATCCCCTCTACCATTCACCAGATCAAGAACCAAATGAAATTCCAAAATGAGGAATCCATGTCCCAATGGATCCCCCAGACCAATTTATAATCAACTTCAAGGACCCCCCCAACTGCACAAGATGTGGGATAAGTGAAGATGAAAACGCCATGTAAGTTTACAACCAAGATATATTACAGGTTGATACTGGAAAATGTCCCATCATAAGGTCAGATAAATTCGATGATGGGCAATGCTGTGTTATATGCTGTAACAATAAAGAAGCCGCCTGCTCCTCTACAGCAGTTACAGACAGGCTCTCTAACCACCATCTGCACATGCATCGTAAGAAAATATATACCGTATTTTCCGGCGTATAAGATGACTTTTTAACCCCTGAAAATCTTCTTGAAAGTCGGGGGTCGTCTTATACGCCGGGTATCACCCTGTACGCCGGGTGTATATGGTGGGTGGGGGGGAGTGGTCCTGATGACGACGAGGGGGCGTCTCACAGGAAAGTGAATATCCCCCATTACCTCATCGTAGCGCTGCAGCGTGGGGTCTCTGTGCTGGGAGCGGCGGCTGCTGTGCTGTGGGGCAGCGGCTCCTCTTCTGCAGTGTGAGGCCTCTGTGCTGTGGGGCGGCGGCGGCGTATCTTCATGCAGTCGGGGCTCCTCCGGCATCTCCTTAAAGCCCGGAGGCCCCGCCTGTGCAATGCGGTGGCCTCCGGGAAAATGGCCGCTGCTCAGATTCAGATCTCGTCCCGAGATCTCGGGAGACGAGATCTGAATCTGAGCAGCGGCCATTTTCCCGGAGGCATCTCAATAGGTGCGATGCGGTGGCCTCCGGGAAAATGGCCGCTGCTCAGATTCAGATCTCGTGTCCCGAGATCTCGGGACGAGATCTGAGTCTGAGCATGCGCCGCCCCCAGTGGCCATTTTCCCGGAGGCCACCGCATCGCACCTATTGAGCTGCCTTCGGGAAAATGGCCGCTGCTCAGATTCAGATCTCGTCTCCTGAGATCTCGGGACGAGATCTGAGTCTGAGCATGCGCCGCCCCCAGCGACCATTTTCCTGGAGGCCACTGCATCGCACCTATTGAGCTGCCTCTGGGAAAATGGCCGCTGCTCAGATTCAGATCTCGTCTCCCGAGACGACATCTGAATCTGAGCAGCGGCCATTTTCCCGGAGGCCACCGCATTGCAACGGCGGGGCCTCCGGGCTTTAAGGAGATGCCGGAGGAGCCCCGACTGCATGAAGATACGCCGCCGCCGCCCCACAGCACAGAGGCCCCACACTGTAGAAGAGGAGCCGCCGCCCCACAGCACAGCACCCACGCGGCACAAAGAGGAGCAGCAGCCGCCGCTCCCAGCAGAGACCCCACGCTGCAGCGCTACGATGAGGTAATGGGGGATACTCACTCTCCTGTGAGATGCCCCCTCGTCGTCATCAGGACCACTCCCCCCCCAAAAAAAAGGCACATATTCACCGGCCCTATAAGACGACATACGGTGTATAAAAAGACCCCCGACTTTTAAGAAGATTTTATATTTTAACTGGTAAACTTGGGGGGTCGTCTTATACACCCAGTCGTCTTATACGCCGGAAAATACGGTATGTAGGTCTAGTATAAGCTGCCTGCAGCCATAAGTGTATGTGCAGAAAACTGCAAGGTCTGTGTCCCCAGTTAGTAACACTACCTACATACAATAGACAGGGCTGAAAACTGGGCCCATGATGTGTTCTCCAGAGCAAGGTGCAGCATCACACTAGGACTGTGCACTCATTGCCCCGCATGTGCTGAGTTATTAGTGCCCACTCACTGCCCGCCATGACTGCGTTAGTAGTGCCCAGTCCCTGCCTGCCATGTGCTGAGTTATTAGTGCCCACTCACTGCCCCCGCCATGTGCTGAGCTATTAGTGTCCACTCCCTGCCTGCCATATGCTGCGTTATTAGTGCTCCACTCACCACCACGCCTGTGCTGAAGTACTCCCTGAATAATTATTGACACCTGATAAAATACATATATAGTAAGGCTCCAGGTAATGCACTCGCTTGTGCTATCCACCATCTTAGATATACAGAAAAAGGGGGTGGATATATCAGGCAGGACAGCATGCAACATAATAGGACTAAAGGCTGCCATATCTAAAGAAATAAAGCACGGATTTGGAAGTCATGCACAGATTATATGTGCAGCAAGGGAAATAACCTGGAGACCCAGGAACTAACAAGCACTCAAAGTCTGTATACATGATAGCATGCTGCACAGAGATGGAGCCTTTACTCATATATGACATATATATATAGTGAGAGTAAGGCTACTTTCACACTAGCGTTAACTGCATTACGTCTCAAAACGTCTTTTTTTCGAAAAAACGCATCCAGCAAAAGTTTTTGCTGGATGCGTTTTTTCCCCATAGACTTGTATTGGCGACGTATTGCGACGGATTGACATACGTCGTGTACGTTTTACGACGTATGCGTCGAAATTTGGCGACACGTCGTCTCAAAAAAACGTTGATTGTAACGTTTTTTGTCTCCGCCTAAAAAACGTGTCGCGACGCATCCTGCGGCATACGTCGTTGGCTGCAATGGAAGCCTATGAGCGACGGATGCGTCGGGACACGTCGTACGACGCAATACAGCGCTGCAATACGTTTTTTTTACACTGAGCATGCTCAGAAGCAGGATGTTGTTGCCAATTGGCCAGACACCCCCAAATCTATATAAACCTGGCCTGGGCCTTCAACCCCACATATATGCCAGCAAGACCCAGAGAGGAGAAGAGACTGCCACAAGACCCCAGCCAGCCACAAGACCCCAGCCTGCCACAGGAGCCAGCCACAGGAAGGAGCCAGCAACAGGACCCCAGCCATAAGACCCCAGCCTGACACAGGAGCCAGCCACAGGAGCCAGCCACAGGAAGGAGCCAGCCACAAGACTCCAGCCACCATAGAGCCAGTGTGAGTATTGCAATTTTTGTGTGCATCTGTGTGCCTGTGCATTTCTGTGTGTATGAGGTACTACTGACTACAGCAAGAGCTTAAAACCTGAAGAGAACCTGAGGCCTGCCATCGTCCTGCACCAGCCAGTGCCATACTAGAGTCCAGATCCACCATGATGCCAGCCACTGTGAAGACCTGCAGCTCCAGCCAAAGGATTGTCAGCCTTTTGTATGTGTGTGTAATGTGTGTGTGTGTGTGTGTGTGTGTGTGTGTGTGTGTGTGTGTGTGTGTGTGTGTATGCGTCTTCTGATTGGGTTCACCTTTCTGCCTTTGTTGTACATATGTGTATTTGCATAAAGCTATGTGCGTGCATGTGTATGTGTGTATTTTTGGACGGTTGTGTGCTTTTATATCATGTGCCTGCACCTTATTATGCCTTTGCCAATCTTATGCCTGTTCATGTGGGAGGGTATGTGTCCATGTTCAGGATTGCATCAGGATTTGGTCAGGATTTTCCATCAGTATTTGTACGCCAAAACCAGGAGTGGGTGATAAAAGCAAAAGTGTGCCTGTTTTCCTATTATACTTTCCCTCTAATTGTTACACTCCTGGTTTTGGCTTATAAATACTGATGGAAAATCCTGACCAAATTCTGATGCGATCCGGAATGTGGACACATACCATGCATGTTTGTGTGCGTCTTGTTGATTGCATGTGCATTTGTCCATGCTTTAATTGGTTAATTGCCTTTTTCTGATGTATTGACTGTATAGTGGTCTGTGCAGCATGTGGTTTAAATGTGTTTTTTTTTTTTTTTAAATCTGATGTATTTTTTTAAAAAGTCTAGTGGTCTGCAGCTTGTGGTTTGAATGTGTGAGTGTGTTTTTTTTTTTTTCTATTTAAAAGTGTTGATTTTATTTTACTGTTAAAACCATTTGCACTTCCGGTTCCGGCGCCGCCATGTGCAGACGTGTGTGAAGGAGCTCCTGTTGCCTCCGCAGCAATCTTGCAATTACACAGAGCCCTGACACAAACCAGACATGGGGGAGTCTCAGGATTGATCGTAAAGCTGTCACAACATGGACCGCTTTGTTATCAGAGGCACGGGGAAAGAGCAGGAGGATGAGGAGACCGGAGGAGACTTGCAGAGCGGGAAAGAGATAATGGCGTCGGAGTCACAGACAGGTCAGATGCTGGAAGAGATAGAACAGGGGAAGGAGACCCCAGTGATAGAAGAGAGCTGTAGCCAGCAAAGCACTGCAGAGCTGGGAGACACATTAGAAAAGCAGCTACATGCCCATAGCTCACTGAACTTTAAGCAGTTGGCAAAAGAAATGGCATTATATCTAGCTGAAGACTTTAAACAGGCTGTAGCTGACATGGTACAAGCTACCACTAAGGATCTGCAGAACAAGGTGATTCACCAGGAAAAGCAATTACATGAGGCAGAGCAAAGGATATCTGAGGCTGAAGACAAAGTTAATCAGCTAGAGAAGCAAGTTAATGATTTAAAGAAACAGTCCTCATACACTATGGATAAACTAGAGGATCTGGAAAACCGGTCCCGCAGAAATAACCTGAAATTAATAGGTCTCCCAGAGTCAATAAATGCACAGCAGCTAAATGACATCTTTGAGGTGGAATTGCCGAAGGAATTGGGACTACCATATAAATGCAGAGTGGAGCGTGCTCACAGGATAGGCCCCCCCAGAGAGTCTCCAGAACCTGGTGGAGGCAGAAATAAGCAAAACAACAAGGAAACACAGAGACCACGTCAGTCAGTGGCAAAGTACCTGAATTTCAAAGATAAGGAGGAAATACTCAGGGCTTATAAAGGGAGACGAGGACCACTGATAATCCAGGGGCATAAAATTCTGTTGTTTGGAGACTTTTCGGCTGAGGTGACACGAAAAAGGAGGGCATTCAGCGAAATATGTACTCTGCTGTTCAGGCGCAATATCAGATTCCAACTAAGTTACCCAGCAACTTTGCGATTTAAAACAAGAGAAGGCATGATGTGTACATATACAGACCCCAAGGAGGCCATGAGATGTATATCCCAGCAACGATCAGCATCTGGTCAACCCTCACCAGGGAATGTAAGTCCCCCGAGAGAGGTAGTGGGAGATGATGCTGAAGAAGAGAGGGGGATGACCTACCCTTATAGACTGCGATCGGAGATACTGACAGAGGGAGATAGTGGAAAAAACACAGTGGCTAAGGAACAGAGAACCCCTGTGACAAGATCATTTAGAAAGAACCAGGCAAGACAAGTCATCAAGTGAATAATCAACAATTGAGAGGCGGCTTTCATGGTCAGCAAAAGTGTTCAGCTAAAGCTGGAATCTCCCACACAGCAATATGAATATGAGGACGGTGGTGGGGAGCGTCTCCGAAAACCTCCCCCTATTTTTTTTTTTTTTTTTTTTAAATATATATTTTTTTTCCTATATATTTTTTTTTTCCTTTTTTTTTTTTTTTTTTTCCTCCTTTTTTTCTCTCTTCTTTTTCTTTCTCTCTCTCTCTCTCTCTCTCTCACTTTTCACAGGTACAACAAGACCGAATAGAGAATCTGGGGTGATGATCTCATCAATCAACGGTATAGGACGTGGCAGCTGGTAGAGAATCTGTGACTTCCGGTTTTACTGGTGCTGGGTGATTTTCACAAAAGAGAGACTTATGTGAAATTTGGACATTGATGACCAGTTTTGATTCACACATCGGGTGGATGCATAATGTTCACATTGAATATATTGTTATGTCTCATACTAAGACTCCTTTTGGGGGAGATTTACCCCGTAACTGTTAATCTTGAATGAGGAGATTTTTGAGGGGGGGGGGGACGAGCCTCATATCCCTCTAGTTTCAACGTGGGAGAGGTGGAAGGAAACTGTTACTGCTATAGATATTTAAAACGTCAAAATTTCTGTGAGAATTTAGAAAAAATATAAGGCGCTTTATGTTTTTGAAGTTTCAGGGTTGCAAGAAGTTCAGGGCTCAGGTATTAAATGTATATAACATTAGATGTTATTGTTAAATTTTAAAAAGTAGGCGGACGGGAGTATGATTGGTTTGGTTTGGTTTGGTTTAGTTAATGGCGGAAAAAAGAGAAGTCAATGAAGAGGTTAATGTGTGGGGAGGGGGAGGTGGGGGAGGGAGAGAAAGAAGGGGAGGGAGGGAAGTAAATGTTCATGAGTCCACTACTATTATACTAATAAGCTTATTACCAGCTGAGATGACATTGTTTGACAGTAGTGTTGAGCGATACTTTCCGATATCGGAAAGTATCGGTATCGGAAAGTATCGGCCGATACCGTCAAAATATCGGATCCAATCCGATACCGATACCCGATCCCAATGCAAGTCAATGGGACGAAAATATCGGAATTAAAATAAACCCTTTATACACTTGTAGGTTCATTCTACATGAAGGAAAACAACTAAGAATAATGTAGGATGTATTGGGGGACGTGGCGGAGACATTAAAGGCACAGAGGTTTAGCCCAATGTAATAGAATAGCAGGATTTTTTTTTTTTTTTATGACGTTCGGCGTTAGAAAGAATTTGACTATGTTATTTTTTTTTTTTTTTATGTCACATATTGATGTTTCACTATCACTACTTCAACGCCCTTCACCTTCTTTTTTACTTCTCCCACGCTTTCTTCTTCATTATCCTCATCATCAGCTTCTTTGACATCAACTTCTTCACCTTATTCATCTTCTTCTTCATCTTCTACCTATTATTTTTTGGGTTACATTGTTCATATTCTTTTTATTTTACTATTATCTTCATCATATTCTACTTCTTCATCATATTCTTATTTGTGACAGGCATTCCCGTAGTTGTTATCTATAAAAGTTTGAAGATTACACCTTCCGTTCTGCCTGTCACAAAAGAGTTACATTTGTCCGCGTTCAGTTTGGCCTGCAGCATCAGGCTTTATCCAGGGGCACCACGAGGAGGAACGGACTCACCCCCATACACTGCTTAGTCTTCTTCTGCTTATAATTTAGATAATATTTTTTGCTCTGATATTTAGTGTTATGCTTAATGTTCTTCTGCTCTTTGTTCTGCAGCCTCTTGTTCTTCTGCTTCTCGGTCTTCCAGGTCGTCGTCGTCTCCAGGGTTGTCGTCTCCGGGGTCGTCGTCATCGGGGTGGTCTTCAGGGTCGTCGTCTCCGGGGTCGTCGTCATCACGGTGGTCTTCAGGGTCATCGTCTCCAGGGTCGTCGTCATCACGGTGGTTGTCGTCTCTGGTGTCGTCGTCATCTTAGGGGTGTTCTTCCGGGTCATCGTGTTTAGTCTCTTGAACTTGGAAATGTAGCAGAAGGTACAAGAAGGCTGAGAAAATGCCGAGAACCAGCTGATGGAACTGGAACTCGGATGGCTACCCGAAGGTCCAAGAGCCAATGGAACTACCGAGGACCAGCTGACGTTACTGGAACCCGGTTACTAAGCAGGAGGTACCCGTGCCTGAAAGCACTACCAAGGACCACCTGACGTTGGTGGAACTCGGATACCCAGAGGGAGGCACCTAAGCCAAAGGCTCTGCCCGGAACCAGCTGACGGTACTGGAACCAGGATGGGGAGCAGAAGGTACAAGAGCAAGTGTCTGCGTGGCTTTTGCAGGACACGATGCCGGCTGCACAGCAGGGGAACAGCTGGCGGTGCTGAACCCCACTGACACATTGGCTGGTGTTTTTCTCTGTGCAGCTAGCAGAACCGGGCCCCAACTGGCGGTGTTGGAGCCCGGGGTCAGCAGGAGGAGGAGATGGAGCAGAGTGTAGGCCGAAGCCTGCACTGGCGGCAGCTTTTGGGTCTGTTGCGCCTGCGTGGCAGTTGCAGGACACATTGCCGGCTGCACAGCAGGGGAACAGCTGGCGGTGCTGAACCCCACTGACACATTGGCTGGTGTTTTTCTCTGTGCAGCTAGCAGTACCGGGCCCCAACTGGCGGTGTTGGAGCCCAGGGCTCTGCAGGGGGAGCAGAGTGTAGGCCGAAGCCTAATTGAACCAATTTCAAAGGTAACCTTTAACCCCCCCTCAGGGGTTACAAAGTAGAAGAGCCACAGCTTATGCAGCAGTAGTGCTGCACAAGTCAAAGGTTGCTCTTTTAATTTCGCTCCTTGCACACGCTGAAAGGAACACGTATAACATTTAGCCCTTTATACAGTCAAACTGTGTTGGAGGCGCGAGTTCCCTTTGTAATGAGACGCAGCACAGATGTCAAGAATCCCACCTTGGTGCTGGGTGCAGCCTCCTGAGCGTTGTTATTTGCTGTACAGGAGTCTGCGCTGTCGTGTTATCCCCTGGCCTAGCGCTGTTAGCGCTGCCCATGTTCTGGCATCATTTAATGTCGGCCGGTGCGTTTCGCGATGACCATGAATCCCAGCCCCGCAGTGTCTTAACATTGTTAAAACACTGCGGGGCTGGGATTCAGGGCCTGGCGCAGCACATATGTTCGCCTCTCACACTCGGGTCCTTACACCCGCTTCAGACTGTGCGGCGTCATCTGATCCCTTATCGCATGCCACGGCCATGAAGCCGCACAGTCCGCAGAAGGCGGAAGGAGATGAGGGACAGGCGAAGATATGCACCGCTCCTGCCCATCAATCACACCCTCGCAGTCCCAAGAAATCAGACACCGAGGGGCGTTGTGTGGGTCAGGGCGGCCGCAGAGGCGCAGGCAGCCAAACAATGATGCCAGAAGACGGGCAGCGCTACCAAGGGGGTTGCAGCGTGTCATTACAAAGGAAAGTCACACCACCGGGACGGTTAAATGGTCACACAGAGGACACATTTTAGACGTGTTTTCAGTTCCACATGTGCGAGGAGAATACGTTTATGAGCCACCTTGCACACATGCAGCATTACCGCTGTACAAGGTGGCCTTTAAAACGTACAAACGCCTGGGGGAGGGGGGACAGGTTCCCTTCAATTTCAGTTCTTGTGTCTGCGTGGCTTTTGCAGGACACGATGCCGGCTGCACAGCAGGGGAACAGCTGGCGGTGCTGAACCCCACTGACACATTGGCTGGTGTTTTTCTCTGTGCAGCTAGCAGTACCGGGCCCCAACTGGCGGTGTTGGAGCCCGGGGTCAGCAGGAGGAGGAGATGGAGCAGAGTGTAGGCCGAAGCCTGCACTGGCGGCAGCTTTTGGGTCTGTTGTGCCTGCGTGGCAGTTGCAGGACACGTTGCCGGCTGCACAGCAGGGGAACAGCTGGCGGTGCTGAACCCCACTGACACATTGGCTGGTGTTTTTCTCTGTGCAGCTAGCAGTACCGGGCCCCAACTGGCGGTGTTGGAGCCCAGGGCTCTGCAGGGGGAGCAGAGTGTAGGCCGAAGCCTAATTGAACCAATTTCAAAGGTAACCTTTAACCCCCCCTCAGGGGTTACAAAGTAGAAGAGCCACAGCTTATGCAGCAGTAGTGCTGCACAAGTCAAAGGTTGCTCTTTTAATTTCGCTCCTTGCACACGCTGAAAGGAACACGTATAACATTTAGCCCTTTATACAGTCAAACTGTGTTGGAGGCGCGAGTTCCCTTCGTAAAGAGACGCAGTACAGCTGGCAAAAATGCCACCTTGGTGCTTGGCGCGGCCTCCTGAGCATCGTTATTTGTTGCACAGGAGTCTGCGCTGTCGTGTTATCCCTTGGCCTTGCGCTGTTAGCGCTGCCCATCCTCTGACATCATGTAATGTCGGCCGGTGCGGTTTGCGATGACCATGAATCCCAGCCCCGCAGTGTCTTAACATTGTTAAAACACTGCGGGGCTGGGATTCATGGCCTGGTGCAGTACATATGTTCGCCTCTCGCTTGGTTTCTTACACCCGCTTCAGACTATGCGGCGTCAGCTGATCCCTTATCGCATGCCACGGCCATGAAGCCGCACAGTCCGAAGAAGGCGGAAGGAGATGAGGGACAGGCGAAGAAATGCACCGTTCATGCCCATCAATCACACCCTCGCAGTACAAATAAATAAGACACCGAGGGGCGTTGTGTGGGGCAAGGCGGCCGCAGAGGCGCAGGCAGCCAAACAATGATGCCAGAAGACGGGCAGCGCTACCAAGGAGCTTGTTGTGTGTCAATACAAAGGAAAATCACACCTGAGGGACGTTTTAATGGTCGCAGAGGACTCATTTTAGACGTGTTCAGTTCCCCATGGGCAAGGAGACTAAGTTTCTGAGCCACCTTGCACACATGCAGCATTACCGCTGTACAAGGTGGCTGTAAAACGTAGAAACACCTGGGGGAGGGGGGACAGGTTTCCTTCAATTTCGGTTCTTGTGTCTGCGTGGCTTTTGCAGGACACGATGCCGGCTACACAGCAGGGGAACAGCTGGCGGTGCTGAACCCCACTGACACATTGGCTGGTGTTTTTCTCTGTGCAGCTAGCAGTACCGGGCCCTAACTGGCGGTGTTGGAGCCCAGGGTCAGCAGGAGGAGGAGAGGGAGCAGAGTGTAGGCCGAAGCCTGCACTGGAGCAAGTTGAAAGGGAAACTTTAACCCCCCCCCCCAGGCATTTGTAGCTGAAAGAGCCATCGTGTACAGCACTAATGCTGGAAAAGGTAAACTTAGCTCTTTTAATTATGGTCCTTGCACATGCTGAACCTAACACTTATGAAAAGTGTCCCCTCCTACCGTGATACCGTTCGGTAGGTGGAACTTTCCTTTGTGATGTGACGCAGCACAGCCGTCATTCATACCCCCTTGGCGCCGTGCGCCGCCTCCTCAGCGTTGTTTGAATCAGTCCCGGAGCCTGCGCTGTTAGGTTAGCCCTTGGCCATGCACACATTTTGCGCTGCCCGTCTTCTGACATCATTTGGTGTCAGGCTGGCTGCGCCTGTGCGGCCGCGCTGGCCGAGATCCCGCCTCGTACTGTCTTCTGATTTCATCCCACTGGGGGCCTGAGATACGTGGCCATGCGCAGTGCATATCCTCGCCTCTCACTCCCCTCCCTACGGCTTCTTCAGACTGTGCGGTGTCACGGCCGTGGCATGCTATTAGGGACCAGCTGACACCGAACAGTCTGAAGAAGCCATAGGGAGATGAGTGAGAGGTGGAGGTTCAGATATGCACTGCGCATGTCCATGGATCTCAGGCCCCCAGTGGGATGAAATCAGAAGACAGTACGAGGCGGGATCTCGGCCAGCGCGGCCGCACAGGCGCAGCCAGCCTGACACCAAATGATGTCAGAAGACGGGCAGCGCAAAATGTGTGCATGGCCAAGGGCTAACCTAACAGCGCAGGCTCCGGGACTGATTCAAACAACGCTGAGGAGGCGGCGCACGGCGCCAAGGGGGTAAGAATGACGGCTGTGCTGCGTCACATCACAAAGGAAAGTTCCACCAACCGTACGGTATCACGGTAGGAGGGGGCACTTTTCATAAGTGTTAGGACCAGCATGTGCAAGGAGCACCACGAAAAGAGGCACTTTTTCCCTTTGCATCATTACTGCTGCACAAGGTGGCTCCTTCAGTAACAAACGCCTGGGGGGGGGGGGGCAGGTTCCCTTAAATTTAACTTGTTGTGCCTGCGTGGCGGTCGCAGTACACGCTGCCGGCTGCACAGCAGGGGAACAGCTGACGTTACTGAACCCCAATAACAGAGGAGGGACTGTCGGGACTGTGCGTACAGCACTTCTGGACGGCAACTGGCGGTGTTGGAGCCCAGGGACAGGTGGAGGAGGAGGAGGAGGTTGGAGGAGGTTGGAGGAGGTAGGAGGGATTGCCACACACACAGCAGGGGAACAGCTGACGTTACTGAACCCCAATAACAGAGGAGGGACTGTCGGGACTGTGCGGACAGCACTTCTGGACGGCAACTGGCGGTGTTGGAGCCCAGGGACAGGTGGAGGAGGAGGAGGTTGGAGGAGGTAGGAGGAGGTAGGAGGGATTGCCACACACACAGCAGGGGAACAGCTGACGTTACTGAACCCCAATAACAGAGGAGCGACTGTTGACTGTGCGTACGGCACTTCTGGACGGCAACTGGCGGTGTTGGAGCCCAGGGACAGGTGGAAAAGCAGAGGAACACAATGTAGGCCGAAGCCTGAGAAAGTCGAAAGGGAACCTTTAACCCCCCCCCCAAGGTGTTTGTAGCTGAAAGAGCCAGCTTGTGCAGCACAAAAGATGCAAAAGGAAAAGGTGGCTCTTTTCATCATGCTCCTTGCAAACACAGAACTAAACACTTATAAAATGTGTCCCCTGCAACCGTAAAACCGTCCTGGAGGTGGGACTTTCCTTCGTAATGTGACGCAGCACAGCCGTCATTCCTACCCCCCCGGCGCCGCGCACCGGCTCCTCAGCGTTGTTTGATTCCGTCCCGGAGCCTGCGCTGTCATGTTATCCCGTGGCCAGGCACACTTAGCGCTGCCCGTCTTCTGGCATCATTTGGTGTCAGGATGGCTGCGCCTGTGCGGCCGCGCTGGCCGAGAGCCCGCCTCGCAGTGTCTTCTGATTTAATCCCACTGGGGGCCTGGGATCCATGGACATGCGCAGTGCATATCCTCGCCTCTCACTCCCCTCCCTACGGCTTCTTAAGACTGTGCGGTGTCACGGCCGTGGCATGCTATTAGGGACCAGCTGACACCGAACAGTCTGAAGAAGCCATAGGGAGATGAGTGAGAGGTGGAGGTTCAGATATGCACTGCGCATGTCCATGGATCCCAGGCCCCCAGTGGGATTAAATCAGAAGACACTGCGAGGCGGGCTCTCTGCCAGCGCGGCCGCACAGGCGCAGCCATCCTGACACCAAATGATGCCAGAAGACGGGCAGCGCTAAGTGTGCCTGGCCACGGGATAACATAACAGCGCAGGCTCCGGGACGGAATCAAACAACGCTGAGGAGCCGGTGCGCGGCGCCGGGGGGGTAGGAATGACGGCTGTGCTGCATCACATTACAAAGGAAAGTCCCACCTCCGGGACGGTGTTACGGTATCAGTGGACACATTTTATAAGTGTTAAGTTCTGCGTGTGCAAGGTGCTAAACAAAAATAGCTACCTTTTCCTTGTGCAGCATTACTGCTGCACAAGGAGGCTCTTTCAGTAACAAACGCCTTGGGGGGGGGGGACAGATTCCCTTACATTTCAGTTGTTGTGTCAGCGTGGCGGTCGCATGACACATTGCCGGCTACACAGCTGGGGATCAGCTGACGTTACTGAAACCCAATAACACTGGGTCGTATGTTTTGACTGTGCAGACGGCACTTCTGAGCCTCAACTGGCGGTGTTGGAGCCCAGGAATTTAAATTCAGGTGGTAGAAAGATGAACACAACAGGAGACCTGGATAACGTATACAGTGACCTAATTATTTAATCAGGAGGAGGAGTGGCAAATTCCTGCGAGATCCAGGCCTTGTTCATTTTCAGGAAAGTAAGCCGGTCAACGTTATCGGAGGATAGTCGCATGCGACGGTCAGTTAGTACACCACCTGCAGCACTAAAGACACGTTCCGATAATACACTGGCCGCAGGGCAAGACAGCACCTCCAATGCATACTGGCTTAGCTCTGGCCATGTATCCAGCTTTGAGACCCAAAACTTGAAAGGGGAAGAGCCGTCTGGGAGTACAGCAAGAGGGCAAGACATGTAGTCTGTCACCATCTGACGGAACCGTTGCCTCCTGCTGACTGGAGCCGTCTGTGATGGTGTAGACTTTTGTGGGGGGCACAGAAAACTGTGCCACAGTTGGGCCATACTGGTCTTGCCTTGGGCAGAGGCACTGCTTCTGCTCCCTCTTTGTGCAGAGCCTCCACCACTGCCTGGACGCACTGAGCTGCTTTGGAATGCACTAGCAGCACTTCTCTCAGTTGGAATGGAGAAGATGATGGAATTGACCAGTGTGTCTTGGTACTCCCGCATTTTTCGCTCCCGGTTCAACGGTGTGATGAGGCTTTCTACATTGTCCCGGTAGCGAGGATCGAGGAGGGTGAACACCCAATAATCAGACATGTTGAGATTGTGGGCGATGCGGCGGTCGTTTCTCAGGCACTGCAGCATGTAATCCACCATGTGCTGCAGACTGCCATCTGCCCAAGAAACGCTGTCCCCTGCTGGAGGCGTGATATCTGCCCGCTCGTCATCACCCCACCCTCGCTGTACACACTGAGTACTGGACAATTCGGTAACTCCCTCCTCTGGACGGATGTCTTCCTCCTCCATTGACTCCTCCTCATCCTCCTCACAAACTGTCCCCTGCCTACGCGTTTGTGAGGAACCACGTGGCGCTGACTGTCCAGAAGATGATGGAAATGGTGAATCCTCATCCTCCACCTCTTCCACAACATCATCCCTTAGCGCTTGCAGTGATTTTTCAAGCAGGCAGATAAGGGGGACAGTCATGCTGACTAGTGAATCATCTGCACTCGCCATCCGCGTGGAATAATCAAAGGGACGCAAAACCTGGCAGACGTCATTCATAGTGGCCCACTCTGTGGTTGTGAAGTCTGTACGGCGCTGACTGCGACTTTTTTGCGCCTGAAGCAGCTGGTACTCCATTACAGCTTGCTGCTGCTCACACAACCGCTCCAACATATGTAACGTGGAATTCCACCTGGTAGGTAGGTCACATATGATGCGATGTTCCGGCAGGCGGTGTCGGCGCTGCAGAGCCGCAATGCGCGCTTTTGCCGTGCTGGAACGCCGCAAGTGAGCACACTCTAGGCGGACCTTGTGCAGCAGTGCATCAAGATCCGGATAGTCCCTCAAAAAGCTCTGCACGACCAAATTGAGCACATGTGCCAGACATGGGATGTGAGTGAGGTTGCCGAGGCCCAGAGCTGCCACCAGATTTCGGCCATTATCACACACTACCATGCCTGGCTGGAGATTCGCTGGCACAAACCACACATCGCTCTCCTGCTTGATGGCATTCCAGAGCTCCTGCGCTGTGTGGCTACGATTCCCCAAAAAAATTAATTTCAAGACGGCCTGTTGACGTTTGGCCACGGCTGTGCTCATGTCGGTCGTAACAGGTACACGTTCATCACGGGTCCATGTGGAGGTGGACTGTGACGGCTCCTGCAGCGATGATTCTGAGGAACTGGTGTAAGAGGAGGAGTCAATGCGTACAGAATGGATTCCTGCAATCCTTGGAGTGGGCAGGACACGTCCTGCGCCACTCGCACGGTCTGTACCTGGCTCAACAACATTAACCCAATGGGCAGTGAGGGAAAGGTATCGCCCCTGTCCATGTTGACTGGTCCACGCATCGGTGGTGAGGTGGACCTTGCTACTGACGGCGTTCAGTAGCGCGTGTTTTATGTGTCCCTCCACATGCTTGTGCAGGGCAGGGACGGCTTGCCTGCTGAAGTAAAAGCGGCTGGGCACATTGTACTGTGGGACCGCCAATGACATCAAGTCACGGAAGCTGTCAGTCTCCACCAGCCTGAATGACAGCATTTCCAGTGACAGAAGTTTGGCAATGCCTGCAGTCAGAGCCTGTGCTCGTGGGTGGTTTGACGAGAAAGGCCGCCTTTTCTCCCATGCCTGTACTACCGATGGCTGTAGACTGGGCTGGGAGTGTGTGGATGACTGGGAAAGTGGCGCTGCGGGTGGAATTACAGCGGGTCTCTGGACAACAGGGCCAGAGGTTCTTCCACGGCGATCCTGGGAGGAAGCCGAACCAGCTGCGTGTGAGCTAGAGGAAGAGGCAACACGAGCTGAAGAGGTGGTAGCTGCCGCTGTTGGTTGGCCTACCTCTTCAGTGTGTTTTTCTAACTCCGCCGGGTGCCTGTTGCGCACATGTTTCCACATGTTGGAGGTATTGAGGTTGCTGACATTTCGACCTCTTTTGACTTTTTGATGACACACGTTGCATCTGACATAGCAAATGTCATCTGCAACTGTGTCAAAAAAGGACCAGGCACTGCAAGTCTTGGGAGCGCCCTTTTTGGCTTTTGGAAGAGACATGCTCCTAACGGGTGCCAAAGCGGAGGCTGCAGGATCCGCAGTCTTCCCCCTCCCTCTCCCTCTTTGGGCCGTACGGGGAATCTCTTCCTCAGAGCTGCTCCCACCACCTTCCTGTCCCTCACGCCAAGATGGGTCGAGGACCTCATCATCTACACTACCCTCTGCCCCCAACTGCTCCTCCTGGGTAGTCTCAGCAGCAGAGCACGCACCAGTAAGTGGCACCTGAGTGTCATCATCAGCTGATGCGGCCTGCGATGTGGTGACCGGAGCCACTGGCCCACCCGCCTCTTCAGAGGAAGACAGAAAAAGCTGTTGGGCATCACTGCACCCTGCCTCTTCTTCCATTTCTCCAATGCTGCTTGGCTGGCCCCCTGTTTCCAAGCCAAGAGATTCAGAGAACAGAAGTAGAGACGGCTCCTGTCCTGGGCTCTCTGTCTGCCTGGGCAATTTGGCAGGTGGTGAAGAGACAGATGGCTGCTCTCCAGTGCTCTGTGTCTGAGAGGATGTGGCACTAATGGAAGTTGATGCATTAGCTGCCATCCATCCGACAACAGCTTCAATTTGGTCTTGACGCAGCAGCGGTGTACGGCGCTCTGACACAAAGCTGCGCATGAACGACTGTTGCCTGGTGAAAGTGGGTGCTGATGAGTCACCGGTGCCCGCAGCAGGCACAGAATCCCCACGTCCCCTCCCTGCTCCGCGCCCACGCCCACGTGCCTTACTCACTGCCTTCTTCATCTTGGTTGACTGATAAAGATAAGCAGAAAAGTACTAACGGATTTGTGTGCTTATTCCTGAGCAACTCCTCCTAACAGGTATAAGAAACACTAATTTTCTAAAGTGTGGACTAGACTTTAATATGAGCTAATGTGGCCTACACAAATGTAAAGTGGTGTAACTGGTGTGTTTGGTGAACTTTATTATTTATTTCTTTTTGGGGGGCTGAACTGACAACAGATAGAGCTGCAGTCACACGGAGACCGTGCAGACAGACGTAAACGGCGCTGCAAGGCCCAAAAACCCTCCTCTACGTTATCCTATGTAGTGTTTTTCCACAAGTTAGCTGGAGACGGGTGGAAAGACACTAATAGGATTTTTTTAAATAAATTAGCAGCAACCTACACTACTTGAAAAAAAAAGAAAATTGATTTGGCGGTATGACGCAGTGAACAACCCTGAGCTGGAGACAACCAGGCTATGGCTGCTCACAGACTACAGGGCGAGCTGCAATCACACGGAGACCGTGCAGACAGCCGTAAACGGCGCTGCAAGGCCCAAAAACCCTCCTCTACTTTATCCTATGTAGTGTTTTTCAACAAATTAGCTGGAGACGGGTGGAAAGACACTAATAGGATTTTTTTAAATAAATTAGCAGCAGACTACACTACTTGAAAAAAAATTAAAATTGATTTGGCGGTATTACGCAGTGAACAACCCTGAGCTGGAGACAACCAGGCTACGGCTGCTCACAGACTACAGGGCGAGCTGCAGTCACACGGAGACCGTGCAGACAGCCGTAAACGGCGCTGCAAGGCCCAAAAACCCTCCTCTACTTTATCCTATGTAGTGTTTTTCCACAAATTAGCTGGAGACGGGTGGAAAGACACTAATAGGATTTTTTTAAATAAATTAGCAGCAGACTACACTACTTGAAAAAAAATTAAAATTGATTTGGCGGTATGACGCAGTGAACAACCCTGAGCTGGAGACAACCAGGCTACGGCTGCTCACAGACTACAGGGCGAGCTGCAGTCACACGGAGACCGTGCAGACAGCCGTAAACGGCGCTGCAAGGCCCAAAAACCCTCCTCTACTTTATCCTATGTAGTGTTTTTCCACAAATTAGCTGGAGACGGGTGGAAAGACACTAATAGGATTTTTTTGAATAAATTAGCAGCAGACTACACTACTTGGAAAAAAAAAAAAAAAAAAGAACAGTATGAGGCAATGAACCACCCTCCCTGAACTGAATACAACCAGCTATGGATGGCCTATGTGGCTGCACTCAGACTAGAGAGTGGGCTGCACTCACACACACACACACACAGACCTTGCAGATCGCTGTGAAAACAGCGCTACAAGGCAAAAGCAAGGTGAATAGTAGGTGAACACAGCGGTTGCTAAATTAGCCTTTGGAAAGCACAAAGAAGCAAATCGCTATCTCTAAACTGTCCCTCAGTCAGCAAACAGCGTCCTGTCACTAACTGAATTCACAGCAGAGTGATCGCAAAATGGCGCCAGCGACTTTTAAACTGCAGCATGACATCATTTCAGCAGCCAATCACAGCCTTGCCAGTACTTTCATGCCCTCCATGCTAAACAGGATGTGCCCACACTTGGAATCATTCTCATTGGCTGAATTTCTGCATTTTGAATCTTGGAACTTCCGATTCCGGTATCCGATACGCGGCAAGTATCGGAATCCCGGTATCGGAATTCCGATACCGCAAGTATCGGCCGATACCCGATACTTGCGGTATCGGAATGCTCAACACTATTTGACAGATCATATCCGAACGGGAAAAACTCCACTAGACCTCGCAGAAGAAAATGCTTTGTAGTCAAAAATGGTTAGGTTAATAACTTGGAATATAAAAGGGCTGCGTTCACCGAACAAAAGGCTGATGATACTCCGTCACCTGAAAAGATTAAAAGTAGATATAGCCTTGCTGCAAGAGACACATCTGGGTAAAGAAGATTTTTTTAGGATGAAGAAGTTATGGGTGGGTGAAGTCTATGGCTCTAGTTCATTAGATAGGAAAGCGGGGGTCTTAATACTTATACATAAAGCGCTGGCGCATAAAGTAACATCTGTAGAAATGGACCAGGAGGGCAGGTTGATTCATTTGAAACTCCAGATACACAATGACAGTATTAGTTTATATAACATATATGCTCCTAACGCAAACCAAAAGAAATTCTTTATGTCCCTACAGAATAAAGTGCTGACTGATAATGGTGACAACATAATTATAGGAGGAGACTGTAACGAGGTGCTTAGGGAGGAGGAAGACAGACAGGGGAGTTTAATGAGACTGAGTTTAGGTGGTGGAAATAGACTTACAGGGAAAAAAGGTTATTTAGAAGACATGATAACGAATTGGCAGCTGAAAGACGCGTGGAGAACAACACATCCAATGGATCGGGAGTACACACATTACTCTCATGCACACAAGACATGGTCAAGATTAGACATGTTCTTTATTTCAGACAAGGTATTACATAAAATGCTTGATACTAATATTGAGGACATGGTGATCTCGGATCATAGCCCTGTTACTCTAGATTTGGCTGACACACATCGGAAAGGGACAGACTATTTATGGCGTTTCCCAGAAACCATGACAAAAGATCATGACTTTGTGAAACGGATGAGGGAATGGTGGACGGAATTTGCATCTCATAACGGGGAACATAAATCAAATTCTAGACTATATTGGGAAACTGCAAAGGCGGTACTAAGGGGAAACATTATAGCTCACACACAGAGGTTAAAGAAGCGCATAAAAGACCAGTTCTTAATGGCAAGCAACGAAGTTAGGACCACGTATATAACGTATAAAAACTCACTGTTAGATGAGGATAAAAATAATTGGATACGAGCCAAAAAAAATTTTGAAGAGTGGGCGGAAAAAAGGGAACAATTATATAAAAATAACTTGGAAATAGAGCTGAATAGATATGGTGATAAAGCAGGGAAAATATTGGCTAATCTAGCTAGGGGAAGATACGCTTATGCATCTATAATGGCAATTAGAGACTCAAGAGGGCAACGCCTGACGGACCCCAAAGATATAAATAAGGAATTGGGCAAATTTTACACTAAGTTGTACAAAGAGGAGGGACGACAGGACGTAGCAGGGGTTGTATGGCTAGACAAAATTAAAATTCCGGGATTGACAGATGAGGAACTACAAGAATTGAATGGGTGCATCACGGAAGAAGAAATTAGTATGGCAATAAAGGGGATGGGAGCCAATAAGGCACCTGGACCCGATGGATTTAATGGTTCCTTCTATAAAGCAATGAGTGAGCAAATAACTCCCACACTTAAAGATTTATATAATCGTATTTTACAAGGAGAAACTATGTCAGAAGTCATGAATACGGCTTACATAAAACTTCTCCCAAAGGGAGGGAAAGACTTAGAGGACCCCTCGGGTTATAGACCGATATCACTGATAAATCAAGATGTCAAACTCCTCTCAAAAATTATGGCAGATAGGTTGGCTAAAATACTGCCAAGATTAATATCGAAACATCAAACAGGCTTTGTAAAGGGAAGGTCAGCCGTTGCTAATATAAGAAAAGCCATGTTATTGTTAGACATGGTTAGGAACAAACAATTGGAAAAGGGGGAGGATCCAGCCATGGTCACATTAGATGCAGAAAAAGCATTCGATAATGTGAGGTGGCCATGGCTGGGTCAAGTACTAGACAAAATAAATCTAGTAGGCCCGTTTAGGCAATTTCTGGAGGTATTGTACCATAACCCCAAGGCAAAGGTATATACAACGGGGTTTCTTTCCGATGCCTTTGAGCTGCAGAAGGGAACAAGGCAGGGATGCCCTTTATCCCCTTTATTATTTAATCTAGCAATCGAACCCTTGTCAAGGTACCTAACTGATCATAGCTCTTACAAAGGGATAAAGGTGGGAAAGGAGATGGTCAAAACTGCTTTGTTTGCAGATGACATAATTTTGTTCATGAGAAATCCAGAAGAAGATCTCCCTAGGTTACTATTAGAGATTGAAAAATTTGGAGAATTCTCGGGCTTTCGATTAAACAAGACTAAATGTGAAATTTTGTTCATGAGAAATAATGTGAAACGTGGTCAGGAAAATAATATAATGGGCATCCCGAAAGCGACAACATCTATAAAATATTTGGGAATACATTTGGGGAGTTCGCCGAAACAGATGTATGACCTTAATTATAAGCCTATTATAGACAAAATAGAGAAAGAATTGGAAAGATGGGGTAATCTACCCCTCTCACTACTAGGCCGCTGTCATCTAATTAAGATGACAAGCTTTGCGAGATTATTATATCCAATGCAGACTATTCCAATGCTAATCCGACACGTAGATGTTCTCAAATTGAATAGGGCTTTCTCTAAATTTATTTGGAGGGGGAGAAGAGCGAGACTTGTTATGAGAACACTAATGCGTCCAAAAGAGGGAGGAGGAGTAGGGTTTCCGAATATTAGAGGGTATAATCTCTCGTGCTTAATGAGGAATGTAGTTGATTGGATTAAAAAGACAGGACGCTATACAGATTATACACTAGAAACAGAATTCTGTGGCTCATGGGATTTGACAGCATTGCTTCACACGCCACTATCATACTTACCACCAAATATTAAACACTCGGTTATTTGTAAAGACACTATTGCTACATGGAAAGCAGTAAGGAAAAAACTGAAAATGTCATGGAGAGTATCAAAGCACCTGAATCCTTGGTCATTTCCAGCCTTTAAATTGGGAAGGGAAAATAAATTATTCATAGAATGGTCTAGAAAAGGAGTACAGACACTAGATGATTTAATACATTTACAGGAAGGTCGTTGGCTGACGGGATCTGAGGTATTAGACAAATATGGGCTACCGGGATTCCATTTGATGCTATATAGTCAATTAAAGCATTATGTACTAGATTTCTTACAAGATGTAAGGAAGGAGGTTGACTCAGATGTGTGGGGAGACTTAGTCACTAAAGATATTAAGGAAATATCGATCTCCTCGATATATGGGACGTTGAGAGATGTATTACGACCATCAGGGGCAGAAAAAGTGTTTTGCAAATGGGAAAAATACATACATGATGAAGAACTTGAGCATAAAATACTACATGGATGGAAATTGGTAAGGGAACATATCATAAATGAACAATGGAGGGATAGCCAATTTAGAATAATGCATAAAATAATATGTGGCTTTAATATACCGCCAACTCCACAGAACCCTGATAGACAGATGAGTTGCCCCAAATGTAGCACATCAAAAACAGATATGGAGCATGGCATGTGGTCGTGTCCCAAGACACAAGAGCTTTGGACCATGGTTCAAGATATGTATCTACAGATGTGTGGGATCTGGGTGGACTCTAACCCGTTGTGCTGGTTGTTTCATTATACGACAGGCAAAACAAGAGGGGGACGGTTACATGACTTGTTCCATACTATTGCATTGGTGACAAAACGTTTAATTTTGCAATATTGGTTGGCCAGTACACTTCCAGGGATAAAAGAGATTAAAGCAGGACTAATGTCTGTCCTATATTTAGAAAAAAGAGAAGCAGAAAGGAATAAAGATAGGATGACGAAAAGATTTTTTAAAAAATGGAGAGTGTTCATAGAATCCTTATTGTCGACAGGGGAAATTCAAGAGATAATGAGGTCCTTTGTTAATTCAGATTGGTATTTGTTAGAAGACTTAAGTGGTAGTTTGGATAAATTAAAATTTGTCACATGATAAATGCATCAGATGCTGTATGTTCTGGATTTGATTGTCGGATTCCAATCATCGAAGCTGGTTAGATGTGGACATTAGGGGATATGTTAATATTATTTGTGTTACAAAGATTAACGATTGTTTTGTTTCTGTGTAATAATTTAAAGCAACACTTGCAATATGTATTGTGCTTATTTGTTTTTTTTTTTAAAAAAAACAACCAATAAAAATGATGTTTAAAAAAAAAAACCATTTGCAGTTGATGTACTTGTATTTAAAATAAAGAGCATGTCAGCTCCTAATTGTGATTTTAAAAAAAAAAGAGTGAAAAAAAAAAGAAAATAATAAAATGTTTGTTAAAAAAATGTCCGTAGTATCATTTCATAAAGGTAAATTTAAAACTGGTGTATGTACCAATGGTTATACTTGCAATACAGAGTTGGTTGAGGGCTTATTTTTTAATAAAGGTTATACTGTAAATTTTTTTTTTTTGGGTGGGAGGTGATTTTTTCAAATAAAATGTGGCAAATATATTTTTGCATGGTGGGTTCACATTTCAAAAATTTTTTTTAGGGACATGGAAATTAATGGTATAACGTGCCTCTTTTTTTGGGTTTTGGTGTTCACCTTTAATGAACATTTCTCACATCATTTTAGCAGGGTGTTTATCTTTAAACATTGCCTACTTCGGGGGGTGGTCTAACTATAAATACATTATACTTATTACAGATACACCAGGGACCACATCCAGTGAGCAGCCCACCAGGACCACAGCCACAAATCTTTACAAGTAAGTTTTGAAGACCCCAAATCTGCTGCTTCAATGTGTAGAGCAAATTGCAAGTGTCTTTTAACTTACAGAGACACCAGGACCACAGCCGCTGCCGCCTGTCTTCCCCACCAGGACCAGCCCACCAGGACCAGCCCACCAGGACCACAGCCACACATCTTTAAAAGTAAGTTTTGAAGACCCCAAATCTGCTGCTTCAATGTGTAGAGCAGATTGCAAGTGTCTTTTAACTTACAGAGACACCAGGACCACAGCCGCCAGCCTGTCTTCCCCACCAGGACCAGCCCACCAGGACCACAGCCACACATCTTTAAAAGTAAGTTTTGAAGACCCCAAATCTGCTGCTTCAATGTGTAGAGCAGATTGCAAGTGTCTTTTAACTTACAGAGACACCAGGACCACAGCCGCTGCCGCCTGTCTTCCCCACCAGGACCAGCCCACCAGGACCAGCCCACCAGGACCACAGCCACACATCTTTAAAAGTAAGTTTTGAAGACCCCAAATCTGCTGCTTCAATGTGTAGAGCAGATTGCAAGTGTCTTTTAACTTACAGAGACACCAGGACCACAGCCGCCAGCCTGTCTTCCCCACCAGGACCAGCCCACCAGGACCACAGCCACACATCTTTAAAAGTAAGTTTTGAAGACCCCAAATCTGCTGCTTCAATGTGTAGAGCAGATTGCAAGTGTCTTTTAACTTACAGAGACACCAGGACCACAGCCGCCAGCCTGTCTACCCCACCAGGACCAGCCCACCAGGACCAGCCCACCAGGACCACAGCCACACATCTTTAAAAGTAAGTTTTGAAGACCCCAAATCTGCTGCTTCAATGTGTAGAGCAGATTGCAAGTGTCTTTTAACTTACAGAGACACCAGGACCACAGCCGCCAGCCTTGCGACCGCAACAATGTCCTCTTCTGACAGCCCTCCTCCACAGCAACAGCGTGCATCGGTAAGTTAACACAAAAAATGGTTTTTGGTTTTTTTTTTTGGTTTTTTAATTTACATTGTTGTTGATCAGTACATAAATTATGTTTAAACAGGAAGCTGAATCAGATGAGGAGCTGTCAGAAGGGGGCGAGACGGGTGGAGAGATGCAAGTGGAGGAGGAACCAAGTGTAAGTAGTGGTGAAACAGTTGCTTCGCAAATCACACTGCACCATACACAAAACAGATTTTCATACATAACTAAACACAGAAAATATATGCCTACATTACTGAGAATTTGTTTCCTTTATTTCAGGCTGCTGCTGCTGCTGCTGCTCCTGCTGCTGCCGCTGAAGGTTCTCCCAGACACTCCCAGAGTCGGCGGACTCGTCGCCGCGGTCGGCCATCAGTGAGTTGTTTTTTTTGGGGGGGAGGGGGATTCTATTGGTACTTTAGTGTTTCAGTGTACTAATTTGTTTGTTTTTCTTCTTCTTTTTTTTGGCACAGGCTTCACAGCGTGCTCCCGCAGTAGATGATGATGACGATGACGATGATGACGACATCGACATAGATGGTCTCATCGAGGAGGTTCGCGAGCGGGAGCCGCTGTGGAACATGGCTGACCGCAGGCATGCCGATACCGGTGTCACCCGTCGGCTCTGGGACGAAGTGTGTCACAACCTCTTTCCAAGGTGGGAGAGCCTTCATCCTCAGCAGCTGAGCAAACTAGGTAAGTATTCACTTTCCAGTGATGTTTTGAGCTGACTGTAATGTATTGCATTTACCAATTTTTTTTTTCTTTTCATTCTTGTCTTCACAGTTGGAAAGGTTAGGAAGCGGTGGCGGTCACTGAGGGATCGCTTTAAGAGGGAATTCAACGCGGAGATGCAGGCCCCGAGTGGCTCTGCAGGAAGGAAGAGGAGCAAATACAAACACGGCCAGGCCCTCTCCTTCCTGAGGCGAACAATGCTGAGCAGAGTGTAAGTATTCTACAATCCACTAATAACCATGTTAACCTGTCTACTTAGTTTGCTTTCAGTCAGGGCTTTTTCATATCAATGTATTAATTTCTTTTGTTTTTTCTTTCACAGCACCTTCTCCAGCCACCGGGTGCCTGCATCTTCCTCTGCGCCCTCTGGAGCGATCCCTCCTGAGTCCGCCACTGAGGGCCACGTCGGTAGGCCCCACACCACTGTCCCCTCCTCTGACCCCTCTGTCCCCTCCTCTGACCCCTCTGTCCCCTCCACTTCATCCGCCCCAAGCAGTGGAGCATTATTGCAGGCTTCATTGCTCGCATCTGATGCTGAACAGTTAGCGTTCCCTTTACCCCACCCCTCTGATCCTGCCACCTCGAGACCACCATTAGGTTCGTGGCGCCAGGGACAGAGGGGTTAGGAAAGGAGCTATGCTCCTGAATTCTTACACCTGAATGCATCCTTCCAAGGCTCTTTCAAAATTTTGGGAGAGCAAGTGACTGCTGGTTTCAACATGGTGCAATCCCGCATCAGTGAAACAAGCCAGGAAACCAGCAGTCGCTTGGATAGGCTGCATTCAGCTGTAAGTCCCGATCCGGCCAATATTTTTTTTCAATCCATGCTCAGGAGCATGGAGAAGCTTTCTTTTGAGCAACAGATGCGGGTAATGAATACCTGCCATAATGCTCTACTGCAGGCCGTTAATGACCCCAATCTACCCACACACCTCCCCACACCTCCACTACAATTCCACCCCAGGCCCCATTTCCACCCCAGGCCCCACCAAGGGCCCCATTTCCACACCATGCACAACCCCAGGCCCCATTTCCACACAATACCCCCATTACCAAACCCAGCACCAATACTCACACCAGCCCCAATACCAAACCCAGCCCCAATCCCCACACCAGCCCCATTACCCAACCCAGTCCCAATACCCAACCCAGTCCCAATACCCAACCCAGTCCCCACACCCATCCCGGCCCCCAAACCAAATTCCTTCCCCAATGTTTTCTTCCTTACCCAGCTTTTCTTCCCCAGTAAGTCTTCCCCCTACCCCAACACCACCCCCCTCTGGTCAGCCTCTTGGTTTTACCCCCCCTTCCACTGCACCCCAAACAAGTAGGGTTTCCCCACCTATCGACGTGGTCCAACCTTCCAGCCCCTCCTCCCCTCGTATCTCCACCCCCCACTTTGAAGAGTTGTAAATTAATTTTAATGTACATGTTAAAAAATGTGCAAAGTTTTCAAAAAAAAAAATTGAAAATAAAATTTTTTTTTTTGGCAAAAAAAAATATATAAAACAAACAAAAAAAAAGAGTTAAAATAAAATTCTGATTAAAATTCTACTCTTTGTGTGTGTGTGTGTGTGTGTATTTATTAAGGTAATATGGCAACTAAATAAAAAAGGTAAAATAAAAACAAACACCAACGCTTTTGGGTTTTTTTGTTTTTTTTTCTGGAGAAACACATTTTTTACATAAACAAACACATGGAAAACAGGTTACACAATCATGTCTTGCCATGGGATCCGCCCGACAGGTGACACAAAATAATCGGCAAACTGGTCCCTCATCCTTGTAACAGAACCTGTAGAGCGAACCGAGCTGCTGCGGTAGTCCCACAAGGTGGTCTCCAACTCTTCATCATCCAAGGAAACGGGCTCCTTTGAAAGGACAAAGTTGTGGAGCACCACACAGGCTTTAACTACCTCATCTATAGTTGTTGTTTTCAGTTTGATAGCCGTCAGCAGAACTCGCCACTTCACCGTCAATATGCCAAAGGAACACTCCACTACTCTTCGTGCTCTAGTAAGCCGGTAATTAAAGACCCGCTTGGTATGGTTTAAGTTCCGGCTACTGTACGGTTTCAGTAGGTGCGGCGACAGTTGAAAGGCTTCATCACCTACAAAAACATATTCCAGGGCTGGTTCACTTGTTCCTGGCAGTGGTCTGGCTGGCGGGAAATCGTAGGTCTCTCCATAAAGGCAACGACCCATTGGAGAGTTTTTAAGAACTTGCGAATCGTTGGACCGTCCATACGCTCCGATGTCCACGGCAAGGAACCTGCAGTTGGCATCTGCAATAGCCATAAGGACGATGGAGAAATACTTCTTATAATTATAATACTCCGATCCTGTTCCTGCCGGTTTCGCAATCCTTATATGTTTCCCGTCAACTGCACCCACACAATTAGGGAAATTGCAAATTTGCTGAAACTCTTCAGCACTTCGCAACCAGATTTCCATGGATGGTTGGGGGATATACTCTGGTTGCAAAGTGGTCCAAATAGCCCGACATGTGTCCTTCACTATTCCAGAGATAGTGGAAATGCCCAGCCTGAATTGATAATGGAGCGAAGATTCACCCGTAGCTAGGAAACATTAAAAAAAAAAAAAAAAATTTTAGAAAAAATTGCACAGACCAACAAGTTTCAATATGGCACTGTTAATTTTTTTTTAAGGACGGGACACACAATAAAACCAGCATGAAACCGGTGTAAAAAAGCAGTGGAATGGCCGCAAAGAAAACCAAACTTACATGCTGCAGAAAATAGTGCGCAGTATGCCAGCGCAGTATTGTCTGCAGCATGTAATATAACATTAAAAATGACCAATGAAAGAAAAAAAAGCAGTTGCATGTCATCAAACCCAAAAAACTTTTTTAAAAAAACTGCAGAAAATGCAACACAATATTTCAGCGCAGTATTTTCTGCAGTCTGTTATCTAACATTCAATATCAGCAATGACATTTAAATAAAGCAGTGGAATGGCCGCAAAGAAAACCAAAATTACATGCTGCAGAAAATAGTGCGCAGTATGCCAGCGCAGTATTGTCTGCAGCATGTAATATAACATTAAAAATGACCAATGACAGAAAAAAAATGAGGCTTACCGCAGGGTCACCATCAGCCGCTCCGCCGGTGTGATGGCAAGCCTCATCCTTGTGTCCTGTCTTCGGATGACATCCTCCATTTTTGCAAGCAAAAAATCAAAATGTTCCATCCTCATCCGCACGTAGTTGTGGAATTTGTGTGGATTGTGCCGCAACTCCAGGTACAGAGTGGACTGGACTCCCCGGGTCATCCGTAGTTCATTAATCGGATGAATCCACAGTCGTCTCCGTCTCCGTTGCTGCAGAAGCATCCTACGCCTTTCCGCTGCCGCCTCCTTCTCCCGCACTATGATATCCAGGCGATTCGTCTCAAAGATAACGTCGGTAACCAAACTAGCAATCCTCCCAAGAACACCTTCCATCGCTGCCACAAAACTAAAACCCTCAAAGATGGGCTGTAAAAACAGTAACTATAAAGTTTTCCATATTTTCCAGTAGCCAATCAAATTTGGGAGCCTCCCATTTTTAAAACGGATCCGTCGGAAAAACGGATACAACGGATGGTAAAAACGGATGCAACGTATGCAACGCATCCAGTATTTTCGACGGAAACGTTTAGCGGATTTGCGACGTATCCGTCGAAATGCTGGATGCGTGGCATACGTTTGTCACCGTTTTTCACTTTTTTGACGCATCCGTTTTTTCGGCAAAAAAGACGTTTTGAGACGTAATGCAGTTAACGCTAGTGTGAAAGTAGCCTAACCTGTTATGCTGGATCTGTACACCCAGCATCATCAGACTGTACTGTAGCAGAGATAAGGTCACATACAGGTCACCAGACTCCATAAATGGGAAGGGGGAAATCAGCACACTGCCAGGCAGCATGCAATGCACAGACATGAAGTGCAGCCTCTTACCATCATATATATACGGTATATATATACACCATCCCATTACTGCTCCCTCTCACCAGTGACTAGTCATTGTAACTGCCCAGTTCCGCGCTAGCAATAGCAGACACTGTATGTGTCAATGCTCTGACCCATCATACAGATACCCAAAACTCATGAAGACTCTGTATAATACAGCAGAAATGTGATACAACTGCCATGTCTGTAAGGAGGTCACACAGGAGCTGTCTCTGCAGTGTGTGAGGCAGCTTGTAACAGACCCATGAAGGAACATGGCGGCTACATGAATTTCTGAGGTAAAATTGATCCCACATATGATGTAGAAGCTGATACTACACTAATACATGATGTGTGAGGTGCATGTACTTCTATCAGCTATAATGTGAGGTGATAGCCCCAGGATTATACTCCATGAAACTGCAGACATGTTTCCTTAATGTTTCCTCCTGTCCATCCTGTCAGAGAAAGAGGGAGAGCCAGAGTTGCCTCCCCTATATAAGCCCCACCCTCCTCACAGTAAAGGCCCCGTCTCACATAGCGATTTACCAACGATCACGACCAGCGATACGACCTGGCCGTGATCGTTGGTAAGTCGTTGTGTGGTCGCTGGGGAGCTGTCACACAGACAGCTCTCTCCAGCGACCAACGATCAGGGGAACGACTTCGGCATCGTTGAAACTGTCTTCAACGATGCCGAAGTCCCCCTGCAGCACCCGGGTAACCAGGGTAAACATCGGGTTACTAAGCGCAGGGCCGCGCTTAGTAACCCGATGTTTACCCTGGTTACCAAAAAAAACAAACAGTACATACTCGCCTTTCGGTGTCCGTCAGGTCCCTTGCCGTCTGCTTCCTGCTCTGACTGAGCCGCCGTACAGTGAGAGCAGAGCGCAGCGGTGACGTCACTGCTGTGCTACGCTCTCACTGTACGGCGGCACTCAGAGCAGGAAGCAGATGGCAAGGGACCTGACGGACATCAGATGGTGAGTATGTAGTGTTTGGTTTTTTTTACATTTACGCTGGTAACCAGGGTAAACATCGGGTTACTAAGCGCGGCCCTGCGCTTAGTAACCCGATGTTTACCCTGGTTACCAGTGAAGACATCGCTGGATCGGTGTCACACACACCGATTCAGCGATGTCAGCGGGACCTCAACGACCAAAAAACGGTCCAGGCCATTCCGACATGACCAGCGATCTCACAGCAGGGGCCTGATCGCTGGTACGTGTCACACATAGCGAGATCGCTACTGAGGTCGCTGTTGCGTCACAAAACTAGTGACTCAGCAGCGATCTCGCTAGCGATCTCGCTATGTGAGACGGGGCCTTAATACACCAGGCACAAACATCTAAACTTCCTCTTAAAGCAACAACACTCCTGTTTAAAATCTACACCGCAATACAAACAAAAGCTGCAGGAGTTCTCGGTCCACCCATCCCCAAGTCATGTCCACCTCCGTCTAGTCTCCGGTGGTTTCTTAAATCCATGCAACACTTTCACTCCTGCAACAAGACTGTCAAAGGTCATCATCAGTTTATATTCCCATATTCTTCTGTCTTTTGGGGATTTGAAGTTACCTTTTAATACAAGTAATTTCATGTCTATAATGTTATGATTGAGGAGACAAAAATGTATTGCCACAGGTAGATCCATTCTTTTTTCTCTTATTTTATGGCGATGAGAGTTCATTCTTTTTCTCAGTTTCTGCCCTGTCTCCCCTACATACAGACCCCCAGTTGGACATTTAGTACAAATAATTAGGTACACCACATTAGAAGTGACGCAGCTGAAAGTACCTGATTTTACATCCTGCCTCTTGGTGAAAAATAATATCAGCTGGTTCAACTGATGGACTATAAAATGGTGCCTCATTACCAAGGTGCCAGACAAGTAAGATCTCACGATGACTAAAACCAATGAGCTGTCTCAAGACGTTTGAAACCTTATTGTTGCAAAACATACCGATGGCATTGACATAACAATTTCTAAACTACTGAAGTTTCCAGTGAGCACTGTTAGGGCAATAATCCAGTAGTGGAAAGAACATCATTTCACCATAAACCGACCATTAAAAGGTGCTCCCCACAAAATTTCAGACAAAATGAAAAGAGTTACCGGAAGATTTGTCCAAGAGCCAAAGACCACCTGTGCAGAGCTACAGAAAGACCTATAATCAATTATTTCAAAGAAAACTATCAGCTATGCACTCAACCTCAATGTTCGTACAGTATGCGTGCTCACCATGCAAGACTCCATTGCTGAACAAAAAGCATGCTCAAGCGCGTATAACTTTGCTCAACAACATTTAGACAAGCCTGTGAAATACTGGAAAAACACAGCCTGGTCAGATGAGACCAACATTGAACTCTTTGACTTCCATAATACACACAATGTTTGGATACCAAAAGGTACTGCATCACCCCAAAAACAAAATAACACTGAAGTTTGAAGATGGCAACTTCATAGTATGCGGCTGTTTTTCAGCATAGTGCACTGGCAAACTTCATATAATTTAAGGAAGGATGATTTGACACATGTACTGAGAAATTCTTGAAAAACATCTGCTGCCATCTATCAGGATGATGAAGATGAAACAAGGGTGGACATTTCAGCCAGGCAATGATCCCAAACATACAGCCAAGGAAACCCTCAATTGGTTTGAGAGACAGAAAATAAAGCTATTAGAATGGCCCTGCCAATCACCTGACCTGAATTCAATAAAACATTTATGGAAGGAATTATGGCATGGAAGGAGCCCACGGAACCTTCAGGATTTGAGGAGTGTTTGTGTGGAAGAATGGGCCAAAATCGCACCTCAGCAATTAATGAAACTAGTTTCTCCAAACAGTGTCTTTCAGGGAACCTGTCAGCAGGATTGTGCACAGTAACCTATAGACAGTGTCAGGTTGGCGCCATTATACTGATTAAAATGATACTTTGTCTGATGAAATATGTCTTGTGGTTGTTGTTTAAGCTTTACTTTCAGTTTTGAGTTAATGATATGCTTGTTCTTTGGGACAGGCCTGTGGGGGGGGTCTTCATGTGGTGCTCTGCTTATGTATTCATGTGTATGACTTCTGACAGGTCACTGATCCCTCAGTGACCTGCCCACTAGTTTACATATATTATATTATACAGTATATACCTTGGGGGGGAAACCCTTCTGCAGGCAAGCGCTGCCAGCGGCAACTGACCTGCAGAGTGATAGCATATCAAATGAATTATATGCACTTTTTTAGTTTCAATACATTTTTTTGAAAGTTTTTAATACAACAAAATATAAACAAACTTCGATGAAAAAGTACAGGACGTGTCTATGAAGACAAAGATGATTGCTATATATTAATTATAGTTCTGGTTGGGGTAGACAAAATGAATAAAGACATCCAAACATAACGAACAAAGGGAGAAATACATAAGGAAAGGGTACATAGGTATAACCATCAAATTGAAAATGACTTCAGTTAAACAGATAAAAATACTCAAGGAGATCGGCGCCCAATGAGTCCGGTGAGTTAAACATACATTGTTATGTAGAGTCTAAGTCTGAAATGAATCTGAATAGGGTCAGACATATACAATAATAGTTAAGGGATAAAGGAAAATTTAATCAAACAAAATAAATTTGCCAAGAACATCCCATACTCCCAGTCACTTAATATTATGGGGAAAGTGTAAGTGCCTGGGTCAGAGAAGCATTAGAGTCGAGATCAAGCCAAGGGTCCCAAATCCGGAAAAAGGTACTCCATTCATCGTTCCTGGTTGCTTGGATGCGTTCATATAATAGAATAGTATTAACCTTATCTTTGACTAATGAGATGGAGAGTGAGTTAGTTCTCCATCTAGCAGCAATATGTATTTTAGCCGCCATGCAGATAATAGTTACCAATTTATGTAGATTTTTAGAAAATCCAGGGAATTTTGCTCCCAGTAAAAATACTGTGGAATCAAAGGAGACCGCTCCTCCGTAGATTCTTTCAACAATTGACTTGATCTCGCTCCACAAAGCCACAGCGACTGGACAGCTCCACCATGTGTGCAACATGTCGCCCGGAGCATTGCAGCCTCTAAAACAAGTGTTAGGTACATGCGGGTGAATGGCATGGAGTTTCACTGGAACATAATAAGCTCTGTGGAGGAGTTTAATCGATGTTTCAGCTAAGGAGGCCTGATGACTACCCTTTGTTAATGTTTCGCAACACCTATGCCACATCTCCAGGGGAAGGACAAGGCCCAGATCTTCTTCCCATTGTGACATGAACTTTAATTTTATATCTCTACTAGGAGTATTAAAAGCAGAGTACACTAAGGGGATCATTCCCCTTCCCATAGGGTCGTAAAGACATCTCTGCTCAAATCCTGTTGCGATAAATGGAGACCCATGTGGTAGGGACTGTCTGGCGAAATGAAAAACTTGATTTATACGGAGAGCTTCCCTAAATGGTGATTCATATTTTTGGATGAATTCTTGTCTATTGAATAAGATATTTAAAGGGGAGCAGAGTTGTTTAAATGTGGTGATACCCTTCAGTATCCACCAGGAGAAGAGAGTAGGTTCCAAACCTGGTAGGAACATGGGATTATAGAATAAGGAGGTAAGTGGAGAAGACTTAGATTGTAAACCATACTTGAATCTCTCCTTACTCCAAAGGATCAAGGAGTGAGCAGAAAAGGGGGCAGTTTCAGAAATATTTTGCGGGATTTTGCCAGTGGACCACAGGAGACCAGGGAGAGAGAAGGGTCTTAAAAGAAAGGATTCTAAATATACCCATCTAGGGCTTCTCGTGCCGGAGGTAACGTTGGCTAATTGAGCTATTTGGGCTGCTTTAAAATATAATGTTTAATTGGGTAGGGAGAGTCCTCCTATTTTTCTATGTAAGAACATAATATTTTGTTTGATCCTTGGCCTCTTACCCCTCCAAATAAACCTTGAAATGAGTGTTTGAATATCCCGAAGGGTATTTGATGGTACTGTGATTGGAAGGGAACGAAACAAATATAAAAATCGTGGAAGAGATATCATCTTAATGGCGTGCAAGCGGCCCAGCCACGACAGGTTCAGGGTGGACCACCTAGCCAAGTCAGCTTGGAACTTGCTAATTAAAGGGGGGTAATTCCATTTAAAAAGAGACAACTTGTGAGGTGTTAGATTAATTCCAAGGTAAGTTAAAAAGCGAACAATGCTGGTGAGAGTGGGCACCCCTGGCGTGTACCGCGTTGAATTATTATAGGGGAATGGTTGGTGGTAGGGAGCTTGAGATACGCAGTCGGGTGGTCATAAATTAGCTGAAGACAAGAGATCAGTTTTTGAGGGAAGCCGAACTTATTCAAGACTGAGAAGAGGTATGGCCAGGAAAGTGAATCAAAAGCCTTTTCAATATCTAAGGCAATCATCATAAGTGATTTGCGAGAGCGGTTTGCAGAGTGGATGATATTAAGATTTCTCCTGATGTTATCAGGTCCCTGTCTCAGGGGTATGAAGCCTACTTGGTCTCAATGTATCAGTGAGGGGAGAATCTTATTAAGTCTATCAGTAATAATTGATGTAAATATTTTGAGATCAATATTTAACAATGATATGGGTCTGTAATTTTTAACAAGCAAGTGATCTTTTTTTTGTTTAGGGATGACCATCACATGGGCTAAATAAAACTCAGGAGGCATCTGGGAGCCATTTAAAAGGGCGTTACAAAAGGCTGCTATATGGGGCGAGAGCAAAGCTTTAAATTTTAAAATTTAAAAAGCCTTCCCCGACTTCAGCTTTTTAATTACGGAGTCAATTTCTTCCGGTAGTATTTCAGACTGTAACTGCTGGGCAATTGGCTTCGATAAATTAGGGAGGGGTATGTTCTGTAGGAAAGATTGTACGAGACATGGGAGAGGATCCTTAGGAGAGGAATAAAGCTTCTGATAATATTCATAAAATGTTTTATAAATAGTCTCTGGGTGGGCCGATATACATCCAGACGCATCTTTAATGGAGGGTATAGAGTTTATGAGTTCTTTTGATCGCAATTGACGGGATAGCATTTTAGTGGGTTTGTTTGCTTGTTTATAAAAGGTGGCTCGAGTCCACGCTAAGGCTTTTTCTGTTCTAGTGGTTAAAAGCGCGTCTAATTGTAATTTAACATTGTGTATTTGTTTAATTAAATAGTGGGATGTAGACATCTGATTTGCTTGTTCAAGCTTGAATAATTTCGTTTCCAATCGACTTTGAAGTTCAGATCTACCCTTCTTCCTAGTGGACGCTATTTTAATTTACGAGCCAGTGATAAATTTCTTATGGGCTAGCCATAAATTACCAGGTGAGGAATCCTCGTTCAAGTTGGATTGGAAAAAAGGTTTCAGTTCATCCATAATTTGGGTAGATATCGCAGGGTCAACTAATAAAGATTCATTTAACCTCCATTTATAAAGTTTGGATGAGACAATGTTAAATTTAAAAACAGATAGGACCGCGTCGTGATCGGACCACGAAGATGGGACATGACGCGAAAATAAAACGGTTGGGAGGGAATTTGCCGCAGTCACCTGGAGATCAATTCGCGAATATGATCCATGGGCAGGAGAAAAATATGTGTACCCTCTCGTAGATCCATTGAATTCTCTCCATATGTCTACTAACCGACTCTCAGCCAACATGTGAAGAATTTTTTTCCTGTCGTACTTAGAGATATCTGATCTTTTTAGGGAGTTGCTGTCTAAAGACGGATTTAAGGTGAAATTAAAGTCACCACACCATATCAAATGGTGGTAGGAGATAGAGGAAAGTTTAGATAAGATTATTTTAAACGCCGATAATTGAGAGCCGGAAGGTAACTATTTACAATGCAGAGATTGTGGCCCTGTAGCGTCCCTTGTAATATTAGAAATCTGCCCTCGGAATCTGAGAAAGAGCTGGTTAGTTGAAATGGGAAGCTGTTCTTGAGAAATATGGCCACTCCCCTAGTCTTACGGTCCCACGAGGCTAAGAAAAAACGGGAATAGTTTGAGTCGAAATATTTAGGAGAGGAAGTATTAGAGAAATGGGTTTCTTGTAAGCATAGGATATCAGGTTTATGCTTATGGTAATCTAAGAAGGCTTTTTTCCTTTTTATCGGCGAATTAAGACCCCTGACATTATGAGAGAAAACTCTACACATGGTAAATTAAAACAATTGTTGCCCAAATTCCAGACATCTCGAACGCACTCCCCAGCCAAGCTAAACGGTATCTTGAATCAATATTGATGGATGAACAACTTTGTATACCTGTAGATGGGAACAATAGGAAGAAAACAAAACGGAGGGGAGTACAAACACAAAACATGGAAACAAGTGTAGAAACTTGGGTCAAAGGCCCAAAATATATGGTGATCTGGAGATTCATAATACTGGAAAATCCAGTAATCACCAAAGGTGGCTGACATGTGGGAAACCCAGACATCAGACCCCTGCAATAGTAAGCCCTGATGGGGGGTGACAAGGGCAAGAGAGGGGCTAGGGGGAGGAAGAGAGAAAAAAAAAAAAAAAGGGGGGGGGGGATGGGGGGGAAGAGAATGGGAAGGTAATAATGAGGGATCGGGCTAGCAATATAAAACTCCGCAATCGGGGAATTATTAGGATAGAGGCTATGTAAAACCGTAGAAAATTGTAATAAAGTTACTACAATTATACAAAACTCACAGCAAACAGTGCTATTTCAACAAGTTATCTTGGCGTAGCCGGCACAGCAAACCTGTAGGACAGTCATGTAATACGCGCAGTCTGGCTCCTAGTTGTAGGAGCTGATGACCACTCTCTGACCGGTCTTGATTTCCTTTGCGGCAGAGGCTGGATAGTATCTGGGAATGGAATTCCGGAAAGTTCTAATGCCTTTTTTCCCTCATCCAGCGAGCGGCAGGTATGTAGTTTATTCTCATGGGTGAAGGATAGTGAAAACGGATACCCCCAACACTTTTTTGACTTGTGCCATTTGCAATGCAGTGGTGACTGGCTTGAGGGCTCTCCTTCTGGAAAGTGTGGCTGGAGCAACATCAGCATACAAGCACACTGAGGCAGGTAGGCCGGGTAGTGATGAATGAGGTCGTGCAGCATTTAAGATTAGATCCCGGGATTCTTCGTAATGCATTTTAAGGACCACGTCCCTTGGAAGGTCTGAGGAGCGCGGCTTACCAAGTGATCTGTGGATCCTTGTGATGTGTAAAAGCAAAGGGTCCGTATCTGGTAAGAGCGCGGTAAACAGCGCGGTAGCTGTCTCTTTAAGCGCTATGGTGGATTCAGGTAGCCCGCGTATACGGATATTGCCTCTGCGAGACCTGTTCTCTAGGTCCTCATTTCTCAGTTCCAGTTCACTAATACGATCCGCGTGGTACCTGAGGGTTTCTCGGTCTTCCTCTAGAGCATCTGCAGTGGCGTCCATCTTCTCCTCCAAATTTGAGGTACGCTGAGCAATGTCCTGTAGCTGGTTAGCAATGGAGTGCATAGCAGAGGTAAGTTCGGTTCTGAACGTTTCCTGAAGGGTTTTGGTCCAGCAAACCTGTAGGACAGTCATGTAATACGCGCAGTCTGGCTCCTAGTTGTAGGAGCTGATGACCACTCTCTGACCGGTCTTGATTTCCTTTGCGGCAGAGGCTGGATAGTATCTGGGAATGGAATTCCGGAAAGTTCTAATGCCTTTTTTCCCTCATCCAGCGAGCGGCAGGTATGTAGTTTATTCTCATGGGTGAAGGATAGTGAAAACGGATACCCCCAACGCTTTTTTGACTTGTGCCATTTGCAATGCAGTGGTGACTGGCTTGAGGGCTCTCCTTCTGGAAAGTGTGGCTGGAGCAACATCAGCATACAAGCACACTGAGGCAGGTAGGCCGGGTAGTGATGAATGAGGTCGTGCAGCATTTAAGATTAGATCCCGGGATTCTTCGTAATGCATTTTAAGGACCACGTCCCTTGGAAGGTCTGAGGAGCGCGGCTTACCAAGTGATCTGTGGATCCTTGTGATGTGTAAAGGCAAAGGGTCCATATCTGGTAAGAGCGCGGTAAACAGCGCGGTAGCTGTCTCTTTAAGCGCTATGGTGGATTCAGGTAGCCCGCGTATACGGATATTGCCTCTGCGAGACCTGTTCTCTAGGTCCTCATTTCTCAGTTCCAGTTCACTAATACGATCCGCGTGGTACCTGAGGGTTTCTCGGTCTTCCTCTAGAGCATCTGCAGTGGCGTCCATCTTCTCCTCCAAATTTGAGGTACGCTGAGCAATGTCCTGTAGCTGGTTAGCAATGGAGTGCATAGCAGAGGTAAGTTCGGTTCTGAACGTTTCCTGAAGGGTTTTGGTGATAGTCGCGGTGGATATAGCAGACTCCCCTGCCTTGCGAGACTCATCGATACCTGTATCCGCGCTGCCGGCTTGAGAGGAGGTGGGGGCTGGTAGAGAAGAGGACGAAGCGGCCATCTTTCCCGCGCCACCGCCTGCCAGGAGCTCTGTTATTGTGCGGTTTGCCGTTTGAGTAGCGCTACCCTTCTTAGGCATTGCATGCTACCGACCTCTCTGGGGCAGGATGAACTCGTCGGAGTTAAGTTTCCCCGATTACGGCACTTTAGAAGGGTAAATAAAGATGTCGGGTTGCGGAGCTCAGCAGAGCATGTCCGCGCATGCGCCCCCTATATGCACTTTTTTATGTAATCCTGAAGTTCCTAAACAAAAAAAAAACAGTTTGAAAATGGCGCCGACCTCACCTGTGTAGTAACTATCCGCACCCTGACTTGTGAACTAGGCTGGAACAACGAGGCACTGGTAGTCGCCTTCTGGGAGGGATTGTCTGGACGGATCAAGGATGAGCTAGCAGGCCAAGACAGTCCTACTACATTGGACAACCTAGTGTCCCTGGCCTTCCGAATTGACCACCGGTTCCAGGAGTACTCAGGAGAAATGGTGTGTGAAAGAAAACCGCTTTGTCTGGCCCTGTCCTTGCAAAAGTCACTTACTCCCCAGCCTTCTGACATAGCTCCCAACCGTCCCTCATTGTGCGGGATTGTCCCGGTTTTCAGCCTCTGCCCCGCACTCCCGCACGGGGCACTCTAATCCCGCGGTGCAGACAGCAGGACCGACACGCCCCCTTGTATAGTTAACCCATGCCCCGGGCCCTTACCCTAAGTTCTGTATGGCTGCCTGCTTTCTGCGCACAGGACCTGTGATGAGGTCACAGGAGGGGAGGAGTCAGCGGTCACATGATCGGCAGACCGGGACCTCCATGGATTACAGGACTTGGCTGTGCTGGTTTCTGCCACCTTGCCACACACATGGTCTTGCAGGAGGTAAGTAATGCCTTGTATGGGGTCAGGAGGTGTGCGGTGTGGATGTAGCAGAGCCGTGTGTGTACGAGGTGTGCGGAGCGGAGCCGAGTGTGTACGAGGTGTGCGGAGCGGAGCCGTGTGTGTGCGAGGTGTGCGGAGCGGAGCCGTGTGTGTGCGAGGTGTGCGGAGCGGAGCCGTGTGTGTGCGAGGTGTGCGGAGCGGAGCCGTGTGTGTGCGAGGTGTGCGGAGCGGAGCCGTGTGTGTGCGCGAGGTGTCTGGAGCGGAGCAGTGTGTGTACGAGGTGTCTGGAGCGGAGCCACGTGTGTACGAGGTGTATGGAGCGGAGCGCGTGTGTACGGAGCGGAGCCGTGTGCAAAGTGTACGGAGCGCAGCCGCGTGTGTAGGAGTAGCTATGTGTGGCCATTATATGGTACGAAGTATCATGTGTGGTCATTATACAGTATGGAGCATCATGTGCAGTCATTATACGGTATGGAGCATCATGTGCGGTCATTATACAGTATGGAGCATCATGTGCAGCCAATATACAGTATGGAGCATCATGTGCGGCCATTATACAGTATGGGGCATCATGTGCGGTCATTATACAGTATGGAGCATCATGTGTGGTCATTATACAGTATGGAGCATCATGTGCGGTCATTATACAGTATGGAGCATCATGTGCAGCCAGTAAACAGTATGGAGCATCATGTGCGGTCATTATACAGTATGGAGCATCATGTGCGGCCATTATACAGTATGGGGCATCATGTGCGGTCATTATACAGTATGGAGCATCATGTGCGGTCATTATACAGTATGGAGCATCATGTGCAGTCATTATACAGTATGGAGCATCATGTGCGGTCATTATACAGTATGGAGCATCATGTGCAGTCATTATACAGTATGGAGCATCATGTGCGGTCATTATACAGTATGCAGCATCATGTGCGGTCATTATACAGTATGGAGCATCATGTGCAGTCATTATACAGTATGGAGCATCATGTGCGGTCATTACACAGTATGGGGCATCATGTGCAGTCATTATACGGTATGCAGCATCATGTGCAGTCATTATACAGTATGGAGCATCATGTGCGGTCATTATACGGTATGCAGCATCATGTGCGGTCATTATACGGTATGGAGCATCATGTGTGGCCATTATACAGTATGGAGCACTGTGTGGCCATATTTTTTTGTTTATAATTATTATATATGAAACAGTGTGATCAGCAGTGCTAAATGGGTGTGGTTGGGACGTGGATATGGGTGTGGCTAATTATGAATGGGTGTGGTCAGAGGCGTGGCCTAAAATTTGCCGCGGCGCGCGTTGCGCGCCGCAAACTTTGTCCCTCTTTCCCATCTTCAAAAGTTGGGAGGTATGTTCTGAGTCTACAACATATCTTGAACCTAGGTAAATTGACAATGTAGGACTGGTGGCTGAGGATTCCCACATCTTTTGGTCTGAGTATTTGGGTTTCTGATTCTTTCTTTTTCTTACTATCAGAAAAGGAATGGCAACTCCCCTTTCTATTTCCAACATGGTATTGTGAATAAGCACGATTTTTCATGTTTATTTGACCATGCCTTAAATTTGCGTAGCATTATACTGCTATCATCTGATCTATCCTCTTTGTGAGCCATATTATTCTATTATGCTGTGAGGGGTTATTTTGTGGGTTGTCATTGCGATTACCACAAGGCATGACTAGCACATGCATCTTTGATGATTTTTAAATGTTTTTAACACTGTTGTTGCTGTGTCCTGTTCAAATTTGTTTGAATTGTGAATTTTTTGTATTTTTTGGATAATAAAGTATGGTTGTTTACCTGTTGCAGGTGTTCCCATTCTGTGGGCATGTTCTGTTCTCTTTTTCTTCTATAGTATATTTCACATGCTTATGGAGAACCTCGAGTACATTGTTTAGTGGTGCCCTCCAACCTTTCTTTAAACCAAAGGAATCGCACCGTCTTCAATTTATAAAGTAATATGGCTTAACTTATTAAAAGGGTGGGTATGCTCAAGTTGTCTCCTGGGCAGCTCATAGTTCTCCATGCAGTTTCCTTACTTGATGGCTGCTTGTCCTCGAATAACCTCAAAAATAAGTGCTGTCTCCCAAAGAAATACAGATCTCAATGAACACACATATTGCACAGGCACAATTTGGACCCTCAAATAAATACAGAACTGAAATCAGACAGCAGTGAGATGCATCAAAATGTAAATAGGAACCCCCAGAGACCCTTAAACAATGAAGACACTAAACCTCATGACACAAGGTATTAAGGTACACACGAAACGACTTTGTAACGATATCGCTAGCGATCCGTGACGTTGCAGCGTCCTGGCTAGCGATATCGTTTAGTTTGACACGCAGCAGCGATCAGGATCCTGCTGTGATGTCGCTGGTTGCTGAATAAAGTTCAGAACTTTATTTGGTCGTCCGATCGCCGTGTATCGTTGTGTTTGACAGCAAAAGCAACGATACCAGCTATATTTTACACTGGTAACCAGGGTAAACATCGGGTTACTAAGCGCAGGGCCGTGCTTAGTAACCTGATGTTTACCCTGGTTACCAGTGTAAAATGTAAAAAAAACAAACAGTACATACTCACCTTCGCATCCCCCGGCGTCTGCTTCCCACACTGACTGAGCGCCGCAAAGTGAAAGTGAAAGCACAGCACAGCGGTGACGTCACCGCTGTGCCCTGCTACTGCCGGCGCTCAGTCAGTCAGTCAGTGCAGGAAGCGGACGCCGGGAGACGCGAATGTAAGTATGTAGTGTTTGTTTTTTTTACATTTTACGCTGGTAACCAGGGTAAACATCGGGTTACTAAGCGCGGCCCTGCGCTTAGCAACCCGATGTTTACCCTGGTTACCCGGGGACCTCAGCATCGTTGGTCGCTGGAGAGCGGTCTGTGTGACAGCTCTCCAGCGATCAAACAGCGACGCTGCAGCGATCGGCATCGTTGTCGCTGTCGCTGCAGCGTCGTTTCGTGTGAAGGTACCTTTAGTCTCTAAACTCTATAAGGTAAACAGTACAATCATGATTATATCCCCTAGACAATATATGTACACACATGGAACAGGTTAGCAATATTTATACGTAGAGGGTTGCATGTAGCATGATGTTAGTCCTATGCAGTAGAAGTACAAAAAGCTCACATGCCAGTTTTGAATGGGAGAGGGTATACACCTTAAAGGGATATCTTACCCATAGTGCCCCATGTGGAAATGAGCAAAGACAAGCAGCCCCAATGCGCGTTTCACATTGGCTTCCTTACTTTCTTTATTACTGCACCTGCTGTGTGGTGCAAAAACAGTGCTCTTCAGTGCCCCATGTAGTAATGCTACCACTGTGCCCTTTACAAAGTAAAATGCCTCCTTTGTGCCCTTTAGATGGGAAAAAACAGACCTCTAGACTGTATTAATGCCCATGTGCAAGTGCCCTAGAAAACAGTAGCCATGTTTTACTTCCTTGAAAATAATAATGTCCCCTGTGTGCCACTTTGACAGTCACAATACCCTGTGTGCCCCTATAACAATAAGTTCTTACTTAATATTAGTAATGTCCACTGAATCTTCCCCTGTACAGCTTTCTGTACGCAATAAGTCACAACTCCCTTATACACTGTATAATGTACCAACATCTCAGCTCTAGACAGTATGTCCCTACAGCTCCACTATAGGCTGTATTATGTCGGAAATCTACATGGTGCCTCCACAGTAGTTCCCACACTGCATCATGGCCCCACAATAGCCTCCACACTGTATAATGGCCCCTTAGTAGCCCCCACACTGTTTTATGGGTCCCATACTATAGGATGCCCCCCTGTTGCCCCTACACTGTATGAAGGCCCCTAACAGTAGTCCCTAATCTGGATGATGACCTCCACAGTAGTCCACAAAGTATATTGACCCCCTTAGTATCCACCGCTCTGTAAGATGGCTCCCTTAAAAGACCTCACTCTGATGGCCCCATTAACTAACTCTGTGGCAGGGCCCTCTTATTATCGCCCACTCTGTAGAAGGGCCCCATTATTAGTTCACCCTCTGTAGAGGCCCCCTTTAGTAGCCCCTACACTGTACCATGGCTCCTTTAATAAGTTCCAAACTGTATGGTGGTCCCTCTTAGTAGCCCCTACACTATATATTGGCCTCTTTAGTAGCCACAACTCAATAGGAGGACTACCATTAGTAGCCCCCACACTATTATTTATGGCTGTCTTTAGTAGCCCCATGCTTTTATGGCCCCCTTAGTAGTAACCCCCACACTATTATAGCCACTTTAATAGTAGCCCCCAGTCTATTATGGCGCCCTTAGTAGTATCCCCCACTCTGTTTAGCCCCCTTAGTTGTAGCCCCAGTCTATTATAGCACCCTTAATAGTATCCCCCAGTCTATTTTGGTCCCCTTAGTAGTATCCACCAGTCTATTATGCTCTCTTTATTAGTAGCCCCCAGCCTAGTATGTCCCACTTAGTAGTAGCCCCCAGTCTATTATGGCCCCCTTAGTAGTATCCCACACTCTGTTTAGCCCCCTTAGTTGTAGCCCCAGTCTATTATAGCACCCTTAATAGTATCCCCCAGTCTATTATGACCCCCTTAGTAGTATCCACCAGTCTATTATGCTCTCTTTATTAGTAGCCCCCAGCCTATTATGTCCCACTTAGTAGTAGCCCCCAGTCTATTATGGCCCCCATATGTAGTATCCTAAACTCTATTATGGCCCCCATAGTAGTATCCACCACTCTATTATGGCCCCATCTGTAATATCCCAAACTCTATTATGGCCTCCTTAGGAGTGTCACCCATATATAAAGACACAAACACACAATCTTAAAATAAAAACATGTATCATATACTCACCTAAACTTGGCGAATCCAGCAGACAGCGGCAAGTTTTAATCAATCTGATGGGTGGTGCGTGGCGAGATATTGCCATTGCGTCGCTGCACCCTGGACCCACTGTTCTTAGGTCTAATTCGACTTGCGGCCTACAGAGAGTGGCAGTGCGGGGCGACCATCTCTCCCTGCTCTGTCTCAGTGCTTAACTGAAACGGCGCGCTGTAGACGCCAATAGACTTAAGTGTGGTGTAGCTCCGGGTGAGCCCCATAAAGCGCAGTTCCTGGGTCGACCGCCCCTCTGCCCCCCCGGTAGCTATTCGTCACACAAGCTCTCAATGTCAGTCTATTGACCCTTGTTCTGGCCTCATTGTGGCTCTCATAGACTTTTATTGAAAGTGGCCTCCAGCTCGCCCAGCAAAATCAGAAGCGATCCAGCAGGTCATAACCAGCAGAATATGACTGAAACATCACAGAGAACACAAGAGGACACAGCTGGTAAGTATATTACAAGGGGCAGATAATATGCATAAGTGAAATAAAAACCACTGTAGAAGTGTGCAATACGCGAAATGGCCGTAGTCCTTTTCTGTTTCCCAGCATGTCCTGTCAACGTCCATCCTTTGTAACCTTGTCCACATTGTGCAAATGAAATAAAGGACCCAGGTTTTTTATTCCACGGAAGATTGGAGTTGTGCGGCTGTTTTGTCTTATTCTTGGATTACTTCGCATGTGTTTCCCAGTGAGCACCTCTGTATACTGTGAACATACCGTGTTGGGTGTCGTTGACCCAGAGTCCATCATCTCCACCAGTAAGTCGATTTTTGTCTTTGTGTCATTCATTTTTTCTTTTTTATAGGTTTATTTTTTACCCCTTCACCCCGGAGCTTTTTTTGGTTTGTGTTTTTGTTTTTTTACTTCCCTCCTGTCCAGAGCCATAACTTTTTTTATTCTTCCGTTAATATGGCCATGTGAGGGCTTATTTTTTGTGGGACAAGTTGTGCTTTTGAACCACACCATTTGTTTTCCCATGTCGTGTAATAGAAAATGGGAAAAAAATTCCAAGTGCGGTGAAATTGCAAAAAAAAAGTGCAAACTGACCTGCCATTATGATTCTCCAGGTCATTACGAGTTCATAGAAACCAAACCTGTCTAGGTTCTTTTTTACCTAAGTGGTGAAAAAAAATCCAAACTTTGCTAAACAAAAAAATTGCGCAATTTTCCGATACCCGTTACATCTCCATTTTTTGTGATCTCGGGTTGGGTGAGGGCTTATTTTTTGCACACCGAGCTGACATTTTTAATAATACCATTTGGGTTCAGATATGTTCTTTTGATCGCCCGTTATTGCATTTTAATGCAATGTCGCGGTGACCAAAAAATCCGAACTTCTGGCATTTTTACTTTTTTTTATCGCTGCACCGTTTAGCGATCAGGTTAATCTTTTTTTTTAATTGATCAGGCGATTCTGAACGTGGCGATACCAAATATGTGTATGTTTTCAGGAAAATGGCCGCGGGATGCCGCGCGTGCGCAGATGGAGATCGCGGCGGCCATTTTCCTGAAGCAGAGTTCGCATCTCGGCTTCAGGAAAATGGCTGCCGCGATCTCCATCTGTGCACGCGCGGCATCCCGCGGCCATTTTCCTGAAGCCGCGGCCAGCAGAGCGCCGCTTCTGCGCATGCGCGGCCAAAGGAAGATGGCCGCGCCCACCGATCACCAATGAAATCGTGCACATCACGCTCTTTCCACTCCCCTGTGCAGTGGATTCGGGACCTTGGACATGCGCACACCACTACGCCACCAACGGAAAACTAAGCAAAATCTGGGGGAAGACACCACGCCCTTTTGACCAGACCAGCCTGATTGACAGGCGAAAACTACTACTTTGGTAACGTATTTCGGCAGCATAGGTGGGGAATCGGGGTACACAAACTACACTATTGTAATGCACAGCTCAGGCCCTATTTAACAGTATTTTTATCTCATACGGAAAAAACGGGGTGACAGGTGCCCTTTAACTAGATTTTTTTTCTAAAAAATTCCTTCTACAAGTGGGTGGTTCTCCTCTGTTTGGGGGTGTTCCTCAGTAGGACTTGGGGCTGGACTTAATTAGCAATGATGGACAATTTTGGCAATAACCATGTTGGTAATCATGGTATTTTGCCTAGGACTGAATCTTATCAGTAGAATTTTCTCCTGTCTATTCTATTGCATTAAACTGAATTTAAAAAGTAAAACCCACTGAAGGCCACTATTCTTTCGATCCTAGCACCACTGATGATAACTTTCACACTAATCACCAGGGATCAATCACAACCTAGTGCCAAGTAGATCTTAAAGGGCCACTGTCACCCCCCCCCCAGCCGTTATAAACTAAAAGAGCCACCTTGTGCAGCAGTAATGCTGCAGTCTAACAAGGTGGCTCTTTTAGTTTTTGATTCATTTATTACCTCAAAAAAGCGTTTTAAACATTGGCCACACATACCAGATATTATACCTGGAGGCGGTCCGAAGCGTCCTGTATGAATCCCCCAACTGCCGTCACTCATCTCTTCAGGGGCGATGGTCGCCGCCCCCTGAGCGCTGTTATCGTCTGAAATCCGGCGCCTGCGCTGTGCGTGCCTGCCTGGGGCCTGCGCAGTGTTCATTGTCAGTGCGGCCACACTGTTGCTGAAGCCCCCGCCCCGCACTGTTATTCATTATGCACAGTGCAGGGTTGGGGTTCCTGGGAAGGCGGGGGAGCTGGGGAGCGTCGGAGCTGGGGAGCGTCTAAACAGCGCAGTGCGCATGCCCAGGAACCCCAGCCCCGCACTGTGCATAATGAATAACAATGCGGGGCGGGGGCTTCAGCAACAGTGTGGCCGCACTGACAATGAACACTGCGCAGGCCCCAGGCAGGCACGCACAGCGCAGGCGCCGGATTTCAGACGATAACAGCGCTCAGGGGGCGGCGACCATCGCCCCTGAAGAGATGAGTGACGGCAGTTGGGGGATTCATACAGGACGCTTCGGACCGCCTCCAGGTATAATATCTGGTATGTGTGGCCAATTTTTAAAACGCTTTTTTGAGGTAATAAATGAATCAAAAACTAAAAGAGCCACCTTGTTAGACTGCAGCATTACTGCTGCACAAGGTGGCTCTTTTAGTTTATAACGGCTGGAGGGGGTGACAGTGGCCCTTTAAGACTCTCCAAAGCTACATCACAAGATCTAAGGTTTGTGCATCTAGTCTATGGTGTACGTCTAGAAGCCTTTCCATATGCCACTGATGACCATTCACCAGACGAAAGCTGAAAGTGTGGCTGGGATTCACCTGCATGCCGTTCTTTTACTGTACAGGAAAGCTCAGTGAGTAGCGGTGTTTTTTGAGTTATAAAGTGCTCTTATAGATCTGCAGGAGATAAGACATTGATTTTGTCACGATGATAGAATGCCTTCCACTAAGTGACAAATTGCTGAAATCAGGGTCTCTGCCCCTGCATTATGCTGCTCTCAGATAGAGGAGCAAAACCTGGTGATAGATTTCCTTTAAGGCTGGGGTCACACTAGCGTATGGCATCTGATGTGAGCGGGAGCCGAGTGTCATGCTACTGTGGTCCGATCTTCTCGCACAGAGAGAATTGAAGCACAGCTGCGGAGGAGGCGGAGAAACTAATTTCTACACTGCTGGCGTCTGCGTATATCGCACCACACTCGGATGATATCTGAGTGATGTGCGTTGTGTCACTTGCACCCAAGTGATACAATTGTTCTCGCATGCCGATTCGGCATGAGAATATAATCGCAGATGTGATCTGCCCCATAAATTAACTCTGGTCCGAGTGCTATGCAATGTTTTCTCACACAGCACTCGTCCGTATTCTACGCTGGTGTAACAGTGGGTCCCATGCGCATCATCTGGCGCAGACCTCCTGAGTGCAATGTGAATCTAGTCTCAGGTTGCTTACTCCTGATATTAAATGAGCCCATGGAAACCTACTCATTACATTTATTATAGATGGAGAAATCTCTCTGGTCCATTAAGACCTCAGCCTGACAATAAGGACAGCTTGTTAAAACACACGGATACTTAGATTTGTTGATTATTTATTGATTGAATGGAACATAAGATTTTAAGAAAGTTTTATGAATCATCATGAAAATTAAAAAAAATGAATCAAATGATTTTATACTTTTTTTTTCTTTTTTATTGCATGCTTTCTTCTATTCTACTGTTTGTGTCCAATGACCCTAGAAAAAAAATAGATAATGAAAAATTGAGTTGCCTTCATATATTTAAGAAATACTCACAGCTTTCTAGTACAAATTATTCAGAAAAACAAGTTCAAATAGTATTTAGCTTATAACGTACAGTCATGTAGGCTCATACTATTGCAGTATTATTGTGTTATATGCCTTTGACTGGCCTTTAGTGTACAATGAAGTAGGAGCTCAAATTGTGAAATCTGTTTTTAATTTCCGCAGCTTAAAGTTCACAGAATGAGGATGTCAAATCTTCACTGTCGGTCAATTTACCCTGGAGATTTTCTCCACAACCTGTAGATGAGATTTCATAACATGCCGTGATTTGCAACATATTTTCCTTCTGGAAAATCTTGCCTAGAATATCCATTGTGTATCTGACCTGTGTAGACACACCTTACATGAACTTTTGAAGAAGTTGCAGAATCCATAGCAAGTGATGAAGATTTAAAAATGGTGACAACATCTACATTATGGGAGAAATTGTCCAGGGTATGTCACATTTCGGATGTACAACAAATGATCTACCGCCAAATTTAAAGCAGAGTAATAGGGTGATGTGCAGCTACCAGAAGTAGGGAAATGGTATAGATTTTGTCACAGATCTGCATTGCAAACATGAAATAGATAGAATTTGTCAGTAATGGTTAGAAAAAGAAATAAAATATGAATTCCTTTCATTTCTATGCTGACCGCATATTGTAAATTTACAGCACGTGATCACATCGAGGATTTCTATGTGTAGCGCTCATACGCAATACGGAATAAATTGAGATGCTTTGAAAATGTTGCCTCCATTTTTTCATAATTTTTGCATATAATGAACATGTCTATAAATTCTGTGATCTCCATAATTCCGCAACTTTTCCTTCTCAGTATTATCACTTTAATGATGGGGAATGTTTAATTTCCTAATAGAACGATGTGTTAAATGTTCATATTGAGGATTATTTGCATTTAATCACAACTTACCAGATTTCCTTGCTAGGTAGGATTAAATCTTAACCGGGAAGCCCTCCAAGGCCTCCAAGGCCTCCGGTAAGACCTCCAAGGCCTCCTTTGTCTTTGAGAAGTTTGAGCTAAATAAAAATTAGAAACATTTGAAACATGGAGTAAATATTTAAGGAAAACAATGGAACGACAATTATAAGATAACTATTAGTAATTAGTCACACAAAGCTCAACGTTTCCATGAATTTCTAAAAATTACATTTTGTGCAGAAGATTTTCATGAGACAGAAGCAAAGTTATGACATACGGTACTTTCTACATTACTTCTAATTTATAGTAATAAATAATCATTCAAGAGCAGATAACATTTTCAGGAATGGCATTTACAGCACCTCCATAATAAATATCTATCTCTTCATATTGAATTATTTTGCCTTAAGGGGAAAACAAGTCTACTAAATTCTCCGCCATACAAGTGTATGCAAAGGTTACTCATAATATACAAGGGCCACAATTCATCAAAGTGTGATCGCCACAAGTCTGACGTGATGACACATTTTGATAAGTCGTAAAATATTTTTCCAACCAGAGGTTTCTCAAAAATGTTGTAACTTTTGGTATTTTCACAGCCGTTTCACCAAAACAAGCAGAGATAAGGTTGGAATATCAACAGGACACCACGGCTTGTCTAATTTATGAGATGTGGCATACCTTACATCAGAAATCTTGTCCAGCCCCTTATTGGGGTAAGATTTGTGGCAAGGCGTATAGAGGCAGTCGCCACTTTCATGCCCCATTCATTAAAAGGTGTGCGACTCTTAAAGGGGTTTTCTCACTAACAAAGTCAATTTTAAAGTTGATTTTATTCAATAGATATTGGAATAATAATATTTTCCATAAAGGGATGTGCAGCGCCCCAGAGTCCTGGTCGTTGCAGTACTGTGGCTCTGCCACTAAGGGGAGCCATGGTACGTTCGATGGCACTGAAGGAGTTCCTCCAATCAGGTATCACAGACACCAATATGTTTCACAGCAGGGCCTCCGGGGGGAGCTAAGGGTGCTATTCATTAGGCCACTCCCCACCATAGTGGGTAAACTGGGGGTCAGGCAGGAAGTTAGAGAGAACGCTGACGGGATTGAACAGAGCAACACCCTGTGGCAGAGGGTGTTGTGAAGGGAGAGACTGTAGGGTCTCTGCCAGGGGTGGGATCCTGGCAGAGGCTTGGCATTGAAAGAACGTAATGGGACCGTGCCTGCTCAGCTTAGCGGCGGTGCCCAAGAAAGGACTAGAAGCGAGGCAGATTGTGCTGAGTGAGAAACGAGATCAAGCAGAAGGAGAATACCAGCAGGGGTTTTGTTGAAAGAGGCAGCACCCTGCTGAGGCGCAATACCGGTGGCCGGAACGCCGAGGGAGTGGATTAGAATACAGCTTCAAGCCATACTCCAAACAGCGGCAGGACAGTCGGTCTCAGGCGGGCTGTCTACCACATATCACCTATGAAGTCTTGGGGGGCAATTGCGGGAGAGGGGCGACTCTAGGGTCCCAGAAGAACTCCAGGCCTACCTGACAAACGGGTGCCATTCCAACCTGAATACAGGGAGGGGTGGATTACAGAGGAACATCAAATCGAGTTGTGAGGGAACTTAAGAAACAGACACAACCGTTGTGGGGTCACTTTCCGTGAGCACAGCAGGGAAGGACTACAACACATAGCGCTAGAAGGAAGGCACAGATTTCCACCTGAGAGGAGGACTCTGGAGGTGCCATTGGACCGGCCGGACTTGCGTAGCCTGGTGAACCGTGTTCTGGACTGAGGACTCAGAGATCTCCAGTAAAGAGGTAAAGAGACTGCAACCTGGTGTCCTTGTTATTTACCGCGACCTGCACCCCACAACTGCACTGCTACACCACCGTTAACACCCCTATTTGCACCGGACGTCCCCCACTGACGGACAGGGCCACGGACCGGGTCTAGCCACCGTGACAACCCAAGGACTGAGATCCCAGAGGCCCGGCTCCGGGTACCCCTCGGCCCTGCGGCGGTGTGGGGGCGCTCCAAACTTGGCGTCACGAACAGGATCTACTTAAGCCTGAAGAAACAGGTCATGTGTGCCTAGAGACTGTGATTTACTGTGCTTGAACTGTACTTTATTGAAAAGACTGTGTGTTGTGCCATTTGCCGCCAAAATCCGCCGCCATTGCAGCGCTGAGAGGAGCGCAGGAAGAGAAGAGGGGCGTGGAGTGGGCGTAGACGAGCTGCAGAGCGCGAACAGCAATGGCCGCCCAGTCTAAGTATTTCTGTGTCCTGAGGACGTGCCCGTCAACAGCCGAGGTACGCCTCCTGATCTTGGTCGGAGGGTGGAGACCATGGGGACGGGGCCGCCCACGGAAGAGACCGCGGGAGGAAGACGCGGGAAAAGAACAAGAAATGGCGGCACCAGGAACACAGCGCGGAGCTGACCCGGCCCAGTCCGAGGCCGCACAAGCTGGGACAGGCTCTGAAACGCCAACGCTGCGGGGTCTGACCCTCACCGAGCCACTGTTGGGCCGACCCCCTGTGCCACTGTCCGAAGAATGTGTGGCTGCAGCCGAGGCCCGACAGCTGGCCCGCCGCCTGAAGGCTGATGCCCGTGCCCTCACCCGGGTGGGCCAGCCCACCGAGATCAAGTTGTCTCCTGTTGCTGCTTACCCGGCCGCGGCGGAAGGTACGCTACCCGCACCGGGCCTGAAAATCATGCCGGATGCTGAGCACTTACGGCGTCTGATAGCAGCATGGCGGAGCCGGCCCCATCCTACAGAACCGGTCGACCTAGTTAGTGCTCCGGAGATCCCGCCATCACACTGGGGTGTGGTGGTGGCCTTTAATCCCCAGTGCGGAAGGGGAGTAATCCAAGAGATCGGGGAGCCGATACAGGTCCGCGTAGACCGGGAGGAGGTGGAGCCTTGCAGCGGGAGGATCGCTCGCGATCTGGAGCCAGGTGATGCCGTCACCTACACTCGTTGGAGGAGGGCTGCGGGAGAGGCTGGCTGGATGGCGCGGGGCGTACAGCGATGCATTGCCCTCCAGGCTGCTGCCGGAACACCAGAAGGAGCCGATTCAGTGGGGAAAGCAGCAGAGCCCGGCCCCGCGGAACCTAGAGAAGCCCAGCCTTGCCGTGCCCCGGAGGGACGTGTGCGTCTGCCAGTAAGGAGGACCTCCCGGCGAGGGATTTTATCACTGCTGGGACCGGAACGGCGTCCTGGCTCACCAGCGCGATCTGTTGGCCTGGTGAGGCCGGATAAGAGGTCGCCTTCCGCAGAACTCCAGTAAGATTTTATTGCTTTATAAAAATGTAAATAGTTTTCCTTTAACTATTCCTGATTGTTTGTTGCTAAACCCGTCCAGGGTAAACTTTAAAAGGTGACCCCTTTGTTGACCCGGGGTCACTATTGTTGTTTTCCAGAAGTTTTACACAAACTGCAGTAATCATGGACTGTGCATGATTCGAACTTTCTTTGTAAATAGTTTGCACCTTCTTAAGGGTGCCTCCTACTGGTTTTAGTCAAAGACACTTTGCGAAGATACCTTCCCTACTGGTCTTAGTTAGAGACACTTTGCGAAGATATCAATGCTGGAACCTTTGCATGGACTGGTAGGCTGAGAAGACGAGCTACCTCAGAAAGACTTGGTCCCTTCTTAAAGGGGATGTGAAGAATTGAACTTGAGAAAGATACTGTTGCAGAACAGTAATGCCATGATGATGCTTTGAAAAGAAATGTAACTGTTTTACATGGAAAGTTATATGTGTTTAAATTGTTTGAATTGTGAAATCTGAAAATAATGTTTAGTGAAAGGAAAAGATGCAGAGAGCCCGCAGGGGTAGAAGTAGAGATCTGCATAGTTGAAAGTAAAGAAGTAATGATGAAGGTGAGGATAGAAGGTAAACCCTGCGTCCCCATAGAAAGTTACTTTGTTACTAAGGACAGAAAGCGAACCCGTAGGGGTTAGAGAGTGAGTCCTTAAAGGAGCCGAGTAGAGCTGGCTCAGAGTTCTTTAAACGAAAGGAATGTTATGTCTATACTATGTATAGTAGCGAAAGGCAGTAGGCCCTGGCTGAACGGGGCGGTCCTGTAAAAGAAAGGAGAGGCAGTAGGTCTGGTGCCATAGGGACAGGCGGTCCTGCAGGTTCAAAGTAGGAGAATGTGAAGTTACCCTACCCTGTAATGTGATTATAGGAAGGCCTTTGGTAAACTAAGAGTGTATGTTTCATAAAGGCAATGTTAATTTATTGTTCCAGAATTTGCACTAAGTAGAATACCCGGTTGGGTAACAAGAGTTATGTATAGCCTGTAATTTATAATGTTGACTATGTTTGTAACGTTAAAAGTGTCCTCACCTCCCATAAAGGGAAGCCTGTTCAAGTATACTTATTGTTTTGCACTCAACAAAATTGTATGTCTGTTTACTAATCTGTATTGTTGTTTTTCTTCCCAGTCCCGGAGTACTGTGTTTAACCAGGGGGGAGTGCAGCGCCCCAGAGTCCTGGTCGTTGCAGTACTGTGGCTCTGCCACTAAGGGGAGCCATGGTACGTTCGATGGCACTGAAGGAGTTCCTCCAATCAGGTATCACAGACACCAATATGTTTCACAGCAGGGCCTCCGGGGGGAGCTAAGGGTGCTATTCATTAGGCCACTCCCCACCATAGTGGGTAAACTGGGGTCAGGCAGGAAGTTAGAGAGAACGCTGACGGGATTGAACAGAGCAACACCCTGTGGCAGAGGGTGTTGTGAAGGGAGAGACTGTAGGGTCTCTGCCAGGGGTGGGATCCTGGCAGAGGCTTGGCATTGAAAGAACGTAACGGGACCGTGCCTGCTCAGCTTAGCGGCGGTGCCCAAGAAAGGACTAGAAGCGAGGCAGATTGTGCTGAGTGAGAAACGAGATCAAGCAGAAGGAGAATACCAGCAGGGGTTTTGTTGAAAGAGGCAGCACCCTGCTGAGGCGCAATACCGGTGGCCGGAACGCCGAGGGAGTGGATTAGAATACAGCTTCAAGCCATACTCCAAACAGCGGCAGGACAGTCGGTCTCAGGCGGGCTGTCTACCACATATCACCTATGAAGTCTTGGGGGGCAATTGCGGGAGAGGGGCGACTCTAGGGTCCCGGAAGAACTCCAGGCCTACCTGACAAACGGGTGCCATTCCAACCTGAATACAGGGAGGGGTGGATTACAGAGGAACATCAAATCGAGTTGTGAGGGAACTTAAGAAACAGACACAACCGTTGTGGGGTCACTTTCCGTGAGCACAGCAGGGAAGGACTACAACACATAGCGCTAGAAGGAAGGCACAGATTTCCACCTGAGAGGAGGACTCTGGAGGTGCCATTGGACCGGCCGGACTTGCGTAGCCTGGTGAACCGTGTTCTGGACTGAGGACTCAGAGATCTCCAGTAAAGAGGTAAAGAGACTGCAACCTGGTGTCCTTGTTATTTACCGCGACCTGCACCCCACAACTGCACTGCTACACCACCGTTAACACCCCTATTTGCACCGGACGTCCCCCACTGACGGACAGGGCCACGGACCGGGTCTAGCCACCGTGACAACCCAAGGACTGAGATCCCAGAGGCCCGGCTCCGGGTACCCCTCGGCCCTGCGGCGGTGTGGGGGCGCTCCAGATGTATTTACAAAAAATGTCTGTATGCAGAGATAATCTTGTAAGTGTGCCCCTGCTGTGTACTGTGTAATGTCTGTGTCTGACCGTGCAAGGACATTGTCTCATCTTTCCACATCTCCTGGGCAGTGTGGCTGAGTGCAAAAGAGTATACAGACATTACAGCACGGGATCGCAAATTATTCTTTTTGTGCGGTAAAACCTTTCCCTGCTTGTTTAAAAAAAGTTTTACATCAAAGAAAGAATTATTTACTATCTTATGTTGTAATATTATAATATCAGTATTAGTGTTGAGCATTCCGATACCGCAAGTATCGGGTATCGGCCGATATTTGCGGTATCGGAATTCCGATACCGAGATCCGATACTTTTGTGATATCGGGAATCGGTATCGGGATCGATATTAATGTGTAAAATAAAGAATAAAAATAAAAAATATTGATATACTTACCTCTCCGACGCAGCCTGGACCTTACCTGATGTAACCGGCAGCTTCCGTTCCTAAGAATGAGCGCTTGAAAGACCTTAGATGACGTCGCGGCTTGTGATTGGTCGCCTGAGCGGTCACGTGACCGCTCAGGTGACCAATCACAAGCCGCGACGTCATCTAAGGTCTTTCAAGCACTCATTCTTAGGAACGGAAGCTGGCGGTTACATCATGTAAGGTCTAGGCTGCGTCGGAGAGGTGAGTATATCAATATTTTTTATTTTTATTCTTTATTTTACACATTAATATGGATCCCAGGGCCTGAAGGGGAGTTTCCTCTCCTTCAGACCCTGGGAACCATCAGGATACCTTCCGATACTTGGTGTCCCATTGACTTGTATTGGTATCGGGTATCGGCGATATCCGATACTTTTCGGGTATCGGACGATACTATCCGATACCGATACTTTCAAGTATCGGACGGTATCGCTCAACACTAATCAGTATACTTTTTTATTTCCTCCCCTGTCCAGTAGATGTGGTATGATCAGGCCATGTTCCTGTACGGTCAGACACAGCCATTACACAGTACACAGCACGGGCACATTTATAAGATTAATTTATTTCAGTTCAATACAATAGTTTCAATACAAAAAGTGAAACTCATATATTATATAGAGTCATTACAAACAGAGTGATGTATTTCACATGTTTATTTCTGTTAATGTTGATGATTATGGCTTATAGCCAATTTCAACCCAAAAGTCATTATCTCAGTCATTAACTGTTTGATGATATTCTAATTTTCTGAGAAGCACCTGTGTGTGTGTGTGTGTGTGTGTGTGTGTGTGTGTGTGTGTGTGTGTGTGTGTGTGTGTGTGTGTGTGTGTGTGTGTGTATTAGGATGCCAAGGAAATGCATGGTAAAAATTAAGTAGCAAGTTTTTGAAGGTCTTACCTCCTAATTTTGTTCCTTTTTGGTCATAGATATTTTATAATTTTCTTTTTTTAAGATTAGTTATCACTTACTGGTTGCTCAATGGCGCATCATATTGCAGTTTTAAATGTTTGTTTAGTATTTATCGTCATGCATATCCCGCGTTATGTATGGTATGTTATGCCATTTACCGATCAGATTAATTGATTTACGCGAAAAACTGAACTGACTGCTACTAAGCACTGATACATGTAAAATGTACATAATTGTGTAATGCATATTTTACTGTAATAGAATGCTTACTGTCATCCTATGTTTTTTGAATTATAAATAGTTTATACAGCTAAAGATATGATGACAAACTGAGTGGTTATTGTGTCTACAATATTGTGGAAAATGAGAAACATGGAATAATTCACATGCCTTGAGCAAGTGGTAAATCTAAAGTTAATGTCAACATATTTTATATGGTGAATCCTTATGCCAAAAGGAACAAATTTGGGGGGTAAGATTTACCAATTTGCAAAGTTCATTTTTCCTTGGCACCCTAACATACAGTATATATATATATATATATATATATATATATATATATATATATATATATATATATATATATATACACTCACCGGCCACTTTATTAGGTACACCATGCTAGTAACGGGTTGGACCCCCTTTTGCCTTCAGAACTGCCTCAATTCTTCGTGGCATAGATTCAACAAGGTGCTGGAAGCATTCCTCAGAGATTTTGGTCCATATTGACATGATGGCATCACACAGTTGCCGCAGATTTGTCGGCTGCACATCCCAAAGATGCTCCATACAAGGCAGGATGGATCCATGCTTTCATGTTGTTTACGCCAAATTCTGACCCTACCATCCGAATGTCGCAGCAGAAATCGAGACTCATCAGACCAAGCAACGTTTTTCCAATCTTCTACTGTCCAATTTCGATGAGCTTGTACAAATTGTAGCCTCAGTTTCCTGTTCTTAGCTGAAAGGAGTGGTACCCGGTGTGGTCTTCTGCTGCTGTAGCCCATCTGCCTCAAAGTTCGACGCACTGTGCGTTCAGAGATGCTCTTAGGCCTACCTTGGTTGTAACGGGTGGCGATTTGAGTCACTGTTGCCTTTCTATCAGCTCGAACCAGTCTGCCCATTCTCCTCTGACCTCTGGCATCAACAAGGCATTTCCGCCCACAGAACTGCCGCTCACTGGATTTTTTTTCTTTTTCGGGCCATTCTCTGTAAACCCTAGAGATGGTTGTGCGTGAAAATCCCAGTAGATCAGCAGTTTCTGAAATACTCAGACCAGCCCTTCTGGCACCAACAACCATGCCACGTTCAAAGGCACTCAAATCACCTTTCTTCCCCATACTGATGCTCGGTTTGAACTGCAGGAGATTGTCTTGACCATGTCTACATGCCTAAATGCACTGAGTTGCCGCCATGTGATTGGCTGATTAGAAATTAAGTGTTAACAAGAAGTTGGACAGATGTACCTAATAAAGTGGCCAGTGAGTGTATATATATATATATATATATATATATATATATATATATATATATATATATATATATATATATATATAGCAGCAATTATCTTTGAATGAAATGATTGATGACAAACTGTACAGAATAAAACTTACCACAGTGCATATAGCAGTGGATGTAAGATCGGTAAGAGGGCCTGCTACGACTAGATTTCCTTTTGCAGCAACAATACCAGCCTGTAGTAAAATAACATTGTTACATTGTGTGATGCTCAGTATAGTTTATTCTTCTATGAGATTCTAGGTGATTTATTATTTTTCTTGTGTGATAATATATGAACGGTTAATGAAAATGTAAAATCTAATTATTCAGCTAAATGCTTCAGAACATGTTATACATTGCAGGATCTCAGCTGTTTGCATGCTGTATATCACCGGGGATAAAACTTTCATATTGGAGAATGCATTAAAACGTTCTTCTTGTAGGCAGCCCGATATAAAGGTTGAATCAAAAATGACTTGAAGAGTCAGATCATAAGTGATTGGTTAAGATCTTACTTCCAGGACCCTTTTGGTTTCATAGAATGGGCCAGTACCAGCTAGTTATGCTTAATTTACATTCGAGAGTCCTATTCCTGCTGCTGTTTCTCATCTTGGTCCCGTATATTATCAGTTCTTGCTAATTTGTATATTGTTGAAAAATCATTTTGATTTAGCGCATGTGCAGATGCTGAGTTCTTGCACCAGATTTTTCTACAGGAAAAGTCCAGCATGTTGGCAGGAAAAACACTGCGTAAAATGGGCACTTTTTCGTGCTTTTTTACGTGTTTTTTTTTCCTATTCGTTTCAATAGGTGAAAAACACTGTAAGAATTGTCATTCTGCAGATTTATAAATAATAGTTTGATGGTTCAAATCTGCAAGGAAAAAATAAGCAGCGTTCACTTTGCTTTCACTGTAAAACACTGTGCTTTTTCCACAGCAAAAACATCTACTATATAATTGTCTAAGGGTACTTCCGTCTTTCTGTCTGTCGCGGTTATTCGTTCGCTGATTGGTCTCGGCAGCTGCCTGTCATGGCTGCCGCGACCAATCAGCGACACGCACAGTCCGGAAGAAAATGGCCGCTCCTTACTCCCCGCACTCACTGTCCGGCGCCCGTATACACCCCTCCGTTCAGCGCTCACACAGGGTTAATGCCGTCGGTAACGGACCGCGTTATGCCTTGGGTAACGCACTCCGTTACCGCCGCTATTAACCCTGTGTGTCCCCAACTTTGTACTATTGACGCTGCCTATGCGGCATCAATAGTACAAACTGTAATGTTAAAAATAATAATAAAAAAAAAAGAACCAGCTATACTCACCCTCTGTAGTCCGCTGAGCCGCTCGCGCCGCCCGCCATCTTCCGTTGCAGGTTGCAGTGGCAAAGATGGTATGGCAGAAGGACCTGCCATGAAGTCACGGTCATGTGACTGCGACGTCATCACAGGTCCTGCGCTCATACCAACCCTGGGACCGGAAGCTGCCATGGACTATAAGGGGCCCTCGGAAAGGTGAGTATATGTTTATTTTTTAACCTGTGACAAATGTGGCTGGGCAATATACTACGTGACTGGCCAATATAATACGTGGCTCTGTGCTGTATACTACTTCGCTGGGCAATATACTACGTGGCTCTGTGCTGTATACTACGTCAGTAGCTCGGCAATATACTACGTGACTGCACAATATACTACGTAGCTGGGCAATATACTACGTAACTGGGCAATATACTATGTCACTGGGCAATATACTACGTGGCTGGGCAATATACTACTTGGCTGAGCAATATACTACGTGGCTGAGCAATATACTACGTAACTGGGCAATATACTACGTCACTGGGCAATATACTACGTCGCTGGGCAATATACTACGTAGCTGGGCAATATACTACGTAACTGGGCAATATACTACCTCACTGGGCAATATACTATGTGGCTGAGCAATATACTACGTGGCTGAGCAATATACTACGTAACTGGGCAATATACTACGTCACTGGGCAATATACTACGTCGCTGGGCAATATACTACGTAGCTGGGCAATATACTACGTAACTGGGCAATATACTACCTCACTGGGCAATATACTATGTGGCTGAGCAATATACTACGTGGCTGAGCAATATACTACGTGACTGGGCAATATACTACGTGACTGGGCAATATACTACGTCGCTGGGCAATATACTACGTGACTGGGCAATATACTACGTGACTGGGCAATATACTACGTGACTGGGCAATATACTACGTCGCTGGGCAATATACTATGTGGCTGGGCAATATATTACATGACTGGGCAATATACTACGTCGCTGGGCAATATACTACGGCGCTGGGCAATATACTACATGTCTGACCAATATACTACGTGGCTGAGCAATATACTACGTGGACATGCATGTTCTAGAATACCCGATGCGTTAGAATCGGGCCACCATCCTGTGCAGCAATAATTGAGCATATAAACAAGCCTTTATAAATGTGGCGTAATCATTTCCTTTACCCGGTCCCTACTGAGCACTGTTCACCTACCTACCCTGCCTATAGAAACTCATTTCAGCAGCCTCTAGCTTTCCCCGTGTACCAGGTAATACTACACAACACCACTCACGGCCATGTTACCTAACGGTCCCTTCCCTCACACTGAAACTAAATGACCGTCCTCCATAACCTGCTTCCCACCTCTCTATAGGACACCAAACACAGGGGAACATAGAACATACCATCTCCTGCCATATAATAGCCACCACATAAAATATCACAACATGTTAATTAACTAAATGAGTAAACTTAGAGACGTCTCTTCTAATGATGTTAGCACAGAGCAGTAATTTGTGAGATACTTACAGCCAGACCTTGAAGAACGTTCTTCAGTGTTGGAGCAAGACCGTCACTAAATTTATCCACCAAGTCTTCCTGTAAAATATGTCATGTTAGTTGTTGAGTTTCTATCTGTCGTCTACATCTTCCTAATGTACATTTGTTAGATTGGCAAAAAAGCAGGTGGCAACAGAAAATCAGCTGTAGGCACAAAACAGTATGATATTTGTAACGTGTTTTCTATGTAACAAGAAGAAAAAGAGGTCAACAAGTTCTCCCCTAACTTGTGGATAGATGATGACTTGTTTCACTGGACAATCTCAGTGGTCGTCTCACTATCATCACAATTGATAATGGTCACAACCTCCCTCCTCCTCTGCACAATGATATCACAGATCATTATCAGACATCATTCTCTAATAAATTAATGAAATAAGTAACAGATCCGTGATTAAAAAATCTGTATATACTTTATTAGACTTTATTTGTAGACAACTTAAGAACAAAATGAGGACATATTTTCTTACCACTGCATCCCCAGTCCCAGCAGTATCATCCGCAAAGCAAGCTATATTTATCTGAAATAAAAATAAAATATTTCCAACATTTCTGTAAACATTCCACGATATTCATGCATTTGAAGCAGTGGCAATTTTATATTACTGTAACTGTTCACACTTGTGTCATGGTTTATCTCTATAACAGAAACACTACAGTGACGGATTTGTGAAATTTCAGATACTATCAGTACCCGGCAGATTCCATTGTCTTGTGCTACTTTATATCATTCAGTAGGAGACACGGTGCTGCATGTAGATCAAGTCTTCCAGCGAAATCTGATGGAATAAGCAATGGAGATTCCAAACAATTGTGAAAGTTAAAGAATATCTGATAATTTCCCCTAATCTATTATTTTGGGTATGTGTCACTTGTTGTAATTGATCCTCTATGTGTAACAGTAATTGTATATCTGCTCCAGGGCTATTTTTGCATTGATGATGAATCCATCAGCAGCGGTTCTCTTATTTGTTATATATCTGTTTCATAGCCATACTCCCCAGAGGCGGCTGCACCACTGCTGGGAGCTATATAGCATTAGTGATTTCCTGCAGTCGCCACAAAGGGGATCTCAGATCATGGAAATCTGAGCTCTGCCCAATAGTGGCTTCAGGGAGAGTTTTATCATGTGCCGGGAAGTGGAGGAGTTGGAGAATCGTCAGCCTACTTATGTCAGTTGTCTGCTATACTTTGCTCACTCCGGTCCTGACAATGAGGAATCATGTTGTAGTCAGGTGCGCCAGATTCATTAAGAGGCATTTTTGATTAACTCAATATTAAAGCTAGTCATGATGACCAATCGTCACAGGCGCCATTTTGATCAAGGTAACTTTTTTCCAACAAAACAAAATGACTAAATAAAATGGTATTTCCTGATGAAGGGGGCATGAGACCTCTGAAACGCGTTGAATAAAACCACTGTGAATCAACTATACTCTCCTGAAATTCATCTTAGCGGCAGCGCAGAAATTTAACTACAAATCTCCCTTTGAAGACATTAAATAAAATGAATATATACCTACTTACATTGTATCATGCTACAGAGCAGACACCTACATGATGAATGTTATTTTTTTCGCAAACAATAGTATATTCAGTATGTAAAATAGGGGGCAAGTGACTGAAGGATCAGTGACCTGTCATAAGTCCATACTGAGGCATATAAAGCTCCGTCCACTAAAAACTGCAAATAAAGATGAAACAACAACCACAGGACGGATTTCATCACCCAGGTATCATTGTAATCAGTATAATGGCGCTGACCTGACACTGTCTGTAGTTTACTGAGCACAATCCTGCTGACAGGTTCACTTTAAGCAACTGCTCCTGGACAGCCACACTGCTCCTGCCTGTCCATTCTGTTCTGTGCTGCGCTGCTACTGGGAACCCGGCCCTGCACCGGCACTTCTGTCTAGAAAATGGCTGCTGATGGGGAAGCATGTGACCAGACCATGTGATGTCATTTTATTTTTTAACAGCCCAACACTGTGTTATTAGACAGACTTTTGGTCTCCATCTGTTTACTTATAGCAATATATATTGAGGTCACTTTGCCATAATTAATGCTGTGTTAGTGCAGCGCCCCAGAGTCCTGGTCGTTGCAGTACTGTGGCTCCGCCACTAAGGGGAGCCATGGTACGTTCGATGGCACCGAAGGAGTTCCTCCAATCAGGTATCACAGACACCAATATGTTTCACAGCTGGGCCTCCGGGGGGAGCTAAGGGTGCTATTCATTAGGCCACTCCCCACCATAGTGGGTAAACTGGGGGTCAGGCAGGAAGTTAGAGAGAACGCTGACGGGATTGAACGGAGCAACACCCTGTGGCAGGGGGTGTTGTGAAGGGAGAGACTGTAGGGTCTCTGCCAGGGGTGGGATCCTGGCAGAGGCTTGGCATTGAAAGAACGTAACGGGTCCGCGCAGGCTCCTGGAAGCGGCGGGACTCAAGAAAGGACTAGAAGCGAGATAGATTGTGCTGAGTGAGAAACGAGATCAAGCAGAAGGAGAATACCAGCAGGGGTTTTGTTGAAAGAGGCAGCACCCTGCTGAGGCGCAATACCGGTGGCCGGAACGCCGAGGGAGTGGATTAGAATACAGCTTCAAGCCATACTCCAAACAGCGGCAGGACAGTCGGTCTCAGGCGGGCTGTCTACCACATATCACCTATGAAGTCTTGGGGGGCAATTGCGGGAGAGGGGCGACTCTAGGGTCCCGGAAGAACTCCAGGCCTACCTGACAAACGGGTGCCATTCCAACCTGAATACAGGGAAGGGGTGGATTACAGAGGAACATCAAATCGAGTTGTGAGGGAACTTAAGAAACAGACACAACCGTTGTGGGGTTACTTTCCGTGAGCACAGCAGGGAAGGACTACAACACATAGCGCTAGAAGGAAGGCACAGATTTCCACCTGAGAGGAGAACTCTGGAGGTGCCATTGGACCGGCCGGACTTGCGTAGCCTGGTGAACCGTGTTCTGGACTGAGGACTCAGAGATCTCCAGTAAAGAGGTAAAGAGACTGCAACCTGGTGTCCTCGTTATTTACCGCGACTTACACCCCACAACCGCACCGCTACATCGCTACCATTACTACCACCTATTACACCGGACGTCCCCCACTGACGGACAGGGCCACGGACCGGGCCTAGCCACCGTGACAACCCCGAGACTGAGAACTAGAGGCCCGGCTCCGGGTACCCCTCGGCCCTGCGGCGGTGTGGGGGCGCGCCGCAGACTTGGCGTCACGAACAGGATCTACTTAAGCCTGAAGAATCAGGTCATGTGTGCCTAGAGACTGTGATTTGTTGTGCTTGGACTGTACTTTATTGTAAGACTGTGCTGCGCCATTAGCCGCCAAAAGTTCCCGCCAAAAGGCGCCGCCATTGCTACACCCAAGGGGAAGGAGGGCGTGTTATGGGCGGAGACTCCCAGTGTGGCGCGAGAAATGGCTACCGCCCCCTGCACTTCTGGCTGCAGAGGAATGACCTGCCCCAAAGCAGAAGAGAAACACCCCTTGATATGCAACGGCGAGAGGCTGGTGACGGAGAAGCCCGACCTCAGAGAAATGGCGGAGTTAGGTGCATGCACTGCCAGCGACTATCAGGTGGCGATGATGAACGGCGAGTGCCTGAGCGAGGAAGAAGCGGTTCAGGCCTGCCTTTCTTCACCGGAGATGGACCGGAAGCCTGCGGATCCGACAGCGAAGCTACGTCCACCAATCCCGACCTCGGAGTTAGAGGAGGAGGAACCACAGCAAGCGGAGCGGAGTCCGAGTATCCCATTGGAGGAGCCCCGGTCCGGGCTGCAGCCGACTCCAGCGTCCTCGTTAACGGACCAGAGCGACACCGATGGAACCACATTAGGCGCAGGTATGGCCGACGTCCCTGCTCCCCTTCACGAGCCCGCTTCTATGACCCACCTCCATCTCAGTAGGGAGCGACTTATCTCGGCAGGGCTAATGGTGCTATCCCCCGATGATCTGGGGAGGATGGTGCCACCGCTGTCGACCGGAGTGGGGAAGCCCGTGGATGTGAGCTTAGATGGAGTAGTTCTTCGGTGGGACACCCCCTGGTTTAGAGCAGATGGATCCCGGGAGAACGGGTCCACCCTTGCGGTGCTTACATGGGAGCAATATAGACAGTGCTTGATTCTGCAGTGGAAAGGACGGAAAGGAGCTGAGTCGATGGGCCCATCGAAAGTACAACAACCCCCCCCCCGGCATGGGATGACAGAGACGCGGTAAGGCGGGGCACTGTGTTGGCCTACCATGTAAAAAGGGGGTGGGGCCTCATACACGAGCCGGGACTGGATACTGATGTTTTCGTTGCGCATTGTAACGTAAGGGCTCCCTGTTGTGGCCGAAGCGGAGAACCGTTACAGAAGGGGGATCCTGTGACCTACAGCCGCCACTTGAACCCACTTGGGTGGTATGCACGGAATGTTCGGCGGTGTATGTCTGGACCTGCGGCACCTGCAGCCCCAGACCTGGTCCCGGGGGCACCCGAACTTGTCACCATCGCAACGGTACGCCTAGTAGCAGCCCCGGAATTGGCCAGTCGGGTTCATCTGCATGTTCGAACCGCGGATGCTGGCGCTGCAGTGGCCGGGGTTCAGGAACCCAAGCCCCCAGAAGAAGAATAAACCTTGATACCATGAAAATGTAAATAGTTACTGTTTGTTCTTTTAAGTTGCTGCTAAACCCGCCCAGGGTTAATGGATCCCTCTGTTGACCCGGGATCCCCTTTGTTGTTTTTCTTTTTCTTGAAGTTTTTGCACCAAGTTACACAAACTGCAGAAATCATGGACTGTGCATGATTCGAACTTTCTTTTGTAAATAGTTTGCATCTTCTTAAAGGTGCTCCCTATTGGTTTGAGCCAAAGACACTTTGTGAAGATACCTTTTCTACCGGTTCTAGTTAAAGACACTTTGCGAAGATACCATACCGGAACCTTTGCGTGGGCTGGTAGGCTGAGAAGACGTGCTACCTCAGAAAGACTTGGTCCCCTCTTAAAGGGGATGTGTGAAATTGAACTTGAGAAAGATACTGTTGCAGAACAGTAATGTGATAACGAAGCTTGAAAAAGAAATGTAACTGTTTTACATGCTAAGTTATATGTGTTGAATTTGTTGAAATGTGAAATCTAAATAATGTTTTGCAGAAAGAAAAGATGCAGAGAGCCCGTAGGGGTAGAAATAGAGATCTGCATAGCTGAAAGTAAGGAAGTAATGATGAAGGTGAGGATAGAAGGTCAACCCTGCGTCCCCATAGAAAGTTACTTTGTTACTAAGGACAGAAGGCGAACCCGTAGGGGTTAGAGAGTGAGTCCTTAAAGGAGCCGAGTAGAGCGGGCTCAGAGTTCTTTAAACGAAAGGAATGTTATGTCTATACTATGTATAGTAGCGAAAGGCAGTAGGCCCTGGCTGAACGGGGCGGTCCTGTAAAAGAAAGGAGAGGCAGTAGGTCTGGTGCCATAGGGACAGGCGGTCCTGCAGGTTCAAAGTAGGAGAATGTGAAGTTACCTTACCCTGTAATGTGATTATAGGAAGGCCTTTGGTAAACTAAGAGTGTATGTTTCTTAAAGGCAATGTTAATTTATTGTTCCAGAATTTGCACTAAGTAGAATACCCGGTTGGGTAACAGGAGTTATGCATAGCCTGTAATTTATAATGTTGACCATGTTAGTAACGTTAAAAGTGTCCTCACCTCCCATAAAGGGAAGCCTGTTCAAGTATACTTATTGTTTTGCACTCAACAAAATTGTATGTCTTTTTGCTAATCTGTATTGTTGTTTTTCTTCCCAGTCCCGGAGTACTGTGTTTAACCAGGGGGGAGTGCAGCGCCCCAGAGTCCTGGTCGTTGCAGTACTGTGGCTCCGCCACTAAGGGGAGCCATGGTACGTTCGATGGCACCGAAGGATTTCCTCCAATCAGGTATCACAGACACCAATATGTTTCACAGCTGGGCCTCCGGGGGGAGCTAAGGGTGCTATTCATTAGGCCACTCCCCACCATAGTGGGTAAACTGGGGGTCAGGCAGGAAGTTAGAGAGAACGCTGACGGGATTGAACGGAGCAACACCCTGTGGCAGGGGGTGTTGTGAAGGGAGAGACTGTAGGGTCTCTGCCAGGGGTGGGATCCTGGCAGAGGCTTGGCATTGAAAGAACGTAACGGGTCCGCGCAGGCTCCTGGAAGCGGCGGGACTCAAGAAAGGACTAGAAGCGAGATAGATTGTGCTGAGTGAGAAACGAGATCAAGCAGAAGGAGAATACCAGCAGGGGTTTTGTTGAAAGAGGCAGCACCCTGCTGAGGCGCAATACCGGTGGCCGGAACGCCGAGGGAGTGGATTAGAATACAGCTTCAAGCCATACTCCAAACAGCGGCAGGACAGTCGGTCTCAGGCGGGCTGTCTACCACATATCACTAATGAAGTCTTGGGGGGCAATTGCGGGAGAGGGGCGACTCTAGGGTCCCGGAAGAACTCCAGGCCTACCTGACAAACGGGTGCCATTCCAACCTGAATACAGGGAAGGGGTGGATTACAGAGGAACATCAAATCGAGTTGTGAGGGAACTTAAGAAACAGACACAACCGTTGTGGGGTTACTTTCCGTGAGCACAGCAGGGAAGGACTACAACACATAGCGCTAGAAGGAAGGCACAGATTTCCACCTGAGAGGAGAACTCTGGAGGTGCCATTGGACCGGCCGGACTTGCGTAGCCTGGTGAACCGTGTTCTGGACTGAGGACTCAGAGATCTCCAGTAAAGAGGTAAAGAGACTGCAACCTGGTGTCCTCGTTATTTACCGCGACTTACACCCCACAACCGCACCGCTACATCGCTACCATTACTACCACCTATTACACAGGACGTTCCCCACTGACGGACAGGGCCACGGACCGGGCCTAGCCACCGTGACAACCCCGAGACTGAGAACTAGAGGCCCGGCTCCGGGTACCCCTCGGCCCTGCGGCGGTGTGGGGGCGCGCCGCATTTGCACCCTAGAATTTGAAAAGAATTGGACACAATCCTAGGAGACCTCAGAGTGTTATACACGGTTTTTATTGTTGAGGCAAATGGAGGCTCGGGTGAAGTTTTGATTTGCTACAAATTCCATTTGCTGGATAAATTTGAGTAAACCTGTCTAATTTGGGGAGATTCACTCATCCTTACACCTGATTTATTCCATATATATTTGTGTGTATATAATCTTTTTTTATGAGGTCACCCACAGTCACACTTTCTGTATAGGTCAATATTGAGGTTTTCTTTTGGATGGTACCTTAAAATAATGGTAATGATCAGCCAGACAATTGATATAAGTGGGCAAATACTAAAGATATTTATTTGTGTTATCCTATATTTGCCCATAAATTATCATCTCGAGTACCAAACCATGTTCATTTTTTGGTGTCTTGAAGAAGTTACTTATTACAATGTGTCACATGAAAAGCTGTGTGGTGTTGTTTACTTACACTGAAAGTTTACTTACCAGGTGATTATCATCCAGGCTACAGAAGCTACATGCTAGTCTGAGTCCGCCTCTTCCTGTGATGAGCAGCTTACTGTCTATAGATATGTACACAGAGAGCCTGGTGTTGGCAGGGTTAGCTTTCCCAGCTCTGCTGCCTTGCTAAATCTAATAGTGTCAGAACGGCTGCACCCAGTAAACTCCATCATTGGATTCAGGATCTCTTTCTCTACATCATGTTGCTCTGAGATGAGGTAGAAAACTCTGCTGACAGATTCTCTTTAAATATAAATTAATTTAAAAAATCACAAACTTACCAAGAGTTCAAAGATTGTATCTGCAGGCAAAGCGTTGATATCGTTCTAGAAATGAAGATCAATAAGTAACAAGGTAAATTACAGTGAGCTCTCAGCTTTATTCACCATAATGATCTCTGTTGGTTTCTGCCACTGTGTCCATCCGTCAATCAAGGGCAGCATACAGTGCTATTTGTCCAATATTTTCACCAGAATCTTAAACAGCGGCTCCTAACAAAGCCCCTAATGTAGAGCTGAACACATCTTACGGAGAACCTGACAGCTGACACGTGCTGCCCGAACCACAGACATCATGTATCAGACACTGACTCCATCATTTCAGCCAGGTATGTTCTATTCTGTAACGCTATGGTATGTCAGAGAAAGACATACATATAAACGCCAGCGGGGACCATGACACACGGGTGACTGATCCAAAAGGCAGAGTGTCGCAGTTTCTGGCCCATGCTGCCTGTCGTTCAAGGACCTACTGTCAGGTTCACTTAGACCTAATTCACACATCTGTATTTCAGGTCAGTACATTAGTATTTGTAAATCAAAACAAGGAATAGTTTAACCCCTTAACGACTGCCATTGCACCTTTTAACGGCGGTAGTTAAGGGTACTTAAACCACAGCACCGTTAATTAAGGGCGCTGTGGAAAAAGTGTAAACGTGTATAGCGCCCCCAGAGTCAGATTTTCTCCGGGGTCTTGGCTACCAGGGGTAGCTGCGACCCCAGAGAACATGATTCAGGTCATTTTTTTTTTTTTTTTAAAGTCCGATTTGTCATTTAATTTCTCTTTCCTCTGATGTTTTCCGGAAAGAAAATGGCAGGCGCATGCGCAGTGTGCCCACTGAGTACAATATGTCACGAAAAAACAGTCTCAGAATCAGAGGGATCCGTTAAAGCGTTCCAGAGTTATAACCTCATAAAGGGACAGTGGTCAGAATTGTAAAGATTAGCTTGGTCATAAAGTAGCAAATTGGCTCGGTCACTAATGTAGCACCCCCACCGCCGCAGGGCCGAGGGGTACCCGGTACCGGGCCTCTGAGTCTCTGCTCTGGGGTTGTCACGGTGGCTAGACCCGGTCCGTGACCCTGCTGAGGGGCGTCCAATGAAGAGTATAACTGGGTAGTGGTGCTGTGCTGCAGTGAAGTGCCGGTCGCAGTAAATAATGAGGACACAGGGGTGCAGTCTCTTTACCTCTTTACTGAAGGTCTCAAAGTCCTCAATCCGGAATACGGTTAACCAGGCTGCGCAAGTCCGGCCGGTCCGATGGCACCTCCAGAATTCCCTTTGCAGGTGGAAATCAGTGTCTACCTGCTAGCGCTTGTGTGTTGCGGTCCTCCCCTGCTGTGCTTACGGGATAGTCCCCACAACTGTTGTGTCTGTTTCTCGTGTTCCCTCACAACTCGATCGGATGATGTTCTTCTCCTCCATCCCTTCCTGATGTTCTGGTTAGGACGCACCCGTATGACGGGTAGGCTCGGAGCTCTTCCGGGACCCTAGAGTCGCCCCTCTCCTAGTGTGCCCCCTATGTCTGCTTAGGTGATGTAGGTGAGACAGCCCGCCTGTGACTGACTGTCCTGCCGTAGGTTTGAAGTATGGCCTGGAGTTCTATACTTCCTCGGCGTTCCGGCCACCGGTAAATTGCGCCTCAGTAGGATGTTGCCTCGGTCTAACAGCACGACTCCTACTGGTATTTCTCCTTCTTAGTTTGATCTCGTTTCTCACTCAGCACAATAAACCTCGCTTCTTGTCCTTTCTTGGGGCACCGCCGCAATGTCGTGCAGGCACGGTCCCGTAACGTTCTCTCTCGTTGCCAGGCCTCTGTCAGGATCCCACCCCTGACAGGGACCCTACCGAATCTTCCCCTGCAACACCCTCTGCCACAAGGTGTTGCCTGGTTCCAACCCAGTCAGCTTTCTGATCTAACTTCCTGCCTGACCCCCAGTTTTACCAAAGTGTGAGGAGTGGCCTAATGAATAGCACCCTTAGCTCCCCCTGGAGGCCCGACTGTGAAATGTATTGGTGTATGTGATACCTGGTCAGATGAATCCCTTCAGTGCCATCAGACGTACCATAGCCCCCCATAGTGGCGGAGCAACAGTACTGCAACGACCAGGACTCTGGGGCGCTGCACTAAGGGGTTAAAAACTCAGAAGAGGTGAGAATCTTTCTGTCTGTAGAGCCTATTCCTGATTTGGGATTACAAATACAGATGGAAAAGACTGAACAAATACTGACATGTGATTCCCTATTCCAGGGGGACACAACTCCAGCCCTCAAGGGCCACCAACAGGTCATGTTTTCAGGATTTCCTTAGTATTGCACAGATGATAATTTAATCGCCTGCACAGGTGATGATTCCAAAACCTTGTGCTAAGGAAATGCTGAAAACATAACCTGTTGGAGGCCCTTCAGGACTGGAGTTGTGCACCTCTGCCCTTTTCAGTAGCTTGCTTCAATTGATTTGTTGTGGAATCTCCCCTAGAATTTTCAACACAATCGTGAAAATCTAAATGTTGTTTGATTCGCACAAATCAATTATCAACATTTTCTTTATTTAAAAATTATTGAATTCAGATGTTACTCTTAAATCTATGGCAAATTATTGGAAAATCTACATGCAACGCGGCTTATATTTTTGTCATTTTAAAGTATTTTTAAGGCCGCCATCACTTGTCCTTGTTTCCAGTATGTGTGCACCTGTTTTTTTCAAAGACACTAAACATACCCATTAACCTGTGGGGCTGCTCAAATGTCTGGACACAAAATGCACGGAGACATGTCTGTTTTTTTATTCTGTAGCATGGATGATAACGGCTACAATAAGTCTGTGGATCCATGAAAAACATGTACAGCACATGGAAGCCATCAGTCTGCAGTCCGCGTGCTGTCCGTGTGTAACACTGAGAAGTATAGGAGAAGCTTTGTCATGTAATTCTTTATCTGCTGATGACTGATGGAAGGAGCAGACACACGGATGATACACTGATGGAAAACACTGATGACAATGGGTCTGTTTTTTTCATGTACGTGCGTCATATGCATTTGGGAAAGGGGTCGAACTTTGTGGAGTTTTTTTTGTCATAGGGGCATGCTCTGGGTATGCCTTTTTATCAGTGTTTTTCCCATAATCTTATAAATACTATTGCAGCGCCCCAGAGTCCTGGCCGTTGCAGTACTGTGGCTCCGCCACTATGGGGAGCTATGGTGCGTCCGATGGCACTGAAGGAGTTCATCTGATCAGGTATCACAGACACCAATACATTTCACAGCCGGGCCTCCGGGGGGAGCTAAGGGTGCTATTCATTAGGCCACTCCCCACCATAGTGGGTAAACTGGGGGTCAGGCAGGAAGTTAGATCAGAAAGCTGACTGGGTTGGAACCAGGCAACACCTTGTGGCAGAGGGTGTTGTAGGGGAAGATACAGTAGGGTCTCTGTCAGGGGTGGGATCCTGACAGAGGCTTGGCAACGAGAAAGAACATAACGGGACCGTGCCTGCTCCGGGTAGCGGCGGTGCCCAAGAAAGGATTAGAAGAGAGATAGATTGTGCTGAGTGAGAAACGGGATCACGCAAAGGAGAAATACCAGTAGGAGTCGTGCTGTAAGACCGAAGCAACATCCTACTGAGGCGCACTACCGGTGGCCGGAACGCCGAGGGAGTAGAGTAACATTCAGCTTCAAGCAATACTCCAAACAGCGGCAGGACAGTCAGTCTCAGGCGGGCTGTCTAACTCAAATCACCTATGAAGACTTGGGAGGCAATTGTGGGAGAGGGGCGTCTCTAGGGTCCCGGAAGAACTCCAGGCCTACCCGTCAAACGGGTGCCGTTCCTACCCGAACCTCAGGGAGGGACGGAGGATTAGCAGAACATCATCTAGTCGAGTTGTGAGGGAACATCAGAAACAGACACAACAGTTGTGGGGTACTTTCCGTAAGCACAGCAGGGAAGGACTACAACACATAGCGCTAGGGGGAAGGCACAGATTTCCTCCTGTGAAGAGAACTCTGGAAGTGTCATTGGACCGGCCGGACTTGCGCAGCCTGGTGAGCCGTACTCTGGATTGAGGACCCAGAGATCTTCAGTAAAGAGGTAAAGAGACTGCAACCTGGTGTCCTCATTATTTACCGCGACCTGCACCCCACAACTGCACCGTTACAACACCACTTATTGCACCGGACGTCCCCCACTGACAGACAGGGCCACGGACCGGGTCTAGCCACCGTGACAACCCCAGAACTGAGACTCAGAGGCCCGGCTCCGGGTACCCCTCGGCCCTGCGGCGGTGTGTGGTTGCGCTCTAACTTGGCGTCACGAACAGGATTCTACTTAAGCCTGAAGAATCAGGTCATGTGTGCCTTGGAACTGTGATTTACTGTGCTTGGACTGTACTTTATTGCAAAGACTGTGTGCTGCGCCACTTGCCGCCAAAATCCGCCGCCATTGCAGCGCTGAGGAGAGCGCCGGAAGAGAAGAGGGGCGTGGAGTGGGCGTAGACAAGCTAGAGAGCGCGAAGGGCAATGGCCACCCAGTCTAAACATTTCCTGGTCCTGAGGACGTGTCCGTCAACGGCCGAGGTCCGCCTCCTGATCCTGTTTGGAGGGTGGAGACCATGGAGACGGCGCCGCCCACGAAAGAGACCACGGGAAGAGGACACCGAAGGAGGAGAAAAGATGGCGACGCCGAGAGCACCGCGTGGGACTGCCCCAATCCAGCCTGAGGCTGCACCACCCGACACAGCCCCAGATGCGCCAGCGTTGCGGGAGCTGACCTGTTGTGAATTTGGATTCTGGGCTCCCCCGGTGGCTACTGGTGGAATTGAACTTGTGACATCATCTTCCCTGTTCACCTGTTCTGATTAGATCTGGGTGTCGCTATATAACCTGGCTTCTCTGTTAGATGCTTGCCGGTCATCAATGTTATCAGAAGCCTCTCTGTGCTTGTTCCTGCTCCCAGACATCTACTAGATAAGTTGGACATTCGTCCATGTTTTGTTTTTGTATTTTGGTTCCAGTTCACAGCTGCAGCTTCGTTACTGTGTCTGGAAAGCTCTTGTTGATCAGGAATTGCCACTCTGGTATTATGAGTTAATGCCAGAGTCCTAAAGTAATTTCTGGATGTGTTTTGTTAGGGTTTTCTACTGACCATGAAAGTATGCTTTCTGTCTTCTGCTATCTAGAAAGCGGACCTCAAATTTGCTAAAACTATTTTCCTGCTGCGTTTGTTGTTTCATCTCATATCACCGCCAATATATGTGGGGGGCTTCTGTCTCCTTTTGGGCATTTCTCTAGAGGTGAGTCAGGTCTTATATTTCCCTCTGCTAGCATTATTTAGTTCTCCGGCCGGCGCTGGGCATATAGGGATAAAAAGTAGGACATGCTACCTGGCTACTTCTAGATGATGCGGTAGGTTTAGTTCATGGTCAGTACAGTTACATCTTCCAAGAGCTTGTTCCTATAGAGGCTTATGCTAGTTCTCTGGCCATGGAGATCATGACAGTTTGACCGGCCCACTAAAGGGTTAAAATCCTTGGCTGAGAAAGGAGAGAAATAAGAAGTCTGCTGAGAGTTTTTTTTTTTTTTTTTTTTTTTTCCTCTGTGCTCTTAATTGGATCACTTGCCAGTCTGTCTATGCTGCAGTCTTTCTTTTTTTTCTCTCTCCTTATAATCTTTGAATGGCTTTGTGTTCACCTGTTAATAATGGATCTTCAGAGTGTAACTGCAGGTTTGAATAATCTCACCACGAAAGTACAAAATTTGCAAGATTTTATTATTCATGCTCCGGTATCTGAGCCGAGAATTCCTTTGCCGGAATTCTTCTCAGGGAATAGATCTAGCTTTCAGAATTTTAGAAATAATTGTAAGCTATTTTTGTCCCTGAAATCTCGTTCTGCTGGAGACTCTGCACAGCAGGTTGGGATTGTGATTTCCTTGCTCCGCGGCGACCCTCAAGACTGGGCTTTTGCATTGGCACCAGGGGATCCTGCGTTGCGCAATGTGGATGCGTTTTTTTTGGCCTTGGGCTTGCTGTATGAGGAACCTCATTTGGAACTTCAGGCAGAAAAAACTTTGATGTCCCTATCGCAGGGGCAAGATGAAGCTGAAATTTACTGCCAAAGATTCCGTAAATGGTCTGTGCTTACTCAGTGGAATGAGTGTGCCTTGGCGGCTACTTTCAGAGAGGGTCTCTCTGATGCCATTAAGGATGTTATGGTGGGGTTCCCTGTGCCTGCAGGTCTGAATGAGTCCATGACAATGGCCATTCAGATCGATAGGCGTCTGCGGGAGCGCAAACCTGTGCACCATCTGGCGGTATCCACTGAGAAGACGCCAGAAAGCATGCAGTGTGATAGAATTCTGTCCAGAAGCGAGCGGCAGAATTTTAGATGGAAAAATGGGTTGTGTTTCTATTGTGGGGATTCTACTCATGTTATATCAGCGTGCTCTAAGCGTACTAAAAAGCTTGATAAATCCGTTTCCATTGGCACTTTACAGTCTAAATTTATTTTGTCTGTGACCCTGATTTGCTCTTTGTCATCTATTACTACTGACGCCTATATCGACTCTGGCGCCGCTTTGAGTCTTATGGATTGGTCCTTTGCCAATCGTTGTGGGTATGATTTAGAGCCTTTGGAAACTCTTATTCCTCTGAAGGGGATTGACTCCACCCCATTGGCTAATAATAAACCACAATACTGGACACAAGTGACTATGTGTATTAATCCGGATCACCAGGAGATTATTCGTTTTCTAGTGCTGTATAATCTACATGAGGATTTGGTGCTGGGATTGCCATGGCTGCAGTCTCACAACCCAGTCCTTGACTGGAGAGCTATGTCTGTGTTGAGCTGGGGATGTAAGGGGACTCATGGGGACGTACCTTTGGTGTCCATTTCATCATCTATTCCCTCTGAAATCCCTGAGTTCCTGTCTGATTATCGGGACGTCTTTGAAGAACCCAAGCTGGGTTCACTACCTCCGCACCGTGAGTGCGATTGTGCTATAGATTTAATTCCGGGTAGTAAATACCCAAGGGGTCGTTTATTTAATCTGTCTGTGCCTGAACATACTGCTATGCGAGAATATATAAAGGAGTCCTTGGAAAAGGGACATATTCGTCCATCGTCATCTCCCTTAGGAGCCGGTTTTTTCTTTGTGTCAAAAAAAGACGGCTCTTTGAGACCATGTATTGATTATCGGCTTTTGAATAAAATCACGGTTAAATATCAATACCCATTGCCGTTGCTGACTGATTTGTTTGCTCGCATAAAGGGGGCCAAGTGGTTCTCTAAGATTGATCTCCGTGGGGCGTATAATTTGGTGCGGATCAGGCAGGGGGATGAGTGGAAAACCGCATTTAATACGCCCGAGGGCCACTTTGAGTATTTGGTGATGCCTTTTGGTCTTTCTAATGCCCCTTCAGTCTTCCAGTCCTTTATGCATGATATTTTCCGCGATTTTTTGGATAAATTTATGATAGTGTATCTGGATGATATTCTGATTTTTTCGGATGACTGGGACTCTCATGTCCGGCAAGTTAAGAGGGTTTTTCAGGTTTTGCGGTCTAATTCTCTGTGTGTCAAGGGTTCTAAGTGCGTTTTTGGGGTTCAGAGAATTTCCTTTTTGGGATATATTTTTTCTCCCTCTTCCGTTGAGATGGATCCTGTCAAGGTTCAGGCTATTTGTGATTGGACGCAGCCCTCTTCTCTTAAAAGTCTTCAGAAATTTTTGGGCTTTGCCAACTTTTATCGTCGATTTATTTCTGGTTTTTCGGATGTCGTTAAGCCATTGACCGATTTGACTAGACAGGGTGCTGATGTTGCTAATTGGTCCCCTGATGCTGTGGAGGCCTTTCAGGAGCTTAAGCGCCGTTTTTCTTCTGCCCCTGTGTTGCGTCAGCCTGATGTGACTCTTCCTTTTCAGGTTGAGGTCGACGCTTCTGAGATCGGAGCTGGGGCAGTGTTGTCGCAGAAAAGTTCTGACTGCGCCGTGATGAGGCCTTGTGCCTTCTTTTCCCGTAAATTTTCGCCCGCTGAGCGGAATTATGATGTTGGGAATCGGGAGCTTTTGGCCATGAAGTGGGCGTTTGAGGAGTGGCGCCATTGGCTCGAGGGGGCCAGACATCAGGTGGTGGTATTGACTGACCACAAAAATTTGATTTATCTTGAGACCGCCAGGCGCCTGAATCCTAGACAGGCGCGCTGGTCATTATTTTTTTCTCGGTTTAATTTTGTGGTATCGTACCTACCAGGTTCTAAGAATGTTAAGGCGGATGCCCTTTCTAGGAGTTTTGAGCCTGATTCACCTGGCAACTCTGACCCCACAGGTATTCTTAAGGAGGGAGTTATCTTGTCAGCTGTTTCTCCAGACCTGCGGCGGGCCTTGCAGGAGTTTCAGGCGGATAGACCGGATCGTTGTCCGCCTGATAGGCTGTTTGTTCCTGATGATTGGACCAGTAAAGTCATCTCTGAGGTGCATTCTTCTGCGTTGGCAGGTCATCCTGGAATTTTTGGTACCAGGGATTTGGTGGCAAGATCCTTCTGGTGGCCTTCCCTGTCACGAGATGTGCGAGGCTTTGTGCAGTCTTGTGACGTTTGTGCTCGGGCCAAGCCTTGTTGTTCTCGGGCTAGTGGATTATTGTTGCCCTTGCCTATTCCTAAGAGGCCTTGGACACACATCTCGATGGATTTTATTTCAGATCTGCCTGTTTCTCAGAAGATGTCTGTCATCTGGGTGGTGTGTGACCGTTTTTCTAAGATGGTTCATTTGGTTCCCCTGCCCAAATTGCCTTCTTCTTCCGAGTTGGTGCCCCTGTTTTTTCAAAATGTTGTTCGTTTGCATGGTATTCCTGAGAATATCGTTTCTGACAGAGGAACCCAATTTGTGTCTAGATTTTGGCGGGCATTTTGTGCTAGGATGGGCATAGATTTGTCTTTTTCGTCTGCTTTTCACCCTCAGACTAATGGCCAGACCGAGCGGACTAATCAGACCCTGGAGACATATCTGAGGTGTTTTGTGTCTGCTGACCAGGATGATTGGGTTGCTTTTTTGCCATTGGCGGAGTTCGCCCTCAATAATCGGGCCAGCTCTGCCACCTTGGTTTCCCCGTTTTTCTGTAATTCGGGGTTCCATCCTCGATTTTCCTCCGGTCAGATGGAGTCCTCGGATTGTCCTGGAGTGGATGCGGTGGTGGAGAGATTGCATCATATCTGGGGGCAGGTGATGGACAATTTAAAGTTGTCCCAGGAGAAGACTCAGCTTTTTGCCAACCGTCACCGTCGTGTTGGTCCTCGGCTTTGTGTTGGAGATTTGGTGTGGTTGTCTTCTCGTTTTGTCCCTATGAGGGTCTCATCTCCTAAGTTTAAGCCTCGGTTCATCGGTCCGTATAAAATATTGGAGATTCTTAACCCTGTTTCCTTCCGTTTGGACCTCCCTGCATCCTTTTCTATTCATAACGTTTTTCATCGGTCGTTATTGCGCAGGTATGAGGCACCGGTTGTGCCTTCCGTTGAGCCTCCTGCTCCGGTGTTGGTTGAGGGTGAGTTGGAGTACGTTGTGGAAAAAATCCTAGACTCCCGTGTTTCCAGACGGAGACTCCAGTATCTGGTCAAGTGGAAGGGATACGGCCAGGAGGATAATTCTTGGGTCACTGCATCTGATGTTCATGCCTCTGATCTGGTTCGTGCCTTTCATAGGGCCCATCCTGATCGCCCTGGTGGTTCTGGTGAGGGTTCGGTGCCCCCTCCTTGAGGGGGGGGTACTGTTGTGAATTTGGATTCTGGGCTCCCCCGGTGGCTACTGGTGGAATTGAACTTGTGACATCATCTTCCCTGTTCACCTGTTCTGATTAGATCTGGGTGTCGCTATATAACCTGGCTTCTCTGTTAGATGCTTGCCGGTCATCAATGTTATCAGAAGCCTCTCTGTGCTTGTTCCTGCTCCCAGACATCTACTAGATAAGTTGGACATTCGTCCATGTTTTGTTTTTGTATTTTGGTTCCAGTTCACAGCTGCAGCTTCGTTACTGTGTCTGGAAAGCTCTTGTTGATCAGGAATTGCCACTCTGGTATTATGAGTTAATGCCAGAGTCCTAAAGTAATTTCTGGATGTGTTTTGTTAGGGTTTTCTACTGACCATGAAAGTATGCTTTCTGTCTTCTGCTATCTAGAAAGCGGACCTCAAATTTGCTAAAACTATTTTCCTGCTGCGTTTGTTGTTTCATCTCATATCACCGCCAATATATGTGGGGGGCTTCTGTCTCCTTTTGGGCATTTCTCTAGAGGTGAGTCAGGTCTTATATTTCCCTCTGCTAGCATTATTTAGTTCTCCGGCCGGCGCTGGGCATATAGGGATAAAAAGTAGGACATGCTACCTGGCTACTTCTAGATGATGCGGTAGGTTTAGTTCATGGTCAGTACAGTTACATCTTCCAAGAGCTTGTTCCTATAGAGGCTTATGCTAGTTCTCTGGCCATGGAGATCATGACACTGACCCTTACGGAGCTACCGATGGGCCGATTCCCCTTGCCGCCGTCGGCGGAGTGTGTAGCTGCAGCCGAGGCCCGCCAGCTAGCGCGCCGCGTGGAGGCCGAGGCCCGCGTGCTCGCTCGGCTGGGCCAACCCACGGAGGTCCGTCTAACTCCGGTGTCCCCTGCTCCTCCTGACCCGGCCGCGGCTGAAGGTGCGCTGCAAACACAAGGCCTGAAGATTATGCCAGAGGCCGAGCACCTGCGGCGCTTGATGGCTGCATGGCGGAACCGACCGCAACCGGCAGCCCAGATCGATTTAACCACCGTTGCGGAGGTCCCCTCGTCCCACTGGGGTGTAGTGGTCTCCTTCAACCCCCGATATGGAAGAGGGGTTATCCAGGAGATCGGGGAGCCGCTACAAGTCCATGTGGACCGGAAGGAGGTCGAGCACTGCGGAGGAAGGTTTGCTCGTGACCTGGAGCCCGGTGATGCCGTGACTTACACCCGGTGGAGGAGAGCAACAGGCGAAGCTGGCTGGATGGCACGGGGCGTCCAGCGATGCGTTGCGCTCCAGGCCGCCGCTGAAACAGCTGATGATGAGCCTCCTGCCGAAAAGGCCAAAGAACCCGACCCGGCAGAGCAGCAGAGAACCCGGACCCACCATGTGCCGTGGGGGCGAGCAGGATCTTCGGTGAGAAGAACATCACGGCGGGGGATCTTGTCGTTGCTGGGACCAGAGCCACTTCCTGGTGAGGCAGCGCGGCCCGTTGGCCTGGTGAGGCCCGGAAGGAAACCACCTGCTGCGCCAAAAGAGTAAGCATGAATGCTTTAAGAAAATGTAAATAGTTCTCCGTTTAACTGTTTGTTTACTGTTGCTGCTAAACCCGTCCAGGGTTAATTCCTTATGGATCCCTTTGTTGACCCGGGATCCCTATTGTTTTGTTTATTTTTTTTTCTAAGTTTTTGCACAAGTCTTAAAAAACTGCCGCAATCATGAACAGTGCATGATACAAACTTCTTGTACATAGTTTGCACCTTATTAAAGGCGCTCCCTACTGGTTTTACTTAAAGAAGGACTCTTTGCGAAGATACCGCACTGGAACCTTTGCTGAGTATGGACTGGTAGCTTGAGAAGATACGCTACCTCACAGAGACTTGGTCCCCTCTTAAAGGGGATGTTCATTTGCCGCACTTCGATAGTAATATTGCTTAAGACAAGTAGCAATAATGTTGATGAGAGAAAAGTGATGATAATGTTTGTACGAGAAAGTTATATGTGTTCAACTGGTTAATTGTGAAGAAATGTTAATGATGTTATCTGAGAAGAAAAAGGTGAAAGATAGAAGAAGGATGCAGTGGACCCGTAGGGATAGATGTGGTGTCCAGCATGCAAGAAAGAAAGATAATGAGAAGGCTTAATGTTCAGAAGAAAATGCTTGATAATGTTGATAGATAGTTAGGATAGAAGGTAAACCCTGAGTCCTCATAGGAGTCATGTAGAGATGACTCAGTGCTCTTAAACTGAAAGTAATGTTATGTTCTATACTGTGTATAGAAGTGGAAAAGGCAGTAGGCCCTGGCTGAACGGGGCGGTCCTGTAACAGAAAGGAGAGGCAGTAGGTCTGGTGCCGATAGGACAGGCGGTCCTGCAGATTTAAAGAAGGAGAATGAAAAAGTTAAAATACCTTATAATGTGATTATAGGAAGGTCTTTAGTGGATTAAGAGTGTATGTCCTTAAAGGCAAAGTTAAATTATTGTTCAACAATTTTTGCACTTAGTAGAATACCCGGTTGGGTAAGAAAAGCTAATTATAGCATGTTGCTATGATGTTTTACCATGTTTGTAACGTTCAAGTGTCCTCACCTCCCATAAAGGGAAGCTTGTTCAAGTATACTTATTGTTATTGCACTCAACCAAACTGTATGTCTTTTTGCTAAACTTGTATTGTTGTTTTCTTCCCAGTCCCGGAGTACTGTGTTTAACCAGGGGGGAGTGCAGCGCCCCAGAGTCCTGGCCGTTGCAGTACTGTGGCTCCGCCACTATGGGGAGCTATGGTGCGTCCGATGGCACTGAAGGAGTTCATCTGATCAGGTATCACAGACACCAATACATTTCACAGCCGGGCCTCCGGGGGGAGCTAAGGGTGCTATTCATTAGGCCACTCCCCACCATAGTGGGTAAACTGGGGGTCAGGCAGGAAGTTAGATCAGAAAGCTGACTGGGTTGGAACCAGGCAACACCTTGTGGCAGAGGGTGTTGTAGGGGAAGATACAGTAGGGTCTCTGTCAGGGGTGGGATCCTGACAGAGGCTTGGCAACGAGAACGAACGTAACGGGACCGTGCCTGCTCCGGGTAGCGGCAGTGCCCAAGAAAGGATTAGAAGAGAGATAGATTGTGCTGAGTGAGAAACGGGATCACGCAAAGGAGAAATACCAGTAGGAGTCGTGCTGTAAGACCGAAGCAACATCCTACTGAGGCGCACTACCGGTGGCCGGAACGCCGAGGGAGTAGAGTAACATTCAGCTTCAAGCAATACTCCAAACAGCGGCAGGACAGTCAGTCTCAGGCGGGCTGTCTAACTCAAATCACCTATGAAGACTTGGGAGGCAATTGTGGGAGAGGGGCGTCTCTAGGTTCCCGGAAGAACTCCAGGCCTACCCGTCAAACGGGTGCCGTTCCTACCCGAACCTCAGGGAGGGACGGAGGATTAGCAGAACATCATCTAGTCGAGTTGTGAGGGAACATCAGAAACAGACACAACAGTTGTGGGGTACTTTCCGTAAGCACAGCAGGGAAGGACTACAACACATAGCGCTAGGGGGAAGGCACAGATTTCCTCCTGTGAAGAGAACTCTGGAAGTGTCATTGGACCGGCCGGACTTGCGCAGCCTGGTGAGCCGTACTCTGGATTGAGGACCCAGAGATCTTCAGTAAAGAGGTAAAGAGACTGCAACCTGGTGTCCTCATTATTTACCGCGACCTGCACCCCACAACTGCACCGTTACAACACCACTTATTGCACCGGACGTCCCCCACTGACAGACAGGGCCACGGACCGGGTCTAGCCACCGTGACAACCCCAGAACTGAGACTCAGAGGCCCGGCTCCGGGTACCCCTCGGCCCTGCGGCGGTGTGGGGGTGCTCTACTATCAAATGCTGTAAATCCTTTTTTTGTGTTTAAAAATACTAAAAAATAGTGTTTGTGAGGACGGCCATAATGAAGGGCACCGGTACTTTTTTGTAACTAAATAGTATAATAGCATAATGGATGACTAGAGGGGTTTTCTAGTTTCAGAAAACTGCTCTCACCGGTTTAAAAAACAAACAAACTGTTCTTTACACATCCTTGTAAGGTCCAGTGCTGAGTCCCTGCTGCTGCTTCTGGGGTCTGGTATCGTCTGCCATGCTGACATCATATCCACAGCCCCGTGCAGCGCCCTAGAGTCCTGGTCGTTGCAGTGATGTCGCTCTGCCACTAAGGGGAGCGATGTTACGTCTGATTGCACTAAAGGAGTTTCTCTGACCAGGTAACACCTCACTACACTTCACACTCCGGCCACCAGGGGGGGTGGTCCTATCTAGTAGGCCACTCCTCACACTCTGGTAAAACTGGGGGTTGGACAGGAAGACAGAGAGAAGTAGCTGGGAAGAGCTAGTGAGAGGACCTGTCAGGGATGGGATCCTGGCAGACTCCTCAGAGCAGAACTAACCAGTGCACAACGGGAATACAGTAAAGAGGAATTAGGACCAGAAGGAGTCGTGCTGTTAGACCGAGGCAACATCCTTCTGAGGCGCAAACAGTCGGTGGCCGGAACGCCGAGCAAGTAAGAGACTTTAAGTACTACTGCAAACCACGGCAGGACAGCCAATTACAGGTTGGCTGTCTCACTTAACACCTAAGCAGACAACGGAGGCAGCTGTGGGAGAGGGGCGACTCTAGGGTCCCGGAAGAACTCCAGGCCTACCCCGTCATACGGGTGCGTCCTACCATATCATCTGGGGGACGGAGAGAACGAACATCAGAGAAAGACAGAACCAGTTGTGAGGACTATCCCGGGAGCTCAGCAGGGAAGAACTACAACACCCAGCGCTAGAAGGTAGACACTGATTCCCACCTGTAAAGAGAACTCCTGATGTGCCTTTGGACCGGCCGGTCTCTGACAGCCCTGGTAACAGCACTCTGTACTGAGGACTCTAAAACCTTCAGTAAAGAGGTAAAGAGACTGCAACCTGGTGTCCTCATTATTTACCACTACAGCACCACCACCACCATCATCCATATCCATTATTCACTGTACGCCCCACGGCAGGGTCACGGACCGGGGCCTAGCCGCCGTGACAACCCCAGAGCAGAGACTCAGAGGCCCGGTACCGGGTACCCCTCGGCCCTGCGGCAGTGGGGGCGCTACACCCGCAGCCAGCCAAAAAGCTCAGCAACTTTGAGCAGCTTGTAGCATCAATGCGGGCAGAGCCGCTGATCTCGCTTATTGGCTGCAGCGCTGCTGATGTTGTGTCAGTGCTGCAGACAATCACCGAGACTGGGAGCAGTAGCAGAGACTCAGCGCTGGATCCAAGGAGGGCGAGTAAGGGACAGCTTGTTTTTAGAAAACAAACTTCAGCCAGGGGATAAAACTAGGTAGCGAGAAAAGGAATCTTCCAGGAGGAGACATTAGTGGAGCGCCCCCAGGCACAGGGCCACAGAGTACTCGGTACCGGGTCTCTCTTCTGTGGTTCTGGCGATGTCACGGTGGCTAGACCCCGGTCCGTGACCCTGCTAAGGGGCGTCCAATAAAAGATGTAGGTGGTGGTGCACGTGACGATGAATAATGAGGACACAGGGTTGCAGTCTCTTTACCTCTTTACTGAAGGCTTCAGGATCCTCAATCCAGAGCACTGCTAACCGAGCTGGCTGAGACCGGCCGGTCCGATGGCACATCCAGAGTTCCCTTTGCAGGTGGAAATCGGTGCCTACCAACTAGCGCTTGTGTGTTGTAGTACTTCCCTGCTGAGCACCACGGGATAGTCCTCACAACTGTTGTGTCTGTTTCTGATGTTCCCTCACAACTGATTCTGATGTTCTTCTCTGTCCCCCAGATGATATGGCTAGGACGCACCCGTATGACGGGTAGGCCTGGAGTTCTTCCGGGACCCTAGCGTCGCCCCTCTCCCACAATTGCCCCCTATGTCTGCTTAGGTGATTTATGTGAGACAGCCCGCCTATAACTGACTGTCCAGCCGCTGTTTGAAGTAATGCTTGGAGCCCAATACTTCCTCGGCGTTCCGGCCACCGGCCAAGTGCCTCAGTAGGATGTTGCCTCGGTCTTACAGCACGACTCCTACTGGCTTTATCTCCTTTTTGCTTTGATCTCGTTTCTCTTCACAATAAACCTTGCTTCTTGTCCTTTCTTGAGATACTGCCGCAATGTCGTGCAGGCGCGGTTCCTTAACGTTCTCTCTGGTTCGCTATGTCTCTGCCAGGATCCCACCCCTGACAGGGACCCCCCTGAGTCTCTCCCCACAACACCCTCTGCCACAGGATGTTGCCTGTTCAATCCCCAGTCAGCTTCTCTCTAACTTCCTATCCAACCCCCAATTTTACCAGATTGTGAGGAGTGGCCTAATGCATAGTGCCCTTTGCTCCCCCTGGAGGCCAGACTGTGAAGTGTATTGGTGTCTGTGATATCTGGTCAGGTGAACTCCTTAGGTGCCATCAGACGTACCATCGCTCCCCTTAGCGTCAGAGCGTCAGTACTGCAACGACCAGGACTCTGGGGCGCTGCATTAGTATATGTGCCGGACTACTTGTCGGACTTTACATCATCTGACATACAATGAAGGGGGAGGGGAATGCAAAGATGGAACTAAGATGGGCTGAAAGCAAAATCAAGCTGTGACAATACTGATGGCAGAAAAGCATTGAATGAGCACAGAAAGAAGGCTGAAGTCCTCCTTTGTGCTTATTATTCACCAGGATATTCACATTCTTACCTTACAAGACAGATCATATAGCCCGTCAAGCAGCTGTGGGGTTAAGTGCTTCAATAAAAAAAAAATAAAAAAAAAATGTTATTATTCATTTCCATTTTGTAGTTAGAAATTAAATTTGAGAAGAAATACATAATACAGTGATACGTTGACTAAGGAGTGCGTCTGCTCAGGAATATTCCAAGATACGAGTTGGCGCTTAGTTGATTTATTGCTTACCAGCCACGTGACTATCCTGACATGCAAGCAGCGCTGTCTTTGCTGTTGCACTTCTGACCTGGGGTGTACTCTATTTTTTGCACTGCATGCTGTAAGCAATTTACATGGGGCTGTACATAGGATGATGATTTTTCTTTTTGCTTTATGCTTCTGCTTTTTTTTCTGTGGCAGTGCTGTATGTTATTTCACATGTGCAGCCAGGTGCAGTATACTGCAGTATTATGTGCCCTCTCTGACTCTTTGGAGTGTTGGCTTTACAATTCAGTATTTGCTATATTTATATGTGAAGATGACTAAGTAAAGTTATTGAAAAAAAAATGTAAAAGTGCAGTGCAATAGTTTATTACACATTTAATAGTTTTCCGTACAGTACATTACTGTATTTATTAAAGGGAACCTGTCACCCCGTTTTTTCGGTATGAGATAAAAATACTGTTAAATAGGGCCTGAGCTGTGCATTACAATAGTGTAGTTTGTGGACCCCGATTCCCCACCTATGCTGCCGAAATACGTTACCAAAGTAGTCGTTTTCGCCTGTCAATCAGGCTGGTCTGGTCAAAAGGGCGTGGTGTCTTTCCCCAGATTTTGCTTAGTTTTCCGTTGGTGGCGTAGTGGTGTGCGCATGCCCAAGGTCCCGAATCCTCTGCCAGGGGATTGAAAAGAGCGCGATGTTCGTTATTTCATTGGTGATCGGTGGGCGCGGCCATCTTCCTTTGGCCGCGCGTGCGCAGAAGCGGCGCTCTGCTGGCCGCGGCTTCAGGAAAATGGCCGCGGGCATCCGCGCGTGCGCAGATGGATATCGCGGCGGCCATTTTCCTGAAGCAGAGTTCGCATCTCGGCTTCAGGAAAATGGCCGCCGCCATATCCATCTGCGCACGCGCCGCATCCCGCGGCCATTTTCCTGAAGCCGCGGCCAGCAGAGCACCGCTTCTGCGCACGCGCGGCCAAAGGAAGATGGCCGCGCACTGATCACCAATGAAATAACGAACATCGCGCTCTTTTCAATCCCCTGGCAGAGGATTCGGGACCTTGGGCATGCGCACACCACTACGCCACCAACGGAAAACTAAGCAAAATCTGGGGGAAGACACCACGCCCTTTTGACCAGACCAGCCTGATTGACAGGCGAAAACGACTACTTTGGTAACGTATTTCGGCAGCATAGGTGGGGAATCGGGGTCCACAAAATACACTATTGTAATGCACAGCTCAGGCCATATTTAACAGTATTTTTATCTCATACCGAAAAAACGGGGTGACAGGTTCCCTTTAATAAAGTTAATTTTTCTTATTTAAAACACCTAACAAAAATTATTGGTGCATTTTTTGGGAGACTAGAATGGATTAATAGCATTTCAATTCATTTTAATGGGGACATTGAATTTGATGTGAGAGCAAATTAAGTTAAGAGCTCAGTCACAGAACAAATTAAACTCCTAAGTCACAGTAATACTGTATTAATCCTAAACGTTTTTCGCAACTAATGTAATTTATGTTTTCAAACACATTTTTACCTATGCTTAAGAATTTTTTTTAAAGATTTTCTTAAATATAGATTAAATTTTTAAATTAAAGTACATAAAACCGTGAAAAAAAAAAAGAATTTTCACTGATCCTTGAATTTTGTCATGACGTGTGTGGGAGTTGAAAATAAATTGAGCCCAACTATGAAATTATTTTCATCAAGCCTCAAGAGACTTGCTTTGCCCATCAATACTGTAGATTAGGCTGATCCAGCAATGAACGTTAATATATTCAGCCTATTAAATAGTATCAGGCAGGTTAATACTGAATATTACAATATGTTCTACTAATGTATATTTATGTCAATATTTTCATTTATAAATACATTTCATATATTTATAGAATACATTATTTATACATAATCTAATATATAAAGCTGAATGTGTGTATGTGTGTATGTATGTGTGTATGTATGTGTGTATGTCCGGGATTGGCATCTGAACCGTCGCAGCTACAGCCACAAAATTTTGCACAGTCACACGTCTGGACCCCGAGAGCGTCATAGGCTATGTTGTGAGGTGAAATTTTAACCCCGCGCGTTCCAATTCACCAAACAATTTTGCCCCTATCTACATAATGGGGAAAAAGTGAAGGGAAAAGTGTTGGAGGAAAATTAACAGCTGCCAGATGTGAACAAGGGGGACTTAAAGAATGAGAGCGATGGCGCCAAAGAGTATATACCGTACAGTTGCTAAGGTGGGGCCCCGACATGAGATACTCACCACACACGGGGATATGAACACACACAAAATGCGCCACACACTACCACGTGCTTGAACACATATACGACCCTCAGCACACATTTCACCACACACACACCAACCTCGCCACATAAAAGTCGAAACACAAAAGTCACCACTCAAAACTCGCCACGCGCAAAACTCGCTACATGCAAAACTCGCCATATGCAAAACTAGGCTCACGCAAAACTCGCCACACGTGCAAAACTCACCTCATGGAAAACTCACCTCATGCAAAACTTGCACACACAGAAAAATTGCCACATGTACAAAAGTTGCACCACATGCAAAAGTTGCCTCACACAAAACTTGCACATACTCAAAACGCACCACACATAAAACTCGCCACGCGCAAAACTCGCCATGCACAAATCTTGCTGCACACAACTTGCTACACTAACCTGTCACATGCAACTCGACACACAAAAAGTTGCTACACGCATGTCGCCACACAAAACTCATCTCACAAAAGTCGCTACATGCATGTCGCCACACGCAACTCAACACACACAACTTGACACATGAAACTCGCCCTAAAACACACACAAGTCTGGTATTGTCCTTCAAAAATAAAAATCTGATTTATAAGCAGACAAACTACAAGAGCAACAAATGTACCATATAGGAAATCCGGCAGCTGTCAGTCACATGACCAGTCTATTATGTGTATGTGTGAGCTAATATATACTGCCAGTGGGGAGGGCTTCCTGTTGGCTGGGGATTTATCAGGCTGCCAATAGCAACCAATCGCAGCTCAGCTTCTATTTTGCTACAGTTAATTAATCTGAGCTCTGATTGGTTAATATAGGCAACAAAGACATTCTCAGTATAACAAAGCTAATATATGTTGTGAAATTCTTCTATTAGCTTAGTTTTTGCCTTTTAATAATTACATTTCTATCTATTTGTTTTGTGGTTTTTGCGTGCAGAATAAATTTTTGTTAACACATTCTATTTTGCTAACAGCAGTCATTAACCCGGGCGAAGCCGGGTAGTACAGCTAGTAGATCTAAATAAATTTCTAAGCACATTATTAATGCTGTATATTATATATATTTATAAATCTATATGCTCATTGTTAATAAATTATGTTACCGCCAAAATGTTTTTCAAACAGGTTGAAGTCAAAGTTCCATTAGTCTGTGAACAAAAAGCAAAACATTCATTGCGTCATTTATTCCCCCCCCCCCCCCCCCCAAAAAAAAAAGAGTGCTCTCACTGGGAGAAACAAAATAGGAGTCTTGTGGGTGATTCCTATTTTGTTTCTCCCACTGAGAGCACTCTCTCTCTCTCTCTATGCATATTTTTTTCTACTGGCTAACACAATACCAAACCGCTTTTTTTTCATTTTATTTCTTTTCCAGTAATGGTGCATTTTACATATATATTCTTTTTTTTATTTTCTGCTATTTGTGTAATACATGATAACTAGTGTTGAGCGATACCGTCCGATACTTGAAAGTATCGGTATCGGATAGTATCGGCCGATACCTGAAAAGTATCGGATATCGCCGATACCGATACCCGATACCAATACAATTCAATGGGACACCAAGTATCGGAAGGTATCCTGTATGGTTCCCAGGGTCTGAATTTATTTACATTTATTACATAAATTGGGATTGCCTACAATTATGAAGTGCTGAGTCCGGCCCACAACAGTTACCTTGCGAGGTCATCATAGAGGGGTGTGTGGGTGGGACTCAGGGTCTGATGAAAGATCAATGCCAATTATCATCATTGTTCATAAAGATAGTTACATTTCATGTATGTATGGACCCTGTTTATCAACAGACCAATAGAAGCGCTCGCTTTCGGCTAATTTGAATTGTCTATGCGATCGGTGTAGTAAGTTCTCCTGTTAGTCCCTTTTACTTTATGTAACTGTCTATGCTGTATTGTTCTGTCCCCATTGTAAATTTTTTTTGTATCTTTTTCATAAACATTGCCTCGCTTTGTATTAAATATATAATGTAATAGTTCTGTTCCTTCTGTTCTGTCAGCTACGCCTCGAAGTGATAGCTGCCGTAAACGGTGTCCATTCGACCGAATCAGAGTAGTGGTGGCAGCGAGTAGTCTGTGACCGTACCGGGGAATGTGCACATATTCACTGTGCTGGAATCCGGAGGTATATATGCCGTACATTCACGGTTAATTTTCTGATCTCCAGCCTAATGGTGCGAACAGGCTGTGGCCTTCTCTGTGGACCATCGGCCAATTGTGTAATTGTCCGGACGACAGGAGGCAGCAGAGAGCTGTTCGCTCCAAAGATCACAGCGGGTGGTACTCGTGACCTTCCCGACCTGTGATATCAGGGATTTGTGGGATTAAGAAAGTCCTGACAAATATTCGGATCCATGACATTATTAAACAGTTATTCCCATCTATGCAAGTTATCAACTATCCACAGCACAGGTTACAACTTGTTGACCACTGGAAACCCCACTAATCCTGAGAGTCCTGTGATCTGAAGTGCCCCTGTGGAATGGAGCGGAGGCCACACATGTGTAATGTTCTCCGCTATCTTTGGCAGTTCACACACAATCAGTGAATCAGAGGCCAGAATGTGCGGCCACCCCCTTAATTCCAATTAATAATGTCAGAGCCCCATTTTGACTTGTAGTGTCCAATTAATTATCTTATATTATATTATCACTCTTATTTTTGCTAATAATAAAAAATAGTAAATAAGTACATAGTTTCAATTTATTACACTCTACATTACTACTTTATTCTTTCTATATAGACAAAAATTACTTATGATACCAGAAAAATACTATTTCAATGTATAATCATGTCCTTACCAGCTTGCACAACACAGCTGTAAGATCGGGGGTTAAGCCTAATCCATCCTGCAGTGATAAAAAGCACAAGATGGTTAAACATTGTGTTTTTTTATTTTATGTGTAGAAACGTTGATATAGTACAAGTAGATCAGGTTGGCATTAGTATAAAGATTTCCTAAAATTGGACAATTTATCCTGATGTGACCAGAATGTCATTGTTTTATTACTATATGAATCCTGATTATTAACGCTGAATATATTTCAAGCTCAACACAATCATGTGATTACTGAGCCAGATGGAAATGGCAGAGTTCATCAGCAGCAACCAAGGAAAATGTATAGGAAGCTTTATAGTAATTGATTAATTACTAGACATATGTGATGTAACGATAGAGGATGCAGCAGCTGCAGATGGGACTGCGGCCTGACGTTTGAACGGCCCTGGGCCCCCCGACCATTTCTTAGCTAGGTGACTGACAAAGATTTGCACAAGCAGCATAAAATCAGCAGCTCGGATAAAGCCAGGTATATTCTTGTCCAACAGCTTCATGCCGGGCAGAAAGCCCATCTATCAGTCAGGCTCCTCCACTACATGCTGGTAAGCCCTCCAGGCATCTTCTTCAGATATCTCAGCTGCACCCCAACCTCGCAGGGTTTGGTAATAATTTCTCAATTGCTGCAATACTGCACATCGTTTGCTGTGATTTTCATAAGACACAGATCATAGGGCACAGATTTTGTCATGATTCCTAAAATTGTGTGAAAAATAGAGTTGCTTTGCTGCAATTGAGGACATAGCACAATTTCTGAAGTTTTTGTGAATATCTTGTCAAAACACGCAACTTGATCCTATTATGTGAATATACCTTTAGGGATCTCAGCCACCCTTAGCATGTCCCACACGTCTGTGAAGCACGGACTGTATTTGTATCGGAAGACCTGGCCCAGCCCATGTAGATGCCTATGAAGCAGTTAGCTGAGGTTGTGCGACCTGGCGGTCAGGTCAGATCTTCCGATCCATGTTTCACAGACTTGTGGAATGGGCCTTAGATCTCGCTAACATGAATGTATCCGGTGTTTTATCTGATAGCACTCAGCCAAATATTAATCTATGCGGCATTGCAGATCTGTATTTTTTTTCTCATACCGATTGTGTATGAGAAAAAAAATCACCGCATGCTGCGAGTGGATCCACCAATCGGATGGCACTTGTCCATTCAAGTCTATGGGTGCGTGTACAACATCAGACTGCACTCAGATGTCATCTAAGTGCAGTCCAGCTTCCGCAGACTCAGACAATGGAGAAGATGGAGAAACTAAATCCATATTCTCTACATCATTGCTGCGATTTTCTCATGTGAAAGAATTAGATCACACTAAGGTGACACTTGGATGAAACGTGAAGCAGAGTTTGAGGAAAGTGTCATTAACATAATGGATCCAAATATATATGATCCTCTGACCCCGGCCTCAGTCCGGATTAGAAACAAATCTGAAATGGCCTCAGGGTATATTCTAATGTATCGGTCATGCTGTTGTTTATTGTTGCGGCTACTGCAAATTCACAGCAAAATGCAGAAGATTTGCTTCAATTTCACAACCTTTACAGCATTTAAAAGCAATTTTAGTAAATCATCTCAAAATAACAGGACATACCCGATAGATTCGAATGTGCGCTAATGTCATTTTAAACATGGCAGATCTGCACCAAAAATGCCCAATAATTATTATAAAATACATTACACAATACATAAACAGCAAAAATAAACCCAAAAGGAATTTAGGCCTTGTCTATGGGTAGATAGGCGTCTAGTAGACAGTTATCTTATGTGTATCGCCAGGATTACATCCAGGGTTACATCATGTAAGTATTAGCGCCCTTTTGATTTGATTACACCATTATTTGTTGCATTCACCTTTATCTTAAGGACCTTTCATTACAAACCAAGTCTGTGCTGGCAAAAGTCTCAATGAATAGTCATTTACTTTTCAGATGTTTTAGATGTTATTGCTTATTTTATTTAAAACTGGAAAAATGATAATGAAAAACTAAGATGTAACCATTGTCATAGTATTTAAAAAACAAACAAACAAAAAACTAAATAACAACTTACGGTAAGTTCGAGAACAACTCTGCCGACATGTGCTGCAACGTCTGTTACACTTCCAGCGGTGTCTTTCTGTAGTGGGATACAAATGTATAAATATTTTACAGTCATTTCAGACTAACAAATAGATTTTCTAATCATTGAAAAAAGTAAACACTGGCGCTGCACTGTCCGGACAATAGGGGAGGGGGGAGAGAGAAGGAAAGGAAATGGAGCTGCTGGTGGGGTGACAGGGACTGTGCTGGACCCTGTCTAAAATAAATATAATAAAATATGCCAATGACACACCTGCGCTTATGAGGGAATAATAATACATGCACTACAGCACCACCTGCTGTGAGGAAAAACAGAGCCGATTGCGCTCTGATTAGTGTGATAGGTCCAATGAGCAAAATATGCCCAAGAACCGTGATTTCAGCGGGATGGCGGCCTACCCGCTAAAAGCTGCCAATATTATGGCTCCCTACAGTGATTACTTAAATAAACATCCACTTACTAGTTGTAGGAGTGAAGATAGTTGTGGAAGTCGGTGGATGTCCAAGTCCCTTGTCTGCTGATGTGCCGGGCTGGACTGTATACCTATAGGGAAATCCAGAACCGGCTGTGCCCAGATAAGTGGCTGGACGCTGGGCGTCTAAAAGGACAGCAATTGCTCACTCCTAGCGTGCCCCGGCCGGAAGCAACGCCGGAGCAGTAGCGGTGTGTGCGGAGGGTGTGGCTGAGGTAGTAACGTCACAAGTTGGGCGGGCGCGTGTCAGGGCAACCAACCAACGCGTTTCAAAGGAAGTACTCCTTCTTCGTCAGGGCTGAAGTTCCCTGAAAGACCCGTCCTTATATAGCCTACGCCCCCTGAAACAGACCCGCCCCTATAGCTCACAGATGGTACCATTAGTGGGCTCCCTTAGAGTAAAGATTATACCGCCTTGTATATTGAGTATGCATAGGCGAATGTGTGCGTGGAGCTATAGGCAAAACTGAGATATACTGTAGATATTAATCTATGGTGTGGAGCATCCATGGCTGGATTACTTAACAGTTTGAAGCCAAGGGGTACAACCCACAAACTTTGAACAGGGCTAGACAGGCAGTAGGCCAAATACCTAGGGAGAGCCTGGTCCACAAAATAGGTATAGATAACCCTCCCCAAAATATACATCAACAAATCAACAACTTACCGATAGTAACTCAATTCCACTCAGGATACAAAAAATGTACTAACATAGTTATGAAACACTGGCCCATCTTACAAACAGACAAAATTATTGGGGATCTTTTATCCGAGAACCCAAGATTTGTCTATACTAAGGCACAAAATCTGGGTCTCCTTGTAGCACCTACAACAAATAGATCCTGGTGAGAAAAGGTGCACTCACATCAACGGCGGATCATCGCTCTATGGGATTTACACCATGTGGACATTGTTCATGCTGTATACGCACGTCCCGTAAAAGATGTACCCAAACCACATTCTTAGATTTAAGTGGCACCAGAAGTTTTTCTATCAAGAACACGATGTCCTGTGAAACAGCTGGGGTCATCTACACACTCACTTGCCCGTGTAAGAAGATATATGTAGGCCGAACTAAAAGGCCCTTGAAGGTCAGGATCAAGGAGCATCTGGACAACATCCAGAAAGGTTTTAAAGGGCACCCCCTATCTCGCCACTTCTTAGAAAAGCATAATCGATCCTGTACTAACGTTCTTTTTTGTTTTATACAAGTAGTCCAACAAAACTCCAGGGGAGGTGATTTTCTAAAAATAATGTCCAGGATTGAATCCAAATGGATTTTCACACTGGACAGCCTGGCCCCTAAGGGGCTTAACCAGGAAATAGAGCTATATGCGTTTCAATAATATGGTTATCCTTTTAACGGTTTTTATACACCATATTTGCCAAGCACGTGATGTTTTATTTAATCACACTACAGGTACGGTGACACAGTTTTTAGTCAGCACCCCATGGGGATCTGAAGTGACCATGATTAACCATGCAGATTCACAGTTAGTTTTAGTTTATTTTTTAATAAATAAAATATTTGATCTTTTTATTATTTTTTATTGTTTTTAACCGAGTTTAAGTTTGTATCCCAGTATTGAACCAGGTGTACATTTACGTGGCTTTTTAGATACTTATGTTTTTAGCTGAATTGGAAATAAAGTATTATCACAACAATGCTTTCGAGCCTTACACATTCGACCTCTGCACCTCCTCCCCCCCCTTCCTTTTCTCATCCAGGTCCCTATGATAGTTCATGGCCATGTACGCATACCATATAAGTAATCCAGCCATGGATGCTCTACACCATAGATTAATATCTATATCACAGTTTTGCCTATAGCTCCACACACACATTCGCCTATGCATACTCAATATACAAGGCGGTACAATCTTTACTCTAAGGGAGCCCACTAATGGTACCATCTGTGAGCTATAGGGGCGGGTCTGTTTCAGGGGGCGTAGGCTATATAAGGATGGGTCTTTCAGGGAACTTCAGCCCTGACGAAGAAGGAGTACCTCCTTCGAAACGCGTTGGCTGGTTGCCCTGACACGCGTCCGCCCAACTTGTGACATCACTACCTCAGCCACACCCCCCGCACACACCGCTACTGCTCCGGCGTTGCTTCCGGCCGGGGCACGCTATGAGTGAGCGATTGCTGTCCTTTTAGACGCCCAGCGTCCAGCCACTTATCTGGGCACAGCCAGTTCTGGATTTCCCTATAGGTATACAGTCCAGCCCGGCACATCAGCAGACAAGGGACTTGGACATCCATCGACTTCCACAACTATCTTCACTCCTACAACTAGTAAGGGGATGTTTTTTTACGTAATCATCACTGTAGGGAGCCATAATATTGGCAGCTTTTAGCGGGTAGACCGCCATCCTGCTGAAATCACGGTTCTTGGGCATATTTTGCTCATTGGACCTATCACACTAATCAGAGCGCAATCGGCTCTGTTTTTCCTCACAGCAGGTGGTGCTGTAGTGCATGTATTATTATTCCCTCATAAGCGCAGGTGTGTCATCGGCATATTTTATTTTCTAATCATTATTTTATTATTTGACATAGATATAAAAGCTTTCATGAATGCATAAATGAAATGCAGACTTTCAGATTCACAATTTAGATTTGGAATTCTTTCTATTGATTAATACAATTATACCGTATGAATTAATTTCAATTTTGTGAAAGAAATAACCCATATTGTTTAATGCTTTATTTAATTTGTTTTTTTAATGGATTGAATGTGTTATCAAATACAGTATGTATAGAACATGAGTATGGTATATTGTAGCAGAATCCACAATAAAGTAAAATGTGAGTTAAACTGAATATTAACCCCTCAGTGCACAATCGTATGTTTGCTGAGCTCCCAAAACACGACAAGCACGGGGCTTGGAGAATGGTGGCAGAAACCAACATTTTTTTTATAAATGTAAGAATTTTTTTCTTTACAACTTAAATAAATGCAAATTCTACAGACTTGAAAAATCAGATGTTAAGGCTTTTTTTTACCGCATAATGAATACCATAAAGATAGAACTCATAAAAGAATGACAGAATGTTATAACAATGACAGTCGTGCTCCGGTCTCCGTCTTAAGAACGTGTGATCCAGCTCTTGAGTGTTGCAACACCGGCTCGGAGCTGTATGTCTGCAATCTGCAGCCCGTACTGACACATAACTAGGAACAGGCTGCAGTTTCAATTATATCAGTGACGCCATTTTATCTCATCCTGAGAGTCCCCTTCAAGAGGTTCAGAGGGATTGTCTGGAACTAACATTATGATAATGGGTGAAGCATTAATCGTCTGGAGGCACTAAGGGTACCGTCACACATTGAAATTTTCATCGCTGCGATGGCACGATTCGTGACGTCGCAGCGTCGTATGATCATCGCTCCAGCGTCGTAGACTGCGGTCACACGTTGCAGCCATACAGTGAGAGCAGAGCGCAGCACCGCTGCGCTCTGCTCTCACTTTCCGGCCGGCACTCAGAGCAGGAAGCAGACGGCAAGGGACCTGAAGGACACCGACGGGTGAGTATGTACGGTTTGTTTTTTTACGTTTACGCTTGTAACCAGGGTAACATCGGGTTACTAAGCGCGGCCCTGCGCTTAGTTACCCGATGTTTACCCTGGTTACAAGCGAAGACATCGCTGGATCGCTGTCACACACAACGATCCAGCGATGTCAGCGGGTGATCAAGCGACGAAAGAAAGTTCCAAACGATCTGCTACGACGTACGATTCTCAGCAGGGTGTCTGATCGCAGTAGCGTGTCAGACACAGCGATATCGTAACGATATCGCTAGAACGTCACGAATCGTAACGTCGTAGCGATGGAAATTTCAATGTGTGACGGTAAGTGTTGGCCCACCACCAATCTGATATTGATGACCTACAAATTAATTTCAGCCTGTACCCCTATATTCTAGTGAATGCTGAGATGCTCGGAGCCCAGACTTTAGATATGGACACGTTTATATTAATGACAAAGGGGAATTTTTTTTTTTACAAATATTGGTATCTAAAGTTAAGGTAACTAAATGTTAATAATTAAAGCTAAAATTATTGATCTCATTTTATAGAAATCTTTTTGTTTGTCTCAAATGTATTGCACAGTCTGACATAACATTTTCTCGATTTAGGAGAGAAAACGTGGAAAGTTCCGCTCTGCTGACGAGTAGATAAAGGATCCAAAGCCTGGAGTTTGTATAATAGTTGTTTTAGCTATGCATTTCTAAGTACACACACTTCTTCCTCAGGACATACATGCTGCACTATATGCGGTTATGTCCTGAGGAAGACGTGTGTGTACTTCGAAACTATTATACAGACTCCAGGCTTTGGATCCTTCATCTACTCATCAGCAGAGCGGAACTTTCCACATTTTCTCTCCTAGGACCGATGGATTGGTGGGATGACCTATGGATCTGCAGCAGCTGGAGTTTCTATAACTATACTTTGCTGGTGTTAGCACAACCTATATATTTTTAATTGATGAATCCCTGGTAAGACCCTATTGTGTTTTTTCTGCTCCCAGCTTCTGCACATATATCCGGTACATTTTTCATGGTTTCATTGGTGCAGCTGAATTAGGGCTTCTTTTTTATGGATTGAGGGGTACATAAAACAATCCTTTTTTAGAGGAAAATGTAAAGCATCTTTCCATAATTTCCTTTTTAATGCTGTTCATAACATTTTAACAAATTAAAGTTATTATATATTGAATTAAAAATTTAGGCTGGGCTTTTTCTGTGCAAGTGTCTGTATATATATTTATATATAGAAATCAAATTTCTTACTACTTTTGCTCCACTTAGGAACTTTTGACGCCATTTATTCCTTTATTATGTCATTTAGTGGAATACCTTTGCAGACAAGTATCTCTCTCGAGAATGGCGGGGCGCTATCCTGCATTGCGGTCAGCGGAGAGCTGGCTGTACGTGCAGAGCTGTCTCCAGTTATTTGTTTGAAATTTCCAAAAATGGAAGATTTGATTTGCCCTCTTGCTTCTCTTTTTGCAAACATTTTCTCAAGATAGATTTCAGTCCCAACTGATGCCAGCAAAACAGCTGGGAATAACACTCGAATTCTGTACTAATTGTACTGTTTTTCCAGTCAAATTTTTCTTTCTTTTTTACTTAAATAATAAGTGAAACTGAATCTCCTGAAGACGCCTCCTGTATAACATAGTGTAAAATGTGAACATAATCAAGTGAAATTGTCATTTGTTTTTTATGTTATCTTACAATTGTTGCATCTGTTCCAATTAGTTCATCAGCTTTGCATCCAGCAGCTTCCTATTAAGGGATTAGAAGAAAGAAAAATAAAGTGAAGTTCAAGCTTTGAATCTAAATGAAAATAATTTTATTGTAGTTGTATTATTTCTTCATTTGCCACAGGAGTTTTACAAGTAAGTAGGAAAAACATCCTTAGGGTATTTCCATAAGGTGTCATGATGGATTCTCCCACCTGGGAAAGATGTCCTGTGCACATACCTTTACCGCTGGGAAATGCCTGCGGATCTCAGGGCTTTGTCAGTAACATACAGGATCCAATTACTGCATGTGCGCTGTTAGGCTACGTTCCCACAATGAGTTTTTGGTGACTTTTTGATGTTGTAAACTTGAAGTGAAAGCAATTTATATTTTCCTCCCAGGAATTATTCCAAACCTCTTAAAAAAAAGCTACAAAATCTCCTCACATGAGAAAACAGGAGGAGCAGAGCCAGGAGAAACTATAGGGGCTCACAAAGGAAATACTAGGAGATATTTTTCTAACCATTCTCCACTGTTATCAGGAGATGAAGATGTTACCTACATTAACTGAGAATTTCCTAATAGGTACAGTATAGGAAAAAGGGTCAATCCCTATAGGAAGGTAAGCAAGTGGCTTAAAGAGAACTTCACTGAATTTAGAGAGTTATGATAGGCTTACAGTATTAAAAGGAACATGTCACTAGATTCATGCAGTCCGAAGCACAGGTAACATAAATCAGAGAATGGCTGTGGGACTCCAGACAGGTATGTTTGAAGTTTGAAGAGGTGGCCGGGAACCATGGGGTAAATCGTTACTTGTCTAGTGCAGCCCCTTTCCGGCTTCTCCTTTCCCAGCTATAGTTGACTGATATGTCTTTCACTATGTGCACACAAGGGAGAGAACTATCAATCACCTGCAGTGGTGCGAGCAGAAGCCGGTCTGGAGCAGACTAGGCAGGTCTCTCGCTATAGCTCCCGGTCAGCTTTTTAAGTTATGCTATCTGTGGAACACCCAACATTTTTGAGAAAAACATACCTGGAAGCAATCATGCAGCCAGACCCTGATTCATACTGCCCATGGGTTGGACATCATGAATGGAGTGACAAGTTCCTTTTGAAATTAGCATGCAGGTATAATAGCCAAGTAGAGTTATACGAGAAGATATTATTGCACCCATTAGACAGTTCTCCATACAGGGGGGTAGCTGTAAAGAAAGCACCTCCAACTTCTGCCCAGTCACATTATGTAATACATGACCCTTCTCCCCCAGTCGGCAGCTCTGCAGAAGATCAGGACATTAAGCTGATTTAGGTATAAAGCAAACCAGGCACTTGGCCTTTATATGTTCTTATATGTACAGGATCTTAAAGGGTTACACTATCATTAATGTGAGAACACTATATCTTGACATTCATCAACAGACTGTTATTGAGTATTTCTTACCAATGTGTCTTTCAACTCATTGAAGACATCTTCATAGTTTTCTACATTTCCGTTAAACTGTGAAATAAGAATTGACAAAATAATTATAATTAAATGTAAGTAAAGTTAAATTATCAACTAATCAACTTAGAGGCATTCTCAATATACAGTACACTCACCTGACGGAGGTTATAAAGTTTTAGCCTTTGTCAAGTTAATGGGAGCCTATGGACACCTTTGATCTAAGCTTCAGAAGTTTCCCTGGCCCATAAGGCTGGTGGGCAATACTAAATCAGTAGTGTAAGTGCCTAATGCGTTCTGTAGGTCAGGTTGGTGGTGCAGCTGGAGTCTGGAGGACGGCCCATATGACCGTCTGTGTCTTTGTTACTATATGCATTATACATTACTTCGCAGAATAAGCCGCCTATTATTATTATTATCATTATTATTAGTATTTATTTATAATGCCTTATTCCTGCTTATACTGAAATATTGATATTTATGTGATTAGCAAGTGATTGGCCAAGTTTTCAGTAGATGTTTACACTCAATGACAAGAAAGCGACGTTTTGAAAATGTCAATGCCAAAAGATAAAATAGGTAAAATTAATATGCAATTACATGCACCCCTTTACTCCTTTATATTGTTTTCCATTTAAGTAAGATCACATAGATTGATGGTAAAGTCTAACACAATATGATTTGGTAGAAATAGTCATGAGTTCAAAAAGTAAACATTATTTTATTTATTTTTTCTCTCTATTAATCAATAGTGCATGCAAAAATAAAATACTTTGTAATAAATCTTATCACAGAAATGTACTTCTTTCTTCTCCTGGACTGATCTTCATTCTCAGTTCACAGGTAAAATCTGTCTTCAGTAATTATAGATTTTCACATTACTGAGATATGAGATTGCAATCGGTGAACTTGCAGCAGAAAACTAATGGGTGAGATTGGACAATTTTTATTATAAATAGTGATTAGCGAATATACTCATTACTCACATCTGTTAGCCAGCATAAGTACATGTGGGGGTTGTCTGGTTGCTAGGGAATCCCCACATGTACTTATGCTGGCTAATAGCTGTAAATCATTCAGCTGCTGCAATGAAAACTAAATCTCCGAGCACTAAAAAATACTCGGAGGACCCCTGAGCGTGCTGGAGAAATCTCGAGTAACTAACGAGTATGTTCGCTCATCACTAATTATAAACCTTTGATGGATTTTTGGCCTTTTTATAGAGTATATTAATACACTCACACTACATTAGATGCATAGACACACACATTTATTACAAAGTTACTCTGAGCGCTGGTGACAAGTTATCATCCTTCTACTGCCATGATGTAGTATTGTAGAGCGGAATGACTTGACGTTGAGGTTTATAACTTCTTATTCTTAAACTTCTATAAAGGAGTAATAGTTATATAGAGAATGCTGTAAAAATGGTAGAGATTATTCTACAAAGGGAAAATTAATGGCTGACAGCAAGAACACATGTCGGTTTTCCTTCATTCTTTCTTTTGTAACTCATCTACAGGCCAGGAGAGAGGAGGCACACTATCGTAAGTGTGAATTAGAACAAACGTACACTATAGGAGCAGGCCGCTAATGGCTCTGTTCACACTAGCATCATGGATTTTGTGTACAATCATATCAACAATGCTGAACCCATTTTCTAACAAATACTATCAATTTTACGGGGTTCTTTTAGGGATCTGGTGTTGTTGACACTGTAGATTGTACTTTTTTTATAATAGAAAAGCTCAGTAAGCTCTGAACACTTGTAAGAACAGAGCTTTTGCTAATTGATTCTCATATTTTTTAAATGCAATTAATTTATTTTATCATCACTAATAAAGACAGACATAATGACATATACGTACTGGGGGTGCATATGTACAAACTAAGGTAGACACTGCTTCCAGGGCATCTGGCGCCTTCTAATTGAGAGAAGACAATGATAACAATCAGTCAGTGTAGGCATAATAATGTTCTTACAACCAAATGAACATATGTATGTACTATACAGTGTACAGCTGCTATTATGCAGAAATGAATTATGTTTGAATAAAAACAAGTTATCATTTATTATTATAGATGTGTTCAAATTTCAGTGTGAAATTAATTACTGACATTTTTCACTTCAAGAATCTTACCTTTAGTCCTCTAGACAAGCATCCCCATCCTTTACCAGGATCTGGTTGTCCTTCACAAATAGAACAAACACAAACACGTTATTTTATAATGCATCAATATAATCAATGTTGTAACACAACATCACAATCTATGTACATACCTGCAGCGAGGCTGAGACCAGCCAGTACAAGGAATATGATCATCTTCATTCTGCAGATAGTGGAGCTCAAGGCATGAACGGTACCAGTCAGTGCCCTTCTTTTATAGCCTTAAAACAGGTGGCAACCCTAAACACACAATATGGCCCTGCGCACATTGGAAACTGTCCGAGATGGCGGTAACTTTGATGCTAGAACTATTTCAATCAAGTTTATTGGTTTAGTTAAGACAACATTTAACCTTTGCCAATATTCCACATCCTGCATTAAATGTAAACATTAATATACCATGATGCTGTTTTTACCCTACAGCTTTTCTATCTGAAGACAAAAGAAAAAATCCAGCTCACCATAGTTGTAGTCCCTGGAGGCTCGGAGCACAGAAACGCTGTGTCAAGGCGTGAGGAATGCAAAAATAGGAAGAAATCCAGCTCAACGAGGTAGTGAAAAGCAAAGTCTTGGTACTTTATTCACTTCATGTCAAAAATAGAGGATAAAACAACAGCACAATATGATTAAAAACACTATCTATCTTAGTCATGACTAAGGGTGCTATGTCACCAGAAACGCGTAGATAGTGTTTTTAATCATATTGTGCTGTTGTTTTATCCTCTATTTTTGACATGAAGTGAATAAAGTACCAAGACTTTGCTTTTCACTACCTCGTTGAGCTGGATTTCTTCCTATTTTTGCAGCTTTTATATCTGCCAGATTTAGCTGTTATTTAATTTGATAAAATCATCATTGGAGACTACAGTAGGAAACCCCCAAATCTGTCAAAGTCTTAACATAAAAGTAACGCAACTTTATCTTCTAAAGGATTGGTCTGATGGGCACAAACTCTGTGCCAGTAATCCTAGCTGTAGACTTTGCTCATATTATCAGTCAGTGTGCCATCCATCACCAATGGCCGCACACTGACCAACGAAAGTCATAGTGCTAGAACGCAAGAGAAATCTTATACATGGACCAATGGTCTGTGGGTAAATATCGGCCGATAAGACAGTGTTACTGTTCAATGGCAGATAGCTGCAAACATCCATGATTCATCTTAGCATATGGAGACCTGTAATTCCTGCATTACTCTTAGTAATGTTTTTCTTCACACAGATATCCTAAAGGTGATTGACAGATGTCTACCATACAAGAGACCTTCCCATTACCTGTAACGGCGCTGGGAATAGGGACAGTGCCAGGTTAGTCTCATCTCCGGCTTTGCTCCTCAGCCGGATCTTCTAGCTATATTTTTCTCTGAAACGTCAGAGCATTTCACAGAAAAATATACCCGGATACAACTGTTCAGTCAGGATCTGATTCATGCTGTCCTTGGTTTTGTGGCTTTTACATTTATTTGTAATTACAGTATTTACATTTCTAGATTCAATTGTGACCTGTTTTTTCTGTATATGTTGAATGCACCAACACACCAATACGCTGCACAGGGGGAATCTCGAACCATCTCCGCTGGGGTCTCCTATTCTTCTCCAGACACAGTGGAACCTGCTCAGCGGAGACGTCGGTCCCAGCGCCTTGCTCAGACAGATACTGCATGTTTGGTTACTGCTGCTCTTCCAGGTTCAGCCATTGTAACCAGTACTGTTCGGTGGCGAGCAGGCGCTCCAGGGACTAAGTCCTGCTTTTCTCCATTTGAGCATGCCCAAGGGAAGACCTCTCATTGGAGGTCGGGGGTCACACGCTCAGGTCCTGTAGCGGCTTCTATTGGTCCTCTAGGAAGGTAATATGGGGTAATGAAGGGTTAATGTCACCTTGCTATTGTAAGGTGACATTAAGCCAGGTTAATAATGGAGAGGCTTCAATTATGACACCTATCCATTATTAATCCAATTGTACTAAATGGTTAATAAAACACACACACATTATTACAAAGTCCTTTAATGAAATAAAGACACAGGTTGGTGTAATATTTTATTATTCTCTTAATCCAGCTGAAGACCCTCATTCTGTAACAAAGTAAAAATAAAAAATCAACAATATCTCATACCTTCTGATGATCAGTCATGTCCCACGAAGTAAATCCATCTGAAGGGGTTAAATCATTTTACAGCCAGGAGCTGTGCTAAAGCACTGCTCGTGGTTGTAAAACCCCGGGCATGAATGGAGTGCAGGAGAATGTGCTGTAGTTATCTTCAGTTGCGATAAGGCGCCCTCTGCTGGATGAACTCATATGAACTCGAGCCTGGTAAAAGTTCCCACGCTCGAGTTCATATGAGTTCATCCAGCAGAGGGTGCCTCACCGCGACTGAAGATAATTACAGGACATTCTCCTGAACTCCATTCATTCCCGGGATTTTACAACCACGAGCAGTGCTTTAGCTCAGCTCCTGGCTGTAAAATGATTTAACCCCTTCAGATGGATTTACTTTGTGGGACGTGACTGATCATCGGAAGGTATGAGATATTGTTGATTTTTTATTTTTACTTTGTTACAGAACGAGGGTCTTCAGCTGGATTAAGAGAACAATAAAATATTACACCAACCTGTGTCTTTATTTCATTAAAGGACTTTGTAATAATGTGTGTGTGTTTTATTAACCATTTAGTACAATTGAATTAATAATGGATAGGTGTCATAATTGATGCCTCTCCATTATTAACCTGGCTTAATGTCACCTTACAATAGCAAGGTGACATTAACCCTTCATTACCCCATATCCCACCTTGCATTGCACTCGTCCGTATTACGGTCTAATGTGACCCCGGCCTTATAGTGGTGCACAGTAGATGTGCAGGAGCCTCCTGTGTTTTACAGTCGATGCTCCACTATAACAGGGATAAAGGCTTACAGATATTTGCTTATAGCTGTAGGGTGGGGTCCTAGAGTCAATTTCCTCTGTGATCCCCAGACAACCCAGTCTGACCCTGTCTGCCCTAAATGTACAGTACATGTGTGCACAAAGGCTCAGGAGGCTGGTGCTGGCTGTATTATACTATTATACAGCAGACATCAGACTGTAACAGCTGTGACCAAAGCTCTCATGCATGTCTTCATAGGAGTGTAGGTGTATGTCTTCATAGGAGTGTAGGTGTATAGTACAAGTGATAACAGGTTCAAATTTCTTACTGGATAAAAAAAAATCAAAGAAAATATTTTTTATTGTGAATTTTGTAAACAAAAATCAAGTACAATATAAGAAAAAGGAACATATTGGGTGTAGCCTAGTCGATGACATTCCAAAGTAGTAAAATTAGAATTTATCCTGCACAGTGAATGTTAGGCTCATCAGGTGAGTTGGGTCCTCTACGCCCCAGGTCCAGGTGGCACACAGATGTCGGGCCGGATGCAACAGTAGGAAGGCATGTGTGGAGCGAGGACCTGGAACACTGGAGACCACAGCAGACAGGATGTAGGAAAGTCCAAAACAGTGCAGGCAGATCCAGAACGAGAGCAAAAAAACAGAACTAAAGGTACCGTCACACTCAGCAACTTTACAACGAGAACGACAACGATCCGTGACGTTGCAGCGTCCTGAATAGCGATCTCTTTGTGTTTGACATGCAGCAGCGATCTGGATCCCGCTGTGATATCGCTGGTCGGAGCTAGAAGTCCATAACTTTATTTCTTCGTCAGGTCGGCGTGTATCGTCATGTTTGACATCAAAAGCAATGATGCCAGCAATGTTTTACATGGAGCTAACAACCAGTGAGAATGATAAGTGCATCGCCGTTACGTCACAGGATCGCTCCTGCATCATTCTGGAGCTGCTGTGTTTGACGTCTCTACAGCGACGCTCCAGCGATCGGCTCGTTGTCTATATCACTGCAGCGTTGCTGAGTGTGACGGTACCTTAAGAGTCATTGGAGCATGCCAGGCCACTTGGAGAAACTGACATGGAGCACAGCAGAGGGCAGCAGCCATAGGGAAACGTGGTGAAGCCATACTGAGCCGAGGCAGATACATAATAGCGAATGGCTTAAACTAATCAAAATACCAGAACTGCTGTTTTTTTGGTCACTTCACCTAATCTAAAATATGTAACAAAAACTAGTCAAAACGTCATGTGCATCTAAAATTGGTACCAATAGAACATACAGCTTATCTCAATACAAGCCCTCTTAGTAGCTACAGTGACCACGATAAAAAACAAAGTCTTGATTCTCAGAATATCATGTGGCTGTGCAGCGCCCCAGAGTCCTGGTCGTTGCAGTACTGATGCTCCGCCACTAAGGCTTCTTTCACACTTCAGTTTTTTGGCGTCAGTCACTTCCGACATAATGACGGATCCGTCACAATAGTTGAAAAAACGGATGTAACGTATCCGTTTTTTTGACGGATCCGTTACTCGGGGGTTGTATATACTTTTTGGAGCATGCGCAATTGAAAAAAATTGAAAAAACGGATTGGGGCGACGGATCCGTCGAAATAACGGTCGCGACGGATCCGTCGCCCATAGGTGGCCATTCTATGGAATGACGGACGCAACGGATCCGTCGCGATCCGTCATTTCAACGGAGACAAAAAACGTTGCAATGACCGTCAATGTCTAGATGACGTCCGCTAAATTTTGACGGATCCGTCGCATGACGGATGGAACGGACGACCATCCGTCACAATCCGTCGCTAATGCAAGTCTATGGGGAAAAAAATGGATCCGTCGAAAAAAAAAACGGATCCGTTTTTTGAGGAAAATGACGGTTTTAGACTGACGCCAAACAACTGAAGTGTGAAAGAGGCCTTAAGGGAGTGATGGTACGTCCGATGGCACTGAAGGAGTTCACCTGACCAGGTATCACAGACACCAATACACTTCATAGTCAGGCCTCCAGGGGGAGCTAAGGGTACTATGCAGTAGGCCACTCCTCACAATCTGGTAAAACTGGGGGTTGGACGGAAAGTTAGTCAGAAGCTGACTGGGGATTGAACAGGCAACATCCTATGGCAGAGGGTGTTGCGGGGAGAGACTCAGGGGGGTCCCTGTCAGGGGTGGGATCCTGGCAGAGACCTAGCAAACAGGAAGAACGTTACGGGACCGCGCCTGCACTTCATTGCGGCAGTACCCCAAGAAAGAGACAAGAAGCGAGGTTTATTGTGAAGAGTGAGAAACGAGATCAACGCAACAAGGAGATAAAGCCAGTAGGAGTCGTGCTGTAAGACCGAGGCAACATCCTACTGAGGTGCGTAGCCGGTGGCCAGAACGCCGAGGAAGTAATTTGACTCCAAGTATTACTTCAAACCGAGGCAGGACAGTCAGTTATAGTAAATATAGAAAATATAGTCAGTTATAGGCGGGCTGTCTAACACAAATCACCTAAGAAGACATGGGGGGCAAGCGTGGAGAGGGGCGACTCTAGGGTCCCGGAAGAGCTCTGAGCCTACTCGTCATACGGGTGCGTCCTAGCCATATCATCTGGGGGACGTAGAAGAACATCAGAATCAGTTGTGAGGGAACATCAGAAACAGACACAACAGTTGTGAGGACTATCCCATGGTGCTCAGCAGGGAAGGACTACAACACACAGCGCTAGTTGGTAGGCACCGATTTCCACCTGCAAAGGGAACTCCGGATGTGCCATTGTAGCGGCCGGTCTCAGCCAGCTCGGTTAGCAGTGCTCTGGATTGAGGATCCTGAAGCCTTCAGTAAAGAGGTAAAGAGACTGCAACCCTGTGTCCTCGTTATTCATCGCCACCTGCACCACGCACCACCACCTACATCTTTTATTGGACGCCTCCCAGCAGGGTCACACACCAGGGTCTAGCCACCGTGACATCGCCTGAACTGCAGCAGAGAGACCCGGTACCGAGTGCCCCATGTCCCTGAGTCTGGGGGCGCTCCAAACTTGGCATCACGAACAGGATCTACTTAAGCCTGAAGAATCAGGTCATGTGTGCCTTGGAACTGTGATTTATTGTGCTTGGACTGTGACTTATTGCAAAGGCTGTGTATCTCCATTTGCCGCCAAATATTCCCGCCAAAACCGCCGCCAGTATAACACCACGGAGAGCGCAGAAAAAGAAGAAGGGCATGCCATGGGAGGAGACTATCAAAGTGGCGCCAGAAGTGAAGACCGCCCCCTCCGACTACTGCTGCGAGAGGACGATCTTCCCCGAAGCAGAGAAGAACCGCCCTCTGAATTGCTGCGGTGGGAACCAAGACAAGAAGGAGCTCCTCCCCGAAGAAATGGTGGAGCTAGGTGCATGTGCACCTGCCGACCTCGAGGCAGCGAGGGTGACCAGCGAGTACCGGAACGACGGCGAAGTGATCCCGGACTCTCCCCACCGGCCGGAGGCGGATCCGAACCCACCGCAGCTGGAGGATCCGAACATCTCGGAGCCACAGGAGAAGAAGCCGAGTGTTGTGAATTTACCTTTTGGCTCCCTCTAGTGGCTACTAGTGATTTGACTCTGGGTATGTCATTCATCCCTTGTATGCTCACCTGGGTCGTTAGGTCAGGGGTGTTGCTATATAAGCTCCCTGGACCTTCAGTTCAATGCCTGGCAACGTTAATATCAGAGCTAATCTGTAGTGCTCTTGTCTTCTGATCCTGGTTCCTGTTTGATTAACCCCTTCACCCCAAAGCCTGTTTTCACCTAAGTGACACGGCCAATTTTTACAATTCTGACCACTGTCACTTTATGAGGTCATAACTCTGAAACGCTTCAACGGATCCTGGTGATTCTGAGATTGTTTTCTCGTGACATATTGTACTTTATGATAGTGGTAAAACTTCTTCGATATGACTTGCATTTATTTGTGAAAAAAACAGAAATTTGTCGAAAATTATGAAAATTTAGCAATTTTTAAATTTTTCGTTTTTATGCCCTTAAATTAGAGAGTTATATCACATAATATAGTTAATAAACAACATTTCCCACATGTCTGCTTTACATCAGCACAATTTTGGAAACATAATTTTTTTTTGTTAGGGAGTTATAAGGGTTAAAAGTTGACCAGCGATTTCTCATTTTTGCAACAAAATTTGCAAAACCATTTTTTTTACGGACCACCTCACACTTGAAGTGACTTTGAGGGGTCTATATGACAGAAAATGTCCAAAAGTGACACCATTCTAAAAACTGCACCCCTCAAGGTACTCTAAACCACATTCAAAAAGTTTATTAACCCTTCAGGTGCTTCACAGGAATTTTTGGAATGTTTAAAAAAAATTGAACATTTAACTTTTTTTTCACAAAATTTTTACTTCAGATCCAATTTGTTTTATTTTACCAAGGGTAACAGGAGAAATTGGACCAAAAAAGTCGTTGTACAATTTGTCCTGAGTACGCCGATACCCCACATGTTGGGGTAAACCATTGATTGGGCACATGGCAGAGCTCGGAAGGGAAGGAGCGCCATTTGACTTTTCAATGCAAGATTTGCTGGAATTGAGATCGGAGCCCATGTCGCGATTGGAGAGCCCCTGACGTGCCTAAACAGTGGAAACCCCCACAAGTGACACCATTTTGGAAAGTAGACCCTCTAAGGAACTAATCTAGATGTGTGGTGAGCACTTTGAACCTCCAAGTGCTTCACAGAAGTTTATAATGTAGAGCCGTAAAAAAAATTAATATTAATTTTCACAAAAAATGATCTTTTTTCCCCAAATTTTTTATTTTCCCAAGGGTAGCAGGATAAATTGGACCCCAAAAGTTGTTGTGCAATTTGTCCTGAGTACGCTGATACCCCATATGTGGGGGTAAACCACTGTTTGGGCGCATGGCAGAGCTCGGAAGGGAAGGAGCGCCATTTGACTTTTCAATGCAAAATTGGCTGGAATTGAGATCGGAACCCATGTCGTGTTTGGAGAGCCCCTGACGTGCCTAAACAGTGGAAACCCCCACAAGTGACACCATTTTGGAAAGAAGACCCCCTAAGGAACTTATCTAGATGTGTGGTGAGCACTTTGAACCTCCAAGTGCTTCACAGAAGTTTATAATGTAGAGCCGTAAAAAAAAATTAATATTAATTTTCACAAAAAATGATCTTTTTGCCCCAAATTTTTTATTTTCCCAAGGGTAGCAGGATAAATTGGATGCCAAAAGTTGTTGTGCAATTTGTCCTGAGTACGCTGATACTTCATATATGGGGATAAACCACTGTTTGGGCGCATGGCAGAGCTCGGAAGGGAAGGAGCGCCATTTGACTTTTCAATGCAAAATTGGCTGGAATTGAGATCGGAACCCATGTCGTGTTTGGAGAGCCCCTGACGTGCCTTAACAGTGGAAACCCCCACAAGTGACACCATTTTGGAAAGAAGACCCCCTAAGGAACTTATTTAGATGTGTGGTGAGCACTTTTAACCCCCAGTTGTTTCACTAAAGTTTAGAATGTAGCGCTGTGAAAATCAAAAAATCATTTTTTCTTTCCACAAAATGATGTTTTAGCCCGCAATTTTTTTTCCCCCAAGGGTAACAGGAGAAATTGGACCACAAAAGTTATTGTCCAATTTGTCCTGAGTACGCTGATACCCCATACATTGGGGGGAACCACTGTTTGGGCGCACGGCAGAGCTCGGAAGGGAAGGAGCGCCGTTTGAAATGCAGACTTAGATGGATTGGTCTGCAGGTGTCATGTTGCATTTGCAGAGCCCCTGATGTACCTAAACAGTAGAAACCCCCCACAAGTGACCCCATATTGGAAACTAGACCCCCCACGGAACTTATCTAGATGTGTTGTGAGAACTTTGAACCAACAAGTGTTTCACTACAGTTTATCACGCAGAGCCATGAAAATAAAAAATTTTTTTTTTTCCACGAAAATTATATTTTAGCCCCCACATTTTTATTTTCCCAAGGGTAACAGGAGAAATTGGACAACAAAAGTTGTTGTCCAATTTGTCCTGAGTACGCTGATACTTCATATATGGGGATAAACCACTGTTTGGGCGCACGGCAGAGCTCGGAAGGGAAGGAGCGCCGTTTGAAATGCAGACTTAGATGGATTGGTCTGCAGGTGTCATGTTGCATTTGCAGAGCCCCTGATGTACCTAAACAGTAGAAACCCCCCACAAGTGACCCCATATTGGAAACTAGACCCCCCACGGAACTTATCTAGATGTGTTGTGAGAACTTTGAACCCCCAAGTGCTTCACTACAGTTTATAACGCAGAGCCGCGAAAATAAAAAATATATTTTTTTCCACGAAAATTATATTTTAGCCCCCATGTTTTTATTTTTCCAAGGATAAGGCTGGTTTCACACTTGCGTTTTTTTTAAAAATGCATGTGTGAAAAAACGCATGTAATCGCGGTAAAACGCATGCGTTTTTTTAGACGCATGCGTTTTTATAGAAAAACACAAGAAAACAAGAAAAAACCAAAAAACCCTAACCCTACCCCTAACCCTACCCCTACCCTGAAATACGTGGCACTGAAATACGTGGCACTGAAATACGTTTATATACGTATATACGTATATAAGTGCCACGATATTTCAGTGGCCACGTATATAAGTGCCACGTATATAAGTGCCACGTATATAAGTGCCACGTATATAAGTGCCACGTATATAAGTGCCACGTATATAAGTGCCACGTATTTCATGTACATGCCACGATATTTAAGTGCCACGTATTTAAGTGCCACGTATTTAAGTGCCACGTATTTAAGTGCCACGTATTTAAGTGCCACGTATTTAAGTGCCACGTATTTCACGTAAATGCCACGATATTTCAGTGCCACGTATTTCACTGAAATACCGTGGCACTTAAATACGTGGCACTGAAATATCGTGGCACTGAAATACGTGGCACTGAAATACGTGGCACTGAAATACGTGGCACTGAAATACGTGGCACTATGACTGTCAGAAAATGTTCATTAAACGGTTAGGGATGAGTTTAGGGGTAGGGTTAGGGTTTGGATCCCTTTATCACCTTGATGGTGGTGGGTGACTTTTCAGTGTGTTCTGTTTTTTTTCTATAAAAACGCATGCGTTTTTAACGCAAACAAACGCGTTGAGATCGGACGCCATGTCGCGTTTGGAGAGCCCCTGATGTGCCTAAACAGTGAAAACTCCCCAATTCTAACTGAAACCCTAACCCCAACCCTAACCCTAGTCCTAACCCTAGCGCTACTTTCACACTAGCGTTTTTTTGCATACGTCGCAATGCGTCGTTTTGGCGAAAAAACGCATCCTGCAAAGTCATCTGCAGGATGCGTTTTTTCCCCATAGACTAACATTAGCGACGTATTGACACACGTCGCAAGCGTCGTGCGACGGTTGCGTCGTGTTGTGGCGGACCGCCGGCAGCAACAAACGTTACATGTAACTTTTTTTGTGCCGACGGTCCACCATTTCCGACCGCGCATGCGCGGCTGGAACTCCGCCCCCACCTCCCCGCACCTCACAATGGGGCAGCGGATGCGTGGAAAAACAGCATCCGCTGCCCCCGTTGTGCGGCGCTTGCACAGTATGCGTCGGTACGTCGGGCCGACGCAGCGCGACGGCCCCGTACCGACGCTAGTGTGAAAGTAGCCTAACGGGAAAATGGAAATAAATATATTTTTTAAAATTTTATTATTTTTCCTAACTAAGGGGGTGATGAAGGGGGATTTGATTTACTTATATAGCGTTTTTTGGGCGGATTTTTATGGTTGGCAGCCATCACACACTAAAAGACGCTTTTTATTGCAAACAATAGTTTTTGCATCACCACATTTTGAGAGCTATAATTTTTCCATATTTTGGTCCACAGAGTCATGTGAGATCTTGTTTTTTGCGGGATGAGTTGACGTTTTTGCTGGTACCATTTTCGGGTACATGACATTTTTTGATCGCTTTTTATTCCGATTTTTGGGAGGCGGAATGAACAAAAACCAGCAATTCCTGAAATTCTTTTAGGGGGGGCGTTTATACCGTTCCGCGTTTGGTAAAAAGGATAAAGCAGTTTTATTCTTCGGGTCAGTACGATTACAGCGATACCTCATTTATATAATTTTTTTATGTTTTGGCGCTTTTACACAATAAAAACTATTTTATATAAAAAAATAATTGTTTTTGCATCGCTTTATTCTGAGAGCTATAACTTTTTTATTTTTCTGCTGATGATGCTGTATGGCGGCTTTTTTTTTGCGGGACAAGATGACGTTTTCAGCGGTACCATGGTTATTTATATCCGTCTTTTTGATCGCGTGTTATTCCACTTTTTGTTTGGCGGTATGAGAATAAAGCGTTGTTTTTTGCCTCGTTTTTTTTTTTTTTTTTTTACGGTGTTCACTGAAGGGGTTAACTAGTGATATAGTTTTATAGGTGGGGTCGTTACGGACGCGGCGATACTAAATATGTGTACTTTTATTGTGTGGTGTTTTTTTTATTTAGATAAAGAAATGTATTTATGGGAATATATTTATTTTTTTTTTCTTTATTTAGGAATTTTTTTTTTTTTTTTTTTTTACACATTTGGAAAAATTTTTTTTTTACTTTTTTACTTTGTCCCAGGAGGGGACATCACAGATCGGTGATCAGACCGTGTGCATAGCACTCGGTCTGATCACCGATGTGACAGGCACGTTCCACAGGCTTGCCGGCGCCTGCTATGAGGATTCTCAGCAGACGCCGGCAAGCAGGGTCATCTCATGACCCGGAAGGAGTCCCGCGGCCATCTTGGATCCGGGGACTCCTTCCAGGTCAGCGGAGCAGCGCGATCTCATCGCGCTGCTCCGGTGGGAGAGCGCAGGGAGCCCCCGTCCCTGCGCGATCCCCCTCTATGCCGCTGTCACTATTGACAGCGGCATCAGAGGGGTTAAATGCCCGCGATCGGCGACAGCGCCGATCGTGGGCATTGCTGCGGGGTGTCAGCTGTCATATACAGCTGACACCCGCACCCGATCACCGCGGCGCTCAGCGTGAGACCGCGGTGATCGGGGCGCCGTACTAGTACTGCGGCTGGCACTAATGCAGTGCCGGCAGCGCCGTACTAGTACGGCGCATGTCACGAAGGGGTTAAGCTAAGTCTGCTTTCTTGCTTTTTGCTATTTGTTTTTGTTTGTATTTTTGTCCAGCTTGTATATAATCTGTATCCTGACCTTGCTGGAAGCTCTAGGGTGGCTGGTGTTCTCCCCCCGGGCCGTTAGACGGTTCGGGGGTTCTTGAATCTCCAGTGTGGATTTTTGATAGGGTTTTTGTTGACCATATAAGTTATCTTTCTACATTCTGCTATTAGTAAGTGGGCCTCTCTTTGCTAAACCTAGTTCATCTCTGTCTTTGTCATTTCCTCTTACCTCACCGTTATTATTTGTGGGGGGCTTCTATCCTACTTTTGGGGTCTTTTCTCTGGAGGCAAGAGAGGTCTTTGTTTTCCTCTTCTAGGGGTAGTTAGCTCTCCGGCTGGCGCGAGACATCTAGCGACCAACGTAGGCATGTTCCCCGGCTACTTCTAGTGTTGGCGTTAGGAGTAGATATATGGTCAACCCAGTTACCACTGCCCTATGAGCTGGATTTTTGTACTTCGCAGACTTGCTGATATCTCTGAGACCCTCGCCATTGGGGTCATAACAGTTTGCCAGGCCCGTATTAAATGTTAAATGCATTGCAGAAGCGGGATTATAAGAAAGAAAGTTCTGAGGTTTGTTTTTTTTTCTCTCTCTCATTTTTTTTTTCTTTTCCCCTTTACCTCTGAGTGGCTTGTGATTGCTGCAGACATGAATGTCCAGACCTTGATTACAAGTGTGGACCAGCTTGCTGCTCGTGTGCAGGGCATACAAGATTATGTTACCAGAAATCCTATGTCAGAACCTAAGATACCGATTCCTGAACTGTTTTCCGGAGATCGATTTAAGTTTAGAAATTTCAGGAATAATTGTAAATTGTTTTTGTCCCTGAGACCCTGTTCCTCTGGAGACTCCGCTCAGCAAGTGAAAATTGTTATTTCTTTTTTACGGGGCGACCCCCAGGATTGGGCTTTCTCGCTGGTGCCAGGAGATCCGGCATTGGCTGATATTGATGCGTTTTTTCTGGCGCTCGGTTTGCTTTATGAGGAACCCAATCTTGAGATTCAGGCAGAAAAAGCCTTGCTGGCTATGTCTCAGGGTCAGGACGAGGCTGAAGTGTATTGCCAAAAATTTCGGAAATGGTCCGTGCTGACCCAGTGGAACGAGTGTGCATTGGCTGCAAATTTTAGAAATGGCCTTTCTGAAGCCATTAAGAATGTGATGGTGGGTTTTCCCATTCCCACAGGTCTGAATGATTCCATGGCCCTGGCAATTCAAATTGACCGGCGGTTGCGGGAGCGCAAAACCGCAAATTCCCTCATGGTGTTATCTGAACAGGCACCTGATTTAATGCAATGTGATAGAATCCTGACTAGAAATGAGCGGAAAATTCATAGACGCCAGAATGGCTTGTGTTACTACTGTGGTGATTCTACACATGTTATCTCAGCATGCTCTAAGCGTCTTACTAAGGTTGTTAGTCCTGTCGCCATTGGTAATTTGCAACCTAAGTTTATTCTATCTGTAACTTTGATTTGCTCACTGTCATCGTATCCTGTCATGGCGTTTGTAGATTCAGGTGCTGCCCTGAGTCTTATGGATCTGTCATTTGCCAAGCGCTGCGGTTTTGTTCTTGAGCCATTAGAAAATCCTATCCCTCTTAGGGGTATTGATGCTACGCCATTGGCAGAAAATAAACCGCAGTTTTGGACACAGGTTACCATGTGCATGACTCCTGAACATCGGGAGGTGATACGTTTTCTTGTTCTGCATAAGATGCATGATTTGGTTGTTTTGGGTTTGCCATGGTTACAGACCCATAATCCAGTCTTGGACTGGAAGGCAATGTCAGTGTCAAGTTGGGGCTGTCATGGAATTCATGGAGATTCCCTGCCCGTGTCTATTGCTACTTCTACGCCTTCGGAAGTTCCGGCGTATTTGTCTGATTATCAGGATGTCTTCAGCGAGTCTAGGTCAAGTGCATTGCCTCCTCATCGGGAATGTGACTGTGCAATAGATTTGATTCCAGGCAGTAAGTTTCCTAAGGGAAGACTGTTTAATCTGTCGGTACCTGAACATACCGCAATGCGTTCATATATCAAGGAGTCTCTGGAGAAGGGGCATATCCGTCCTTCTTCTTCCCCTCTTGGTGCGGGATTCTTTTTTGTGGCCAAAAAGGACGGATCTTTGAGGCCTTGTATTGACTATCGGCTTTTAAATAAGATCACTGTCAAATTTCAGTATCCTTTGCCGCTGTTGTCAGACTTGTTTGCCCGGATTAAAGGTGCCAAGTGGTTCACCAAGATAGACCTTCGTGGTGCGTACAACCTTGTGCGCATTAAGCAAGGAGATGAATGGAAAACCGCATTCAATACGCCCGAAGGTCATTTTGAGTACTTGGTGATGCCATTTGGGCTCTCCAATGCACCTTCAGTTTTTCAGTCCTTTATGCATGACATTTTCCGGAAGTATCTGGATAAATTTTTGATCGTTTATCTGGATGATATTCTGTTTTTTTATGATGATTGGGACTCGCATGTGGAGCAGGTCAGGATGGTTTTCAAGATTTTGCGTGAAAATTCTTTGTTTGTTAAAGGCTCAAAGTGTCTCTTTGGTGTACAGAAGGTTCCCTTTTTAGGGTTCATTTTTTCCCCTTCTGCTGTGGAGATGGACCCAGTCAAGGTCCGAGCTATTCATGATTGGACTCAACCCTCGTCAGTTAAGAGTCTTCAGAAGTTCTTGGGTTTTGCTAACTTCTACCGTCGTTTTATCGCTAATTTTTCTAGCGTTGTTAAACCGTTGACGGATATGACCAAGAAAGGCTCTGATGTGGCTAACTGGGCTCCTGCTGCCGTGGAGGCTTTCCAGGAGTTGAAACGCCGGTTTACTTCGGCGCCTGTTTTGTGCCAGCCTGACATCTTACTTCCCTTTCAAGTTGAGGTGGATGCTTCGGAGATTGGGGCAGGGGCCGTTTTGTCGCAGAGAGGCCCTGGTTGCTCTACTATGAGACCTTGTGCCTTTTTCTCTAGGAAGTTTTCGCCGGCAGAGCGAAATTATGATGTGGGCAATCGGGAGTTGTTGGCCATGAAGTGGGCATTTGAGGAGTGGCGTCATTGGCTCGAGGGTGCTAAGCATCGTGTGGTGGTCTTGACTGATCACAAAAATCTGATGTACCTCGAGTCTGCTAAACGCCTGAATCCTAGACAGGCCCGCTGGTCATTGTTTTTCTCCCGTTTTGACTTTGTGGTCTCGTATTTACCAGGTTCTAAGAATGTGAAGGCAGATGCTCTGTCTAGGAGCTTTGTGCCTGATGCTCCTGGAGTCGCTGAACCTGTGGGTATTCTTAAGGAAGGAGTTATCTTGTCAGCTATTTCTCCAGATCTGCGACGTGTGTTGCAGAGATTTCAGGCTGGTAGGCCTGACTCTTGTCCACCTGACAGATTGTTTGTGCCTGCTAAATGGACCAGCAGAGTCATTTCCGAGGTTCATTCCTCGGTGTTGGCAGGGCACCCGGGAATTTTTGGCACCAGGGATCTGGTGGCCAGGTCCTTTTGGTGGCCTTCCTTGTCAAGGGATGTGCGGTCATTTGTGCAGTCCTGTGGTACTTGTGCTCGAGCTAAGCCTTGCTGTTCTCGTGCCAGCGGGTTGCTCTTGCCCTTGCCTGTCCCGAAGAGACCTTGGACACACATCTCTATGGATTTCATTTCTGATCTTCCGGTGTCTCAGGGCATGTCTGTCATCTGGGTGATATGTGATCGTTTCTCCAAGATGGTCCATCTGGTTCCTTTGCCTAAGCTGCCTTCCTCTTCTGATCTGGTTCCTGTGTTCTTCCAGAACGTGGTTCGTTTGCACGGCATTCCTGAGAATATTGTGTCGGACAGAGGATCCCAGTTTGTTTCCAGGTTCTGGTGATCCTTTTGTGGTAGGATGGGCATTGATTTGTCGTTTTCGTCCGCTTTTCATCCACAGACTAACGGACAGACGGAACGAACTAATCAGACTCTGGAGGCGTATTTGAGGTGTTTTGTCTCTTCTGATCAGGATGATTGGGTGACCTTCTTGCCGTTGGCTGAATTTGCCCTTAATAATCGGGCTAGTTCTGCCACCTTGGTTTCACCATTTTTCTGCTACTCTGGTTTCCATCCTCGTTTTTCCTCGGGGCATGTGGAGCCTTCTGACTGTCCTGGGGTGGATTCTGTGGTGGATAGGTTGCAGCGGATCTGGAATCATGTGGTGGACAACTTGAAGTTGTCACAGGAGAAGGCTCAGCGTTTTGCCAACTGCCGCCGCGGTGTGGGTCCCCGACTTCGCGTTGGGGATTTGGTATGGCTGTCTTCTCGATTTGTTCCTATGAAGGTCTCCTCTCCCAAATTTAAGCCTCGCTTCATTGGTCCTTACAAGATATTGGAAATCATTAATCCTGTATCCTTTCGCCTGGATCTTCCGGTGTCGTTTGCCATTCACAACGTATTTCATAGGTCCTTGTTGCGGCGGTACGTTGTGCCTGTGGTTCCTTCTGCTGAGCCTCCTGCTCCGGTGTTGGTTGAGGGCGAATTGGAGTACGTGGTGGAGAAGATCTTAGATTCTCGTCTCTCCAGGCGGAGGCTTCAGTACCTGGTCAAGTGGAAGGGCTATGGTCAGGAGGATAATTCCTGGGTGGTCGCCTCTGATGTGCATGCGGCCGATTTAGTTCGTGCCTTTCACGCCGCTCATCCTGATCGCCCTGGTGGTCTTGGTGAGGGTTCGGTGACCCCTCACTAAGGGGGGGCTACTGTTGTGAATTTACCTTTTGGCTCCCTCTAGTGGCTACTAGTGATTTGACTCTGGGTATGTCATTCATCCCTTGTATGCTCACCTGGGTTGTTAGGTCAGGGGTGTTGCTATATAAGCTCCCTGGACCTTCAGTTCAATGCCTGGCAACGTTGATATCAGAGCTAATCTGTAGTGCTCTTGTCTTCTGATCCTGGTTCCTGTTTGATTAAGCTAAGTCTGCTTTCTTGCTTTTTGCTATTTGTTTTTGTTTGTATTTTTGTCCAGCTTGTATATAATCTGTATCCTGACCTTGCTGGAAGCTCTAGGGTGGCTGGTGTTCTCCCCCCGGGCCGTTAGACGGTTCGGGGGTTCTTGAATCTCCAGTGTGGATTTTTGATAGGGTTTTTGTTGACCATATAAGTTATCTTTCTACATTCTGCTATTAGTAAGTGGGCCTCTCTTTGCTAAACCTAGTTCATCTCTGTGTTTGTCATTTCCTCTTACCTCACCGTTATTATTTGTGGGGGGCTTCTATCCTACTTTTGGGGTCTTTTCTCTGGAGGCAAGAGAGGTCTTTGTTTTCCTCTTCTAGGGGTAGTTAGCTCTCCGGCTGGCGCGAGACATCTAGCGACCAACGTAGGCATGTTCCCCGGCTACTTCTAGTGTTGGCGTTAGGAGTAGATATATGGTCAACCCAGTTACCACTGCCCTATGAGCTGGATTTTTGTACTTCGCAGACTTGCTGATATCTCTGAGACCCTCGCCATTGGGGTCATAACAGCCGAGCCAACCTATCCTGGATGCGGAGCCAGCAGATGTGAACCAATGGAAGTCGGAGCGGTGCCAGAGCGTTGTATGGGAGGCACCGCGGGCCGAGCCGCTGCTGATTCCAGCATCCTCGTTAACGGGACCGATCGACATCGGTGGAATCACATCAGACGCAGGTACGGAAAGCGCCCCTGCTCCCCCGACTGATCCCGCTCCCGTGACCGCTCCACACCCCGACAATGACCGGTTCTTCTCAGCGGAGCTGGTGGTGCTAACCCCCGACACGATGGGGAAGCTGGTGCCTCCGTTATCGACCAAGATGGGGGAACCCATAGATGTGAGCTCGGAGGGGGTGATCTTCCAGTGGGACACTCCCCGGATTGGGCCAGATGGAGCCCGGGAAGAGGGCCTCACCCTTGCTGTGCTCACTTGGGAACAGTATAAACGATGTTTGATCCTATACTGGAAAAACCAAAAAGAGACCGACCGAATTGACTCACCAAAAGTGCAACACCCAAAGCCTGCGCCCGGCAGGAGAGACACGGTAAAGCGGAGAACTGTGCTGGCCTTACACCCAAAGCGGGGTTGGTGCTCTATACAGGAACCGGGACTACCGACTGACATCTTCGTTACCAGTTACAATGTGAAGACAACCTTCCGCGACCAATATGGCGATCCATTATTGCAAAGGGGGGATCAGGTGACCTAGACCCGCCACAGGAGTGCCCAAGGGTGGTGTGCTCGGAACGTCCAATGTTGTGAGCCTACCGCGGTGTCACCTGTTACCCCGGAAATGACCGTTTCGGACCTGACCGATCTTGCTACTATTGCCTCTGTGCGCCTTGTTGCTGCTACCGAACTTGCAGCCAGGGTTAGCCTGCGAGTCCAGACGCCGGGTGATTTGACTGCACCTGGAAGACGAACCACTGACACTGACATCGCATCAGCCGGGGATCAGGGACTGAAGCCGCCACGGTCAGGAGACGTCCACTACCGGCTGATGTCTTGCAACTTACTATAAGGCTCTAAATGCTTTATAAACTGTAAATAGTTAACTGTTCATCTTTTTGCTGTTTTGCTGCTAAGACCAGGGTTACTCTTAAAGGGATCCCTTAGTTGACCCGGGATCCCTATTGCTTTTTGCTTCTTGTTTTCTACCTTTTTGCACAAGTTATTAAGAACTGCAGAATCATGGACAATGCATGATCACAAACTGTGTTGTAAATAGTTTGCACCTTATTAAAGGTGCTCCCTACTGGTTTTACATAAAGAATGGACACTTTGCAAAGAAACTGTTCTTGGAAACAGTACAGGAGTTCCTGCTGCAAGCGAACCTGCAGCTTGAGAAGTTGCACTACCTCCAAGAGACTGGGTCCCCTCTTAAAGGGAACGTTCACCAATAGTACTTAAAGTACAATGATGCCTTAACAGAAATAGTAATAATGTTTACATGTAAAAGTTATATGTAGTCAGCCAGTTGATTGTAAGAAATGTTTAATGATGTATCAGAGAATGAGGACAGGAAGTGAACCCGTAGGGGTTAGTGGTGAGTCCTCCTAGGAGCCATACAGGGATGGCTCAGAGATCTGAGAGAAAGTCGATAAGTTCTATACTGTGTATAGCAGAAGAAAGGCAGTAGGCCCAGACGAGGAACTAGGCGGTCCTGCACCAGAGCGAGAGGCAGTAGGCCTGGGCAAATAGACAGGCGGTCCTGTGAATGTAAAGTTGGAAAAGTTGATTAATATTGTAGTATTTTATAAGTAGGCCTTTAGTGGATTCAGCTTATACGTCCTTAGAGGCAAAGTTAAATTATTGTTCAGAAATTGCACTTAGCAGAATACCCGGCTGGGTAATAGGAGTTATTTATAGTGTGTTATTTAAAATATTTAACCATGTTTGTAACGTTCAAGTGTCCTCACCTCCCATAAAGGGAAGCACTGTTATTATTATTACTTGTTATTGCATTTCAAAATTTGTATGTATTTTTGCTGACATGTATTGTTGTTTTCTTCCCAGTCTGGGAGTACTGGATTTAACCAGGGGGAGTGCAGCGCCCCAGAGTCCTGGTCGTTGCAGTACTGATGCTCCGCCGCTAAGGGGAGTGATGGTATGTCCGATGGCACTGAAGGAGTTCACCTGACAGGTATCACAGACACCAATACACTTCATAGTCAGGCCTCCAGGGGGAGCTAAGGGCACTATGCAGTAGGCCACTCCTCACAATCTGGTAAAACTGGGGGTTGGACCGAAAGTTAGTCAGAAGCTGACTGGGGATTGAACAGGCAACATCCTGTGGCAGAGGGTGTTGCGGGGAGAGACTCAGGGGGGTCCCTGTCAGGGGTGGGATCCTGGCAGAGACCTAGCGAACAGGAAGAACGTTACGGGACCGCGCCTGCATTTCATTGTGGCGGTACCCCAAGAAAGAGACAAGAAGCGAGGTTTATTGTGAAGAGTGAGAAACGAGATCAATGCAACAAGGAGATAAAGCCAGTAGGAGTCGTGCTGTAAGACCGAGGCAACATCCTACTGAGGCGCGTAGCCGGTAGCCAGAACGCCGAGGAAGTAATTTGACTCCAAGTATTACTTCAAACCGAGGCAGGACAGTCAGTTATAGGCGGGCTGTCTAACACAAATCATCTAAGAAGACATGGGGGGCAAGCGTGGAGAGAGGCGACTCTAGGGTCCCGGAAGAGCTCCGAGCCTACTCGTCATACGGGTGCGTCCTAGCCATATCATCTGGGGGACGGAGAAGAACATCAGAATCAGTTGTGAGGGAACATCAGAAACAGACACAACAGTTGTGAGGACTATCCCGTGGTGCTCAGCAGGGAAGGACTACAACACACAGCGCTAGTTGGTAGGCACCGATTTCCACCTGCAAAGGGAACTCCGGATGTGCCATTGTAGCGGCCGGTCTCAGCCAGCTCGGTTAGCAGTGCTCTGGATTGAGGATCCTGAAGCCTTCAGTAAAGAGGTAAAGAGACTGCAACCCTGTGTCCTCGTTATTGATCGTCACCTGCACCACGCACCACCACCTACATCTTTTATTGGACGCCTCCCAGCAGGGTCACACACCGGGGTCTAGCCACCGTGACATCGCCTGAACCGCAGCAGAGAGACCCGGTACCGAGTGCCCCGTGTCCCTGAGTCTGGGGGCGCTCCAGCTGCACACACAAAACATTTTATACATTTGGTATTTGGTACTAGAGACATTAGTATTAAAGAAGTTGTCCACTACTATAACCTTTTTTTTTTCATAAATCTTGCTATTATGTGCCGCTGAAAACATCCACTGTGTTTATTTTAGCAATATTACCTTTTATCATACTGTAGCAGCACATCTTCAGTGCTGGATCCAGCTCTCATGGGGTTAATCGACAACTTCCTTTCTGCTGAGTTATTGTGCTCTAATACTACAAGTTCCATGATGCATTGCACTGCTACTAAGCACGAACCTAGCACACCCACTCCAAAACATACCCAAACCCCTCCCTCCTCTCTCTCCTCTAGCTTCACAAAGATTTGAGGTCATTTCTGTCCAACCTCCTCTTTTACATTTGTCCAACCTACACTCCATTACACACAGATAGATAGATAGATAGATAGATAGATAGATAGATAGATAGATAGATACATACAGAGATATATCTATATATCTATGTCTATTTCCATAGATATGTCCATATCCATGTTTCTAAACCCCTTCACCTCTGGAGCTTTCTTTCATTTATCGCTCCCCTTCTTTCCAGGACCATAATTTTTCCATCAATATGGCCATGTGAGGGGCTTATTTTTTGCGGGACAAGTTCTACTTTTGAGCGACACCATTGGTTTTACCATGTTGTGTAACAGAAAATGTGAAAAAAATTCAAAGTGCGATGAAATTGCAAAAAAAGTGCAATCCCCCACTTGTTTTTTGCTTGGCTTTTTTGCTCGGTTCACTAAATGCTAAGGCTGTGTGCACACGTTGCGGATTTGATTGCAGATTCGCAGGGTTTTTTGCTGCACAGAATTTCATAAAATCCGCAGTGTAGTGCACAACCAATGTAAGTCTATGGGAGCCGCAGACTTGTTGTGCACATGGTGCGGAAAAAGCCGCACTGAAACTCAGCTTTTTTTTTCCCGCAGCATGTTACTTCTTTTGTGCCGAACTGCAGCGTTTCTGCACCCTTTGGCCGGGATCACACTACAGCGAGATACGTGCGAGTCTCGCAGGTTAAAACCAAGCTCTGGCACCGGCACTCCAGAGCAGAGCGTGCAGCCGCATAGCAATACATGGAGCCGCATGCTCCGCTCCGGAGTGCCAGTGCCAGAGCTTGTATTTAACCTGCGAGACTCGGCCATATCTCGCTGTAGTGTGACTCCGTCATAAGACTTTCATTGAGTCGGGCACATCCGCAGCAAAACCGCAGATGTAAAAAAGATCTGCAGTTTTGCTGCGGATGTGGGTCCGAGAAACGCTGCAGTTCAGGAGAAGGGAAGTGTGTGGGCGGTGACTGTGTGTGTGTATGTGTGTGCATGCGGGTTCTGCGGACTGTTCGGATGTGTGCGGGCGGGGTCTGCGGGCTGTTCGGCTGTGTTGGGGACTGTTCGGGTGTGTGGGACTGTTCGGGTGTGTGCAGGGCTGTGCGGGGGGGTCTTTTGGGGTGTGTGTGCAGGCATCATCCGATGAGACTACAAATACGCAGCATCCAATCTGCAGCTAATTCGGATGTAAGGCTACTTTCACACTTCCGTCGGTACGGGGCCGTCACAAACCGTCGGCCCGACGTACCGACAGACGTTGTGCTAAATTTAGCACAACGTGAGCAGCGGATGCAGTTTTACAATGCATCCGCTGCCCCATTGTGAGGTGCGAGGAGGAGGGGCCGGAGTTCCGGCCACGCATGCGCGGTCGGAAATGGCGAACACGTCGCACAAAAAAACATTGCATTGAACTTTTTTTGTGCATCGCGTCCACCAAAACACGACGGATCCGTTGCACGACGGATGCGACGTGTGCCCATCCGTCGCTAATACAAGTGTATGGGCACAAAACGCATCCTGCGAGCACATTTGCAGGATTCGTTTTTTGCCCAGAACGACGGATTGTGACAGAGCCCAGAAGACAGAAGTGTGAAAGTAGCCTAATCCAGACAGTGGACACGCACCCTACCCTATCCATACATCTATCAATACAGTCATATGAAAAAGTTTGGGCACCCCTATTAATGTTAACCTTTTTTCTTTATAACAATTTGGGTTTTTGCAACAGCTATTTCAGTTTCATATATCTAATAACTGATGGACTCAGTAATATTTCTGGATTGAAAAGAGGTTTATTGTACTAACAGAAAATGTGCAATCTGCATGTAAACAAAATTTGACTGGTGCAAAAGTATGGGCAACTCAACATAAAAGTGCCATTAATATTTTGTAGATCCTCCTTTTGCAAAAATAACAGCCTCTTTTCGCTTCCTCTAGCTTTTATTGAGTTCCTGTATCCTGGATGAAGGTATTTTTGACCATTCCTCTTTACAAAACATTTCCAGTTCAGTTAAGTTTGATGGTCGCCGAGCATGGACAGCCCTCTTCAAATCATCCCTCAGATGTTCAATGATATTCAGGTCAGAACATTGTAATTGTTCCTCTGCATGAATACCTGAGTAGATTTGGAGCTGTGTTTTGGATTATTGTCTTGCTGAAAGATCCATCCTCTGCGTAACTTCAGCTTTGTCATTGATTTTTGCACATTATTGTCAAGAATCTACTGATACTGAGAGGAATCCATGCGTCCCTCAACTTTAAATTTAAATATTACTGAGTCCATCAGTTATTAGATATATGAAACTGAAATAGCTGTTGCAAAAACCCAAATTGTTATAAAGAAAAAAGGTTAACATTAATAGGGGTGCCCAAACTTTTTCATATGACTGTAGATATATCTATCCAGATATATCTAGAGATAGATATAGGAATAGATAGATGTATGCATCTATAGATATATGTAGATCTGTCTATCCATTTCATCTATCTTCTATCTGTCTATCTGTGTGTGTAATGGAGTGTGGGTTGGACAAATATAAAAGAGGAGGTTGGACAATAATGACATCACAAATCTTTTTTTTTTGTTCAATAATATGTCTTTATTATATAGCTTTAAAAAACGCATACAAAACCGCCCCAAAAACTGCACAAAACCGCACCAAAACTGCATCAAAACCGCACCAAAAACTGCATAAAAAAGCATTAAAAACCTGAATCAAAACCACGCAAAAAACGCAATGAAAACTGCACCAAAAACTGCATCAAAACCGCACAAAAAAACGGCATAAAAAATCATGAAAAAAAACCGTGAAAAAATGCATAAAAAACGTAACTGCGTTTTCTGCAAGGAAATGCACATTTTGTGCAGAAAATTCTGCACCCAAATCTGCAACATGTGCACACAGCATAAGGCTAGGTTCACATTGCGTTAATGGCAGTCCGCTGACGGAATCCGTTTCATAGTGGCACTAACGCGGCGCTAACGCTATGTAACGGATAGCACACCCATTGACTGCCATTATGTAGCGCATCTCTAACGCATGTCATAATCGGTATGCGTTAGCAATGTTCCATCATTCTGTGATGGACCCTCGGATGTAGTCTGCAGCGTTTCGGGTCCGTCACCCGCTAGCGCAGATAGAGCTGATTATGACATGCGTTGCGATGCGCTACATAATGGCAGTCAATGGGTGTGCTATCCGTTACATAGCAGTAGTGCCGCGTTACTGCCGCTATGAAACGGATTCCGTCAGCGGACTGCCATTAACGCAATGTGAACCTAGCCTAAAACTGACTCGCCATTATGATTCTCCAGGTCATTACGAGTTCATAGACACCAAACACGTCTAGGATATTTTTTATCTAAGGCTACATTCACATTTACATAGTTACATAGTAACATAGTTATTAAGGTTGAAGGAAGACTTTAAGTCCATCTAGTTCAACCCATAGCCTAACCTAACATGCCCTAACATGTTGATCCAGGGGAAGGCAAAAAAAACCCATGTGGTAAGAGTAAGCTCCACCATGGGGAAAAAAATTCCTTCCCAACCCCACATACGGCAATCAGACTAGTTCCCTGGATCAACGCCCCATCAAGGAATCTAATATATATACCCTGTAACCTGTAACATTATACTTCTCCAGAAAGGTATCCAGTCCCCTCTTAAATTTAATTAATGAGTCACTCATTACAACATCATACGGCAGAGAGTTCCATAGTCTCACTACTCTTACAGTAAAGAATCCACGTCTGTTATTATGCTTAAACCTTTTTTCCTCCAGACGTAGAGGATGTCCCCTTGTCCTCGTCTCAGGTCTATGAAAGAGACACTATTTTAGGATGGAGACAATAACTAATAAAACTTAACAATTAATTCATTTAAGTAAAACATACTATAACATTCACGATCTAAAACTCATATGGCTGCTGAAAAAAGTTACAGGGTGCGCAATCTCCCTACCAAACCTCTATCTGTGCCCTACCTGGCAGCAGAGGTTGGCACCCTATTAAACCTGCGCAATGGCGCCCCTGCTCCACGTAGTCTGATCCTAACTGACCCTAATGGGCCCTATAGTGTAGAAAATAGATACTAAATCATTCAGCAGACCATACGTAACAGACAGACATAGAACTGTCACTAAAAAAGTGCTTGACAAAAGATATTGCACTTAAATAGGCCTAAACGAAAAAAAAGGGGGAGAAAAAATACTAATATACAGGCTAGTGCACTAGTGTGTTAATAAATCAAATACACTAGAAAATGCAATGCACTTTTAATCAAGACCTCTAATAGGTAAGCCTGTACCCCTATCATTAACCTACCTTCACCCTACCTGCCTGCGGAGGTAGGCACCCTAGGTTCCTGCACAAATGGCGCCCCCGCTCTAGTCGACTGTCCCAAACTCTCCCTAGTGTATAACAAGGCAGGCAGTGGTGGAAGAAAAAACAGCAATAAAGTGCAAAAATAGTGCAACAAAGTGAAAATCCACCAAAATAAAGTGACATAAATAACTGATACTATTCTGTTCATATACACAAGTATTTTATATTCTCGACGCGTTTCCCCTGTATAGGTTCATCAGGAGACATACTTCTTATATAGAAAAGCTCATTTATAAGAACAAAATACACTTATCTGGCTGTAACAAGGGAAATAATACGGGCTGCGCCCTCTATTGCAGTGGAGAAACAATGTCCATCCTGTCCCTGCCGGACTAAATCAGTCTCGTAGTAAGTGTAGTTAGCGTACCTTATATTCTCATGCATCTCACAAATGCCGCCAAAAAAGAGGAGATTTCCGGATGACGTTCATCCTCGCATGCCGTCCCACAGACATGACAACAATCGTCATGCGCCAGTGGACAGAAGTCGCGCTATGCGTTCCACCTAACGCATGCGCAGTAATCACCAAACCGCGCCTGCTCAGTATATGTTATTCATTGCGCTCAGCCCCCTCTCATGAATCGCAAATGCGTTCCATTTGGCGCATGCGCATTACTAACAATTATGTGGGCCACTATTTCAAGTAAATTAAAAGTAAAATAGCACAAGAAGCTCTCACTTACTAACTTTTGTTCCCAGTAGATCGTGTTAAAGAAGGTATCCGGAAATCTCCTCTTTTTTGGCGGCATTTGTGAGATGCATGAGAATATAAGGTACGCTAACTACACTTACTACGAGACTGATTTAGTCCGGCAGGGACAGGATGGACATTGTTTCTCCACTGCAATAGAGGGCGCAGCCCGTATTATTTCCCTTGTTACAGCCAGATAAGTGTATTGTGTTCTTACAAATGAGCTTTTCTATATAAGAAGTATGTCTCCTGATGAACCTATACAGGGGAAACGCGTCGAGAATATAACATACTTGTATATATGAACAGAACAGTATCAGTTTATTTATGTCACTTTATTTTGGTGGATTTTCACTTTGTTGCACTATTTTTGCACTTTATTGCTGTTTTTTCTTCCACCACTGCCTGCCTTGTTATACACTAGGGAGAGTTTGGGACAGTCGACTAGAGCGGGGGCGCCATTTGTGCAGGAACCTAGGGTGCCTACCTCCGCAGGCAGGTAGGGTGAAGGTAGGTTAATGATAGGGGTACAGGCTTACCTATTAGAGGTCTTGATTAAAAGTGCATTGCATTTTCTAGTGTATTTGATTTATTAACACACTAGTGCACTAGCCTGTATATTAGTATTTTTTCTCCCCCTTTTTTTAGGCCTATTTAAGTGCAATATCTTTTGTCAAGCACTTTTTTAGTGACAGTTCTATGTCTGTCTGTTACGTATGGTCTGCTGAATGATTTAGTATCTATTTTCTACACTATAGGGCCCATTAGGGTCAGTTAGGATCAGACTACGTGGAGCAGGGGCGCCATTGCGCAGGTTTAATAGGGTGCCAACCTCTGCTGCCAGGTAGGGCACAGATAGAGGTTTGGTAGGGAGATTGTGCACCCTGTAACTTTTTTCAGCAGCCATATGAGTTTTAGATCGTGAATGTTATAGTATGTTTTACTTAAATGAATTAAATGTTAAGTTTTATTAGTTATTGTCTCCATCCTAAAATAGTGTCTCTTTTTCGGTGATAAAATAATTGAAGTAGGACGCTTTCTATAAGATTTATACTGTGAAAAACTCGTCTCAGGTCTATGATTAAAAAGATCATCAGAAAGGTCTTTGTACTGTCCCCTCATATATTTATACATTAACATAAGATCACCCCTTAGCCTTCGTTTTTCCAAACTAAATAGCCCCAAGTGTAATAACCTATCTTGGTATTGCAGACCCCCCAGTCCTCTAATAACCTTGGTCGCTCTTCTCTGCACCCGCTCCAGTTCAGCTATGTCTTTCTTATACACCGGAGACCAGAACTGTGCACAGTATTCTAAGTGTGGTCGCACTAGTGACTTGTATAGAGGTAAAATTATGTTCTCCTCATGAGCATCTATGCCTCTTTTAATGCATCCCATTATTTTATTTGCCTTTGTAGCAGCTGCCTGACACTGGCCATTGAATATGAGTTTGTCATCCACCCATACACCCAGGTCTTTTTCATTGACGGTTTTGCCCAGAGTTTTAGAATTAAGCACATAGTTATACATCTTATTACTTCTACCCAAGTGCATGACCTTACATTTATCCCCATTAAAGCTCATTTGCCATTTTTCAGCCCAAGCTTCTAGTTTACATAAATCATCCTGTAATATAAAATTGTCCTCCTCTGTATTGATTACCCTGCAGAGTTTAGTGTCATCTGCAAATATTGAAATTCTACTCTGAATGCCCCCTACAAGGTCATTAATAAATATGTTAAAAAGAAGAGGGCCCAATACTGACCCCTGTGGTACCCCACTGCTAACCGCGACCCAGTCCGAGTGTGCTCCATTAATAACCACCCTTTGTTTTCTATCCCTGAGCCAGCTCTCAACCCACTTACACATATTTTCCCCTGTCCCCATTATTCTCATTTTATGTATCAACCTTTTGTGTGGCACCGTATCAAAAGCTTTGGAAAAGTCCATATACACTACATCTACTGGGTTCCCTTGGTCCAGTCCAGAACTTACCTCTTCATAGAAGCTGATCAAATTAGTCTGACATGAACGGTCCCTAGTAAACCCGTGCTGATACTGGGTCATGAGGTTATTCCTCTTCAGATACTCCAGTATAGCATCCCTTAGAATGCCCTCCAGGATTTTACCCACAATAGAGGTTAAACTTACTCACCTATAATTTCCGAGTTCAGTTTTTGTCCCCCTTTTGAATATTGGCACCACATTTGCTATACGCCAGTCCTGTGGTACATAAAATCCGGCACTCAGAATTTCATGCAATAGTGTTTATTTGATGTTCCAAAAAAGTCAATTAGTAATGTTTCAGTCTATTTGACCTTCATCAGACTACAACATAAGAAGAAAAAACAACATGAAAGAATAATAAATCACAGATCCATACATATATACAGAGAATATAAGGACAAAAATAATGGCTTTCATATGACGTCAAAAGGACATTATTCATACTCTCATAACAGCGATGTGTGTATATATACAAGCCATAATAGCAATAGGTACATGTGGTCCGATTTTTATACAAAATAATAACTATTGATAATGCTTAGTCATAAGCCCACTTGGAATATAACCAGAAAATAGATAGATATACACCATCACTTGGTGTCAATTGGCTATTCTTTTGTTTTACACTATACGCACCTTATCTACACGGTCCAGCGTTGAATTATCCGGTTCACCATGGACATGGGACTTTTTTCGCTTCAGGGAGATGCACCGCCTACTTTTGCGTTCCATTACAGCGTTTCACAGAGGAGTCCTTACCCTTAGACACTACGATGACGCATTTCCGGGGGCGCCGCTGTTATGTGTGCGTTCCACTAGCGTTCCAGTCACTGCTCACTGATGTCACTTCCGGGTTGTAGGGCTATTTCAACATGGACGCGATGTCAGCGTGCCATGCAGATATTCTATACACCGCTTGTTGCGGTGAACAGTCTCGGGACCACTTCTCTTATATGCGGTAAGCCTCCCCTGCACATTAGCTATCGGTTTTTCACTTAAACTTATATTTTGTTCCTTCTGGACTTCTCGGTCTTCTTATTTTTCTTTTTTCTTTCACTTTCGTGTTGTAGAACTCCTGAAGGAGTCACAAGTTCTTCACGTCGGTCTTTCTCTATCACTGCATCTAGTGGTAAGCCCTTTCTTTTCTTTTTTATTTAGTGTGGCTTCTGCCTTTCATATTGGTTATAGGATTATTTAGAAAATATGGGAGAATACTGATTGTGTAACACCAAGTGATGGTGTATATCTATCTATTTTCTGGTTATATTCCAAGTGGGCTTATGACTAAGCATTATCAATAGTTATTATTTTGTATAAAAATCGGACCACATGTACCTATTGCTATTATGGCTTGTATATATACACACATCGCTGTTATGAGAGTATGAATAATGTCCTTTTGACGTCATATGAAAGCCATTATTTTTGTCCTTATATTCTCTGTATATATGTATGGATCTGTGATTTATTATTCTTTCATGTTGTTTTTTCTTCTTATGTTGTAGTCTGATGAAGGTCAAATAGACCGAAACGTTACTAATTGACTTTTTTGGAACATCAAATAAACACTACTGCATGAAATTCTGAGTGCCTGATTTTTTTCACTTATAGTATTTATAGGGGTTGGCATCCCTTCTCTGAGCACCAGATATCTCTTTACAAAAGGAGTGCCGCGACAGACTATTCAAATTTGATTGGGCCTTTTTTCATGTGCACCCTTATTTTTTCTGATCCAGTTCTATATATGAAGTTGTTATCTTTATTTTGATTTTTTGGAGATTTCTTTCTTTTTTCCTCTTTTTTTCTTTTAAGTTGAATATGTCCACAATTGGCTTTTCATACAGCGAGACGGAGGTGGCGAATATTGTTTCACAGGTCACGGCAAGTAGTGATTTTTTACAAGTCTCAGGGAGCGAATTCAAATCACGAGACCTGGAAAGGGAGTCCCGTCATCTTATCAGTTTGGAATTACACAGTATTACCATCGCTGAATATATAAAAACACAACGCATTCCTAGAGGCCTTCGTGTTTCCTTACGACCTACCCTATTTCAAGACAATGCGGATTTTTGTTCTAAATTCGAACAGATATTGAATAAGTGTTCGGTGGACCTGATGACTTTAACTTTGGATCATCTGAATAAGGAAATCAAGAATAGCCAAGAAAAAGTTGGAAGTATCGAAACACAACTGAAGGATTCATTATCGAAAGAAGAATTCGACTCGGTGAAGACTCGTACCAAAGAAAACTTGGATAATTTCAAGAGAGGGACGGAGAAACGTAAACGACAGAAGTTTATTAGAGATACTCAGGATTATCTACAAAAAAGAGTATATAGATGGCAAAGTTCCTCCTTTCGTCTGAATTATCGGAACTACAGATATACGGACGTTTCATCAGCATCAAGTTCAGACAACGAGCGTATGGAGTACAACCGCTCTTTTTTAGGAGCAGGTCGGAGATACAACACCAGAAAAGGACGAGGAGGGGGGCCAATGCCTCAGAGGTAAATCGTCACACCATGAACACCAGATCTCAGGTAATGAAACAAACCTGGTCATAAATATATCAAAAAAATCTTTGAATACATCTCAACTACGTTTGTTAGAAAAAGGTCTATCGTTTTGCCCGACTTATAAGTTTAATTCTTTTCAGTTAAATATTGATCTGGAGAGATTCTATAGGAATTTAAGACTGAAAGCATATTTCTGTGAACAAACACCTATCACAACACAGACCTTAACGGCCCAGACTACACCCATTAATTTGAAGGATTTGGGTCTGAGACTACGTAGCAGTTTTTCTCCTCCAAAGAATAGTGCACCAGTAGAGACATTTATCACACTGATTGATAGAGAAGTCTCAAGCTTTTGTACACAGGTCACTAGGGGTGAATTTTCATTAAGATCCAATTTACTGTCGGCAGAACGCACAGCTCTTAATTCGTTGATGAGTGATAAAGATATAGTCATAAAGGCGGCAGATAAAGGGGGAGCAATAGTTATCATGGACCATTCTTTCTATCGTTCGGAAATTCTATCTCAGTTAGCTAATAGAGAGGTGTATCTGCCTCTCACTAATAACCCCACTGCTAGGATCAGAAGTAAAATTGCTACAGTATTGGAGGAAGCTTTATTGTCACAGATCATAGACAAAAAGACTAAAGATTTTTTGACAAATGATTACCCAATAGTTCCTGTTTTTTATGTTTTGCCAAAAATTCATAAAAATCTAGAAAAACCTCCAGGAAGACCTATAGTAGCATCCACTGATTCGATCCTATCACCTTAACCAATTCTATTAGAGAATGTACTAACACCGCTCATTAAGAAAACACCAGCCTTTTTATTGGATACGGGGGCGTTTTTACAAATTATTCATGAACTAGGGAAATTACCAGATAATACATTATTAGTAACTTTGGATGTAAATAGTTTGTACACCTCCATCCAGCACATTAAAGGTATGCGAGCGACGGAACAACTTCTTAAAGATTCCAATATGGAACATAGAGTAACTTCTTTCCTATTGGAGCTACTAAAGTTAGTCTTGACAGAAAACTTTTTTATTTTTGAGGACAAATTTTATGTACAAATACAGGGCTCGGCAATGGGGTCCAATGTGGCCCCACCGTATGCAAATGCTTTCATGTCTAAGTTCGAGTCGGATTTTGTATACAATAATGACTTATATCAGTCCCACTGTATATTGTGGCGTAGGTACATCGACGATGTATTCTGCTTGTGGAGAGGTTCAAGTGATAGCCTATATAGGTTTCTTGACCAGATAAATTCAGTATGGCCTGAACTGTCTTTTACTCTAAATTTTGATTCTACGGAAATTAATTTTCTAGATACAAAGGTGATTCAGAAGTTGGATGGTACACTAGTGGTGAATCTATACGTTAAGGAAACAGATCGGAACAATTTTTTACTCTATCATAGCTGTCATCCAAAAGCGGTAAAAAAATTGATCCCACGTTCTCAATTTGAAAGGGTGCGTAGGATCGTTAGTGATCCAACTTTATGCTCATTACGCCTAGGAGAGATGGAGAATAGATTCGTGCAAAGGGGTTATCCACATGAGGTTTTGTGCAAATGTCGCAGTAATGTAAGTAGAGACAGGGATATGAAAGCTTCTGAGAGGATTCCCTTGGTTCATACATTTCACCCTTACATGTATAAGCTTCATGGTAAAATTCGTAAACACTGGCATATATTACAGGAGAGTTTCCCAGGAATACCAGAATTTCAAAATCCTTTTTTACCTTGTTTCAGAAGGCCGAGTAATTTAAAGAATAAAATTGTTAGAGCGGATATTGGCTCACCTTCTAACACAGCACGACAGACTTTTTTACAAACACCTCGGAAGGGGACTTTTCCGTGCTTACAGTGTGCACAGTGTGCTAATGTTTTGAAAGGTCCCAAAATATCACATCCACTGACAGGCAAAGATATCCCTATCCGAGGATTTTTTACTTGTGACTCTAAACAAGTGGTATATGCCATTAAATGTCCGTGCGGTAAAATATACGTAGGAGAAACATCACAGGCGATCAAAGATCGGATCTCACATCATAAATCAGATATTCACTGTGGGAAACACCATCTCCCAATTCCATATCACTTTCATGAGGCTGGACATTCGGTGGCGCAATTGCGCTACTTAGTTTTGGAACAGATCACTCTGAATAGGAGAGGAGGCAATCTAAATAAAAAACTATTGGAAAGAGAGGCATATTGGATCCACTTTTTACAAAGTTTGGAACCCAAGGGCCTTAACAGGGACTTTAACCTTACGGGTCTCTTCTAAATATGAAAGAAGAGGCTAACTCATTCCTAACGTGATGATAATTGGAGTCAATTGATGATTCTAATTCGTAGCCTGGGGACTGTCATGATTAGAGTTGAGCGACTTTCATTTTTTTAAGATCGAGTCGGGTTTTGTGAAACCCGATTTTGTCCAGAGTCGAGTCGAGTGCAGTCGGCCGATTATCGCTAAAAGTCGGGGATCGACCGAAACACGAAACCCAATGCAAGTCAATGGGGAAGCATAGTCGGCAGTGAGTGGAGGCCAGGAAAACACCTACAGTGCCCATTTTAATGCCAAAAACATCCATTCTTGTTTCTGAAGCTTGTCAATCTTAATTAACTTTATAATAATAGTTGGGCATAGGGAATTGGGGGTCATTTGGCTCAAGTTTTTCGTGGGCCCAGGAAATGCGGACTACGTCACGGCGGTGTTGCAGGGAAAGGTAAGTATTTCAACGTTGCAAGTGCTGTGATCCTGAGCAAGCAGGGGGGGCCCACTCATTCGCATTGGCACTGGCACAGGGCCCCTCAAAGTACAGCGGTGTGTTTGCATGGCGGGGGCGCCTCCCACCAGCAGCGACACTTTTGCGTACTCTGAGGGGCCCTGTGCCAGTGACGTCGCCAACGAGTATGCCCCCCCACCTGATGAAGGAACCTGCACTTTCATCTGCACCTTCCTCTCTGTCCCTGTGTAAGGTGGTATAACATGCGGGAAGGGGAACCTTACTTTCAGCAGGGTCAGATTCTGGCTGTGTAGAGTATAAGGGGAATGTAGTGGTCTAGGTCAATGTACCAGCAGACTCATCTAGCAGTGGCTGGGCAATGGGCAGGATGAGGAGGAAACAGATATAGGGCCAAAGAATAAAGTAGGCTAAATGCAGTTCAAAATTGGTAACAGGACTAAACAGGCGGCATTGCTTTGTTCAGTGGAGTAGCAAACCCAAGAGCAGCAGACACTGTTTCAAGGGCCTAACCACACTAGTAGGCCAAATGCAGTTTAATATCTGATAGTATAGGGCGAAAGCCAGAATGTGGAAGCTCAGCTTTGTTCAGTTGAGGACAACACCAGGCAGGGGCAGACAGACACCTTTAGTAGGCCGGAACAGCCAATTGCATTTTTAAAAATGGTAATTTGGAACTGAAGGTTGAAGCTCAGCTTTATTCAGTTGAGGACAACACCAGGCAGGGGCAGACAGACACCTTTAGTAGGCCGGAACAGCCAATGGCATTTTTAAAAATGGTAATTTGGAACAGAAGGTAGAAGCTCAGCTTTATTCAGTTGAGGACAACACCAGGCAGGGGCAGACATTCACCTTTAGTAGGCCGGAACAGCCAATTGCATTTTTAAAAATGGTAATTTGGAACTGAAGGTTGAAGCTCAGCTTTATTCAGTTGAGGACAACACCAGGCAGGGGCAGACAGACACCTTTAGTAGGCCGGAACAGCCAATTGCATTTTTAAAAATGGTAATTTGGAACTGAAGGTTGAAGCACAGCTTTATTCAGTTGCAGCTTCTTGGCAATAATATAAAGAAGACGAGACAGGACAACACTCGTTGGATGCCATATCTGTGTTTTCACTGGAAAAAAAACTGTCATTTAACTACTTGTAGGAGAAAGTTTTTGTAGCTGGAGGCCACTTTTTGTATTGTACCAGTTTTTGGTTGTATGTTTGGAACTGAAGGTTGAAGCTCAGCTTTATTCAGTTGAGGACAACACCAGGCAGGGGCAGACAGACACCTTTAGTAGGCCGGAACAGCCAATTGCATTTTTAAAAATGGTAATTTGGAACTGAAGGTTGAAGCTCAGCTTTATTCAGTTGAGGACAACACCAGGCAGGGGCAGACAGACACCTTTAGTAGGCCGGAAAAGCCAATGGCATTTTTAAAAATGGTAATTTGGAACAGAAGGTTGAAGCACAGCTTTGTTCAGTTGAGGACAACACCAGGCAGGGGCAGACAGACACCTTTAGTAGGCCGGAACAGCCAATTTTTTTTAAAAAACAGCAGTTAGTAAGAGGCAGAAGGTAGAAGCTCAGCTTTATTCAGTTGAGGACAACACCAGGCAGGGGCAGACCCCTTTAGTAGGCCGGAACAGCCAATTGCATTTTTAAAAATGGTAATTTGGAACTGAAGGTTGAAGCTCAGCTTTATTCAGTTGAGGACAACACCAGGCAGGGGCAGACAAACACCTTTAGCAGGCCGGAACAGCCAATTGCATTTTTAAAAATGGTAATTTGGAACTGAAGGTTGAAGCTCAGCTTTATTCAGTTGAGGACAACACCAGGCAGGGGCAGACAGACACCTTTAGTAGGCCGGAACAGCCAATTGCATTTTTAAAAATGGTAATTTGGAACTGAAGGTTGAAGCTCAGCTTTATTCAGTTGAGGACAACACCAGGCAGGGGCAGACAGACACCTTTAGTAGGCCGGAACAGCCAATTGCATTTTTAAAAATGGTAATTTGGAACTGAAGGTTGAAGCTCAGCTTTATTCAGTTGAGGACAACACCAGGCAGGGGCAGACAGACACCTTTAGTAGGCCGGAACAGCCAATTGCATTTTTAAAAATGGTAATTTGGAACTGAAGGTTGAAGCTCAGCTTTATTCAGTTGAGGACAACACCAGGCAGGGGCAGACAGACACCTTTAGTAGGCCGGAACAGCCAATTGCATTTTTAAAAATGGTAATTTGGAACTGAAGGTTGAAGCTCAGCTTTATTCAGTTGAGGACAACACCAGGCAGGGGCAGACAGACACCTTTAGTAGGCCGGAACAGCCAATGGCATTTTTAAAAATGGTAATTTGGAACAGAAGGTAGAAGCTCAGCTTTATTCAGTTGAGGACAACACCAGGCAGGGGCAGACATTCACCTTTAGTAGGCCGGAACAGCCAATTGCATTTTTAAAAATGGTAATTTGGAACTGAAGGTTGAAGCTCAGCTTTATTCAGTTGAGGACAACACCAGGCAGGGGCAGACAGACACCTTTAGTAGGCCGGAACAGCCAATTGCATTTTTAAAAATGGTAATTTGGAACTGAAGGTTGAAGCACAGCTTTATTCAGTTGCAGCTTCTTGGCAATAATATAAAGAAGACGAGACAGGACAACACTCGTTGGATGCCATATCTGTGTTTTCACTGGAAAAAAAACTGTCATTTAACTACTTGTAGGAGAAAGTTTTTGTAGCTGGAGGCCACTTTTTGTATTGTACCAGTTTTTGGTTGTATGTTTGGAACTGAAGGTTGAAGCTCAGCTTTATTCAGTTGAGGACAACACCAGGCAGAGGCAGACAGACACCTTTAGTAGGCCGGAACAGCCAATTGCATTTTTAAAAATGGTAATTTGGAACTGAAGGTTGAAGCTCAGCTTTATTCAGTTGAGGACAACACCAGGCAGGGGCAGACAGACACCTTTAGTAGGCCGGAACAGCCAATTGCATTTTTAAAAATGGTAATTTGGAACTGAAGGTTGAAGCACAGCTTTATTCAGTTGCAGCTTCTTGGCAATAATATAAAGAAGACGAGACAGGACAACACTCGTTGGATGCCATATCTGTGTTTTCACTGTAAAAAAAACTGTCATTTAACTACTTGTAGGAGAAAGTTTTTGTAGCTGGAGGCCACTTTTTGTATTGTACCAGTTTTTGGTTGTATGTTTGGAACTGAAGGTTGAAGCTCAGCTTTATTCAGTTGAGGACAACACCAGGCAGGGGCAGACAGACACCTTTAGTAGGCCGGAACAGCCAATTGCATTTTTAAAAATGGTAATTTGGAACTGAAGGTTGAAGCTCAGCTTTATTCAGTTGAGGACAACACCAGGCAGGGGCAGACCCCTTTAGTAGGCCGGAACAGCCAATTGCATTTTTAAAAATGGTAATTTGGAACAGAAGGTTGAAGCACAGCTTTATTCAGTTGCAGCTTCTTGGCAATAATATAAAGAAGACGAGACAGGACAACACTCGTTGGATGCCATATCTGTGTTTTCACTGGAAAAAAAACTGTCAGTTAACTACTTGTAGGAGAAAGTTTTTGTAGCTGGAGGCCACTTTTTGTATTGTACCAGTTTTTTGTTGTATGTTTGGAACTGAAGGTTGAAGCTCAGCTTTATTCAGTTGAGGACAACACCAGGCAGGGGCAGACACCTTTAGAAGGACGGAAAAGCCAATTTTTTTAAAAACAGCAGTTAATCTGAGCCAGAAGGTAGAAGCTCAGCTTTATTCAGTTGAGGCCAACTTGAATTAGGGGACTGCAGACAGACTTTGCAGGCTGTCCCCTGTGTGGACCATGCATCCAATACATTAACCCATTGAGCCACAAAGGACACGTAACCTTCCGTGGCCAGGCCTACAGGTCCATGTGTCTGTTGTCAGGTATACCTTTGGACTGACAAATTGACAGAATGCAAGGACAATGCGGTCTTTAACATGCAGGTGGAGGGGTGGGATGGCTTTTCTCGCAAAAGAATTGTCAACTGGGTAGCTCATAGCGTGGTATATCGTAGTTCATCCTGGCTTTATTAATATTAAATTAAATTAAAAAATAGGCTCTATGCACTTTATAATTGGTTCCAGGGGTACACGGGCAGCAGTGGTCTGGTCAGTGGAGGCCTAGTGGAAGGAGGGACCGCAGACAGGCTTCGAAGGCCTAACATAATTAAATTGGGCTGGCTGTAGGCACTTTATTATTAGTTAAAGGGGTACACGGGCAGCAGTGGTCTGGTCAGTGGAGGCCTAGTGGAAGGAGGGACCGCAGACAGGCTTCGAAGGCCTAACATAATTAAATTGGGCTGGCTGTAGGCACTTTATAATTGGTTCCAGGGGTACACGGGCAGCAGTGGTCTGGTCAGTGGAGGCCTAGTGGAAGGAGGGACCGCAGACAGGCTTCGAAGGCCTAACATAATTAAATTGGGCTGGCTGTAGGCACTTTATTATTAGTTACAGGGGTACACGGGCAGCAGTGGTCTGGTCAGTGGAGGCCTAGTGGAAGGAGGGACCGCAGACAGGCTTCGAAGGCCTAACATAATTAAATTGGGCTGGCTGTAGGCACTTTATTATTAGTTACAGGGGTACACGGGCAGCAGTGGTCTGGTCAGTGGAGGCCTAGTGGAAGGAGGGACCGCAGACAGGCTTCGAAGGTCTAACATAATTAAATGGGGCTGGCTGTAGGCACTTTATTATTAGTTACAGGGGTACACGGGCAGCAGTGGTCTGGTCAGTGGAGGCCTAGTGGAAGGAGGGACCGCAGACAGGCTTCGAAGGCCTAACATAATTAAATTGGGCTGGCTGTAGGCACTTTATTATTAGTTAAAGGGGTACACGGGCAGCAGTGGTCTGGTCAGTGGAGGCCTAGTGGAAGGAGGGACCGCAGACAGGCTTTGAAGGCCTAACATAATTAAATTGGGCTGGCTGTAGGCACTTTATAATTGGTTCCAGGGGTACACGGGCAGCAGTGGTCTGGTCAGTGGAGGCCTAGTGGAAGGAGGGACCGCAGACAGGCTTCGAAGGCCTAACATAATTAAATTGGGCTGGCTGTAGGCACTTTATAATTGGTTCCAGGGGTACACGGGCAGCAGTGGTCTGGTCAGTGGAGGCCTAGTGGAAGGAGGGACCGCAGACAGGCTTCGAAGGCCTAACATAATTAAATTGGGCTGGCTGTAGGCACTTTATTATTAGTTACAGGGGTACACGGGCAGCAGTGGTCTGGTCAGTGGAGGCCTAGTGGAAGGAGGGACCGCAGACAGGCTTCGAAGGCCTAACATAATTAAATTGGGCTGGCTGTAGGCACTTTATAATTGGTTCCAGGGGTACACGGGCAGCAGTGGTCTGGTCAGTGGAGGCCTAGTGGAAGGAGGGACCGCAGACAGGCTTCGAAGGCCTAACATAATTAAATTGGGCTGGCTGTAGGCACTTTATTATTAGTTACAGGGGTACACGGGCAGCAGTGGTCTGGTCAGTGGAGGCCTAGTGGAAGGAGGGACCGCAGACAGGCTTCGAAGGCCTAACATAATTAAATTGGGCTGGCTGTAGGCACTTTATTATTAGTTACAGGGGTACACGGGCAGCAGTGGTCTGGTCAGTGGAGGCCTAGTGGAAGGAGGGACCGCAGACAGGCTTCGAAGGCCTAACATAATTAAATTGGGCTGGCTGTAGGCACTTTATTATTAGTTACAGGGGTACACGGGCAGCAGTGGTCTGGTCAGTGGAGGCCTAGTAGAAGGAGGGACCGCAGACAGGCTTCGAAGGCCTAACATAATTAAATTGGGCTGGCTGTAGGCACTTTATTATTAGTTACAGGGGTACACGGGCAGCAGTGGTCTGGTCAGTGGAGGCCTAGTGGAAGGAGGGACCGCAGACAGGCTTCGAAGGCCTAACATAATTAAATTGGGCTGGCTGTAGGCACTTTATTATTAGTTAAAGGGGTACACGGGCAGCAGTGGTCTGGTCAGTGGAGGCCTAGTGGAAGGAGGGACCGCAGACAGGCTTCGAAGGCCTAACATAATTAAATTGGGCTGGCTGTAGGCACTTTATAATTGGTTCCAGGGGTACACGGGCAGCAGTGGTCTGGTCAGTGGAGGCCTAGTGGAAGGAGGGACCGCAGACAGGCTTCGAAGGCCTAACATAATTAAATTGGGCTGGCTGTAGGCACTTTATAATTGGTTCCAGGGGTACACGGGCAGCAGTGGTCTGGTCAGTGGAGGCCTAGTGGAAGGAGGGACCGCAGACAGGCTTCGAAGGCCTAACATAATTAAATTGGGCTGGCTGTAGGCACTTTATAATTGGTTCCAGGGGTACACGGGCAGCAGTGGTCTGGTCAGTGGAGGCCTAGTGGAAGGAGGGACCGCAGACAGGCTTCGAAGGCCTAACATAATTAAATTGGGCTGGCTGTAGGCACTTTATTATTAGTTACAGGGGTACATGGGCAGCAGTGGTCTGGTCAGTGGAGGCCTAGTGGAAGGAGGGACCGCAGACAGGCTTCGAAGGCCTAACATAATTAAATTGGGCTGGCTGTAGGCACTTTATAATTGGTTCCAGGGGTACACGGGCAGCAGTGGTCTGGTCAGTGGAGGCCTAGTGGAAGGAGGGACCGCAGACAGGCTTCGAAGGCCTAACATAATTAAATTGGGCTGGCTGTAGGCACTTTATAATTGGTTCCAGGGGTACACGGGCAGCAGTGGTCTGGTCAGTGGAGGCCTAGTGGAAGGAGGGACCGCAGACAGGCTTCGAAGGCCTAACATAATTAAATTGGGCTGGCTGTAGGCACTTTATTATTAGTTCCAGGGGTACACGGGCAGCAGTGGTCTGGTCAGTGGAGGCCTAGTGGAAGGAGGGACCGCAGACAGGCTTCGAAGGCCTAACATAATTAAATTGGGCTGGCTGTAGGCACTTTATTATTAGTTCCAGGGGTACACGGGCAGCAGTGGTCTGGTCAGTGGAGGCCTAGTGGAAGGAGGGACCGCAGACAGGCTTCGAAGGCCTAACATAATTAAATTGGGCTGGCTGTAGGCACTTTATAATTGGTTCCAGGGGTACACGTTCAGCAGTGGTCTGGTCAGTGGAGGCCTAGTGGAAGGAGGGACCGCAGACAGGCTTCGAAGGCCTAACATAATTAAATTGGGCTGGCTGTAGGCACTTTATTATTAGTTAAAGGGGTACACGGGCAGCAGTGGTCTGGTCAACGGAGGACGATTGTAATGAGTGTCTGCCAGTTAGTAGTCCAAAACAACAACTAAATGTGAATGTCTCGCATTAAAACAAAACAAAAACACTAAAGGGTGCAATCATTAGGTTCAGGGGTGGGATCCTCTGCGTTGTTTCAGACCTACTAATTTTGCGCAAAGTATTTACTGTGGTAAATAGAGGACACTGCCCCTGACTATGTTAAGTACCATCATACATGTCAACACAATGGTATTGTCAGTGGCAGGTATGGAAGGATGTCAGCGCATAGACTTAACATTGGTGGAAGTGTGAGAGATAACTGTGGAAGTGGTAGAGCAATGTTTGACCTGGGGGTGGGTGAACTCTCTTGTGGCCGGCGTTACAGGCCCAAGGCCCCTCATGTTACAACAGTGTGTCTGACGTTGGGTGTGCACCACCACCGCCAGAGACACTTTATTGTACTATGAGGAACCCAGTAGCAATGCCGTCGACCAAAAGCGAGTACACCCACCTCTTCAGACAAACAGCAGTCTCACGGGTGCTTGCGCCAAGTCGCGATACCACGGCCCCGTGTGGGGAGTTTGGCCATTTAGGGAGGTGTAAACATGTCGTATGCTGGACAATCAGCTGCAGCAAATTAGACATTAGAAAAGTAATTCACAGTAGTCCACAGGCAAGAGCTTTTCATAGGAAAGCTAGGTGTCGGCCGGGCAAGGTGGGGCAAAAGATTTCGAAATCCAGTTGTGGTTCATTTTAATGAATGTTAGATCGTCAACATTTTGGGTAGCCAGACGAGCCCTTTTTTCGGTTAATATTGAACCTGCAGCACTGAATACTCTTTCTGATAGGACACTTGCTGCCGGGCAAGCAAGCTCCTGCAATGCATATTCTGCCAATTCTGGCCAGGTGTCTAATTTTGATGCCCAGTAATCAAATGGGAATGACGGTTGAGGGAGAACATCGATAAGGGATGAAAAATAGTTAGTAACCATACTGGACAAATGTTGTCTCCTGTCACTTTCAATTGATGCAGCAGTACCTGTCCTGTCTGCGGTCATAGCAAAATCACTCCACAACCTGGTCAGAAAACCCCTCTGTCCAACGCCACTTCTGATGTGTGCACCCCTAACACTCCTAGTCTGTTGCCCCCTTGAGCTCGTGTGAGAACGATCACGTGCGCTGTGTGCTGGGAATGCCTGAAGCAAACGGTCAACAAGAGTTGATTGTTTGGTTGCTAATATTAGTTCCAAGTTCTCATGTGGCATAATATTTTGCAATTTGCCTTTATAGCGTGGATCAAGGAGGCAGGCCAACCAGTAATCGTCATCGTTCATCATTTTCGTTATGCGTGTGTCCCTTTTTAGGATACGTAAGGCATAATCCGCCATGTGGGCCAAAGTTCCAGTTGTCAAATCTCCGGTTGTGATTGGGTGAGGGGCAGTTGCAGGCAAATCTACGTCACTTGTGTCCCTCAAAAAACCAGAACCCGGCCTTGACACGCAACCAATTTCCAGTGCCCCCGGGAAAGGTTCCGCATTAAAAATATACTCATCCCCATCCTCATCCTCCACCTCCTCTTCGCCCGCTACCTCGTCCTGTACACTGCCCTGACCAGACAATGGCTGACTGTCATCAAGGCTTTCCTCTTCCTCTGGTGCAGACGCCTGCTCCTTTATGTGCGTCAAACTTTGCATCAGCAGACGCATTAGGGGGATGCTCATGCTTATTACGGCGTTGTCTGCACTAACCAGCCGTGTGCATTCCTCAAAACACTGAAGGACTTGACACATGTCTTGTATCTTCGACCACTGCACACCTGACAACTCCATGTCTGCCATCCTACTGCCTGCCCGTGTATGTGTATCCTTCCACAAAAACATAACAGCCCGCCTCTGTTGGCACAGTCTCTGAAGCATGTGCAGTGTTGAGTTCCACCTTGTTGCAACGTCTATGATTAGGCGATGCTGGGGAAGGTTCAAAGACCGCTGATAGGTCTGCATACGGCTGGCGTGTACAGGCGAACGTCGGATATGTGAGCAAAGTCCACGCACTTTGAGGAGCAGGTTGGAGAACCCAGGATAAGTTTTCAATAAGCACTGCACCACCAGGTTTAAGGTGTGAGCCAAGCAAGGAATGTGTTTCAGTTGGGAAAGGGAGATGGCAGCCATGAAATTCCTTCCGTTATCACTAACTACCTTGCCTGCCTCAAGATCTACTGTGCCCAGCCACGACTGCGTTTCTTGTTGCAAGAACTCGGACAGAACTTCCGCGGTGTGTCTGTTGTCGCCCAAACACTTCATAGCCAATACAGCCTGCTGACGCTTGCCAGTAGCTGGCCCATAATGGGACAACTGGTGTGCAACAGTGTCATCTGCCGATGGAGTGGTTGGCAGACTGCGGTCTGTGGAAGAGCTGTAGCTTCTGCAGGAGGACGAGGAGGAGGAGGAGGGGGTGCGAACGCCTACAGCCAACTGTTTCCTAGACCGTGGGCTAGGCACAACTGTCCCGAAATTGATGTCCCCTGTGGACCCTGCATCCACCACATTCACCCAGTGTGCCGTGATGGACACATAACGTCCCTGGCCATGCCTACTGGTCCATGCATCTGTAGTCAGGTGCACCTTTGTACTCACAGATTGCCTGAGTGCATGGACGATGCGCTGTTTAACATGCTGGTGCAGGGCTGGGATGGCTTTTCTGGAAAAAAAGTGTCGACTGGGTAGCTCGTATCGTGGTTCAGCATACTCCATCAGGGCTTTGAAAGCTTTGCTTTCAACTAACCGGTAGGGCATCATCTCTAACGAGATTAGTCTAGCTATGTGGGCGTTAAAACCCTGTGTACGCGGATGCGAGGATAAGTACTTCCTTTTTCTAACCAGAGTCTCATGTAGTGTGAGCTGAACTGGAGAGATGGAGATCGTGGAACTTGCGGGTGTGCCGGTGGACATGGCAGACTGAGAGACGGTTGGAGACGGTATTGTTTCCGCCGGTGCCCTAGATGCAATATTTCCGCCTACAAAACTGGTGATTCCCTGACCCTGACTGCTTTTGGCTGGCAAAGAAACCTGCACAGATACTGCCGGTGGTGCGGAAAATGGTGGCCTTACAGTGACGGAAGGGATGTTGCGTTGATGACTAGCTTCATTGGCCGAGGGTGCTACAACCTTAAGGGACGTTTGGTAGTTAGTCCAGGCTTGAAAATGCATGGTGGTTAAGTGTCTATGCATGCAACTAGTATTGAGACTTTTCAGATTCTGACCTCTGCTTAAGCTAGTAGAACATTTTTGACAGATGACTTTGCGCTGATTAATTGGATGTTGTTTAAAAAAATGCCAGACTGCACTCTTCCTAGCATCGGATCCCTTTTCAGGGATTGCAGACTGAGCTTTAACCGGATGGCAACGCTGTGCTCCAACAGGTTTTGGCTTTGACACGCGTTTTGGGCCAGATAGGGGCCCGGCAGATGGAACCTGTTGCGATGTTGATGCCTGCTGCGGCCCCTCCTCCACCTCCGCTTCTGAACTACTGCTGCCTGCACCCTGTTCCCCCAATGGCTGCCAATCGGGGTCAACAACCGGGTCATCTATTACCTCCTCTTCGAGCTCGTGTGCAACTTCGTCTGTGTCACTGTGTCGGTCTGTGGTATAGCGTTCGTGGCGGGGCAACATAGTCTCATCAGGGTCTGATTGTGGATCTGTACCCTGAGAGGGCAATGTGGTGGTCTGAGTCAAAGGAGCAGCATAGTACTCTGGCTGTGGCTGTGCATCAGTGCACTCCATGTCAGAATCTACTTGTAATGGGCATGGCCTGTTAAGTGTTTCACTTTCTAAGCCAGGGACGGTATGTGTAAAGAGCTCCATGGAGTGACCCGTTGTGTCGCCTGCTGCATCCTTCTCTCTTGTTGTAGTTTTTGCTGAGGAGGACAAGGAAGCGACTTGTCCCTGACCGTGAACATCCACAAGTGACGCGCTGCTTTTACATTTACCAGTTTCAGAAGAGGAGGCAAAAGAGCTAGAGGCTGAGTCTGCAATGTAAGCCAAAACTTGCTGTTGCTGCTCCGGCTTTAAAAGCGTTTTTCCTACTCCCAGAAAAGAGAGCGTTCGAGGCCTTGTGTAGCCAGACGACGAAACTGGCTCCACAGCTCCAGACTTAGGTGGAATATTTTTATCCCCACGACCACCTGATGCTCCACTACCACTACCATCATTACCAGCTGACAATGAACGCCCACGGCCACGACCTCTTGCACCAGACTTCCTCATTGTTTTAAAAAATTAACCAAAGCAACTTTATTTGTTGCTGTCAAACAACTTACACGGTGAGCTATAACTTCAGTATGATTTCTATATCCCTTAACAGGTTGGTGAGACCACAAGGAAAATCAGGCACAATGTTACACACTCTGTTTTCTGTGGCACAAAATCACAGAGATGACACACACGCAGGACTGTCACTCAAGCACTAATGTCAATATTATTCTCCCACCTAATTTTTTTTTTTTTTTTCTCAGGGAGACTTTAGAAACCAAATAAGATAAAATGTTTTTTTCAGGGACAATTTAGAAACCAAATACTAATAAAAAAAAATAAAAAATAAAAAAAATAGCCTTTCTATGGCCCACAATTAGAGAGAGAGAGGTGGCACACCCAGGAGTCAAGACTGGCACACAAGCTGAAAGGGCAATATTACTCTCCCACTGTTTTTTTATGTATTTTTTTTTTTTTCAGGGAGACTTTAGAAACCAAATAATATTAAACAAAGCAAAAAAATAAATAGGCTTTCTATGGCCCACAATTAGAGAGAGAGAGGTGGCACACCCAGGAGTCAAGACTGGCACACAAGCTGAAAGGGCAATATTACTCTCCCACTGTTTTTTTATGTATTTTTTTTTTTCAGGGAGACTTTAGAAGCCAAATAATATTAAACAAAGCAAAAAAATAAATAGGCTTTCTATGGCCCACAATTAGAGAGAGAGAGGTGGCACACCCAGGAGTCAAGACTGGCACACAAGCTGAAAGGGCAATATTACTCTCCCACTGTTTTTTTATGTTTTGTTTTTTTTCAGGGAGACTTTAGAAACCAAATAATAGTAAACAAAGCAAAAAAATAAATAGGCTTTCTATGGCCCACAATTAGAGAGAGAGAGGTGGCACACCCAGGAGTCAAGACTGGCACACAAGCTGAAAGGGCAATATTACTCTCCCACTGTTTTTTTATGTATTTTTTTTTTCAGGGAGACTTTAGAAACCAAATAATATTAAAAAAAGCAAAAAAATAAATAGGCTTTCTATGGCCCACAATTAGAGAGAGAGAGGTGGCACACCCAGGAGTCAAGACTGGCACACAAGCTGAAAGGGCAATATTACTCTCCCACTGTTTTTTTATGTATTTTTTTTTTTCAGGGACACTTTAGAAACCAAATAATATTAAACAAAGCAAAAAAATAAGTAGGCTTTCTATGGCCCACAATTAGAGAGAGAGAGGTGGCACACCCAGGAGTCAAGACTGGCACACAAGCTGAAAGGGCAATATTACTCTCCCACTGTTTTTTTATGTATTTTTTTTTTTCAGGGAGACTTTAGAAACCAAATAATATTTAAAAAAGCAAAAAAATAAATAGGCTTTCTATGGCCCACAATTAGAGAGAGAGAGGTGGCACACCCAGGAGTCAAGACTGGCACACAAGCTGAAAGGGCAATATTACTCTCCCACTGTTTTTTTATGTATTTTTTTTTTTTCAGGGAGACTTTAGAAACCAAATAATATTAAAAAAAGCAAAAAAATAAATAGGCTTTCTATGGCCCACAATTAGAGAGAGAGAGGTGGCACACCCAGGAGTCAAGACTGGCACACAAGCTGAAAGGGCAATATTACTCTCCCACTGTTTTTTTATGTATTTTTTTTTTTCAGGGAGACTTTAGAAACCAAATAATATTAAACAAAGCAAAAAAATAAATAGGCTTTCTATGGCCCACAATTAGAGAGAGAGAAGTGGCACACCCAGGAATCAAGACTGGCACACAAGCTGAAAGGGCAATATTACTCTCCCACTGTTTTTTTATGTATTTTTTTTTTTCAGGGAGACTTTAGAAACCAAATAATATTAAAAAAAGCAAAAAAATAAATAGGCTTTCTATGGCCCACAATTAGAGAGAGAGAGGTGGCACACCCAGGAGTCAAGACTGGCACACAAGCTGAAAGGGCAATATTACTCTCCCACTGTTTTTTTATGTATTTTTTTTTTTCAGGGAGACTTTAGAAACCAAATAATATTAAACAAAGCAAAAAAATAAATAGGCTTTCTATGGCCCACAATTAGAGAGAGAGGTGGCACACCCAGGAGTCAAGACTGGCACACAAGCTGAAAGGGCAATATTACTCTCCCACTGTTTTTTTATGTATTTTTTTTTTCCAGGGAGACTTTAGAAACCAAATAATATTAAAAAAAGCAAAAAAATAAATAGGCTTTCTATGGCCCACAATTAGAGAGAGAGAGGTGGCACACCCAGGAGTCAAGACTGGCACACAAGCTGAAAGGGCAATATTACTCTCCCACTGTTTTTTTATGTATTTTTTTTTTCAGGGAGACTTTAGAAACCAAATAATATTAAAAAAAGCAAAAAAATAAATAGGCTTTCTATGGCCCACAATTAGAGAGAGAGAGGTGGCACACCCAGGAGTCAAGACTGGCACACAAGCTGAAAGGGCAATATTACTCTCCCACTGTTTTTTTATGTATTTTTTTTTTTCAGGGAGACTTTAGAAACCAAATAATATTAAACAAAGCAAAAAAATAAATAGGCTTTCTATGGCCCACAATTAGAGAGAGAGAGGTGGCACACCCAGGAGTCAAGACTGGCACACAAGCTGAAAGGGCAATATTACTCTCCCACTGTTTTTTTATGTATTTTTTTTTTTCAGGGAGACTTTAGAAACCAAATAATATTAAAAAAAGCAAAAAAATAAATAGGCTTTCTATGGCCCACAATTAGAGAGAGAGAGGTGGCACACCCAGGAGTCAAGACTGGCACACAAGCTGAAAGGGCAATATTACTCTCCCACTGTTTTTTTATGTATTTTTTTTTTTCAGGGAGACTTTAGAAACCAAATAATATTAAACAAAGCAAAAAAATAAATAGGCTTTCTATGGCCCACAATTAGAGAGAGAGAGGTGGCACACCCAGGAGTCAAGACTGGCACACAAGCTGAAAGGGCAATATTACTCTCCCACTGTTTTTTTATGTATTTTTTTTTTTTCAGGGAGACTTTAGAAACCAAATAATATTAAAAAAAGCAAAAAAATAAATAGGCTTTCTATGGCCCACAATTAGAGAGAGAGAGGTGGCACACCCAGGAGTCAAGACTGGCACACAAGCTGAAAGGGCAATATTACTCTCCCACTGTTTTTTTATGTATTTTTTTTTTCACGGAGACTTTAGAAACCCAATAATATTAAAAAAAACAAAAAAATAAATAGGCTTTGTATGGCCCACTGAATGAGAGATGGCACACACAGGAGTGGCACACAAGCCCTGACTGAAGCCAATATTTTTCTCCCACTGATTGATGTAGTGTTTTTGTGTTGAGGTAGATTTTAGAACACAAATCAAGGAAAAAAATAAATAGGCTTTCTATGGCCCACTCAGTGAGAGATGGCACACACAGGGATGGCACTGTAGCAGAAATGCCAATCTTAATCTTCCACAAAAAAAAAAAAAAAAAAAACAGGGACTGTCCTACAATTACTATCTCCCTGCAGTAATGTAAGCCAGGTATGGCAGGCAGCAATAGGAGTGGACTGATGCACAAATTAAATAAAAAGTGTGGACAAACAAAAAAGATAGCTGTGCAGAAAGGAAGGAACAAGAGGATATGTGCTTTGAAAAAAGCAGTTGGTTTGCACAGTGGCGTACACACAGCAATACAGCTATCACGGAGCCTTCTAGGGCAGCCCAATGAGCTACAGCGCTGAGGGAAAAAAAAAAATGCAGCTTCCAGTGTCCCTGCACACCGAAGGTGGTGTTGGACAGTGGAAATCGCTACAGCACAAGCGGTTTGGTGGTTAGTGGACCCTGCCTAACGCTATCCCTGCTTCTGACGAAGCGGCAGCAACCTCTCCCTAAGCTCAGATCAGCAGCAGTAAGATGGCGGTCGGCGGGAACGCCCCTTTATAGCCCCTGTGACGCCGCAGACAGCAAGCCAATCACTGCAATGCCCTTCTCTAAGATGGTGGGGACCAGGACCTATGTCATCACGCTGCCCACACTCTGCGTTCACCTTCATTGGCTGAGAAATGGCGCTTTTCGCGTCATTGAAACGCGACTTTGGCGCGAAAGTCGCGTACCGCATGGCCGACAAGCACAGGGGTCGGATCGGGTTTCATGAGACGCCGACTTAGCCAAAAGTCAGCGACTTTTGAAAATGAACGACCCGTTTCGCTCAACCCTAGTCATGATGTTTGAGGTCTTTTATAATTTTTTCATTTTTTCTTTTTCGATTTTTCTAATTTTTTGAGATACTATATAGTGTCTGTATATTTGGCATTTGTTAGTCATAGCCCATCAAGGAATAAATATATGAACAAATAGTTTTTTATATATACTGTTTAATATAGGCAGATGTCATCTCTAGCTTAACCATTTAATGTTTTACTATTTTATTTACTCTTGTTCTAATTATCTCTTTTGTTTTTCTGCTTCCTTAGGTAGCCAATTGATTCTTTTGTTTTACACTATACGCACCTTATCTACACGGTCCAGCGTTGAATTATCCGGTTCACCATGGATATGGGACTTTTTTCGCTTCAGGGAGATGCACCGCCTACTTTTGCGTTCCATTACAGCGTTTCACAGAGGAGTCCTTACCCTTAGACACTACGATGACGCATTTCCGGGGGCGCCGCTGTTATGTGTGCGTTCCACTAGCGTTCCAGTCACTGCTCACTGATGTCACTTCCGGGTTGTAGGGCTATTTCAACATGGACGCGATGTCAGCGTGCCATGCAGATATTCTATACACCGCTTGTTGCGGTGAACAGTCTCGGGACCACTTCTCTTATATGCGGTAAGCCTCCCCTGCACATTAGCTATCGGTTTTTCACTTAAACTTATATTTTGTTCCTTCTGGACTTCTCGGTCTTCTTATTTTTCTTTTTTCTTTCACTTTCGTGTTGTAGAACTCCTGAAGGAGTCACAAGTTCTTCACGTCGGTCTTTCTCTATCACTGCATCTAGTGGTAAGCCCCTTCTTTTCTTTTTTATTTAGTGTGGCTTCTGCCTTTCATATTGGTTATAGGATTATTTAGAAAATATGGGAGAATACTGATTGTGTAACACCAAGTGATGGTGTATATCTATCTATTTTCTGGTTATATTCCAAGTGGGCTTATGACTAAGCATTATCAATAGTTATTATTTTGTATAAAAATCGGACCACATGTACCTATTGCTATTATGGCTTGTATATATACACACATCGCTGTTATGAGAGTATGAATAATGTCCTTTTGACGTCATATGAAAGCCATTATTTTTGTCCTTATATTCTCTGTATATATGTGTGGATCTGTGATTTATTATTCTTTCATGTTGTTTTTTCTTCTTATGTTGTAGTCTGATGAAGGTCAAATAGACCGAAACGTTACTAATTGACTTTTTTGGAACATCAAATAAACACTATTGCATGAAATTCTGAGTGCCTGATTTTTTTCACTTATAGTATTTATAGGGGTTGGCATCCCTTCTCTGAGCACCAGATATCTCTTTACAAAAGGAGTGCCGTGACAGACTATTCAAAAAAGTCCTGTGGTACAGACCCTGTTATTATGGACTCTTCAAAGATTAAAAATAATGGTCTATCAATGACTGTACTTAATTCCTGCAGTACTCGGGGGTGTATCCCATCCGGGCCCAGAGATTTGTCAATTTTAGTGATTTTTAGACGCCGCCGTACTTCCTGCTGGGTTAGGCAGGTGACATTTAATTGGGAATTTTTATCACTAGTCATATTGGCTGCCATGGGATTTTCTTTTGTAAATACTGATGAAAAAAAGTCATTTAGCATATTTGCTTTTTCCTCATCCTCATCCACCATTTCACCCAGACTATTTTTAAGGGGGCCAACACTATCATTTTTTAGTTTCTTACTATTTATGTAGTTAAAGAATATTTTGGGATTATTTTTGCTCTCTCTGGCAATGAGTCTCTCTGTCTCAATCTTTGCTGCCTTGATTTGCTTTTTACAGAATTTATTTAATTTTTTGTATTTATTTAATGCCTCCTCACTACCTACTTCCTTTAATTCTCTAAATGCTTTCTTTTTGTCACTTATTGCGCCCCTTACAGCTCTACTTAGCCATATTGGTTTCCTCCTATTTCTAGTATGTTTATTCCCATACGGTATATACTGTGCACAGGTCCTATCCAGAATGCTAATAAACGTCTCCCATTTTCTTTGTGTATTTTTGTGTCTCAGGATATTGTCCCAGTTAATTGCACCAAGATCCTCTCTCATCCGTTGGAAATTTGCCCTCCTGAAGTTTAGTGTCCTTGTCACCCCTCTACTACACATCTTATTGAAGGAGACATGAAAACTTATTATTTTGTGAACACTATTCCCCAAGTGACCCCCAACCCTTATATTTGATATGCGGTCTGGCCTGTTGGTTAATATTAGGTCTAGCAGTGTCCCCCTTCTTGTTGGGTCCTAAACCAGTTGTGAAAGGTAATTGTCTCTCATAGTTGTCAAAAATCGATTACCTTTACTGGAACTGCAGGTTTCTGTTCCCCAATCTATTTCAGGGTAGTTGAAGTCCCCCATAATAGTGACTTCTCCTTGAGTCGCAGCTTCATCTATTTGCTTTATGAGGATATTCTCCATTGCTTCCATTATTTTTGGAGATTTATAACAAACCCCTATCAGTAATTTATTATTTTTTCCCCCTCCCCTTATCTCCACCCACAGGGACTCTACATTTTCATTAGATTCACCTATATTATCACGCAGGATGGGTTTTAAGGTCGATTTTACATACAGACATACCCCACCCCCTCGCTTATCTGTACGGTCATTTCTGAAAAGGCTATAGCCCTGCAAGTTAACAGCCCAGTCATGGCTCTCATCCAGCCATGTCTCAGATATCCCCACCATGTCATAATTATGCTCCAACAACATTAATTCTAATTCGTCCATTTTGTTGGCGAGGCTTCTGGCATTAGTATACATGCACTGATGTTCCTCTCTGTACCTCTATTCTTTCTTAAATTATTAACTGTTCTAACCCCACCCCCCATGCCACCGCCACCCCCAACTTCCTTATTTGTGCCCAGGTCTCTATCTGCACTATCTTCCCCTCCTATAAAATGAATACCCTCCCCCCCAATCCCTAGTTTAAACACTCCTCCAACCTTCTAGCCATTTTCTCCCCCAGCACAGCTGCACCTTCCCCATTGAGGTGCAGCCTGTCCCTAGCGTAGAGCCTGTAGCCAACTGAGAAGTCGGCCCAGTTCTGCAGGAACCCAAACCCCTCCTTCCTACACCAATTCTTGAGCCACTTATTAACCTCCCTAATCTCCCGTTGCCTCTCTGGCGTGGCACGTGGTACAGGCAGTATTTTGGAAAATACCACGTTGGAGGTCCTTGCTTTCAGCTTGCAGCCTAATTCCCTGAAATCATCTTTAAGGACCTTCCACCTACCTCTAACTTTGTCATTTGTGCCAATGTGCACCATGACCGCTGGGTCCTCACCAGCCCCTCCCAGTAATCTGTCCACCCGATCAGCGATGTGTCGGACTCGAGCGCCAGGTAGGCAGCACACCGTCCGACGATCCCTGTCTTTGTGACAGATTGCCCTATATGTTCCCCTAATAATTGAGTCCCCCACTACCAGCACCTGTCTGGCCTGCCCTGCTCTCCTATTTCCCTCCTTACTGGAGCAGTCACTCCTCCGGCTTTCAGAGGACATGCCTGGCTGCAGCAGTGCTACCCCTGTACTGGCACCCCCCTCATCTGCCAACTTCGCAAACTTATTGGGGTGTGCCAGATCAGGACTAGCCTCCCTGGCACTCTTCCCTCTACCCCGCCTTCTATCTGTCACCCAGCTAACTGCCTCACTGTCCTGCAGCTCCATCCTACCATCCCCCTCCTCATCTATCCCATTGAGCGTCTGCTCTGTGAGCAGAAGACTCCTCTCCATATTGTCTATGGATCTCAGTGTTGCCAGCTGCCCATTTAGATCCAGGATCTGGGATTCCAAATGCACAACGTGCTCACATCTCGCACAGCAGTATGCACCCTCGACCGGCTGGTCAAGGACTGCATACATGTGGCAAGATGTGCACTGGATGGCATTAACAATAGTGAAGCACATTTCCTAATGGGGATTGCACCACACAGAAACATTAAATAAAAAATAAATACAAAGTATTAATAAAAAACACAGCAATTCCTCCCTTGGAAACTCCCTGATTCCAAAGTCACTGGATCACAAGTCACACTTACCGCCGTCCACACTTACACTCAGGTCACACTCAGCTCGCTCACACTCGCTATGCTGAAGATTTATAGATTTTTTTTTCTCTGTATTTCCCTTCAACAACAAGCCACCTTGCTGTTCAAATGCACTTCCAAAAAGGACTTGAGCCCCAAACAGCTGCCCCTTATAAACCCTTGATTATGAGCCCCCACCCTAAGTTAAACCCTTGTGAATATAGCTACTCCCAAATTCAGCAACTCACACAAATTCACACAGGTATTTGTTAAAGGCTTTCCAAATACCTCCTCACTGGATCACAAGTCACACTTACCGCCGTCCACACTTACGCTCAGGTCACACTCAGCTCGCTCACACTCGCTATGCTGAAGATTTATAGATTTTTTTTTTCTCTGTATTTCCCTTCAACAACAAGCCACCTTGCTGTTCAAATGCTCTTGCAGCGCCCCAGAGTCCTGGTCATTGCAGTACTGATGCTCCGCCACTAAGGGGGGCTGTGGTACGTCTGATGGCACTGAATGAGTTCACCTGACCAGGTATCACAGACACCAATACATTTCACAGTCTGGCCTCCAGGGGGAGCTAAGGGTTCTATGTATTAGGCCACTCCTCACAGTCTGGTAAAACTGGGGGTTAGATAGGAAGTTAGTTCAGAAAGCTGACTGGGTTGGTACCAGGCAACACCTTGTGGCAGAGGGTGTTGTAGGGGAAGATTCAGAGGGGTCCCTGTCAGGGGTGGGATCCTGACAGAGGCCTAGCGAACAGAGAGCATGTTACGGGACCGTGCCTGCACTGGATAGCGGCGGTGCCCTAAAAAAGGATAAGAAGCGAGGTTTATTGTGCTGAGTGAGAAACGAGATCAACGCAACAAGGAGAATACCAGTAGGAGTCGCGCTGTAAGACGAGGCAACATCCTACTGAGGCACATAACCAGTGGCCGGAACGCCGAGGAAGTACTAAGCTCCAAGCAATACTTCAAACCTACGGCAGGACAGTCAGTTAGAGGCGGACTGTCTCACGAAGAACACCTAGGAAGACACAGGGGGGTAACAACAGGAGTGGGGCGAAGCTAGGGTCCCAGAAGAACCTCCGAGCCTCCCCGTCATACGGGTGCGTCCTTACCATAAGATCTGGGGGGACGTGGAAGAACATCAGAATCGAGTTGTGAGGGAACACGAGAAACAGACACAACAGTTGTGGGGACTATCCCATAAGCACAGCAGGGGAGGACCACAACACACAAGGGCTAGAAGGTAGGCACAGATTTCCACCTGCAAAGGGAACTCTGGAGGTGCCTTTGGGCCGACTGGACTTGCGCAGCCCGGCTAACCGTATTCCGGACTGAGGACCCAGAAGCCTTCAGTAAAGAGGTAAAGAGACTGCAACCTGGTGTCCTCGTTATTTACTGCGACCGGCACTTCACCGCACCATAACATCATCCCATACCTCCACCTTTATTGTACGCCCCTCAGCAGGGTCACGGACCGGGTCTAGCCACCGTGACAACCCCAGGACAGAGAATCAGAGGCCCGGTACCGGGTACCCCTCGGCCCTGCGGCAGTGGGGGCGCTACACTCTTGTTGTTGGGCGCAGCGTCGTCGACGCATACCGACACATGCGTCATGCGCCCCTATCTTTAACATGGGGGGCGCATGGACATGCGCCGGTATGCGTTGTACTGCGTTTTATGATGCTTTCGTCATATACATACACAAGACAGGCTGCAGGGGACGCTACTTGTAGCATTTTCCCTGCTCTGAAATTACCAATCTGTAGGATCTTATGACAACGCATGCGTCGCAAAACGCTGCGATGTGTACATGCGTTGTTGGTTGTGTCGCGTCGCCGACGCTGCGCCCAACAACGCAAATGTGAACGTAGCCTTAGTGGTGAAAAAAATTCCAAACTTTGCTAAAAAGAAATAAAATAATTGCGCCATTTTCTGATACCCGTAGCGTCTATATTTTCTGAGATATCGGGTCGGGTGAGGGCTAACTTTTTGCGTGCCGAGCTGGTGTTTTTAATGATACCACTTTTGTGCAGATACATTTTTTTGATCTCCCGTTATTGTATTTTAATGCAATGTCGCAGCGACCAAAAAAAACATAATTTTGGCTTTTGATTTTTTTTTTCTCGCTACACTGTTTAGCGATCATGTACATTTTTTTGTTGTATTGAAAACTGCTGACATGTTGCGGCTTTGAAGTGGGCTCACAGCCGAAGCCCACCTCAAAGCGTGGGGATACTGCCAGCTGATGTACTATTCCGTCAGCTGGCAGAAAGGGGTTAATGAACACTTGGCTCCCGCGCAATTTTCTGCGCCAGAGGGGGAAAGCTGACGGCCGGGGGCCAATATTTGTAGCCTGCTATGAATATCAGCCCGCAGCTGTCTGCGTAGCCTTTACTGTCTATTAAAATAGGGGGACCCCCCAAAAAATGACATGGGGTCCCCCTATATTTTAAAGCCAGAAAGGCTACGCAGACAGCTGCGGGCTGATATTCATTATCTAGAGAGGGGCCATGGATATTGCCCCCCCCAGCTATAAATTCCAGCCCGCAGCCGCCCCGGAAATGGCGCATCTGAAAATGCGCCAATTCCGGCACTTAGCCCCTTTCTTCCCACTCCCGTGTAGTGGTGGGATATGGGGTAGTAAGGGGTTAATGTCACCTTGCTATTGTAAGGTGACATTAAGCCGGGTTAATAACAGAGAGGCATCAATAAGACGCCTATCCATTAGTAATCCAATAATAATAATAAAGGGTTAATAAAACACACACACATTAGGAAAAAAGTATTTTAATATTCTTCATTTAACCATACTTACCATACTTCAGCACATGGAAAAAACATAAAATAATAAACCGTATACTACCTGTCCGCCGTAGTCCAATTAATAACGAGTGTCCCACGATGATGTCCCCTATAGAACAGTGACATCGGGTGATGTCACTGCTCTATAGAACTTTCAGTGACACACTGACAGGAGACAATGGCTCCTGCAGTGTATCGCTGAAGTTACCCGAGTTCAAAGTCTCACTTTATGGCAATTGCTGCCTGGGAAAATTTCTCAACAGCAATGGCATAAAGTGAGACTAGGGACTATTTTCTCACAGGGGCGTAGGAATACATTGTGAGGAATACATTGTGGAAGGATACCTTCCATCATTGTAATCCTGGAGCCCCTGGAGAGCGGTCGCACCAGATGATGCTCCTGCTCTCCACGGGAGATCGTCGAGGGACATATGTTGCATGTCATCGCATGGTGCATGTCGCATGGTGCTGAATGACGCATGTCATTGCATGGTGCATGTCACATGTTGTCGCATGGTGCATGTTGTATGTCATCGCATGGTGCATGTCGCATGTCACCACATGGTGCATGTCGCATGGTGCATGTCATCGCATGGTGCATGTCACATGTCGTCGCATGGTGCATGTCACATGTCGTCGCATGGTGCATGTCGTCGCATGGTGCATGTCGTCACATGGTGCATGTCGTCGCATGGAGCATGTCACATGTCGTCGCATGGTGCATGTCTTCGCATGGTGCATGTCGCATGTCGTCGCGTGGTGCATGTCGTCGCGTGGTGCATGTCGTCGCATGGTGCATGTCACATGTCGTCGCATGGTGCATGTCGCATGTCGCCACATGGTGCATGTCATCGCATGGTGCATGTTGTCGCATGTCACATGTTGCATGTCATTGCATGCTGCATGTCATCACATCTCGCATGGTGCATGTCATTGCACATCGTATGTTGCATGTTGTCACATGTCGCATGTTGTTGCATGTCACATGGTGTGTGTCGTATGTATGTACTGTATATGTGTATTTTTTTTTTACATTCAACACATTAGCCGGATGATGGGACTACTACTGTCCCATCATTGGCTACTGTGTCACTCACTCTCACTGTAGCAGACGATGCCTGCACACAGAGAGACACACACACACCAAAGAACCCCCCCCCCCGCAGCAGACCCAGCACATACCGGTGCTGGACCGCACATACCCGCGGCAGCACGCAGAGCCCCGGTGCTGGCCCGCACATACCGGCACGCAGAGCCCCGGCGCTGGCCCGCACATATCCGCGGCAGCACGCAGAGCCCCGACGCTGGCCCGCACATACCGGCACGCAAAGCCCCAGCGCTGGCCCGCACATACCGGCACGCAGAGCCCCGGCGCCGGTCCGCACACACCCGCGGCATTACACAGAGCCCCGGCGTCCACATAATCATCCCTTCACAGCCCCGACCGCCCCCAGCACAGCCCTGCCCAACCCCAGCACAGCCCCACAGGCAGCCCCCAACCACGCCCACAGCCCAGTCACTCTTGATGAGTGACTGCTGCCTGTGGAGACTTGGTCACGCCTGCTGCTGACGTCACGTCAATTTCCAGAGTCTGGAAATTGACGTGACGTCGGCGGAAATAAGCGGTGGCTGCAGCCTGGGGGTCACGTGACCCGGACTCAGCCGCTGCCATAGCGCCGCTCACAGGCGAAAACGGCAACGGAAGGTATTTGCACAATTCATTAGGGGGCCCGGGGGGATAGATTGGGGGGTTAATTGAAAGTAGTGGACAACCCATTTAAGCATAACTGTGCTGAGAAGTAGAACAAAGTTAACAAGTCAACATATTGACAGAAAAAATTAAAAGAAAAATGTGTTTTAGTTGGTGAAAAAGAAAAAACAAAAGCAAAAAAAAAAAAAAAATGGCTACCGGTATTTCCTGTACAGGTTAGTATTAACCTACCAAACAGAAAAACATGTTGTGAGATAACTCAAACTTTTAATTAACTGAACCTTATCAAACAGAGGCAATGGAAGTTATCCAACCAAAACTTCAACTACTGTATGCTTCTACAAGATTACCCAGCAGATGGCGATGTTTTCGTAGCTATATACTTTTCATTGTAAAGCTGCTTTTCATCAATGTTTCTGGTTTGTTCTTATTGATGATATAGTTTAATGATTTGTCATTAGATCTAAATTACACCCATGTTGTGTCGAGCTGGGACTGGAATTCAGTCTTGAACATTTCAGAGCAAACAATCCCACTTGCTGTATAATGAATGAAAAATATGAACATGCAGTTGTTTGTTGTGGCTGTAGAGGAGCAAATCTGCTGAGATTTTATTTCACCACATTACTTGAATTTGGCAGAAAAATTCAATTGACATTAAAATAGTTCCATGGTTTACGGTGCCAATTAGGCCGTTGACGTCACAGCACATGTTGTGACGTCCCAATGTGTGTTATGATGTAATTCGTGACATTTTGTATAATGTGTGTGCGCCATCTGAGACTTAGTCTGCTCCAAAGCATGAGCACAGAGTAAACAAGAAGATATCAGAAAAAAGAGGAAGGCGGAAAAAATAGACAGCAGTGTATAGAGGACCAGATGCAGGTGCATGGTGGTGGCGGGACAGCTGAGTCGTAAAGAGGACATTAGAGGAAGGTGGAAAAAAGAGATCAGACTGTGTGAAGACTGGCCATTATACTGTTTGAAGGGCTATGTGGGGGCCATTATACTGTTTGGAGGGCTATGTGGGGGCCATTATACTGTTTGGAGGGCTATGTAGGGGCCATTATACTGTTTGGAGGGCTATGTGGGGGCCATTACACTGTTTGGAGGGCTATGTAGGGACCATTATACTGTTTGGAGGGCTATGTGGGGGCCATTACACTGTTTGGAGGGCTATGTAGGGGCCATTACACTGTTTGGAGGGCTATGTGAGGGCCATTATACAGTTTGGAGGGCTATGTAGGGGCCATTATACTGTTTGGAGGGCTATGTGAGGGCCATTATACTGTTTGGAGGGCTATGTAGGGGCCATTATACTGTTTGAAGGGCTATGTAGGGGCCATTATACTGTTTGGAGGGCTATGTGGGGGCCATTATACCATTTGGAGGGCTATGTGGGGCCCATTATACTGTTTGGAGGGCTATGTGGAGACCATTATACTGTTTGAAGGGCTATGTAGGGGCCATTATACTGTTTGGAGGGCTATGTGGGGGCCATTATATCATTTGGAAGGCTATGTGGGGGCCATTATACTGGTTGAAGGGCTATGTGGGGGCTATTATACTGTTTGGAGGGCTATGTGGGGACCATTATACTGTTTGGAGGGCTATGTAGGGGCCATTATACTGTTTGGAGTGCTATGTGGGGGCCATTATACCTTTTGGAGGGCTATGTGGGGGCCATTATACTGTTTGGAGGGCTATGTGGGGACCATTATACTGTTTGGAGGGCTATGTAGGGCCCATTATACTGTTTGGAGGGCTATGTGGGGACCATTATACTGTTTGGAGGGCTATGTGGGGACCATTATACTGTTTGAAGGGCTATGTGGGGGCCAATATACCGTTTGAAGGGCTATGTGAGAGCCATTATACCATTTGGAGGTCTATGTGGGGGCCATTATACTGGTTGGAGGGCTATGTGGGGGCCAATATACTGGTTGGAGGGCTATGTAGGGGTCAGTATACTGTATACAAGCAATTATACAGTGTGAAAGTTTTTGTGTGGTCCATCAATCTATGTAGGGGGCTGTGTAGGAGCCAGTGTGCTGTTTGGAGGACTAGTGGGGCCATTATACTGTTTGGAGGGCTAGTAGATAGCTAGTAGAGGCCATTATACAGTGTGGATGGTTGTGTTGGGTCCATCATACTGAGTGGAGAGGTGTGGGGTTATTATTATTGCTGCTGCAGCCATCCACCACACAGATCACTTCTGTCAGCACTAATCAGCTGCTTTTTTCAACTGTTAGAGGTGCGATGTGTGTTGGGCAACTGCAGCAGTAATCAGCTTGAGTTTCAGCAGCGAGCAATGGTTTCCTGTTCCTCACAGCCACGTCAAGAATGAACTTGCTTCTGTGTCGGATAATATCATGGGAAGTGGTGGGTATCTCCCCCATACACTGCAGAGCTCACAACAGGAAGCACCAAGAATGTGGCTAAATGAAGATAACTAAGAGCAATGTACTGTAAGATGTGACTGCGTATACAGGAGCTGAGAGGAGGGATGTACTGTAAGATGTGACTGCGCATACAGGAGCTGAGAGGAGTGATGTACTGCAGGATGGGACTGTATACTGTATACAGGAGCTGAGAGGAGGGATGTACTGCAGGATGGGACTGTATAACGAGGGGGTTGAGAAGAGTGATGTACTGCACGATAGAGTGGTGTATATGGAGCTGAGAGTTTAATCCTTTATAAGCCACAGTCAATAGCATCCATGGAAATATGTCATAAAAATTACTTACTAAATAAACCGAATTTTTATGTTAATGAACTTTTTTTTAATCTTTTTAGATTGATATTGAAATAAAATGTTGAAATCTTGGAATTTTTACACTGGCCACTTGGGCTATTGTAGACACTTATTTCCTTTTCTTTCAGAAAATCCACATGTTCATTGGCAGCAAAAGAATAACTCAGACCCCATCTTTTGTATTGAAGACTCTAATGAGCATGTGCAAAGGTAATTGTGAAGGGAGGGGGAGCAGGGTCAGCCTTGGCATCTCCTATTGTGATTGGTGGATAATGTTTCAGCTGTGTATATCAGTATTTCCTGTCATTATAAACCTGCCTCTGATGATAATGAGCCTTGTGAAAAGTGTTCTGTAATGAACGTGATTTAGAGTTTAAAATATCCCCATTAACCTGTGCAAAATTGTTTTAAAAAAGTGACCTTTTAATCCTTCACATGTTTATGCTGTAAAGCCAATCCATATCTTGCAATAGAAGTCAATGGGAAGGCTACAAACATGGTCCAAAGATGACTGCGGTTTTTGCTTTTAGCATTGAGTAAGTTTTTGAGGTATTTTCACTTGAAAAAAGTAGTGTTTTATTCATTGTGTGATGGTTTTAAAATATGTGAGGAAAACGCCAACAAAAAATGATTAAAAAGTGTTACTTTTTTTTTACAGAAGATAATGATGCAGGAAAATTGGTAACAAAACACTTCTGGACAAATAAACATGTAAAAAAGCACCACATAGAAGGAATGTTTTCTAAAACAGTTTCTGTGGTATCCCGGTACTCGTTCTACTATTGATGTGTGAAACGGTTGTTGTGTGACAGAAGATCTGATTCCGTGCCCCAGAACTACTTTGGACGCTAGGAGATGTGTAATACATTGTATGTGCGCACACTGAGCGCTGATAAATGTGCTTTGTACTTTGCTGCCACCTACTGGTCAATATACTGTATGTATGTAAGTTAGGTATTCAATCTCCTCACCACAAGCTGCCATAGAAATGGCTGGGAGGAGCCTCCCAAGTCAGTGCTGACATACTTCCTGGAACAAACCAGTTCAGTCTTGTCTAGTCCTGAAAAGGGAGACTAAGCCCCATTTCTCCCAGAATCTCTATTCCAGTCCATGCTGAGGGGCCACCTTTGTTCAAATAATGGCCTCCACAAAGTAGAGAAGCTTCATATAGTCAGGAGACATAGTGCCGAACAAGAGCTCTCCTCATACTGGTTTCTCTGTACGGTGTGTTAGATTGGATCACTCGGTTGCTCACAGAGGTAAACACAGGAACATTCCTCCTTTGAATCAACTTGTTTATTAAAAAGGTACAGCATAAATCATTGCAAAATTCAGCAAAATAAACACGGTCTTTCTGGCGTAACGGGAAAACAAAAGATAACATAGCACAGTCTATGTGGCTGCAGGGATCCGCCCAACTCAGGGAAAACAACAGGGTTCAGCTCTCTTTACCATAAACACAGTTCTGGAGCTCTCGTCTCCAGGTACACCGAATGCTTAATAATTCAGAAGGCTGACTATTTTACCTTCTAGACCCCACTCTGGGGTGGAGATATGGTGAATAGCCTTCCACCCACTCTTCACATGTTCACAAAAAACCCAGCCTTTAACATGGCCGTTTAATCCCACTCAGCACTTAGTATGCTGGAGCATTTTCCCCAGGTTCATATCACTTAATGTAAGATCCTCAGTGATACTTATCTCCCCTCCAGTACTTTACCGGTGACCTTGTCACATGTCCACCCCCCCTTGCCCAAAGCCAGGGGTTTTGGTATCTTCAGTCACTAAACAGGGAAGTCTAGACAGGACATTTGCATTACCGTGTAGTTTCCAGGGCCTGTGCTAAACATGAAAGCTGAAATCCTGGAGAGCTAGAAACCACCTAGTCACTCGAGCATTCTTCTCCTTCCTCAGTGCATCTAGTACCACTTGTACCATCTTCAAATGACTTCCCCACTCTGGGCTGAAGATCACAATATCATCCAGGTAAGCTACAGCGCACTTTTTGTACGGGGCTGGGATCCAGTGCATGGCTCTCTGGAAGGTAGCCGGGGCTCCTTGCAGTCCGAACGACAATCTGGCATACTGGAAGCAGCTATCAGTTGTAGAGAAGGCCATCTTCTCCTTGGCACTTTGGGACAGAAGAATTTGTCAGTACCCTTTTGTTAGGTCTAGAGTGGTGATGTACCTGGCTGACCCTAGCCACTTAAATGAGTTACTTTTGACACCTCATTAGGGTTCCTGTAATCGTTACAAAAACACCATCAGGTTTCGGCACCAGTGACATTGAGACTGGAGCAGTCGCTCTTTGACTCCTTGATGATACCCAGACTCAATTTTCTCCTCACCTCCTTCAAAATTACCTTGCGGCGGGCTTCAGCAATTCGATACGGCATTTGCTTTACCCACACATTGGGTTCTGTCAGGATTTCAACAACCTATGTACATCCTGGCAACTCCGAAAATAGGTCCCAGTGCCGCTGAAGCAATTCTCATCACTGTTTTTTCTGGGTTGTTGACAGTGTCTCTGTGTTAGCCGGAGTATTACCACAGCAGCGCGTGTTACTTCATATAAGCAGCAGAATCCAACGTAAGGCAAACTGTGTTTAATATATGCAGCTTGAACTGGAACAAAATAAGAAAGCTTTGACAGTAACTACCGATATAATCTAGTCCATGTAACACATGTCTCTCTGTGAAGGAAACAGCAGCAGACTGATGCAATCAGTGAGTGTCCTCTGACCCTTTTTTTTTTTTTTACAAACTTTAACAATCACAGCATAGCTGACAAATGAACACTCATAGACATTCAATGCAGACTACAACAGGAATGGAGTTGTTGCATTTAAACTTATTCCAACACCCCCACTCAACAACTGCTTATCCTGTTAGTCCCATTGCAGTTCTGAATTCTTCAAACTTGGCTCTTGACAATGGCTTTGTCAAAACATCTGCTAACATCTTGTCAGATTCACAGTAAACAAACTTTAGAACTTCACGCTCTACTAAGTCACGCAAGTGATGATGTTTAACATCAATGTGCTTTGTTCTTGCACTTATCCTTTCACTGCTGGCGAGCTTGATACATCCTTGGTTGTCCTCATAGATAACAGTTGGTTCAGCTAGTGGTTTGCCGAATTCTTCCAAAAGTTGCTTCAACCAAATTAACTCTTGACTTGCATGAGCAGCTGATGTATATTCTGCTTCTGTAGAAGACAATGCAACTGACACTTGTTTTCTACTCGACCATGAGATTGAAGTGTGTCCTAACTTGAACAAGTAACCACTTGTTGATCTTCGATCACTTGAGTCTCCAGCCCAATCTGCATCTACATATCCTCTGAGAATTAGATCTCCTGATGCAGAAATCTTTAGACTTAACTCTTGGGTTGCCTTAAGATACTGAAGAAGTCTCTTAATTGCATTCCAATCTCTTTGGCGTGGCTTGCTTACACGTCGGCAGAGAATTCCCACTGTGGCTGAGATATCTGGACGGGTTGTGGTTGCTATGTATAGAAGTGCCCCCACTGCTTGTCTGTAACTGTCATTTGTGGGTAGCAGATCTTCTTCTCCTTCCAATTTTAGGTAAGATGGATCCATTGGAGTTGATATGCCTTTGGCTTCTGACATTCCAAACTGGTTTAGAACTGTGGAGATTTTAGAATTTTGATTAAGAAGAAAACTTCCATCTTCCTCTCTCTGGATTTGGATTCCCAAATAGTATGTCACATCTCCAAGATCCTTGGTCTCGAAATGCTTGTTCAGAATTTGACCTAGTTTTGAAATTTCTCTCTCTTCTTGATGCGCTATTATTACATCATCCACATATAGAATAACATACATCCAATCTTGTGATACACTTTTTGTATACAAACATGGATCCGCTTGAGACCTTTTAAATCCTTCGTCGATTAACACTTTGTTCATCTTAGTGTTCCATGCTCTTGCTGATTGCTTAAGGCCATAGAGAGATTTTTGCATTCTGCAAACAAGGTTCTCTTTACCCCTTTTAACATAGCCTTCTGGTTGAGTCATGTACAGCTCTTCTTCAATGTCTCCATGTAGAAAGGCTGTTTTGATGTCAAAATGTCTTACTTTCATCTGCTGAACAGCAGCTATGGATAATAAAGTTCTGAATGTAGTTTGCTTGGCAACTGGAGCAAAAGTAGCATCATAATCTTCACCATATTTTTGTGAATATCCTTTTGCGACCAATCTTGCTTTAAAACGGTGAATATTACCTTCGGAGTCATATTTGTTCTTAAAGACCCACTTACATCCAATTGCTTTCTTGCCTTGAGGTAGCTCTGTGAGCTCCCATGTTTTGAGCTTATGAAGGGATTCCATTTCTTCATCAGCAGCTTTTATCCATTTTTGCTTCTTATGAATAGGCAGTTTTTGCATTTCCTGCCATGACTGTGGCTCTTCTTCTGGAATTGATCTGACCATATAAGAAAGGCGTTTAGCTGGAATTCCTTTATTTGATCTTTCTGATCTTCTGATCTCCTGAGGTTGGCTTGGTTCTTCTGTTTCTTTTTCAGTACTTTCAGAGCATATCCAGACTTCAGTATTTTCTTTGAGATTCTCTTCAATGTCTGGAATCACTGACTGAAATTCTTGTTCCTTAGGTTGAATTATTTGCGTAACCTCATGAAATTTGAGCGATACTGAGTTTTCATCAATCACTACATCTCTGCTGATTGTTACTGTGTTGGTCTGTGGATGCAGGATTCTGTATCCTTTCTGAGTTTCACTGTACCCCACAAGAACTCCTTCCTTTGCATGAGATTCCCACTTAGAACGTTTTTCTTTGGGAACATGCACAAAAGTTTTGCTTCCGAATATCCTGAGATGCTTCAGGTTGGGCTTCTCACAGTTCCATAGCTCATATGGAGTTTTACTTGTAGCTTTACTTGGCAGTCGATTTTGAAGATAGGTAGCAGTCATGATGGCTTCTCCCCAATATGTTGTAGGTAGGTTTCCATCAAATAGCATACTTCTTCCACTTTCACAAAGAGTTCGGTTCTTTCTCTCTGCTGTGCCATTCTGCTCTGGGTTGTATGGAACGGTTGTCTGGAACACGATTCCATTCTTTTTCAGGATGGTTTGCACTTTACCACTTGTATATTCAGTTCCATTATCTGCTCGCAGTACCTTTGGTATTCTTCCAAATTTATTAAGAACTGCAGCAAGATATTCTTCAAGTTTCTGTGGAACTTCATCTTTACTTTGAAGTAGGTAAGTAACAGTATATCTGGAATAATCATCAATGAATGTGAGAAAATATCTCTTCTTGCTGGGAGTAAGAACACTCATTGGACCACACACATCTGTATGTATCAAATCCAGTATCTGTGCAGATTTAGTAGTGCTTACTTTAGGAAACGATTTTCTGGACATTTTCCCTTTTAGGCAACTTGTGCACTTCATTGTTTGATTACACTGGTTGATTGCAATACCATTTGCAAGTTGAGCTAGTTTCTTTACTGCTTCTGGATCTCTGTGGCCTAGGCGTCTGTGCCACACATGAATACAGTCCTTATGAAAATCTTGTCTAGCACTGTAAACAGTTTCATTGCATTTCAGCTGATAAAGTTCATCTTTGATTTTTCCTTCGGCAAGGGTATGACCCTTCTTTGAAATGATGCATCTGTCATCCTTAAATGTAACTATATTTCCTTGTTGTGCAAGCTTCTTTACAGATAAAAGGTTACTTTCAAGTTTGGGAACATACAGCACGTCTTTAACTGGGATTTTTCTGACTTGTGCTGAGGATTGAACTTGACAATGGAAATAACCATCTCCTATTCCTTCTGATGTCATATAGTGACCATTAGCTAAAATTACCTTTTCAGACTTGCTTTCATCTAGATTAATGAAGAAATCCTTATCACGTGTCATGTGAGCAGTCGCTCCAGAGTCAATACACCAAACATGGTTTGCATATGGGCTTGTGCTGACCCCAAATGCAGTCGCAATACATGCATCTTCCTTCTTTACAGCTGTTTTAACCTTTTGATGACTGTCCAGCTTTTTAAACTGATTCATTCTTGCTTTCCACACTCTGCAGTCTGCTTTAAGGTGACCAGGCTTTTTACAGACAAAACATTCACGAGTTTCCTTTAAATGACTCTGAGCTTTAGAAAAGTACTGTGTCTTTAATGCTGTTTCTGCTTTGCATATATTATTGCTAATAGTCTCTGACTTTCTCTTGTATTCATCTGCAAGTTTCCCTTTCACATATTCTAGTGTGAGTTCATCATCTGGTCTGGCATCTAATGCAGTCACAAGCGTGTCATAACTTTCTGGAAGACCACTTAATAGTAATGCAGCAACATGAAAATCTTTAATTTCTTCACCAATACCCCTTAGGCGCTCCACAATCTCTAGGGTGTTTCTGATATAGTCCTGCATATGCTGGCCATCACTTAATTTAGACTGATACAGCTTTCTCATAAGATATAGCTTATTGCTGAGATTTGACCTTTCATGCACTTTCTGTAATTCTTCCCACATTTTCTTTGCAGTATCACATTTGCATACATGTACAATCTGGTTATCATCTATGCTGAGGGAAATAGTGCTTTGTGCTTTCTGATCAGTCTCTAGCCAATCACCCGGTACTGGGTCAGGCACAGGCTGTCCAATACATTTCCATGTACCCTCTCTTATAAGTAACATCTTTACCTTGAATTTCCAGGAGCTGTAATTGTGATTTGTGAGACTTGGCACTGTGTACTTCACTGCATTCCTTTCTGTAGACATTCTTGTCTCTTGTACCTCTTTTTTTTTGTTTGTTACTGGCCCTTTAAGCTGCGCTGTCCGGTGCTCTGTACACTGCGGTACCTTTGCGTTCCGGTGTCCTTGTATTCCGGGGGTTCCTCTGTGCTGTCTGCGCTTGGCTCGCTGCTTATTCCGGTGACTGGGCTTTTTACCATTTACTTTCCGGTGGCTGGGCCCATAACCTGTTAGCCGGAGTATTACCACAGCAGCGCGTGTTACTTCATATAAGCAGCAGAATCCAACGTAAGGCAAACTGTGTTTAATATATGCAGCTTGAACTGGAACAAAATAAGAAAGCTTTGACAGTAACTACCGATATAATCTAGTCCATGTAACACATGTCTCTCTGTGAAGGAAACAGCAGCAGACTGATGCAATCAGTGAGTGTCCTCTGACCCTTTTTTTTTTTTTTACAAACTTTAACAATCACAGCATAGCTGACAAATGAACACTCATAGACATTCAATGCAGACTACAACAGGAATGGAGTTGTTGCATTTAAACTTATTCCAACACTCTGCCACTGTGACATGTCAACCTTGGCTTCAGAATTGGCCCCAGGCACATACCTTCCACCGGTTCCCTGGCTCGCCACAGTTTAAGCAGGTTTATGTGGTACACCTGGTGTGGCTTTCTTCGCCCTGGCTGGTGGAACTTGTAATTCACATCACTCAGCTTTTTGACCACCTCATATGGCCACTGCCACTTGACCAGAAACTTGCTTTCAACTTTGGGGACCAACACCCGATCTCCAGGGCTAAACTGTCTCAGCCTCCCCGACCTCAGGGAAGCGACGTGAAACGCGCGTTGGAGTGTGGGGTAGCGGAAATACCACGTGAAAAATGAATCCCGGTTAGTATATGGAATTTCTTTTATGCACCAGTCACTTTCCTATTAGGGTTTATTACATGTGATGAGGATATGTGCACATTATAGATATACTTGAACTACACTATATATATTTGATTATACTTTCTGGATTCGGTTATATACTTACTAGCACTTTAATTATTTATTAATATTGATTGAGTTTAGTATATACGTATGAATTTTCTTTTTATTTTTTAAAAAATATATTTATTTATTTAAGACCATGTACTATTATTATAAAATATTCAGATCATGAGTGGTATTCTCTTCCCTTGGGATTTTAGATTTGTTGTATGTTTTTTAATTGGTTGTTGTGTCAGTTTGAATTGGTGTTCCTGAATAAAATTATTTATATTTTGAATATTATTGGCTTTTGGTTTATTCATTTTTTATTTGTTCATATGCTTCTTTCAAGTGGATTTTCTTTTTTCATGAGTTTAGCTGTCTGCTTGATTCTTATTATGAGATTGTGATAGGTTCTAATTGTTGTTCCTATTTTTTTGGTTTACTAGTTTGACACATTGCACACACTTGCATACATTTTAGAAGTATATGTCCCACATATACGTTATATATCAGTAGACGTACAAATATAGACCTAGACTGTTAGATATACTGCATTGTGCATACTTTTATTATTTTCATCGTAAATCATGCTGCTTGACATAGGTCAACAGCTAAGTCAGCACAATTCTTCAAAGGTGTTTTCTGGTCAGTCATGTCAACAATAGGCATATGCTCAGTGAAAGTTTTGCTGAATAGGTAACAAAACTTATGTTGGTAATAGTGTTGAGCGATACCTTCCGATATCGGAAAGTATCGGTATCGGAAAGTATCAGCCGATACCGTCAAAGTATCGGATCTAATCCGATACCGATACCCGATCCCAATGCAAGTCAATGGGACGAAAATATCGGAATTAAACTAAACCCTTTATTTCCTTGTAGGTTAATTCTACATGAAGGAAAACAACTAAGAATAATGTAGGATGTATTGGGGGAGGTGGCGGAGACATTAAAGGCACAGAGGTTTAGCCCAATCAAATAGAATAGCAGGATTTTTATATTTTTTTATGACGTTCGGCGTTAGAAAGATTTTGACTATGTTAATTTTTTATTTATTTTGTCAGATATTGATGTTTCACTACTTCCACGCCCTTCACCTTCTTTTTTACTTCTCCCACACTTTCTTCTTCATTATCCTCATCATCAGCTTCTTTGACATCACCTTCTTCACCTTATTCATCTTCTTCTTCATCTTCTACCTATTATTTTTTTGGTTACATTGCTCATATTCTTTTTATTCAACTATTATCTTCATATTCAACTTCTTCATCATATTCTTATTTGTGACAGGCATTCCCGTAGTTGTTATCTATAAAAGTTTGAAGATTACAACTTCCGTTCTGCCTGTCACAAAAGAGTTACATTTGTCCGCGTTCAGTTTGGCCTGCAGCATCAGGCTTTATCCAGGGGCACCACGAGGAGGAACGGACTCACCCCCATACACTGCTTAGTCTTCTTCTGCTTATAATTTAGATAATATCTTTTGCTCTGATATTTAGTCTTATGCTTAATGTTCTTCTGCTCTTTGTTCTGCAGCCTCTTGTTCTTCTGCTTCTCGGTCTTCCAGGTCGTCGCCGTCTCCAGGGTCGTCGTCTCCGGGGTCGTCGTCATCGGGGTGGTCTTCAGGGTCATCGTCTCCAGGGTCGTCGTCATCTCGGTGGTTGTCATCTCTGGTGTCGTCGTCATCTTAGGGGTGGTCTTCCGGGTCATCGTCTTTAGGGTCTTGAACTTGGAAATGTAGCAGAAGGTACAAGAAGGCTGAGAAAATGCCGAGAAACAGCTGATGGAACTGGAACTCGGATGGCTACCCGAAGGTCCGAGCCAATGGAACTACCGAGGACCAGCTGACGTTACTGGAACCCGGTTACTAAGCAGGAGGTACCCATGCCTGAAAGCACTACCAAGGACCACCTGACGTTGGTGGAACTCGGATACCCAGAGGGAGGCACCTATGCCAAAGGCTCTGCCCGGAACCAGCTGACGGTACTGGAACCAGGATGGGGAGCAGAAGGTACAAGAGCAAAAGACACTCCCGAGAACCAGCTGACGGTACTGGAACCCGGATGGGTAGCCGAAGGTCCAAGAGCCAATGGAACTACCGAGGACCAGCTGACGTTACTGGAACCAGGTTACTAAGCAGGAGGTACCCGTGCCTGAAAGCACTACCAAGGACCACCTGACGTTGGTGGAACAAGGATACCCAGAGGGATGCACCTAAGCCAAAGGCTCTGCCCGGAACCAGCTGACGGTACTGGAACCAGGATGGGGAGCAGAAGGTACAAGAGCAAAAGACACTGCCGAGAACGAGCTGATGGTACTGGAACCCGGATGGGTAGCCGAAGGTCCAAGAGCCAATGGAACTACCGAGGACCAGCTGATGTTACTGGAACCCGGTTACTAAGCAGGAGGTACCCGTGCCTGAAAGCACTACCAAGGACCACCTGACGTTGGTGGAACTCGGATACCCAGAGGGAGGCACCTAAGCCAAAGGCTCTGCCCGGAACCAGCTGACGGTGCTGGAACCAGGATGGGGACCTATTCAAGCTTGTCTTCCTAGAGCCCCAACTAGCGGTGTTGGAGCAAAGGGTCAGCAGGGGGAGCAGAGTGTAGGCCGAAGCCTGCACTGGCGGCAGCTTTGGGTCTGTTGTGTCTGCGTGGCTGTTGCAGGACACGTTGCCGGCTACACAGCAGGGGAACAGCTGGCGGTGCTGAACCCCACTGACACATTGGCTGGTGTTTTTCTCTGTGCAGCTAGAACATCTGGGCCCCAACTGGCGTTGTTAGAGCCCAGGGTCAGCAGGAGGAGGAGAGGGAGCAGAGTGTAGGCCGAAGCCTGCACTGGCGGCAGCTTTGGGTCTGTTGTGTCTGCGTGGCTGTTGCAGGACACGTTGCCGGCTACACAGCAGGGGAACAGCTGGCGGTGCTGAACCCCACTGACACATTGGCGGGTGTTTTTCTCTGTGCAGCTAGCACATCTGGGCCCCAACTGGCGGTGTTAGAGCCCAGGGTCAACAGGAGGAGCAGGGGGAGCGGAGTGTAGGCCGAAGCCTAATTGAACCAATTTCAAAGGTAACCTTTAACCCCCCCTCAGGTGTTACAAACTAGAAGAGCTACAGCTTATGCAGCAGTAGTGCTGCACAAGTCAAAGGTTGCTCTTTTAATTTTGCTCCTTGCACACGCTGAATGAAACACGTATAACATTTAGCCCTTTATACAGTCAAACTGTGTTGGAGGCGAGAGTTCCCTTCGTAATGAGACGCAGCACAGATGTCAAGAATCCCACCTTGGTGCTGGGCGCGGCCTCCTGAGCGTCGTTATTTGCTGCACAGGAGTCTGCGCTGTCGTGTTATCCCGTGGCCTTGCGCTGTTAGCGCTGCCCATCTTCTGACATCATTTAATGTCGGCCGTTGCGGTTCGCGATGCCCATGAATCCCAGCCCCGCAGTGTCTTTACATAGTTAAAACACTGCGGGGCTGGGATTCATGGCCTGGCGCAGTACATATGTTCGCCTCTCACACTCGGGTCCTTACACCCGCTTCAGACTGTGCGGCGTCAGCTGATCCCTTATCGCATGCCACGGCCATGAAGCCGCACAGTCTGAAGAAGGCGGAAGGAGATGAGGGACAGGCGAACATATGCACTGCTCATGCCCATCAATCACACCCTCGCAGTCCAAATAAATAAGACACCGAGGGGCGTTGTGTGGGTCAGGGCGGCCGCAGAGGCGCAGGCAGCCAAACAATGATGCCAGAAGACGGCCAGCGCTACCAAGGGGGTTGCAGCGTGTCATTACAAAGGAAAGTCACACCTCCGGGACGGTTAAATGGTCAAAGAGGACACATTTTAGACGTGTTCAGTTCCACATGTGCAAGGAGAATAAGTTTATGAGCCACCTTGCACACATGCAGCATTACTGCTGTACAAGGTGGCTGGAAAACAAACAAACGCCTGGGGGAGGGGGGACAGGTTCCCTTCAATTTCAGTTCTTGTGTCTGCGTGGCTGTTGCAGGACACGTTGCTGGCTACACAGCAGGGGAACAGCTGGCGGTGCTGAACCCCACTGACACATTGGCTGGTGTTTTTCTCTGTGCAGCTAGCACATCTGGGCACCAGATGTAGGCCGAAGCCTGCGCTGGCGGCAGCTTTGGGTCTGTTGTGTCTGCGTGGCTGTTGCAGGACACGTTGCCGGCAACACAGCAGGGGAACAGCTGGCGGTGCTGAACCCCACTGACACATTGGCGAGGTGTTTGGCTCTGTGCAGCCAGCACTTCCGGACAGCAACTAGCGGTGTTGGAGCCCGGGCTCTGCAGGTGGAGCAGAGTGTAGGCCGAAGCCTAATTGAACCGATTTTAAAAGTAACCTTTAACCCCCCCTCAGGGGTTAAAAACTACAAGAGCCACAGCTTGGGCAGCAGTAATGCTGCACAAGTCAAAGGTTGCTCTTTTAATTTTGCTCCTTGCACACGCTGAAAGGAACACGTATAACATTTAGGCCCTTACACAGTCAAACTGTTTTGGAGGCGTGAGTTCCCTTCGTAATGAGACGCAGCACAGCTGGCAAAAATGCCACCTTGGTGCTTTGCGCGGCCTCCTGAGCATCGTTATTTGTTGCACAGGAGTCTGCGCTGTCGTGTTATCCCTTGGCCTTGCGCTGTTAGCGCTGCCCGTTTTCTGACATCATTTAATGTCGGCCGGTGCGGTTCGCGATGCCCATGAATCCCAGCCCCGCAGTGTCTTAACATTGTTAAAACACTGCGGGGCTGGGATTCATGGCCTGGCACAGTACATATGTTCGCCTCTCGCTTGGGTTCTTACACCTGCTTCAGACTATGCGGTGTCAGCTGATCCCTTATCGCATGCCACGGCCATGAAGCCGCACAGTCCGAAGAAGGCGGAAGGAGATGAGGGACAGGCGAAGAAATGCACCGTTCATGCCCGTCAATCACACCCTCGCAGTCCAAATAAATAAGACACCGAGGGGCGTTGTGTGGGGCAAGGCGGCCGCAGAGGCGCAGCCAGCCAAACAATGATGCCAGAAGACGGGCAGCGCTACCAAGGAGCTTGTTGCGTGTCAATACAAAGGAAAATCACACCTGAGGGACGTTTTAATGGTCGCAGAGGACTCATTTTAGACGTGTTCAGTTCCACATGGGCAAGGAGAATAAGTTTCTGAGCCACCTTGCACACCTGCAGCATTACTGCCGTACAAGGTGGCTGTAAACCATAGAAACACCTGGGGGAGGGGGGACAGGTTCCCTTCAATTTCAGTTCTTGTGTCTGCGTGGCTGTTGCAAGACACGTTGCCGGCTACACAGCAGGGGAACAGCTGGCGGTGCTGAACCTCACTGACACATTGGCGGGTGTTTTTCTCTGTGCAGCTAGCACATCTGGGCTCCAACTGGCGGTGTTAGAGCCCAGGGTCAGCAGGAGGAGCAGGGGGAGCGGAGTGTAGGCCGAAGCCTGCACTGGAGCAAGTTGAAAGGGAACCTTTAACCCCCCCAGGCGTTTGTAGCTGAAAGAGCCATCGTGTACAGCACTAATGCTGGAAAAGTTAAACTTAGCTCTTTTAATTATGGTCCTTGCACATGCTGAACCTAACACTTATGAAATGTGTCCCCTCCTACCGTTATACCGTCCGGTAGGTGGAACTTTCCTTTGTCATGTGACGCAGCACAGCCGTCATTCTTACCCCCTTGGCGCCGTGCGCCGCCTCCTCAGCGTTGTTTGAATCAGTCCTGGAGCCTGCGCTGTTAGGTTAGCCCTTGGCCATGCACACATTTTGCGCTGCCCGTCTTCTGACATCATTTGGTGTCAGACTGGCTGCGCCTGTGCGGCTGCGCTGGCCGAGATCCCGCCTCGCAGTGTCATCTAATGTAATCCCACCGCGGGCCTGGGATCCGTGGCCATGCACAGTGCATATCCTCGCCTCTCACTCCCCTCCCTACAGCTTCTTCAGACTGTGCGGTGTCACGGCCGTGGCATGCTATTAGGGATCAGCTGACACCGCACAGTCTGAAGAAGGCGTAGGGAGATGAGTGAGAGGCGGAGGTTCAGATATGCACTGCGCATGTCCATGGATCTCAGGCCCCCAGTGGGATTAAATCAGAAGACACTGCGAGGCGGGATCTCGGCCAGCGCGGCCGCACAGGCGCAGCCAGCCTGACACCAAATGATGTCAGAAGACGGGCAGCGCAAAATGTGTGCATGGCCAAGGGCTAACCTAACAGCGCAGGCTCCGGGACTGATTCAAACAACGCTGAGGAGGCGGCGCACGGCGCCAAGGGGGTAAGAATGACGGCTGTGCTGCGTCACATGACAAAGGAAAGTTCCACCTACCGGACGGTATAACGGTAGGAGGGGACACATTTCATAAGTGTTAGGTTCAGCATGAGCAAGGAGCACCACGAAAAGAGGCACTTTTTCCCTTTGCATCATTACTGCTGCACAAGGTGGCTCCTTCAGTAACAAACGCCTGGGGTTGGGGGACAGGTTCCCTTAAATTTAACTTGTTGTGCCTGCGTGGCGGTCGCAGTACACGTTGCCGTATACACAGCAGGGGAACAGCTGGCGGTGCTGAACCCCACTAACACATTGGCGAGGTGTTTGGCTCTGTGCGGACAGCACTTCTGGACAACAACTAGCGGTGTTGGAGCCCAGGGACAGGAGGAGGAGGTGGAGGATATAGGAGGGATTGCCACACACACAGCAGGGGAGCAGCAGGCATTACTGAACCCCACTAACACATTGGCGAGGTGTTTGGCTCTGTGCGGACAGCACTTCTGGACAACAACTAGCGGTGTTGGAGCCCAGGGACAGGAGGAGGAGGAGGTGGAGGAGATAGGAGGGATTGCCACACACACAGCAGGGGAGCAGCAGGCATTACTGAACCCCACTAACACATTGGCGAGGTGTTTGGCTCTGTGCGGACAGCACTTCTGGACAACAACTAGTGGTGTTGGAGCCCAGGGACAGGAGGAGGAGGTGGAGGAGATAGGAGGGATTGCCACACACACAGCAGGGGAGCAGCAGGCATTACTGAACCCCACTAACACATTGGCGAGGTGTTTGGCTCTGTGCGGACAGCACTTCTGGACAGCATCTAGCGGTGTTGGAGCCCAGGGACAGGAGGAGGAGGAGGTGGAGGAGATAGGAGGGATTGCCACACACACAGCTGGGGAACAGCTGACGTTACTGAACCCCAATAACAGAGGAGCAACTGTTGACTGTGCGTACAGCACTACCAGGCAACAACTAGCGGTGTTGGAGCCCAGGGACAGCAGGAGAAGCAGAGGAACACAATGTAGGCCGAAGCCTGATTGGAGAAAGTCGAAAGGGAACCTTTAACCCCCCCCCAAGGCGTTTGTAGCTGAAAGAGCCAGCTTGTGCAGCACAAAAGATGCAAAAGGAAAAGGTGGCTCTTTTCATTATGCTCCTTGCAAACACAGAACTAAACACTTATAAAATGTGTCCCCTGAAACCGTCAGACCGTCCCAGAGGTGGGACTTTCCTTCGTAATATGACGCAGCACAGCTGTCATTCCTACCCCCTTGGCGCCGTGCCCCGGCTCCTCAGCGTTGTTTGATTCCGTCCCGGAGCCTGCGCTGTTATGTTATCCCTTGGCCAGGCACACTTAGCGCTGCCCATCTTCTGACATCATTTGGTGTCAGGCTGGTTGCGCCTGTGCGGCCGCGCTGGCCGAGAGCCCGACTCGCAGTGTCGTCTAATGTAATCCCACCGCGGGCCTGGGATCCGTGGCCATGCGCAGTGCATATCCTCGCCTCTCACTCCCCTCCCTACGGCTTCTTCAGACTGTGCAGCGTCACGGCCATGGCATGCTATTAGGGATCAGCTGACGGCGCACAGTCTGAAGAAGGCGTAGGGAGATGAGTGAGAGGCGGAGGTTCAGATATGCACTGCGCATGTCCATGGATCTCAGGCCCCTAGTGGGATTAAATCAGAAGACAATGTGAGGCGGGCTCTCGGCCAGCGTGGCCGCACAGGCGCAGCCAGCCTGACACCAAATGATGTCAGAAGATGGGCAGCGCTAAGTGTGCCTGGCCAAGGGATAACATAACAGCGCAGGCTCCGTGACGGAATCAAACATCGCTGAAGAGCCGGGGCACGGCGCCAAGGGGGTAGGAATGACAGCTGTGCTGCGTCATATTACGAAGGAAAGTCCCACCTCAGGGACGGTTTTACGGTATCAGTGGACAGATTTTATAAGTGTTAAGTTCTGCGCGTGCAAGGAGCTAAACAAAAATAGCTTCCTTTTCCTTGTGCAGCATTACTGCTGCACAAGGTGGCTCTTTCAGTAACAAACGCCTTGGGGGGGGGGGACAGGTTCCCTTACATTTCAGTTGTTGTGTCAGTGTGGCGGTCGCAGGACACATTGCCACAAGTTAGCTGGATACGGGTGGAAAGTCACTAATAGGAATTATTAGAAAAAATGTGCAGCAGCCTGCACTACTTAAAAAAAAAACAAAAAAAAACAAAGAACAGTATGAGGCAATGAACCACCCTCCCTGAACTGAATACAACCAGCTATGGATGGCCTATGGCTGCACTCAGACTAGAGAGTGGGCTGCACTGACACACACACACACACACACACACACACAGACCTTGCAGATCGCTGTGAAAACAGCGCTACAAGGCAAAAGCAAGGTGATTAGTAGGTGAACACAGCGGTTGCTAAATTAGCCTTGGAAAAGAACAATTAAGCAAATCGCTATCTCAAAACTGGCCCTCAGTCAGCAAACAGCGTCCTGTCACTAACTGAATTCACAACAGAGTGAGCACAAAATGGCGCCAGCGACTTTTAAACTGCATCATGACATCATTTCAGCAGCCAATCACAGCCTTGCCAGTAGTTTCATGCCCTCCATGCTAAACAGGATGTGCCCACACTTGGAATCATTCTCATTGGCTGATTTCAGTAAAATTTGTGCAGTTTGAATCCTGGGAACTTCCGATTCCGGTATCCGATACGCGGCAAGTATCGGATCTCGGTATCGGAATTCCGATACCGCTAAGTATCGGCCGATACCCGATACTTGCGGTATCGGAATGCTCAACACTAGTTGGTAATAGACCAATTTGGACTTACTTTCATTTTGCTTTTATAATAGGGCCTCAAACTGTGGCTACGGAATAGTCATCCCATTGCTTGAAGTGTTGTGAATTGGATTATTTGGCTCCCTCTTGTGGTCACTAGCGACATGACACTTTGAGTTTCTTTCCCCAGCTTGGTACCCACCTGGCTCGTTAGTCCAGGGGTGTTGCTATTTAAGCTTCCTGGATTTTCAGTCTGGTGCCTGGCATCGTTGTAATCAGTTCCTTTCTGTTTGCTCCTGTCTGCTGGTCCTGGTTCTTGCAAAATAAGCTAAGTCCTGCTTCCTTGTTTTTTGGTTATTTGCATTGCTCTTATTTTTTGTCCAGCTTGCACTAAATGTGATTCCTGATTTTGCTGGAAGCTCTAGGGGGCTGATATTCTCCCCCCGGGCCGTTAGTCGGTTCGGGGGTTCTTGAATATTCAGCGTGGAAATTTTGATAGGGTTTTTGCTGACCGTATAAGTCATCTTACTATATTCTGCTATTAGTCAGTGGGCCTCTCGTTGCTAAAAACCTAGTTCATTCTTACGTTTGTCTTTTCTTCTTACCTCACCGTTATTATTTGTTGGGGGCTTGTATCCAACTTTTGGGGTCTTTTCTCTGGAGGCAAGAAAGGTCTATCTTTTCCCTTCTAGGGTTAGTTAGTTCTCCGGCTGGCGCGAGACGTCTAGAACCAACGTAGGTACGTTCCCCGGCTGCTGCTATTTGTGGTGCTAGGATCAGGTATACGGTCAGCCTAGTTACCACTGCCCTATGAGCTGTTTTTTTGTGTTTGCAGACTTGGTAATAACTTCTGACACCCTCTGCCATTGGGGTCATAACAGTATGCCAGGCCGAAGGTGAATGTTTAATGCATTGCAGAAGTGGGATAATAAGAAAGGAAATTCTGAGTTTGTTTATTTTTTTTTCTCTCTTTCTTCCTCCCCTTTACCTCTGAGTGGCTTGAGCTTGCTGCAGACATGAATGTCCAGACTTTGATTACTAGTGTGGATCAGCTTGCTGCTCGTGTGCAGGGCATTCAAGATTTTGTTACCAGTAGTCCTATGTCTGAACCTAAAATACCTATTCCTGAACTGTTCTCTGGAGACCGATTTAAGTTTAGGAATTTCAGGAATAATTGTAAATTGTTTCTATCTCTGAGACCCCGTTCGTCTGGAGACTCAGCTCAGCAAGTTAAAATTGTTATCTCTTTCTTGCGGGGCGACCCTCAGGATTGGGCCTTCTCGTTAGCGCCAGGAGATCCGGCATTGGCAAATATTGATGCGTTTTTTCTGGCGCTCGGGTTGCTTTACGAGGAACCCAATCTTGAAATTCAGGCAGAAAAAGCCTTGCTGGCTATCTCTCAGGGCCAGGATGAAGCTGAAGTGTATTGCCAAAAATTTCGGAAATGGTCCGTGCTTACTCAGTGGAATGAGTGTGCTCTGGCCGCAAATTTCAGAAATGGCCTTTCTGAAGCCATTAAGAATGTGATGGTGGGTTTCTCCATTCCTACAAGTCTGAATGATTCCATGGCGCTGGCTATTCAAATTGACCGGAGTTTGCGGGAGCGCAAAGCCGCTAATCCTCTGGTGGTGTTGTCTGAACTAACACCTGATTTAATGCAATGTGGTAGAATTCAGACTAGAAATGAGCGGAAAAATCATAGACGTCAGAATGGGTTGTGTTTTTACTGTGGTGATTCTACACATGTTATATCAGCATGCTCTAAACGCCTAACAAGGGTTGTTAGTCCTGTCGCCATTGGTAATTTGCAACCTAAATTTATTTTGTCTGTGACTTTAATTTGCTCATTGTCGTCCTACCCTGTTATGGCGTTTGTGTATTCAGGTGCTGCCCTGAGTCTTATGGATCTGTCATTTGCCAAGCCCTGTGGTTTTGTTCTTGAGCCATTGGTAAATCCTATCCCTCTTAGAGGTATTGATGCTACGCCATTGGCGGAAAATAAGCCGCAGTTTTGGACACAGGTAACCATGTGCATGACTCCTGAACATCGGGAGGTGATTCGTTTTCTTGTTCTGCATAAAATGCATGATTTGGTCGTTTTGGGTCTGCCATGGTTACAGACCCATAATCCAGTCTTGGATTGGAAGGCAATGTCTGTGTCAAGTTGGGGCTGTCAGGGAATTCATGGTGATTCCCCGCCGGTGTCTATTGCTTCCTCTACTCCTTCGGAAGTTCCTGAGTATTTGTCTGATTATCAGGATGTATTCAGCGAGTCCAGGTCCAGTGCTCTTCCTCCTCATAGGGACTGTGACTGCGCTATAGATTTGATTCCAGGTAGTAAATTTCCTAAGGGAAGATTATTTAATCTGTCTGTACCTGAGCATACCGCAATGCGTTCGTATATCAAGGAGTCTCTGGAGAATGGGCATATCCGTCCATCCTCTTCCCCTCTTGGTGCGGGATTCTTTTTTGTGGCCAAGAAGGACGGATCTTTGAGACCTTGTATAGACTATCGGCTTCTGAATAAAATCACTGTTAAATTTCAGTATCCTTTGCCTCTGTTGTCGGACTTGTTTGCCCGGATTAAGGGTGCCAAGTGGTTCACCAAGATAGATCTTCGTGGTGCGTACAACCTTGTGCGCATTAAGCAAGGAGATGAATGGAAATCTGCATTTAATACGCCCGAAGGTCATTTTGAGTACTTGGTGATGCCTTTTGGGCTCTCTAATGCTCCTTCAGTGTTTCAGTCCTTTATGCATGATATCTTCCGGAAGTATCTGGATAAATTTATGATTGTTTATCTGGATGATATTCTGTTTTTTTCTGATGATTGGGACTCCCATGTAAAGCAGGTCAGGATGGTGTTTCAGGTTTTGCGTGAGAATGCTTTGTTTGTTAAGGGCTCAAAGTGTCTCTTTGGAGTACAGAAGGTTCCCTTTTTGGGTTTTATTTTTTCCCCTTCTGCGGTGGAGATGGACCCAGTCAAGGTCCGAGCTATTCATGATTGGACTCAACCCACGTCAGTTAAGAGTCTTCAGAAGTTCTTGGGTTTTGCTAACTTCTACCGTCGTTTTATCGCTAACTTCTCTAGCATTGTTAAACCTTTGACGGATATGACCAAAAAAGGTTCTGATGTTGCTAACTGGGCTCCTGCAGCCGTGGAAGCTTTCCAAGAGTTGAAGCGCCGGTTTACTTCGGCGCCTGTTTTGTGCCAGCCTGATGTCTCACTTCCCTTTCAGGTTGAAGTGGATGCTTCTGAGATCGGGGCAGGGGCCGTTTTGTCGCAGAGAGGCCCTGGTTGCTCTGTAATGAGACCATGTGCTTTTTTTTCTAGAAAGTTTTCGCCTGCTGAGCGGAATTATGATGTTGGCAATCGGGAGTTGTTGGCCATGAAGTGGGCATTTGAGCAGTGGCGTCATTGGCTCGAGGGTGCTAAGCATCGTGTGGTGGTCTTGACTGATCACAAAAATCTGATGTATCTCGAGTCTGCTAAACGCCTGAATCCTAGACAGGCCCGTTGGTCATTGTTTTTCTCCCGTTTTGATTTTGTGGTCTCGTATTTACCAGGTTCAAAGAATGTGAAGGCTGATGCTCTTTCAAGGAGCTTTGTGCCTGACTCTCCTGGAGTCTCAGAGCCAGCTGGTATTCTTAAAGAGGGAGTAATCTTGTCAGCCATTTCTCCAGATCTGCGACGTGTGTTGCAGAGATTTCAGGCTGGTAGACCTGACTCTTGTCCACCTGACAGACTGTTTGTTCCTGATAAATGGACCAGCAGAGTCATTTCCGAGGTTCATTCCTCGGTGTTGGCAGGGCATCCGGGGATTTTTGGCACCAGAGATTTGGTGGCTAGGTCCTTTTGGTGGCCTTCCTTGTCACGGGATGTGCGGTCATTTGTGCAGTCCTGTGGGACTTGTGCTCGAGCTAAGCCTTGCTGTTCTCGTGCCAGCGGGTTGCTCTTGCCCTTGCCTGTCCCGAAGAGGCCTTGGACACACATTTCCATGGATTTCATTTCAGATCTTCCGGTGTCTCAGGGCATGTCTGTCATCTGGGTGGTATGTGATCGCTTTTCCAAGATGGTCCATTTGGTGTCTTTGCCTAAGCTGCCTTCCTCTTCCGATCTGGTTCCTTTGTTCTTTCAGAATGTGGTTCGTTTGCACGGCATTCCTGAGAATATCGTGTCTGACAGAGGATCCCAGTTTGTTTCCAGGTTCTCGCGATCCTTTTGTGCTAAGATGGTCATTGATTTGTCGTTTTCGTCTGCCTTTCATCCTCAGACTAATGGCCAAACGGAGCGATCAAATCAGACTCTGGAGGCTTATTTGAGGTGTTTTGTTTCTGCAGATCAGGATGATTGGGTGACCTTCTTGCCATTGGCTGAGTTTGCCCTTAATAATCGGGCTAGTTCCGCTACTTTGGTTTCGCCATTTTTCTGCAACTCTGGTTTTCATCCTCGTTTTTCCTTGGGACATGTTGAGCCCTCTGACTGTCCTGGGGTGGATTCTGTGGTGGATAGGTTGCAGCGGATCTGGAATCATGTGGTGGACAACTTAAAGTTGTCACAGGAGAAGGCTCAGCGTTTTGCCAACCGCCGCCGCGGTGTGGGTCCCCGACTTCGTGTTGGGGATTTGGTGTGGCTGTCTTCTCGGCTTGTTCCTATGAAGGTCTCCTCTCCTAAATTTAAGCCTCGCTTCATCGGTCCTTATAAGATTTTGGAAATCCTTAATCCAGTGTCCTTTCGCTTGGATCTTCCGGTGTCGTTTGCCATTCACAATGTGTTCCATAGGTCTTTGTTGCGGCACTACGTTGTGCCTGTGGTTCCTTCTGTTGAGCCTCCTGCTCCGGTGTTGGTTGAGGGCGAGTTGGAGTATGTGGTGGAGAAGATCTTGGATTCTCGTCTCTCCAGACGCAGGCTTCAGTATCTGGTCAAGTGGAAGGGCTATGGTCAGGAGGATAATTCCTGGGTGGTCGCCTCTGATGTTCATGCGGACGATTTGGTTCGTGCCTTTCACGCTGCTCATCCTGATCGTCCTGGTGGTCTTGGTGAGGGTTCGGTGACCCCTCCTTAAGGGGGGGTACTGTTGTGAATTGGATTATTTGGCTCCCTCTTGTGGTCACTAGCGACATGACACTTTGAGTTTCTTTCCCCAGCTTGGTACCCACCTGGCTCGTTAGTCCAGGGGTCTTGCTATTTAAGCTTCCTGGATTTTCAGTCTGGTGCCTGGCATCGTTGTAATCAGTTCCTTTCTGTTTGCTCCTGTCTGCTGGTCCTGGTTCTTGCAAAATAAGCTAAGTCCTGCTTCCTTGTTTTTTGGTTATTTGCATTGCTCTTATTTTTTGTCCAGCTTGCACTAAATGTGATTCCTGATTTTGCTGGAAGCTCTAGGGGGCTGATATTCTCCCCCCGGGCCGTTAGTCGGTTCGGGGGTTCTTGAATATTCAGCGTGGAAATTTTGATAGGGTTTTTGCTGACCGTATAAGTCATCTTACTATATTCTGCTATTAGTCAGTGGGCCTCTCGTTGCTAAAAACCTAGTTCATTCTTACGTTTGTCTTTTCTTCTTACCTCACCGTTATTATTTGTTGGGGGCTTGTATCCAACTTTTGGGGTCTTTTCTCTGGAGGCAAGAAAGGTCTATCTTTTCCCTTCTAGGGTTAGTTAGGTCTCCGGCTGGCGCGAGACGTCTAGAACCAACGTAGGTACGTTCCCCGGCTGCTGCTATTTGTGGTGCTAGGATCAGGTATACGGTCAGCCTAGTTACACTGCCCTATGAGCTGGTTTTTTGTGTTTGCAGACTTGGTAATAACTTCTGAGACCCTCTGCCATTGGGGTCATAACATTGAAGTTAACAATATTCCTGCCATCTCCCAAGCATTCCAACATGTAGCTTGCCATGCTGGCCAGCAAGGCTGAAAACACCATTGGTTAATTTTCATCACCTTGCTGCAACAGTTGGTTGTCATATCCAGGGTCAACATTTTCACTCTATCAGCCTCATCCCCTTCCTGTTTAAAGTCTATGTCCCCCTCTACATCCATCTGCTGCTGCTCTTCCTCTTTCTTCTTCTCCAAATCCTGCAGCATGTAACACTGTCCTTGAGGTCCCCAAAAAACACATTACGGCAATGAACAGGCGCAACTTGCTGTTTTTCCACCATACTTTCTTGCATTCTGGTAAGCGTTTTTCCAAGACAAATGCAAGGGGATGACATAATTGATTCCACATGTTTCACTACTGACAAATTTTGTCACGTCTTCGAAAGGCTTAAGTAGGAGACACTGCAGTTTGTGTTATGATCCTTAGTGGCTTAGGATCACAAATCTGACCAGCTAAGTAGGAGAACATAGGACGAGCTCTGGGGATGTGGTAACTGGACTGACCGCAACCCTGATCCTAACCGCACACACTATAGGCAGCCGTGGAACGTACCAAAAATTCCTAGACGTCTCTTCACAGCCTGAGAAACTGGCTACCCCTAGAGAGAAATTAAAGCCTCACTTGCCTTAGAGAAATAACCCCAAAGTTTAGAACAGCCCCCCACAAATAATAACGGTGAGTTAAGGAGAAGGCACAAACGTAGAAATGAAAACAGGTTCAGCAAAAGAGGCCCACTAATCACTGAATAGGAAAAGGATAGCAAGAATCTGTGCGGTCAGTAAAAAACCCTATGCAAAAAACATCCACGCAGAGAATGCAAGAACCCCCACACCAACTAACGATGTGAGGGGAGAAACTCTGCACCCCAGAGCTACCAGAAAGCAAAAGATCACATATTAACAAACTGGACAGAACTCATCGTATACTGAGAAACATATAGAACACAGATGAGCAAAAATGAACGAGCAAACTTAGCTTCTCTTGGAGAGACTGAAAACGAATGAAGTCAGGAGAAATCAGAAGCACACTGAATACAACGACAGCAGGCAAAAAATGAATGTCCAGGTGAGCTAAATAGGAAACCTGACTAGCAGGTAACGAGGCAGCTGATCCCAGCCACAGACCCGCAGAATGACAAAAGAGCCACCAGAGGGAGCCCAAAGACAAACTCACATAGTACCACTCACAACCACCGGAGGGAGTCCGAGAACAGAGTTCACAACAGTACCCCCCCTTGAGGAGGGGTCACCGAACCCTCACGAGAGCCTCCAGGGCGATCAGGATGAGCCTCATGGAAGGCATGAACCAAATCGGCCACATGAACATCAGAGGCGACAACCCAGGAATTATCCTCCTGACCATAGCCCTTCCACTTAACCAAGTACTGAAGCCTCCGTCTTGAAACATGAGAATCCAAGATCTTCTCCACTCCGTACTCCAATTCTCCCTCCACCAGCACCGGAGCAGGAGGATCAACCGAAGGAACCACAGGCACCACATACCTCCGCAACAAAGACCTATGGAACACATTATGATGACAAACGATGCTGGGAGGTCCAAACGAAATGACACAGGGTTGAGAATTTCCAAAGTTTTATAAGGACCGATGAATAGGAACATAACGAGAAGACAACCACACCTAATCCCCCACACGGAGTCGGGGACCCACACAGCGACGATGGTTAGCAAAGCGCTAAGCCTTCTCTTGTGACAATGTCAAATTGTCCACCACATGGTTCCAAATCTGCTGCAACCTATCCACCACAGAATCCACCCCAGGACAGTCAGAAGGCTCAACCTGACCCGAGGAAAAACGAGGATGAAAACCAGAATTGCAAAAGACAGGCGAAACCAAAGTAGCAGAACTGGCCCGATTATTAAGGGCAAACTCGGCCAATGGCAAAAAAGTCACCCAGTCATCCTGATCAGCAGAAACAAAACATCTTAAATAAGTTTCCAACGTCTGATTAGTTCGCTCGGTTTGGCCATTCGTCTGAGGATGGAAGGCCGACGAAAAAGATAAATCAATGCCCATCTTAGCACAAAAGGACCGCCAAAATCTGGACACAACCTGGGATCCTCTGTCAGACACAATGTTTTCAGGTATGCCGTGCAAACGAACCACATTCTGAAAAAAAAAAAAAAATCGGAGGAGGAAGGCAACATAGGCAAGGGCACCAAATGGACCATTTTAGAAAAATGATCACAAACCACCCAGATGACAGACATTCTCTGAGAGACCGGAAGATCCGAATTAAAATCCATGGAAATATGCGTCCAAGGCCTCTTCGGAACCGGCAAGGGCAAAAGCAATCCACTGGCACGAGAACAACAAGGCTTAGCCCGAGCACAAATCCCACAGGACTGCACAAAGGAACGCACATCCCGCGACAAGGAAGGCCACCAGAAAGACCTAGCCACCAAATCTCTGGTACCAAATATCCCAGGATGACCCGCCAACACCGAAGAATGAACCTCGGAAATAACTCTGCTGGTCCATCTATCTGGGACAAACAGTCTCTCTGGTGGGCAACGGTCTGGTCTATCCGCCTGAAATTCCTGTAACACCCGCCGCAAATCTGGGGAAATGGCAGACAAAATCACCCCCTCTCTGAGGATACCAGGTAGCTCTGAAACTCCAGGAGAGTCAGGCACAAAACTCCTAGAAAGAGCATCAGCCTTCACGTTCTTCGAACCAGGAAGGTACGAGACCACAAAATCGAAACGTGAGAAAAACAACGACCAACGAGCCTGTCTAGGATTCAGCCGTTTGGCCGACTCGAGATAAATCAAATTCTTGTGATCAGTCAAGACCACCACACAAAGCCTAGCTCCCTCTAGCCAATGTCGCCACTCCTCAAATGCCCACTTCATTGCCAACAACTCCCGATTACCAACATCATAATTTCGCTCGGCAGGCGAAAACTTTCTTGAAAAGAAAGCACATGGCTTCATCACAGAGCAATCAGAGCTTCTCTGTGACAAAACAGCCCCTGCTCCAATCTCAGAAGCATCAACCTCGACCTGGAAGGGAAGCGAGACATCTGGCTGACATAATACTGGAGCCGAAGAAAACCGGCACTTCAGCTCCTGAAAGGCCTCCACGGCCGCAGGAGACCAGTTAGTCACATCAGAACCCTTCTTGGTCAAATCCGTCAAAGGCTTAACCACACCAGAAAAATTAGTGATAAAGCGACGGTAAAAATTAGCAAAACCCAAGAACTTCTGAAGACTCTTAACCGATGTAGGTTGAGTCCAATCATGAATAGCCTGGACCTTGACTGGGTCCATCTCGATAGCAGAAGGGGAAAAAATAAAGCCCAAAAAGGAAACCTTCTGGACTCCAAAGAGACATTTTGAGCCCTTCACAAATAAGGCATTGGCAAGCAGGACCTGAAATACCATCCTGACCTGCTTCACATGGGACTCCCAATCCTCCGAAAAGACCAAAATATCATCTAGATACACAATCATAAATTTATCCAGATATTCTCGGAAGATGTCGTGCATGAAGGACTGAAACACAGAAGGGGCATTAGAAAGTCCAAAAGGCATCACCAAGTACTCAAAATGGCCTTCGGGCGTATTAAATGCAGTTTTCCATTCATCACCCTGCTTTATACGCACAATATTGTACGCGCCACGAAGATCTATCTTGGTGAACCAACTAGCCCCCCTAATCCGAGCAAACAGATCAGACAACAATGGCAAAGGGTACTGAAATTTGACCGTGATCTTATTTAGAAGGCGATAATCTATACAGGGTCTCAAAGAACCATCCTTCTTGGCCACAAAAAAGAATCCTGCACCAAGAGGGGTCGAGGACGGGCGAATATGTCCCTTCTCCAAAGACTCCTTTACATAACTCCGCATAGCGGCATGATCTGGCACAGACAAATTAAACAGTCGTCCCTTAGGGAACTTACTACCAGGAATCAAATTTATAGCACAATCACAATCCCTATGAGGAGGTAGGGCACTGAATTTGGGCTCATCAAATACATCCTGGTAGTCCGACAAGAACTCAGGGACCTCAGAAGGAGTAGAGGAAGCAATTGATACCAAAGGAGCATCGCCATGAATTCCCTGGCAACCCCAACTTAACACAGACATTGCTTTCCAATCCAGGACTGGATTATGAGCCTGCAGCCACGGCAGACCCAACACGACAACGTCATGCAAATTATGTAACACAAGAAAGCGAATCACCTCCTGATGTGCAGGAGTCATACACATGGTCACTTGGGTCCAGTATTGAGGTTTATTCTTGGCCAATGGCGTGGCATCAATTCCCTTCAGTGGAATAGGGAACTGCAAAGGCTCTAAAACAAAACCACAGTGCCTGGCAAAAGACAAATCCATCAGATTCAGGGCAGCACCCGAATCCACAAAAGCCATAACAGAGTAGGATGACAGAGAGCAAATCAACGTAACAAGACAAAATGAATTTAGGCTGTACAGTACCAATGGTGACAGATTTAGCGAACTTTTTTGTGCGCTTAGGACAATCTGAGATGACATGAGCAGAATCACCACAGTAGAAGCACAACCCATTCTGACATCTATGATTTTGCCATTCCATTTTAGTCAGAATCCTGTCACATTGCATAGACTCTGGTCTCTGTTCAGGAAACACCGCCAGATGGTGCACAGGTTTGCGCTCCCGCCAACGCCGATCAATCTGAATGGCCAAAGCCATTGACTCATTAAGACTCGCAGGCGTGGGGAACCCCACCATAATATTCTTAACCCCTTCACCCCCAAGGGTGGTTTGCACGTTAATGACCGGGCCAATTTTTACAATTCTGACCACTGTCCCTTTATGAGGCTATAACTCTGGAACGCTTTGACGGATCTTGGCGATTCTGACATTGTTTTCTCGTGACATATTGTACTTCATGTTAGTGGTAAAATTTATTCGATATAACTTGCGTTTATTTGTGAAAAAAATGGAAATTTGGTGAAAATTTTGAAAATTTTGCAATTTTCCAACTTTGAATTTTTATGCCCTTAAATCACAGACATATGTCACGCAAAATACTTAATAAGTAACATTTCCCACATGTCTACTTTACATCAGTACAATTTTGGAACCAAAATTTTTTTTTGTGACGGAGTTATAAGGGTTAAAATTTGACCAGCAATTTCTCATTTTTACAACACCATTTTTTTTTAGGGACCACATCTCATTTGAAGTCATTTTGAGGGGTCTATATGATAGACAATACTCAAGTGTGACACCATTCTAAAAACTGCACCCCTCAAGGTGCTCAAAACCACATTCAAGAAGTTTATTAACCCTTCAGGTGTTTCACAGGAATTTTTGGAATGTTTAAATAAAAATGAACATTTAACTTTTTTTCACACACAATTTAATTCAGCTCCAATTTGTTTTATTTTACCAAGGGTAACAGGAGAAAATGGACCCCCAAAGTTGTTGTACAATTTGTCCTGAGTACGCTGATACCCCATATATGAGGGTAAACCACTGTTTGGGCGTATGGCAGAGCTCGGAAGGAAAGGAGCGCCATTTGACTTTTCAATGCAAAATTGACTGGAATTGAGATGGGACGCCATGTTGCGTTTGGAGAGCCCCTGATGTGCCTAAACACTGAAACCCCCTACAAGTGACACCATTTTGGAAAGTAGACCCCCTAAGGAACTTATCTTGATGTGTGGTGAGCACTTTGACCCACCAAGTGCTTCACAGAAGTTTATAATGCAGAGCCGTAAAAATAAAAAATCATATTTTTTCACAAAAATGATCTTTTCGCCCCCAATTTTTTATTTTCCCAAGGGTAAGAGAAGAAATTGGACCCCAAAAAATGTTGTGCAATTTGTCCTGAGTACGCTGATACCCCATATGTGGGTGTAAACCATTGTTTGGGCGCATGGCAGAGCTTGGAAGGGAAGGAGCGCCATTTGACTTTTCAATGCAAAATTGACTGGAATTGAGATGGGACGCCATGTTGCGTTTGGAGAGCCCCTGATGTGCCTAAACATTGAAACTCCCTACAAGTGACACCATTTTGGAAAGTAGACCCCCTAAGGAACTTATCTAGATGTGTGGTGAGCACTTTGACCCACCAAGTGCTTCACAGAAGTTTATAATGCAGAGCCGTAAAAATAAAAAATCATATTTTTTCACAAAAATGATCTTTTTGCCCCCAATTTTTTATTTTCCCAAGGGTAAGAGAAGAAATTGGACCCCAAAAAATGTTGTGCAATTTGTCCTGAGTACGATGATACCCCATATGTGGGTGTAAACCATTGTTTGGGCGCATGGCAGAGCTTGGAAGGGAAGGAGCGCCATTTGACTTTTCAATGCAAAATTGACTGGAATTGAGATGGGATGCCATGTTGCGTTTGGAGAGCCCCTGATGTGCCTAAACATTGAAACTCCCTACAAGTGACACCATTTTGGAAAGTAGACCCCCTAAGGAACTTATCTAGATGTGTTTTGAGAGCTTTGAACTCCCAAGTGTTTCACTACAGATTATAACGCAGAGCCGTGAAAATAATTTTTATTTTTTTTCTCAAAAATGATTTTTTTAGCACCCAGCTTTGTATTTTTACAAGGGTAACAGAATAAATTGGACCCCAAAATTTGTTTTCCAATTTGTCCTGAGTACGCTGATACCCCATATGTGGGGGGGAACCACTGTTTGGGCGCATGACAGAGCTCGGAAGGGAAGGAGCGCCATTTGGAATGCAGACTTAAATGGATTGGTCAGCAGCCGTCACGTTGCATTTGCAGAGCCCCTGATGTACCCAAACAGTACAAACCCCCCACAAGTGACCCCATATTGGAAACTAGACCTCCCAAGGAACTTATCTAGATGTGTTTTGAGAACTTTGAACCCCCAAGTGTTTCACTAAAGTTTATAGCGCAAAGCCGTGAAAATAAAAATTCTTTTTTTTTTTCACAAAAATGATTTTTTAGCCCCCAGTTTTGTATTTTCACAAGGGTAACAGGATAAATTAGACCCCAAACGTTGTTGTCCAATTTGTCCTGAGTACGCTGATACCCCATATGTGGGGGGGAACCACTGTTTGGGTGCATGACAGAGCTCGGAAGGGAAGGAGCGCCATTTGGAATGCAGCCTTAAATGGATTGGTCTGCAGGCGTCACGTTGCATTTGCAGAGCCCCTGATGTACCCAAACAGTACAAACCCCCCACAAGTGACCCCATATTGGAAACTAGACCTCCCAAGGAACTTATCTAGATGTGTTGTGAGAACTTTGAACCCCCAAGTGCTTCACTACAGTTTATAACGCAGAGCCGTGAAAATAAAACATCTTTTTTTTCCCACAAAAATGATTTTTAGCCCCCCAAATTTTTATTTTCCTAAGGATAACAAGAGAACTTGGACCCCAGAAGTTGTTGTTCAATTTGTCCCGAGTACGCTGATAACACATATGTTGGGGTAAACCCCTTTTTGGGCGCACGGGAGAGCTCGGAAGGGAAGGAGCACTGTTTTACTTTTTCAACGCAGAATTGGCTGGAATTGAGATTGGACGCCATGTCGCGCTTGGAGAGCCCCTGATGTGCCTGGACAGTGGAAACTCCCCAATTCTACCTGAAACCCTAACCCAAACACACCCCTAACCCTAATCCCAACGGTAACCCTAACCACACCCCTAGCCCTGACACACCCATAATTCTAATCCCAACCCTAATCCAAACGTAAATGTAATCCAAACCCTAACCCTAACTTTAGCCCCAACCCTAACTTTAGCCCCAACCCTAACTTTACCTCCAACCCTAACCCTAACCCTACCCCTAACCCTAAACGTGACTGAAATACGTGGCACTGAAATACGTGGCACTGAAATACGTGGCACTGAAATACGTGGCACTGAAATACGTGATACGTGGCACTTAAATACGTGGCACTGAAACACGTGGCACTGAAATACGTGATACGTGGCACTGAAATACGTGGCACTGAAATACGTGGCACTGAAATACGTGGCACTGAAATACGTGGCACTTAAATACGTGGCACTGAAATATGTGATACGTGGAACTGAAATACGTGGCACTGAAATACGTGGCACTGAAATACGTGGCACTGAAATACGTGGCACTGAAATACGTGGCACTGAAATACGTGGCACTGAAATATGTGATACGTGGCACTTAAATACATGGCACTGAAACACGTGGCACTGAAATACGTGATACGTGGCACTGAAATACGTGGCACTGAAATACGTGGCACTGAAATACGTGGCACTGAAATACGTGGCACTGAAATACATGGCACTGAAATACGTGCAACTGAAATACGTGGTACTAAAATATGTGGCACTGAAATACGTGATACGTGGCACTGAAATACGTGATACGTGGCACTGAAATACGTGATACGTGGCACTGAAATACGTGGCACTGAAACACGTGGCACTGAAATACGTGGCACTGAAATACGTGGCACTGAAATACGTGGCACTGAAATACGTGGCACTATGACTGTCAGAAAATGTTCATTAAACGGATAGGGGTGAGGTTAGGGGTAGAGTTAGGGTTAGGGTTTGGATCCCTTTATCACCTTGATGGTGGTGGGTGGCTTTTCAGTGTGTTTTCTGTTTTTTTTTCGATAAAAATGCATGCGTTTTTAACGCAAACAAACGCATGTGCTTAAAAACGCAAGAAAATACTGCAGGTTGTATTTCTGAAAATGAACGCATGCAGAAAAAAACCGCATGCGTTTGAAAACGCGACCAAACGCGTACAAAAAAACCGCATGCGTTTTCAATGTTAAATATAGGGAAAAAACGCATGCGTTTTTTTGTGCAAAAAACGCTGCAGACAAAAACGCAAGTGTGAATCCAGCGACGCTTTTTATAGCAAAAAAGTTTTTGCGTCTCCACATTTTGAGACCTATAATTTTTCCACATTTTGCTCCACAGAGTCATGTGAGGTCTTGTTTTTTGCGGGACGAGTTGACGTTTTTATTGGTAACATTTTCGGACACGTGACCGTTTTTGATCGCTTTTTATTCCGATTTTTGTGAGGCAGAATGACCAAAAACCAGCTATTCATGAATTTCTTTTGGGAGAGGCGTTTATACCGTTCCGCGTTTGGTAAAATTGATAAAGCATTTTTATTCGTCGGGTCAGTATGATTACAGCGATATCTCATTTATATCATTTTTTTATGTTTTGGCGCTTTTATACGATAAAAACTAAAATATAGAAAAAATAATTATTTTGGTATCGCTTTATTCTCAGGACTATAACTTTTTTATTTTTTTGCTGATGATGCTGAATGGTGGCTTGTTTTTTGCGGGACAAGATGACGTTTTCAGCGGTACCATGGATATTTATATCAGTCTTTTTGATCGTGTGTTATTCCACTTTTTGTTCGGCGGTATGGTAATAAAGCGTTGTTTTTTGCCTCGTTTTTTTTTTTTTTTCTTACGGTGTTTACTGAAGGGGTTAACTAGTGGGGCAGTTTTATAGGTTGGGTCGTTACGGACGCGGCGATACTAAATATGTGTACTTTTATTGTTTTGGTTTTTTTATTTAGATAAAGAAATGTATTTATGGGAATAATATATATTTTTTTTTTATTATTTATTTAGGAATTTTTTTTTATTTTTTTTACACATGTGGAAAAAATTTTTTTTTACTTTTTTACTTTGTCCCAGGGGGGGACATCACAGATCATTGATCTGGCAGTGTGCACAGCACTCTGCCAGATCGACGATCTGCTGTGCAGGGCTGCAGGCTTACCAAGTGTCTGCTCTGAGCAGACACTCGGTAAGCCACCTCCTTCCCTGCAGGACCCGGATGCCGCGGCCATCTTGGATCCGGGACCTGCAGCCAGGAAGGAGGTAGGAGACCCTCGCAGCAACGCGATCACATCGCGTTGCTCCGGGGGTCTCAGGGAAGCCCGCAGGGAGCCCCCTCCCTGCGCGATGCTTCCCTATACCGCCGGTACACTGCGATCATGTTTGATCGCGGTGTGCCGGGGGTTAATGTGCCGGGGGCGGTCCATGACTGCTCCTGGCACATAGTGCCGGATGTCAGCTGCGATATGCAGCTGACACCCGGCCGCGATCGGCCGCGCTCCCCCCGTGAGCGCCGCTGATCGGTGATGACGTACTATCCCGTCGGCGGTCATACGGGCCCACCCCACCTCGACGGGATAGTACGTCTGATGTCAGGAAGGGGTTAAGGGCTTCGGAAAGACCTTTTCTGAAAAATGCTGCCAGGGCACACTCATTCCATTGAGTAAGCACTGACCATTTCCTAAATTTCTGACAATAAACCTCTGCTTCATCTTGACCCTGAGAAAGGGCCAGCAAAGCCTTTTCTGCCTGGTCCTCAAGATTAGGTTCCTCATAAAGTAATCCAAGCACCAGAAAAAACGCATCCACATTCAGCAATGCAGGATCTCCTGGCGCCAGGGAGAATGCCCAATCCTGAGGGTCACCACGTAACAAAGAAATAATAATTTTAACTTGCTGAGCTGGATTACCAGAGGAACGAGGTCTCAATGAAAGGAATAACTTGCAATTATTCTTAAAATTCAAAAACCTAGATCTATCTCCAGAAAACAACTCAGGAATAGGTATCTTAGGCTCTGACATAGGACTATGAACAACATGATCCTGAATGCTTTGTATCCTTGCAGTAAGATGATCCATATTAGAAGTCAAACTCTGAATATCCATGTCTACAGCTGAATTCAGAGCCACCCAGAGATTAAGGGGAGGAGAGAAGCTAGACAAACTGCAGCAAAGGAAAAAAAAAAAAAAAGCACTCAAGACTTCTCTTATCCAGCTTCTGCGATGCATTTAACACTTTAAGGCCTGCTGTACTGTTATGATCCTTAGTGGCTTAGGATCACAAATCTGACCAGCTAAGTAGGAGAACATAGGACGAGCTCTGGGGATGTGGTAACTGGACTGACCGCAACCCTGATCCTAACCGCACACACTATAGGCAGCCGTGGAACGTACCAAAAATTCCTAGACGTCTCTTCACAGCCTGAGAAACTGGCTACCCCTAGAAAGAAATTAAAGCCTCACTTGCCTCAGAGAAATAACCCCAAAGTTTAGAACAGCCCCCACAAATAATAACGGTGAGTTAAGGAGAAGGCACAAACGTAGAAATGAAAACAGGTTCAGCAAAAGAGGCCCACTAATCACTGAATAGGAAGAGGATAGCAAGAATCTGTGCGGTCAGTAAAAAACCCTATGCAAAAAACATCCACGCAGAGAATGCAAGAACCCCCACACCAACTAATGATGTGAGGGGAGAAACTCTGCACCCCAGAGCTACCAGAAAGCAAAAGATCACATATTAGCAAACTGGACAGAACTCATCGTATACTGAGAAACATATAGAACACAGATGAGCAAAAATGAACGAGCAAACTTAGCTTCTCTTGGAGAGACTGAAAACGAATGAAGTCAGGAGAAATCAGAAGCACACTGAATACAACGACAGCAGGCAAAAAATGAACGTCCAGGTGAGTTAAATAGGAAACCTGACTAGCAGGTAACGAGGCAGCTGATCCCAGCCACAGACCCGCAGAATGACAAAAGAGCCACCAGAGGGAGCCCAAAGACAAACTCACACAGTACCACTCACAACCACCGGAGGGAGTCCGAGAACAGAGTTCACAACAAGTTTGCCTGCCAACTGATGTAGTCTGTCACTATTTTTCAGTGCTCGTAGAGATGTTGCATCACATACAGGATCTGATTGCAGCAGGTTACAACTCTGTAAATCAGATGGCACTCTAGCATATCATTTTGTTTTCACAAAGCCAGAAGTGTGTGAATATGTAGGCTGAAACAGAGAACCAAAATCTGATGGTTAAAACAGACTTAGCTCCATGTTGTAGAGGTGTCACCATTTGTCCCAGTTGCAATGGTGCATCAGTGACATTGAAAACATTCACCCAGTGAGCTGTGAAACTCGTGTATTGTAGTTGCTGCTTTATGTTTACGGTGCAGTGCACTTCGCAGCACGACGACACAATGAGACAGTGCCCTATGTTATGCTGCACATGAGAACAGAAGGTAGGCATCTCTTTCTATGAAAAATAGAAGTGACTGGGTTCATTTCAGTAAGACTGGGTAAACGCCATCATTTCCACATCGAGTCCACCAGGTAGTACAGCAGTTTCTGTACCACCAGCAACTTGTCCATGTGAAAGTTTAGTTGGCAGCATGCCCATTTCTTCAACATACAATCAAGAACAGATATTTGCTGTTGTGGCAGAGTCGGAGGAGTAAGCGTGATCAGAGTACTATAGTCAGTAATGTGGGATGACAGTGATGGTGGTGTGACACCAAAAAGATACCACTTGAGGGTGTGGATTTGTGTACAGAAAGAAAAGAGTGGTGAGATCGAGGAAAAGAACAACTTGAAGCTTGATCTAATTGATGGCCAACTTAACTTTGCTAAATGACCAGGTAAAGTGTTGCCTCATAAGCTGATGGAGAGCCATAGTTCCTAGTCTATATGAGCTGGGATATCCATGGCTTATTTTCCTCTTGCACAGCCTGCATACTGCCAAATAATCATCTGGTGGCACTGTGCAAAAGAACTAACACATATAAAATGCTCATGTGCATGACTTGCCACCAATGCGGCCAGACATATCAGGTGCTCTAGAGCCTTATCTATGTCAGTTGAGGGACTGGTCTCTGCATGCTGGGTAGTCTTACAACACATACTAACAGTGTGCTCTGGAGCTGGCTTGTTACTACTGATCTAAGCTGGTGAGAGAGCGCACTGACTTTGTGCATATCGCGCAGTACACAGAACACAGGGACTAGCACAGCCCCGAAACAAGCATCACTGATGATACTTCATTTCAGGGAGGGGGCCGGGTCTCCAGCAGGAACTGTTACCTCTGCCCCATGATGACATTTCATTTGAGTATCCCAGCATGCACTGGGATTCACAAACGAAGAATCATCAAAAAGTAAATTGTGAAAAAGCAAAGAAAAGCAGTTAGATAGTGTAGTTATGGAAGGATGGGGAAGTTTTCAATCAAATATATTATAAAATAGTTTAGATTATGGCATTACATAAATAGGGATTTCCAATGGGAATTAAATTGTATTTTGGACCATCTCTTTTTTCAGCTACAATTTTGAGATTGCTTGTTTAGAAGACTGTTCACCGGTGCATACGTGACCTTTTCTCTATACAGAAAGAAGGAGAACATCTATGATATTTATTTAGTAGGCGAAACTGTACACACAGGTGTAATAATAAAAGAAACATTTTGGTGTCAGATGAAAGAGGACGTAAAGATCAGGGCCAAATTTAACTTGGCATGAAGGTATTGAGAATACAGCTTCCTGGAGTGAAATGCTTTGCACCAATTTTCATTTATATTATAGTAGAATCATGTGAGTCGCCTAATGTAAATAGGTATTGAGATAGATATGCGTAGATACATAAAAATCCCATTAAAAGGTCGGTCCACTACATCTCAAGAATGTGTCAATGGCCCAAATGAGGTGGTAAAAAACAATTTAAAACACACATACAGTGGCCAGGGACGGCATTAAGGGGTGTAAACTGGACAAATAACCAGGGTCTCCTTCTTCAAACAGGCCTCAAGCAATGGAGTAGCTAATAGGCAAGCAAAGGGGATGGTCTCCCCAGGCTCACTCACGTGTTGGGACCCACCTAGAGCGACCACCACTTATAACTGTATCGGTGTGCACATCATGCCAATACAATTAAATATTGTGGTAGAGCAGCAAGCCATTCTCTTCCTGCCCTACAGCTTCCTGTTCTGTAAGCCGCAGGTGGCTTTTGGCCTGCGTCCTATGTATGACTATGGATTGTGTCGGCAGACTTTTAAGGATGAAGGGCTAGGGGAGCATATCATTTTTTGTTTATTATAGTCAGTTTTCTAGGGCATTATTCTGTATGGCGGGCTCTACAGTGAGGCCACCATACATTGTGGGATCATATCTTGTGAGAGGTTATTGTACTCTTTGTGAGGGGGAATGTTCTGTGGGGCCATCATACTGTGTGTGGGGTTCCATCATTCTTTGTTATGCGGCATCTATCATACTGTATGGGGGTACTAGAAGGCCATCTTACTGTGTAGAGTTCCTCTTACCATGTGAGGAGACTTTGGGGCTGTGGTGGTCATAATGCTGTGTGTGAGAGCTGTGGGATCCATCATAGTGGGAAGGATGCACTGTATTCCATCTCGGGGCCATCATACTGCAAGTATGCTGGGTCAGTATACTGTGTGGGGTGCTGTGTGTTTCAGGATTCTGCATGGAACCATCATACTGTGTAATGGGACTGTGGGAACCAGCCATTATACTGTGTGGGGGCTACCATCAAACTCTGTGTGGGGGCATCATACTGTGTGGGAGGGCTGTGGGGTTGTTATACTCTGTGTGAGGGAATATGGGATCCATCATACTGTGGGACACTTGTGTGGGCATCAAGGGACATTATTACTTTTTAGGGGAGCGAAAGGGACAATATTAAATGGTAAGTGGGCACTCAAGAGGCATGATTATACTATAGTGACACACAGTACTGTGTGCGAAAGCTGTGGGGGCCATCATACTGTGAGGGGGCTGTGGAGTCCATCATTCTGTGAGGTGTCTGGATGGCAGTGGGGGCCATAATACTGTGCAGGGGGGCAGTGCGGCTTCATCATATTGTGTGGGATAGCCGTAGGGGCTATCATACTGTAAGGTGGCAGTATTATTTTCTGAGGCATTTACAGATTACCGTAAATTACTTAATATTATATAGAGGCAATTTTACCATTTGGAGGGCACAAACAGGGCATTTAATTATGTAAGAGGTACAGTGGCAGGCGGTTTGCCAGCAATCGCCAAACCAACTAGCAAAATGATGTTCATTCATTGGGTAGTTGGATCATTTATGGCAGAATAAAAAAAAATCATTGTTCTCAACAGCATATCATCCCATTTAAACAGGAGATGCGTTGCAAACAACATATGTATGGGGGCAAAAAAGAAGGCTAAGAGGGGACTTAATAGCTGTCTACAAATATCTGAACGGCTGTCACAAGGTAGAGAAGTGTTTCTCAATTTCGGTCCTCAAGAGCCACCAGCAGGTCATGTATTCAGGATTTCCTTGGTATTGCTATGGTGATAATTGGATCACCTGGTCAGACAAGAATTCCATCATTTATGCAATATTAAGGAAATCCTGAAAACATGACCTGTTGGGGGCTCTTGAAGACCAGAGTTGAAGACCACTGGTGTAGAGGGATCATCCTTACTCTCATTTGCACATGGAAACATGAGAAACAATGGAAAGAAACTGAAAGGGAGAAGATACAGATTAAATATTAGAAAAAACATTTTGATAGTGAGGGTCATCAACGAGTGGAACAGGCTGCCACGAGAGGTGGTGAGTCCTCCTTCAATGGAAGTCTTCAAACAGAGGCTGGACAGTCATCTGTCCGAGAAGGTTTAATGAATCTTGCGCTGCATTGAGCACGGGGTTGAACACAGTGATCCGGGAGGTCCCTTCCAACTCTAACATTCTATGATCAGGAGTCCAAGTCCAAATGAGTTAAAATATAAAATATAATTAAAATATAACAATATGTTTATTACAAAAGTTACAAAAACACTGGCAAAAAATATAATAAAAAGTCAACAGTCATGACACAAGGTATTAGCATGCTTCAGATCCACAATATTGTAATGGGTACAGACAAAAATGGGCCAGTAAAAGTACATTCAACATGGCATATATTATCTACAATTAGGAGACCTATAAGTCAAAGTGAAAAAAGTCAATGACTGGCAAGGGTCTTAGTCTCTAACAGTATAAGGTAAACAGTACAATCATGATTATATCCCCCAGACATTATATATACACAAATGGAACAGGTTAGCAATGTTTATACGTGGAGGGTTGCATGTAGCGTGATGTCAGTCCTATGCAGTAGAAGTACAAAAAGCTCACATGCCAGTTTTGAATGGGAGAGAGTATACACCTTAAAGGGCCATCTTACCCATAGTGCCCCATGTGGAAATGAGCAAAGACAAGCAGCCCCAATGCGCGTTTCACGTTGGCTTCTTTACTTACTTTATTACTGCACCTGCTGTGTGGTGCAAAAACAGTGCTCTTCAGTGCCCCACGTAAGTAATGCTACCACTGTGCTCCTTACAAAGTAAAATGCCTCCTTTGTGCCCTTTAGATGGGAAAACAGACCTCTAGACTGTATTAATGCCCATGTGCAAGTGCCCCAGACATCAGTAGCCATGCTTTGCTCCCTTGAAAATAATAATGTCCCCTGTGTGCCACTTTGACAGTCACAATACCCTGTGTGCCCCATAACAATAAGTTCTTACTGAATATTAGTAGTGTCCACTGAGTCTTCCGCTGTACAGCTTTCTGTACGCAATAAGTCACAACTCCCTTATACACTGTATAATGTACCAACATCTCAGCTCTAGACAGTATGTCCCTACAGCTCCACTATAGGCTGTATTATGTCAGAAATCTACATGGAGCCTCCACAGTAGTTCCCACACTGCATGATGGCCCCACAATAGCCTCCACACTGTATAATGACCCCTTAGTAGAACACACACTGTTTATGGCTCCCATACTATAGGATGCCCCCCTGTTGCCCCTACACTGTATGAAGGCCCCTAACAGTAGTCCCTAATCTGTATGATGACCTCCACAGTAGTCCACAAAGTATATTGACCCCCTTAGTAGCCACCGCTCTGTAAGATGGCTCCCTTAAAAGACCTCACTCTGATGGCCCCACTAGAAGCCCTAACTCTGTGGGAGGGTCGTCTTATTATCGCCCACTCTGTAGAAGGGCCCCATTATTAGCTCACCCTCTGTAGGGGCCCCCATTAGTAGCCCCTACACTGTACCATGGCTCCTTTAGTAAGTTCCAAACTGTATGGTGGTCCCTCTTAGTAGCCCCTACACTATATATTGGCCTCTTTAGTAGCCACAACTCAATAGGAGGATTACCATTAGTAGCCCCCACACTATTATTTATGGCTGTCTTTAGTAGCCCCATGCTTTTATGGCCCCCTTAGTAGTAACCCCACACTATTATAGCCACTTTAATAGTAGCCCCCAGTCTATTATGTCACCCTTAGTAGTATCCCCCACTCTATTTAGCCCCCTTAGTTGTAGCCCCAGTCTATTATAGCACCCTTAATAGTACCCCCCAGTCTATTATGGCCCCCTTAGTAGTATCCACCAGTCTATTATGCTCTCTTTATTAGTAGCCCCGCCCCCCAGCCTATTATGTCCCACTTAGTAGTAGCCCCCAGTCTATTATGGCCCCCTTAGTAGTATCCACCAGTCAATTATGCTCTCTTTATTAGTAGCCCCCAGCCTATTATGTCCCACTTAGTAGTAGCCCACAGTCTATTATGGCCCCCATATGTAGTATCCCAAACTCTATTAAGGCCTCCTTAGGACACAATATATAAGACACAAACACACAATCTTAAAATAAAAACATGTATCATATACTCACCTAAACTTGGCGAATCCAGCAGACAGCGGCACATTTCGATCAACCTGATGGATGGTGAGTGGCGAGATATTGCAATTGCGTCGCTGCACCCTGGACCCACCATTCTTAGGTCTAATTCGACTTGCGGCCTACAGAGAGTGGCAGTGCGGGGCGACCATCTCTCCCTGCTCTGTCTCAGTGCTTGACTGAAACGAGCGCAGTAGACGCTAATAGACTTACATGTAGTGTAGCTCCGGGTGAGCCCCATAATGTGCAGGTCCTGGGTCGACCGCCCCTCTGCTCCCCGGTAGCTATTGGTCACAAGCTCTCAATGTCAGTCTATTGAGCCTTGTTCTGGCCTCATTGTTGCTCTCATAGATGTTTATTGAAAGTGGCCTCCAACTCGCCCAGCAAACTCAGAAGCGATCCAGCAGGTCATAACCAGCAGAAGACGACTGGAACATCGCAGAGAACAGGAGAAGACAGAGCTGGTAAGTATATTACAAGGGGCAGATAATATGCATACGTGAAATAAGAACCACTGTAACTGTGCATTAAAAATGGGTTTTAATGTTTTGCAATATTGTTACATCTGTAGGAAAAATGTGAAAATAATCTTTCTAGCAATCCACGAGCATGTAATGCCCCAAAGTATATGTACCTTTAAGATGTAGCAGAGCTAGCACCTTTTCCGGCACATGACAGCTGATCTGATCATGTGTCATGTGCCCCTAACAGGCACGGGTGGAATCACGATCCACCTGTGTTTGTTAACATGTTAAATGCCGCTGTCAAGCTCTAACAGGAGCATTTAACATGCACGCACAGGAAGAGCATAATTAACCCAGCCCATTGGCTCCCATGTCACATGACGGCAGGTCGCCGGTGGGTTGACATGACAACCCGGGGTCTGCAGGAGACCCCTGTGGTTGTCATAGCCGGATTGCTATGAGTGATGCCCAGTGGTCGGCGCTCATAAGAAGTGGGCATTTCTGCTACATAGAGCAAGGCTGCAGCCCTACTCTATGTAGCACGAGCGATCGGATGATTGCAGCTTCTGGTCTCCCATGGAGACTAGTGAAGCAAGTAAAAAGTAAAAAAAAAATGTTTTTAAAAATATATAAAAGAATTAAAAATATATGAAAGTTCAAATCACCCCCCATTCACCCCATTCAAAATAAAACAATAAAAAAATCCAACATACACATATTTGGTATCGCCACATTCAGAATTGCCAATATATAAAAATAATTAATCGGTAAACGGCGTAGCGAGAAAAAAATCTAATTTTATATATTTTCCTGGGCATTTCCTATTTTTTCACATGCATCTTCTTCTCTTCTATTTTCTCTATTGCTATGCAGCATGCTTTAACAGAACCCCTTTAGTTCAATTATTAATTAGCGGTGTCCCCTGTTTCTTAGTCTTGCAGGAATAAAATTCCAACCGCGGTAAAATTGCAAAAATGCTGAAATTCCACATTTTTTTGTTGTTATTTTACTTAACATATTCAATGTATGGTAAAAATGACCTGGCAACAAAATTCCCCAGGTCTGTACGAGTACGCAGATTAGAAATGTAGTTTTTTTTAAATTTAAGTGGTGAAAAAAATTGACCCATAGCACTCTCATTTTTCGGGATCTGATGCTAGGTGAGGGCTTAATTTTTTGCACCTGAGCTGACATTTTTACTAATACCATTTTGAGATATAATGTTTTGATAGCCTTTTATTGTATTTTATTGCAATGCTGCTGCAACCAAAAAATTGTAATTCTGGCGTGTTTTTTTTTTCTCGCTACTAGTGTTGAGCGATACCTTCCGATACTCAAAGGTATCGGTATCGGATGGTATCGGCCGATATCCAAAAAGTATCGGATATCGCCGATACCGATACCAATGCAAGTCAATGGGACACAAGTAACGGAAGGTATCCTGGATGGTTCCCAGGGTCTGAAGGAGAGGAAACTCTCCTTCAGGCCCTGGGATCCATATTCATGTAAAAAATAAAGAATTAAAATAAAAAATATGGATATACTCACCCGTCCGGCGGCACCTGCACTTACCGATGTAACCGGCAGCCTCCGTTCCAAAGAATGAGGAGTTTAGGACCTGTGATGACATCGCGGCTTGTTGTGATTGGTCGCGAGCCGCTTATGTGACCGCTCACGCAACCAATCACAAGCCGCGACGTCATCACAGGTCCTAAACTCCTCATTCTTAGGAACGGAGGCTGCTGGTTACATCGGTAAGGTGCAGGGGCTGCCGGACGGGTGAGTATATCCATATTTTTTATTTTAATTCTTTATTTTTTACATGAATATGGATCCCAGGGCCTGAAGGAGAGTCTCCTCTCCTCCAGACCCTGGGAACCATACACTGGGAACTTCCGATTCCGATTTCCGATATCACAAAAATATCGGAACTCGGTATCGGAATTCCGATACAGCAAGTATCGGCCGATACCCGATACTTGCGGTATCGGAATGCTCAACACTACTCGCTACATCTTTTACTGTTCAGATTATTTTTATTTTATAAATTTTGATAGATCGGACATTTCTGAATGTGGCGCTACCAAATATGTTTTTTTTATAGGTTTTCCAAGAATAAGACAAAACAGCCACACAACTCCAATCTTCCATGGAATAAAAAACCTGTGTCCTTTATTTCATTTGCACAATGTGGACAAGGTTGCAAAGGAGGGACATTGACAGGACATGCTGGGAAACAGAAAAGGACTACTGCCGTTTCGCGTATTGCATGCTTCAACGGATCCTATGTTAACACCCTGCGGTTTGCAGGTTTGGAAGTGGTAAAATTCCCTAGGTGTGGGGGAGACCACAATAAAGCTCTATTACAGAAAGAAGGTAAATAGATAATAAAGGCAAATGCACAAGGCCCTTTAGGAAGGAATGAAAGACTTGATTATTCCTGTTTCTTGTAAGTTTTATTGTATAGCAATTTGATAGATCCATTATCAACGAAAAATATTTATGTGGTTTGTCGTTTTTGATTGCTGATATTTTGTCATGTTTTTAAATTCACGCAATTGTGTTTTTAATGAATTAAACCAGGTGTTGCGGTATAAAAGGAAATGACATACCATCTGTTAACATAGGACCCGTTGAAGTGTGCAATACGCGAAACGGCCGTAGTCCTTTTCTGTTTCCCAGCATGTCCTGTCAACGTCCCTCCTTTGTAACCTTGTCCACATTGTGCAAATGAAATAAAGGACACAGGTTATTTTATTCCACGGAAGATTTGAGTTGTGCGGCTGTTTTGTCTTATTCTTGGATTACTTTGCATGTGTTTCCCAGCGAGCACCTCTGTATACTGTGAACATACCGTGTTGGGTGTCGTTGACCCAGAGTCCATCATCTCCACCAGTAAGTCGATTTTTGTCTTTGTGCCATTCATTTTTTCTTTTTTTTAGGTTTATTTTTAACCCCTTCACCCCGGAGCTTTTTTGGTTTTGTGTTTTTGTTTTTTACTCCCCTCCTGTCCAGAGCCATAACTTTTTTATTTTTCCATAAATACGGCCATATGAGGGCTTATTTTTTGTGGGACAAGTTGTGCTTTTGAACAAGGCCATTTGTTTTCCCATGTCGTGTAATAGAAAATGGGAAAAAAATTCCAAGTGCGGTGAAATTGCAAAGAAAAAGTACAAACTGAGCTGCCATTATGATTCTCCAGGTCATTACGAGTTCATAGAAACCAAACATGTCTAGGTTCTTTTTTACCTAAGTGGTGAAAAAAATTCCAAACTTTGCTAAACAAAAAAATTGCGCAATTTTCCGATACCCGTTACATCTCCATTTTTTGTGATCTCGGGTTGGGTGAGGGCTTATTTTTTGCACACCGAGCTGACATTTTTAATAATACCATTCTGAATGTGGCGATACAAAATATGTGTATGTTTTCTCCATAGGAGACTAGAAGCTGGCACAACTCCATCGGCTCAGCTACATAGAGGCGATTATCAGATCGCCTTTTTGTAGCTGAATTGCTGACTTGCTATAAGCGCCAAACACTGGGTGGCGCTCATAGCAACCCAGTACTGACAACCATAGAGGCCTCAAGGAGACCTCTGGTTGTCATGCCGATGAACCGATGACCCCCGATCACGTGACGGGTGTCACCAGTGCATGTATTTCTGGTCCGATGGCTGGAAGCGCGCGTTAAATGCCACTGTCAGAGTTTGACAGTGGCATTTAACTAGTTAATAACCGCGGGTGGATTGCGATTCCACCAGAGGCTATTGCGGGCACATATTAGCTGTTCAAAACAGCTGATATGTCCTGGAAAAGATGTGGGCTCACCGCCGGATCAAAGTGGGGGATACTGACATCGGCATTCTATTACTCCCGATGTCGGTAAGGGGTTAATGGGGGAAAAACGTGGTGATTAGGAATTTTTGTGTTTTATTCTTTTTAAACTTTTTTAAACTTTTTATTGTATTCAATAGTCCCTTTAGGAGACTCAAAGCTGCAATCGCCCTATCACTTGTGCTATACATTGCAGTTCATCAGCTCTGCTATGCATAACAGAAAACAATATCTCCTATGATTGTCAGCCTCTGCGACCCCTGACTTTCATGACAACCCATCGGCACCCTACGATCACGGGATGGGCGCGCCGATGAGTATGATCAATGATGCGCTTCCTGTTGATGAGTGTTAAATGCACTGTCAGTGATTGACAGCGGCATTTAACTTCTTTACAGCCACGGGTGGATCAAAGATCCACCCTCAACTGTTAGATGCACTTGATGGCTGAGTAAATCTGTATTTTAAAAAAGTATTTTTTTCTGTGTGTTTTTTTTATTACTGGGTTAGTAATTTGAGTGTCTAATTGACATCTCATAGATGCAGCGTCTCCAGGAAGAAGCTAGAGGCGAAAACCGCGTCGGGGTAGGGGGACACCTGACCTCTCCGGCCTTTCTGGTATCGTCTTCTTACAGGTGTAATTCTATTATTTACTTTATGTTTCTATGTGTGAGCTATACATTTATGTATAAGGGTATATGCTTCTTACAGTGGCATAGTCTATGTATATGGGATTTTGTTATGGCAATATTTACAAAGAGTTTCTGTTGCCCTTTACAGTTAATGTTAACCATACAGCCCCTTAGTATACACCTTGGATGCTTGGTTTTATTTGGCTCCACATTATGTATTTTTTGCAACACCATAGTCAGGATGTACTGCTTTATTGTTGAGTTGGATCCCTTTACTCTTTTGCTATCGATATTATTTGATTTTTTGTTATATTCTAAAGATAGAATTACTTGTGATCTTATTGAATTGGATGTGATCATTGGGTGGATAGAGAATTTTCTACAAATTTTCTTAAAGATAATAATACATTCATATACCAACTACTGACGGCAAAGACAATCACTATTTTTAACTAGATTTTTTTTCTAAAAAAATTCCTTCTACAACTGGGTGATTCTCTTCTGTTTGGGGATGTTCCTCGGCAGGACTTGGGGCTGGACTTAATTAGCAATGATGGACTATTTTGGCAATAACCATGTTGGTAATCATGGTATTTTGCCTAGGACTGAATCTTATCAGTAGAGTTTTCTCCTGTCTATTCTATTGCATTAAACTGAATTTAAAAAGTAAAACCCACTGAAGGCCACTATTCTTTCGATCCTAGCACCACTGATGATAACTTTCACACTAATCCCCAAGGTTCAATCACAACCTAGTGCCAAGTAGATCTTAAGACTCTCCAAAGCAACAACACAAGATCTAAGGTTTGTGCACCTAGTCTACGGTGTACGTCAAGAAGCCTTTCCATATGCCACTGATGACCATTCACCAGACGAAAGCTGAAAGTGTGGCTGGGATTCACCTGCATGCCGTACTTTTACTGTATAGGAAAGCTCAGTGATGTAGCAGTGTTTTTTGAGTTATAAAGTGCTCTTATAGATCTGCAGGAGATAAGACATTGATTTTGTCACAATGAGAGAATGCCTTCCACTAAGTGACAAATCGCTGAAATCAGGGTCTCTGCCCCTGCATTATGCTGCTCTCAGATAGAGGAGCAAAACCTGGTGATAGATTTCCTTTAAGGCTGGGGTTACACTTGCGTATGTCATCTGATGTGAGCGGGAGCCGAGTGTCATGCTACTGTGGTCCGATCTTCTCGCACAGAGAGAATTGAAGCACAGCTGCGGAGGAGGCGGAGAAACTAATTTCTACACTGCTGGCGTCTGCGTATATCGCACCACACTCGGATGATATCCGAGTGATGTGTGTTGTGTCACTTGTACCCATAGACTGATATGGGTGCGAATGAGCCGAGACTTGGCCGAGTGTCAGTGCCAATCACAGCATGTTGCGATTGTTCTCGCATGCCGATTCGGTATGAGAAAATAATCGCAGATGTGATCTGCCCCATAAATTAACTCTGGTCCGAGTGCTATGCAATGTTTTCTCGCACAGCACTCGTCCGTATTCTACGCTGGTGTAACAGTGGGTTCCATGCGCATCATCTGGCGCAGACCTCCTGAGTGCAATGTGAATCTAGTCTCAGGTTGCTTACTCCTGATATTAAATGAGCCCATGGAAACCTACTTATTACATTTATTATAGATGGAGAAATCTCTCTGGTCCATTAAGACCTCAGCCTGACAATAAGGACAGCTTGTTAAAACAACACACAGATACTTTGATTTCTCGATTATTTATTGATTGAATGGAACATAAGATTTAAAGAAAGTTTTATGAATCATCATGAAAATTAAAAAAAATGAATCAAATGATTTTATACTTTTTTTTTTCTTTTTTATTGCATGCTTTCTTCTATTCTACTGTTTGTGTCCAATGACCCTAGAAAAAAATAGATAATTAAAAATTAAGTTGCCTTCATATATTTAAGAAATACTTACAGCTTTCTAGTACAAATTATTCAGAAAAACAAGTTCAAATAGTATTTAGCTTATAACGTGCAGTCATGTAGGCTCATACTATTGCAGTATTATTGTGTTATATGCCTTTGACTGGCCTTTAGTGCACAATGAAGTAGAAGCTCAAATTGTGAAATCTGTTTTTAATTTCCGCAGCTTAAGTTCACAGAATGAGGATGTCAAATCCGCACTGTCGGTCAATTTACCCTGCAGATTTTCTCCACAACCTCTAGATGAGATTTCATAAAATGCTGTGATTTGCAACATATTTTCCTTCTGGAAAATCTTGCCTAGAATATCCATTGTGTATCTGACCTGTGTAGACACACCTTAAATGAACTTTTGAAGAAGTTGCAGAATCCATAGCAAGTGATGAAGATTAAAAAATGGTGACAACATCTACATTATGGGAGAAATTGTCCAGGGTATGTCACATTTCGGATGTACAACAAAATCATCTACCGCCAAATTTAAAGCAGAGTAATAGGGTGATGTGTAGCTACCAGAAGTAGGGAAATGGTATAGATTTTGTCACAGATCTGCATTGCAAACATGAAATACATAGAATTTGTCAGTAATGGTTAGAAAAAGAAATAAAATATGAATTCCTTTCATTTCTATGCTGACCGCATATTGTAAATTTACGGCACGTGATCACATCGAGGATTTCTATGTGTAGCGCTCATACGCAATACGGAATAAATTGAGATGCTTTGAAAATGTCGCCTCCATTTTTTCATAATTTTTGCATATAATGAACATGTCTATAAATTCTGTGATCTCCATAATTCCGCAACTTATCCTTCTCAGTATTATCACTTTAATGATTGGGAATGTTTAATTTCCTAATAGAACGATGTGTTAAATGTTCATATTGAGGATTATTTGCATTTTATCACAACTTACCAGATTTCCTTGCTAGGTAGGATTAAATCTTAACCGGGAAGCCCTCCAAGGCCTCCAAGGCCTCCAAGACCTCCAAGACCTCCAAGGCCTCCGGTAAGGACTCCAAGGAGATTAGGATTGTTTTTGAGAAGGTTGAGCTAAATAAAAATTAGAAACATTTGAAACACGGAGTAAATATTTAAGGAAAACAATGGAACAATTATAAGATAAATATTAGTAATTAGTCACACAAAGCTCAACGTTTCCATGAATTTCTAAAAATTACATTTTCTGCAGAAGATTTTCATGAGACAGAAGCAAAGTTATGACATAAGGTACTTTCTACATTACTTCTAATTTATAGCAATAAATAATCATTCAAGAGCAGATAACATGTTCAGGAATGGCATTTACAGCACCTCCATAATAAATATCTATGTCTTCATATTGAATTATTTCATCTTAAGGGGAAAACAAGTCTACTAAATTCTCCGCCATACAAGTGTATGCAAAGGATACTCATAATATACAAAGGCCACAATTCATCAAAGTGTGATCGCCACAAATCTGACGTGATGACACATTTTGATAAGTCGTAAAATATTTTTCCAACCAGAGGTTTCTCAAAAATGTTGTAACTTTTGGTGTTTTCACAGCAGTTTCACCAAAACAAGCAGAGATAAGGTTGGAATATCAACACGACACCACGGCTTGTCTAATTTATGAGATGCGGCATACCTTACACCAGAAATCTTATCCAGCCTCTAACTGGGGTAAGATTTGTGGCAAGGCGTATAGAGGCAGTCGCCACTTTTCAAACATGCCCTATTCATTCAAAGGTGTGCGACTCTTAAAGGGGTTTTCTCACTAACAAAGTCAATTTTAAAGTTGATTTTATTCAATAGATCTTGGAATAATAATATTTTCCATAAAGGGATGTATTTACAAAAAATGTCTGTATGCTGAGATAATCTTGTAAGTGTGCCCCTGCTGTGTACTGTGTAATGTCTGTGTCTGACCGTGCAAGGACATTGCCTCATCTTTCCACATCTCCTGGGCAGTGTGGCTGAGTGCAAAAGAGTATACAGACATTACAGCACGGGATCGCAAATTATTCTTTTTGGGCGGTAAAACCTTTCCCTGCTTGTTTAAAAAAAGTTTTACATCAAAGAAAGAATTATTTACTATCTTATGTTGTAATATTGTGATATCAGAATACTTTTTTATTTCCTCCCCTGTCCAGTAGATGTGGTATGATCAGACCATGTTCCTGTACGGTCAGACATTGCACAGTACACAGCAGGGGCACATTTATAAAATTAATTTATTTCAGTTCTTCAATACAAAAAGTGAAACTCATATATTACATAGAGTCATTACAAACAGAGTGATGTATTTCACAAGTTTATTTCTGTTAATGTTGATGATTATGGCTTACAGCCAATGTCAACCCAAAAGGCATTATCTCAGTCATTAACTGTTTGATGATATTCTAATTTTGTGAGAAGCACCTGTGTGTGTGTGTATATATATATATATATATATATATATATATATATATATATATATATATATATATATATATATTAGGATGCCAAGGAAATTCATGGTAAAAATTAAGTAGCAAGTTTTTGAAGGTCTTACCTCCTAATTTTGTTCCTTTTTGGTCATAGATGTTTTATAATTTTCTTTTTTTAAGATTAGTTATCATTTACTGGTTGCTCAATGGCGCATCATATTGTTGTTTTAAATGTTTGTTTAGTATTTATCGTCATGCATATCCGGCGTTATGTATGGTATGTTATGCCATTTACCGATCAGATTAATTGATTTACGCGAAAAACTGAACTGACTGCTACTAAGCACTGATACATGTACAATGTACATAATTGTGTAATGCATATTTTACTGTAATAGAATGCTTACTGTCATTCTATGTTTTTTGAATTATAAATAGTTTATACAGCTAAAGATATGATGACAAACTGAGTGGTTATTGTGTCTACAATATTGTGGAAAATGAGAAACATGGAATAATTCACATGCCTTGAGCAAGTGGTAAATCTAAATTTAATGTCAACATATTTTACATGGTGAATTCTTGTGCCAAAAAGAACAAATTTGGGAGGTAAGATTTACCAATTTGCAAAGTTCATTTTTCCTTGGCATCCTAACACACACACACACACACACACACACACACACACACACACACACACACACACACACACACATATATATATATATCTCAGCAATTATCTTTGAAATGATTGATGACAAACTGTATAGAATAAAACTTACCACAGTGCATATAGCAGCGGATGTAAGATCGGTAAGAGGGCCTGCTACGACTAGACTTCCTTTTGCAGCAACAATACCACCCTGTAGTAAAATAACATTGTTACATTGTGTGATGCTCGGTATAGTTTATTCTTCTATGAGATTCTAGGTGAATAATTATTTTTCTTGTGTGATAATATATGAACGGTTAATGAAAATGTAAAATCTAATTATTCAGCTAAATGCTTCAGAACATGTTATACATTACAGGATCTCAGCTGTGTGCATGCTGTATATCACCGGGGATAAAACTTTCATATTGGAGAATACATTAAAATGTTCTTCTTGTAGGCAGCACGATATAAAGGTTGAATCAAAAATGACTTGAAGAGTCAGATCATAAGTGATTGGTTAAGATCTTACTTCCAGGAGCCTTTTGGTTTCATAGAATGGGCCAGTACTGACTAGTTATGCTTAATTTACATTCGAGAGTCCTATTCCTGCTGCTATTTCTCATCTTGGTCCTGTATATTATCAGTTCTTGCTAATTTGTATATTGTTGAAAAGTCCTTTTTGATTTAGCGCATGTGCAGATGCTGAGTTCTTGCACCAGATTTTTCTACAGGAAAAGTCCAGCATGTTGGCAGGAAAAACACTGCGTAAAATGTGCACTTTTTCGTGTGCTTTTTTACGTGTTTTTTTTCCTATTTGTTTCAATAGGTGAAAAACACTGTAAGAATTGTCATTCTGCAGATTTATAAATAATACTTTCATTTGTTCAAATCTGCAAGGAAAAAATAAGCAGCGTTCACTTTGCTTTCACTGTAAAACACTGTGCTTTTTCCACAGCAAAAACATGGAGCAATAATTGAGCATATAAACAAGCCTTTATAATTGTGGCGTAATCATTTCCTTTACCCGGTCCCTACTGAGCACTGTTCACCTACCTACCCTGCCTATAGAAACTCATTTCGGCAGCCTCTATCTTTCCCCGTGTACCAGGTAATACTACACAACACCACTCACGGCCATGTTACCTAACGGTCCCTTCCCTCACACTGAAACTAAATGACCGTCCTCCATAACCTGCTTCCCACCTCTCTATAGGACACCAAACACAGGGGAACACAGAACATACCATCTCCTGCCATATAATAGCCGCCACATAAAATATCACAACATGTGAATTAACTAAATGAGTAAATTTAGAGACGTCTCTTCTAATGATGTTAGCATAGAGCAGTAATTTGTGTGATACTTACAGCCAGACCTTGAAGAACGTTCTGCAGTGCAGGAGCAAGACCCTCACCAAGTTTAGCAATCAATTGTTCCTGTAAAATATGTCATGTTAGTTGTTACGTTTCTATCTGTCGTCTACATCTTCCTAATGTACATTTGTTAGATTGGCAAAAAAGCAGGTGGCAACAGAAAATCAGCTGTAGGCACAAAACAGTATGATATTTGTAACGTGTTTTCTGTGTAACAAGAAGAAAAAGAGGTCAACAAGTTCTCCCCTAACTTGTGGATAGATGATGATAACTTGTTTCACTGGACAATCTCAGTGGTCGTCTCACTATCATCACAATTGATAATGGTCACAACCTCCCTCCTCCTCTGCACAATGATATCACAGATCATTATCAGACATCATTCTCTAATAAATTAATTAAATAAGTAACAGATCTGTTATTAAAAAATCTGTATATACTTTATTAGACTTTATTTGTAGACAACTTAAGAACAAAATGAGGACATATTTTCTTACCACTGCATCTTTGGTCCCGATAGTATCATCCGCAAAGCAACCAATGTTTTTCTGAAATAAAATAAAATATTTCTAACATTTCTGTAAACATTCCACGATATTCATGCATTTGAAGTAGTAGCAATTTTATAGTATTACTGTAACTGTTCACAACTGTGTCATGGTTTATTTCTATAAGGCTACTTTCACACTAGCATCGTACGACGCGCGTCGCAATGCGACGTTGCGACGTACGGATGCAAACTGTGAAAGTGCCGCACAACGGGGGCAGCGGATGCAGTTTTTCAATGCATCAGCTGCACCATTGTGATGTGTGGGGAGGAGGGGGCGGAGTTCCGGCCGCGCATGCGCGGTCGGAAATGACGGACACGACGCGCCAAAAACGTTACATGTAACTTTTTTTGTGCCGACGGTCAGACACAACCGTCGCATGACGGTTGCGGCTTGTTGCAATCCGTCGTAATGCGTCGCTAATGCAAGTCTATGGAGAAAAAACGCATCCTGCAAGCAATTTTGCAGGATGCGTTTTTTTCTACAAAACGACGCATAGCGACGTGCAGTGCACAACACTAGTGTGAAAGTAGCCTAACAGAAACACTACAGTGACTTATTTATCAAATTTCAGATACTATCATTACCCAGCAGATTCCATTGTCTCGTGCTACTTTATACCATTCAGTAGGAGACACAGTGCTGCATGTAGATCAAGTCTTCCAGTGAAATCTGATGGAATAAGCAATGGAGATTCCAAACAATTGTGAAAGTTAAAGAATAGCTGATAATTTCCCCACATATATTATTTTGGGTATGTGTCACTTGTTGTAATTGATCCTCTATGTGTAACAGTAATTGTATATCTGCTCCAGGTCTCTTTTTGCATTGATGATTAATCCATCAGCAGCGGTTCTCTTATTTGTTATATATCTGTTTCATAGCCATACTCCCCAGAGGCGGCTGCACCACTGCTGGGAGCTATATAGCATTAGTGATTTCCTGCAGTCACCACAAAGGGGATCTCAGTTCATGGAAATCTGAGCTCTGCCCAATAGTGGCTTCAGGGAGAGTTGTATCATGTGCCGGGAAGTGGAGGAGTTGGAGAATCGTCAGCCTACTTATGTCAGTTGTCTGCTATACTTTGCTCACTCCGGTCCTGATAATGAGGAATCATGTTGTAGTCAGGTGCGCCAGATTCATTAAGAGGCATTTTTGATTAACTCAATATTAAAGCTAGTCATGATGACCAATCGTCACAGGCACCATTTTGATTAAGATAACTTTTTTCCAACAAAACAAAATGACTAAATAAAATGAATATATACCTACTTACATTGTATCATGCTACAGAGCAGACACCTACATGATGAATGTTATTTTTTCCGCAAACAATAGTATATTCAGTATGTAAAATAGGGGGCAAGTGACTGAAGGATCAGAGACCTGTCATAAGTCCATACTGAGGCATATAAAGCCCCGTCCTCTGAAAACTGCAAATAAAGATGAAACAACAACCACAGGACGGATTTCATCACCCAGGTATCATTGTAATCAGTGTAACGGCGCTGACCTGACACTGTCTGTAGTTTACTGAGCACAATCCTGCTGACAGGTTCACTTTAAGCAACTGCTCCTGGACAGCCACACTGCTCCTGCCTGTCCATTCTGTTCTATGCTGTGCTGCTACTGGGAACCCGACCCTGCACCAGCACTTCTGTCTAGAAAATGGCTGCTGATGGGGAAGCATGTGACCAGACCATGTGATGTCATTTTATTTTTTAACAGCCCAACACTGTGTTATTAGACAGACTTTTGGTCTCCATCTGTTTACTTATAGCAATATATATTGAGGTCACTTTGCCATAATTAAGGCTGTGTTTGCACCCTAGAGTTTGAAAAGAATTGGACACAATCCTAGGAGACCTCAGAGTGTTATACACGGTTTTTATTTTTAAGGCAAATGTCTATAGATATGTACACAGAGAGCCTGGTGTTGGCGGTGTTAGCTTTCCCAGCTCTGCTGCCTTGCTAAATCTAATAGTGTCAGACCGGCTGCACCCAGTAAACTCCATCATTGGATTCCGGATCTCTTTCTCTACATCATGTTGCTCTGAGATGAGGTAGAAAACTCTGCTGACAGATTCTCTTTAAATATAAATTAATTTAAAAAATCACAAACTTACCAAGAGTTCATAGATTGTAGCTGCAGACAAAGCGTTGATATTGTTCTAGAAATGAAGATCAATAAGTAACAAGGTAAATTACAGTGAGCTCTCAGCTTTATTCACCATAATGATCTCTGTTGGGTTTCTGCCACTGTGTCCATCCGTCAATCAAGGGCAGCATACAGTGCTATTTGTCCAATATTTTCACCATAATCTTAAACAGCGGCTCCTAACAAAGCCCCTAATGTAGAGTTGAGCACATCTTACGGAGAACCTGACAGCTGACACGTGCTGCCCGAACCACAGACATCATGTATCAGACACTGACTCCATCATTTCAGCCAGGTATGTTCTATTCTGTAACGCTATGGTATGTCAGAGAAAGACATACATTTAACAGCCATGACACACGGGCGACTGATCCAAAAGGCAGAGTGTCGCAGTTTCTGGTCCATGCTGCCTGTCGTTCAAGGACCAACTGTCAGGTTCACTTAGACCTAATTCACACATCTGTATTTCTGGTCAGTACATTAGTATTTGTAAATCAAAACAAGGAATAGTTTAACCCCTTAACGACCGCCAATACGCTTTTTAACGGCGGTAGTTAAGGGTACTTAAACCACAGCGCTGTTAATTAATGGCGCTGTGGAAAAAGTGTAAAAGTGTATAGCGCCCCCCAGAGTCAGATTTTCTCCGGGGTCTCGGCTACCAGGGGTAACTGTGACCCCAGAGAACATGATTCAGGTCATTTTTTTTTTTTTTTTTTTTTTTTTTTAAAAAGTCCGATTTGTCATTTAATTTCTCTTTCCTCTGATGTTTTCTGGAAAGAAAATGGCAGGCGCATGCGCAGTGTGCCCACTGAGTACAATATGTCATGAAAAAACAGTCTCAGAATCAGAGGGATCCGTTAAAGCGTTCCAGAGTTATAACCTCATAAAGGGACAGTGGTCAGAATTGTAAAGATTAGCTTGGTCATAAAGTAGCAAATTGGCTCTGTCACTAAGGGGTTAAAAACTCAGAAGAGGTGAGAATCTTACTGTATGTGGAGCCTATTTCTCATTTCGGATTACAAATACAGATGGAAAAGACTGAACAAATACTGACATGTGATTTCCTATTCCAGGGGACACAACTCCAGCCCTCAAGGGCCACCAACAGGTCATGTTTTCAGGATTTCCTTAGTATTGCACAGGTGATAATTTAATCGCCTGCACATGTGATGATTCCAACACCTTGTGCTAAGGAAATTCTGAAAACATAACCTGTTGGTGGCCCTTCAGGACTGGAGTTGTGCACCTCTGCCCTTTTCAGTAGCTTGCTTCAATTGATTTGTTGTGGAATCTCCCCTAGAATTTTCAACACAATCGTGAAAATCTTAATGTTGTTTGATTCGCACAAATCAATTATCAACATTTTATTTATTTAAAAATTATTGAATTCAGATGTTACTCTTAAATCTATGGCAAATTATTGGAAAATCTACATGCAACGCAGCTTATATTTTTGTCATTTTAAAGTATTTTTAAGGCCGCCATCACTTGTCCTTGTTTCCAGTATGTGTGCACCCGTTTTTTTTAAAGATACAAAACTTACCCATTATAACCTGTGGGGCTGCTCAAATGTCCGGAGACAAAATGCACGGAGACATGTCTGTTTTTTTATTCTGTAGCATGGATGATAACGGCTACTATAAGCCTGTGGATCCATGAAAAACATGTACAGCACATGGAAGCCATCAGTCTGCAGTCCGCGTGCTGTCCGTGTGTAACACTGAGAAGTATCGGAGAAGCTTTGTCATGTAATTCTTTATCTGCTGATGACTGATGGAAGGAGCAGACACACGGATGACGCACTGATGGAAAACACTGATGACAATGGGTCTGTTTTTTTCATGTACGTGCGTTATATCCATTTGGGAAAGGGGTCGAACTTTGTGGAGTTTTTTTTGTCATAGGGGCATGCTCTGGGTATGCCTTTTTATCAGTGTTTTTCCCATAATCTTATAAACACTATCAAATGCTGTAAATACTTTTTCTTGTGTTTAAAAATACTAAAAAATAGTGTTTGTGAGGACGGCCATAATGAAGGGCATCGGTACTTTTTTGTAACTAAATAGTATAATAGCATAATATATGATTAAAGGGGTTAAAAAACAAACAAACTGTGCTTTACACGTCCTTGTAAGGTCCAGTGCTGAGTCCCTGCTGCTGCTTCTGGGGTCTGGTATCGGCTGCCATGCTGACATCATGTCCACAGCGCCGCAGCCAACCAAAAAGCTCAGCAACTTTGAGCAGCTTGTGGCATCAATGCGGGCAGAGCCGCTGAGCTCGCTTATTGGCTGCAGCGCTGCTGATGTTGTGTCAGGGCTGCAGACAATCACAGAGACTGGGAGCAGTAGCAGAGACTCAGCGCTGGATCCAAGGAGGGCGAGTAAGGGACAGCTTGTTTTTAGAAAACGAACTTCAGCCAGGGGATTAAACTAGGTAGCGAGAAAAGGAATCTTCCAGGAGGAGACATTAGTGTATGTGCCGGACTACTTGTCAGACTTTACATCACCTGACATATAAAGAAGGGGGAGGGGAATGCAAAGATGGAACTAAGATGGGCTGAAAGCAAAATCAAGCCGTGACAATACCGATGGCAGAAAAGCATTGAATGAGCACAGAAAGAAGGCTGAAGTCCTCCTTTATGCTTATTATTCACCAGGATATTCACATTCTTACCTTACAAAACACATCATATATCTGGTTAAGCAGCTGAGGGGTTAAGTTCTTCAATAAAAACAAAATAAAACAAAAATGTTATTATTCATTTCCATTTTGTAGTTAGAAATTAAATTTGAGGAGAAATACATAATACAGTGATACGTTGACTAAGGAGTGCGTCTGCTCAGGAATATTCCAAGATACGAGTTGGCGCTTAGTTGATTTATTGCTTACCAGCCACGTGACTATCCTGCCATGCATGCAGCGCTGTCTTTGCTGTTGCACTTCTGACCTGGGGTGTATTTTTTGTACTGCATGCTGCATGCAATTTACATGGGGCTGTACATAGGATGATGATTTTTTTGCTTTATGCTTCTGCTTTTTTTTCTGTGGCAGTGCTGTATGTTATTTCACATGTGCAGCCAGGTGCAGTATACTGCAGTATTATGTGCCCTCTCTGACTCTTTGGAGTGTTGGCTTTACAATTCAGTATTTGCTATATTTATATGTGAAGATGACTAAGTAAAGTTATTGAAAAAAAAAATGTAAAAGTGCAGTGCAATAGTTTATTACACGTTTAATAGTTTTCCGTACAGTACATTACTGTTTATTAATAAAGTTAATTTTTCTTATTTAAAACACCTAACAAAAATTATTGGTGCATTTTTTGGGAGGACTAGAATGGATTAATAGCATTTCAATTCATTTTAATGGGGACATTGAATTTGATGTGAGAGCAAATTGAGTTAAGAGCTCAGTCACAAAACGAACTAAACTCCTAAGTCACAGTAATACTGAATTTATCCTAAAAGTTTTTCGCAACTATTGTAATTTTTGTTTTCAAACACATTTTTACCTATGTTTAAGAATTTTTTTAAAGATTTTCTTAAATATAGATGGAATTTTTAAATTAAAGTACATGAAACCGTGAAAAAAAATAATTTTCATTGATCCTTGAATTTTGTCATGACGTGTGTGGGAGTTGAAACGAAATTGAGCCCAACTATGAAATTATTTTCATCAAGCCTCAAGAGACTTGCTTTGCCCATCAATACTGTAGATTAGGCTGATCCAGCAATGAACATTAATATATTCAGCCTATTATATAGTATCAGGCAGGTTAATACTGAATATTACAATATGTTCTACTAATGTATATTTATTTCAATATTTTCATTTATAAATACATTTCATATATTTATAGAATGCATTATTTATAAATAATAGATCTAAATACATATTTAAGCACATTATTAATGCTGTATATTATATATAATTATATATCTATATGCTCATTGTTAATAAATTATGTTACCGCCAAAATGTTTTTCAAACAGGTTGAAGTCAAAGCTCCATTGAGCTGTGAAAAAAAAAAGCAAAACATTCATTGCGTCATTTATTTTCCAAAAAAAAAAAAAAATAGAGAGTGCTCTCAGTGGGAGAAACTAAATAGAAATCTTGTGGGTGTTTGCTATTTTGTTTCTCCCACTGAGAGCACTTTCTCTCTTTCTCTCTATATATATTTTTTTTTTCTACTGGCTAACACAATACTAAACCGCTTTTTTTTTTTCATTTTATTTCTTTTCCAGTAATGGTGCATTTTACATATATATATTCTTTTTTTATTTTCTGCTATGTGTGTAATACACGATAACTCAAAGAGATGTGGAAAAATGTTAGTCAGCTAAAGCAAAATGCTAAACTATTTCACATCACTGTATTATGTTCTTATTTGTCATAGAAAATATTAGAAATCCTTGGTCCCTCATGTCCCCCTCCCTTTATTCTTTCATCTATCATGTGTCTTGAGGAGACAATGGTGGGTGCCTTTATGTAAAGTGACAGTGACACAGATGTGAATCCAGTTTGATAAATATGCGAGGATTCCCCTTTTATGTCAGGTGACTGCAAATGAAACTCAGGGTCTGATAAAAGATCAATCCCAATTATCATCAGTGTTTGTACAGAGAATTACATTTCATGTATGTAGGGACCCTGTTTATCAACAGACCAATAGAAGCGCTTGCTTTCGGCTAAACTGAATTGTCTCTGCGATCGGTGTAGTAAGTTCTCCTGTTAGTTCCTATTATTTTATGTAACTGTCTATGCTGTATTGTTCTGTCCCCATTGTAAATTTTTTTGTATATTTTTCATAAACATTGCCTCGCTTTGGATTAAATATATAATGTAATAGTTCTGTTCCTTCTGTTCTGTCAGCTACGCCTCGAAGTGATAGCTGCCGTAAACGGTGTCCATTCGACCGAATCAGAGTGGTGGTGGCAGCGAGTAGTCTGTGACCGTACCGGGGAATGTGCACATATTCACTGTGCTGGAATCCGGAGGTATATATGCCATACGTTCACGGTTAATTTTCTGATCTCCAGCCTAGTGGTGCGAACAGGCTGTGGCCTTCTCTGTGGATCATCGGCCAATTGTGTAATTGTCCGGACGACAGGAGGCAGCAGAGAGCTGTTCTCTCCAAAGATCACAGCGGGTGGTACTCGTGACCTTCCCGACCTGTGATATCAGGGATTTGTGGGATTAAGAAAGTCCTGACAAATATTCGTATCCATGACATTATTAAACAGTTATTCCCATCTATGCAAGTTATCAACTATCCACAGCACAGGTTACAACTTTTTGACCACTGGAAACCCCACTAATCCTGAGAGTCCTGTGATCTGAAGTGCCCCTGTGGAATGGAGCGGAGGCCACACATGTGTAATGTTCTCCGCTATCTTTGGCAGTTCACACACAATCAGCGAATCAGAGGCCAGAATGTGCGGCCACCCCCTTAATTCCAATTAATAATGTCAGAGCCCCATTTTGACTTGTAGTGTCCAATTAATTATCTTATATTATTTTATCACTTTTATTATTGCTAATTATAAAAATAGTAAATAAGTACATAGTTTCAATTTATTACACTCTACATTACTACTTTATTCTTTCTATATAGTCAAAAATTACTTATGATACCAGAAAAATATTATTTCAAAGTATAATCATGTCCTTACCAGCTTGCACAACACATCTGTAAGGGCGGGGGTTAAGTCTAGTGCATCCTGCAGTGATAAAAAGCACAAGATGGTTAAACATTGTGTTTTTTTATTTTATGTGTGGAAACGTTGATATAGTACAAGCAGATCAGGTTGGCATTAGTATAAAGATTTCCTAAAATTGGACAATTTATCCTGATGTGACCAGAATGTCATTGTTTTATTACTATATGAACGCTGATTATTAACGCTGAATATATTTCAAGCTCAACACAATCATGTGATTACTGAGACAGATGGAAATGGCAGAGTTCATCAGCCATTCAGCAGCAACCAAGGAAAATGTATTGGAAGCTTTATATTAATTGATTAATTAATAGACATATGTGATTTCTTAGCGAGGTGACTGACAAAGATGTTGCACAAGCAGCATAAAATCAGCAGCTCGGAGAAAGCCAGGTATATTCTTGTCCAACAGCTTCATGCCGGGCAGAAAGCCCATCTATCAGTCAGGCTCCTCCACTACATGCTGGTAAGCCCTCCAGGTATCTTCTTCAGATATCTCAGCTGCACCCCAACCTTGCAGGGTTTGGTAATAATTTCTCAATTGCTGCAATAGTGCACATTGTTTGCTGTGATTTTCATAAGACACAGATCATAGGGAACAGATTTTGTTATTATTCCTAAAATTGTGTCAAAAATAGAGTTGCTTTGCTCCAATTGAGGACATAGCACAATTTCTGAAGTTTTTGTGAAAATCTTGTCAAAACACGCAACTTGATCCTATTATGTGAATATTCCTTTAGGGATCTCAGCCACCCTTAGCATGTCCCACACGTCTGTGAAGCACGGACTGTATTTGCATCGGAAGACCTGGCCCAGCCCATGTAGGCTATGAAGCAGTTAGCTCAGGTTGTGCGACCTGGCGGTCAGGTCAGATCTTCCGATCCGTGTTTCACAGCCTTGTGGAATGGGCCTTAGATCTCGCTAACATGAACGTATCCGGTGTTTTATCTGATAGCACTCAGCCAAATATTAATCTATGCGGCACTGCAGATCTGTATTTTTTTTCTCATACCGATTGTGCATGAGAAAAAAAATCACCGCATGCTGCGAGTGGATCCACCAATCGGATGGCACTTGCCCATTCAAGTCTATGGGTGCGTGTACAACATCAGACTGCACTCAGATGTCATCTAAGTGCAGTCCAGTTTCCGAAGACTCAGACAATGGAGAAGATGGAGAAACTAAATCCATATTCTCTACATCTTTGCTGCGATTTTCTCATGCGACAGAATTGGATCACACTAAGGTGACACTTGGATGAAACGTGAAGCAGAGTTTGAGGAAAGGGTCATTAACATAATGGATCCAAATATATATGATCCTCTGACCCCGGCCTCAGTCCGGATTAGAAACAAATCTGAAATGGCCTCAGGGTATATTCTAATGTATCGGTCATGCTGTTGTTTATTGTTGCGGCTACTGCAAATTCACAGCAAAATGCAGAAGATTTGCTTCAATTTCAACCTTTACAGCATTTAAAAGCAATTTTAGTAAATCATCTCAAAATAACAGGACATACCCTATAGATTCGAATGTGCGCTAATGTCATTTTAAGCATGGCAGATCTGCACCAAAAATGCCCAATAATTATTATAAAATACATTACACAATACATAAACAGCAAAAATAAACCCAAAAGGAATTTAGGACTTGTCTATGGGTAGATAGGCGTCTAGTGACAGCTATCTTATGTGTATCACCAGGATTATATCATGTAAGTATTAGCGCCCTTTTGATCTGATTACATCATTATTTGTTGCATTCACCTTTATCTTAAGGACCTTTCATCACAAACCAAGTCTGTGCTGGCAAATGTCTCAATGAATAGTCATTTACTTTTCAGATGTTTTAGATGTTATTGCTTATTTTATTTAAAACTGGAAAAATGATAATGAAAAACTAAGATGTAACCATTGTCGTAGTAATTAAAAAACAAACCAACAAAACTAAATAAACAACTTACGGTAAGTTTGATAGCAACTCTGCCAGCCTGATCTGCAATGTCTGTTACACTTCCAGCGGTGTTTGCCTGTAGTCGGATACAAATGTATAAATATTTTACAGTCATTTCAGACTAACAAATAGATTTTCTAATCATTATTTTATTATTTGACATAGATATAAAAACTTTCATGAATGCATAAATGAAATGCAGACTTTCAGTTTCATAATTTAGATTTGGAATTCTTTCTATTGGTTAATACAAATATACCGTATGAATTGATTTCGATTTTTGTGAAAGAAACAACCCATATTGTTTAATGCTTTATTTAATTTGTTTTTTTTAATGGACTGGATGTGTTATCAAATACAGTATGTATAGCACATGCGTATAGTATATCGTAGTAGAATCCACAATAAAGTAAAATGTGAGTTAAACTGAATATTAACCCCTCAGTGCACAATCGTATGTGTGCTGAGCTCCCACCACACGACAAGCACGGGGCTTGGAGAATGGTGACAGAAACCAACATTTTTTTTTATAAACGTAAGAATTTTTTTCTTTACAACGTAAAGAAATACAAATTCTACAGACCTGAAAAATCAGATGTCAAGGCTTTTCTTTACCGCGCAATGAATACCATAAAAATAGAACTCATAAAAGAATGACAGAATTTTATAACAATGACAGTCGTGCTCCGGTCTCCATCTTAAGAACGTGTGATCCAGCTCTAGTGCAGTGCAACACCGGCTCGGAGCTGTATGTCTGCAATCTGCAGCCCGTACTGACACGTAACTAGGAACAGGCTGCAGTTTCAATTATATCAGTGACACCATTTTATCTCATCCTGAGAATCCCCTTCAAGAGGTTCAGAGGGATTGTCTGGAACTAACACTGGGACTTCACTCCCTGACGAAGCAATGAGTGAAACGTACGTTGGAGTGTGAGGTGGCAGGACCATTATACTAAACATGAGCACTGGTTTGTATGTATTGCGTTTCTTTTGAAATTTAAGGGTGGAGGAGGCTCTTAGAGTTATTATGCCATTACATTACTACTGGCAACATAGCATTATGTGGTTTTTGAAAATATAATGGTGTAGTAGTCTTGTAAAAGACATATGCTACTTATGCAAATTATTGGTAAAGGGTTATATGTTTGTCCCCTCCCCTTCCAGTTATTTATTAAATTCTCTAAGTGACCAGTGCTGTGGAATTATACAAAATATTGAGACTTATTGTACAAAAAAATCATATATATTGACCTGCCCCCTTTTGTTTTTATATTTTTCTTTTTTTGTGTATTGTTCCTGTTTGGTGTTTAAATAAAAAGATTTATTGATTTTTAATCCATAATTTGAGTGAGTAAAAAATTCTTTCAAGCAGTTTCTTTTTTCTTTTGGATATTTATATGTACCTACTTGAAATATATGTATATTTAGGGTAATGCTATTCTCCTAATTTATTGGATAAAGTACAAATGACTTTCAGCCTGTACCCCTATATTCTAGTGAATGCTGAGATGCTCGGAGCCCAGACTTTAGATATGGACACGTTTATTTTAATATGACAAAAGGGATTTTTTTTTACAAATATTGGTATCTAAAGTTAAGGTAACTAAATGTTAATAATTAAAGCTAAAATTATTGATCTCATTTTATAGAAATCTTTTTGTTTGTCTCAAATGTATTGCACAGTCTGACATAACTTTTTCCTCGACTTAGGAGAGAAAACGTGGAAAGTTCCGCTCTGCTGACGAGTAGATAAAGGATCCAAAGCCTGGAGTTTGTATAATAGTTGTTTTAGCTATGCATTTCTAAGTACACACACTTCTTCCTCAGGACATACATGCTGCACTATATGCGGTTATGTCCTGAGGAAGACTTGTGTGCACTTTGAAACTATTATACAAACTCCAGGCTTTGGATCCTTCATTTACTCATTAGCAGAGCGGAACTTTCCACATTTTCTCTCCTAGGACCGATGGATTGGTGGGATGACCTATGGATCTGCAGCAGCTGGAGTTTCTATAACTATACTTTATTGGGTGTTAGCACAACCTATATATTTTTAATTGATGGATCCCTGGTAAGACCCTATTGTGCTTTTTCTGCTCCCACCTTCTGCACATATATCAGGTAACTTTGTCATGGTTTCATTGGTGCAGCTGAATTAGGGCTTCTTTTTTATGGATCGAGGGGTACATAAAACAATCCTTTTTTTAGAGGAAAATGTAAAGTATCTTTCCATAATTTCCTTTTTAATGCTGTTCATAACAGTTTAACAAATTAAAGTCATTATATATTGAATGAAAAATTTAGGCTGGGCTTTTTCTGTGCAAGTGTCTGTATATATATTTATATATATAAATCAAATTTCTTACTACTTTTGCTCCACTTAGGAACTTTTGACGCCATTTATTCCTTTATTATGTCATTTAGTGGAATACCTTTGCAGACAAGTATCTCTCTCGAGAATGGCGGGGCGCTATCCTGCATTGCGGTCAGCGGAGAGCTGGCTGTACGTGCAGAGCTGTCTCCAGTTATTTGTTTGAAATTTCCAAAAATTGAAGATTTGATTTGCCCTCTTGCTTCTCTTTTCGCATACATTTTCTCAAGATAGATTTCAGTCCCAACTGATGCCAGCAAAACAGCTGGGAATAACACTCGAATTCTGTACTAATTGCACTGTTTTTAGAGTCAGATTTTTCTTTCTTATCTTTCTTTTTTTACTTAAATAAGAAGTGAAACTGAATCTCCTGAAGACGCCTCCTGTATAACATAGTGTAAAATGTGAACATAATCAAGTGAAATTGTTATTTGTTTTCTATGTTATCTTACAATTGTTGCATCTGTTCCAAGTACTTCATCAACTTTGCATCCACCAGCTGTCTATTAAGGGATTAGAAGAAAGAAAAATAAAGTGAAGTTCAAGCTTTGAATCTAAATGAAAACAATTTTATTGTAGTTGTATTATTTCTTCATTTGCCACAGGAGTTTTACAAGTAAGTAGGAAAAACATCCTTAAGGTATTTGCATAAGGCGTCTTTTTCAGGCACATTTCACCATATAAACCGTATCAAAAACCTGTTAGAAAAACCTCAAAAGAATGAACATACGGTAAGCTGCTTTTTTTTTATGTATAAATGACTTTTGGTGCACATGTTCAGGCTTTTGACCACTTCAGACTTCTAGAACTATCTAGAGGTGAAAAGAGGTGACATCCATTTTCTCCCCTCGGAAGATGCTCTGTACTTTATAATGCAAATCAAAGGGAAAGCTAAAAGTATGCCCACAGATTCTTGGATGTCAATTGGACTTTTATACCATAATTTTTTTTACTTAAGGAAATGCTAGCGGTTTCTTCACTATTTAATAAACTGGAAAAAAAAATTACCAGAAAACAGCAGCTAATATACTACAAAAACTGCTGGGAAATGCCTGCGGATCTCAGGGCTTTGTCAGTAACATACAGGATCCAATTACTGCATGTGTGCTGTTAGGCTACGTTCCCACAATGAGTTTTTGATGACTTTTTGATGTTGTAAACTTGAAGTGACATGCAATTTATATTTTCCTCCCAGGAATTATTCAAAACCTCTTAAGGTAAAAAAAAGCTACAAAAACTCCTCACATGAGAAAACAGGAGGAGCAGAGCCAGGAGAAACTATAGGGGCTCACAAAGGAAATACTAGGAGATATTTTTCTAACCATTCTCCACTGTTATCAGGAGATGAAGATGTTAACTACATTAACTGAGAATTTCCTAATAGGTACAGTATACGAAAAAGGGTCAATCCCTATAGGAAGGTAAGCAAGAGGCTTAAAGAGAATTTCACTGAATTTAGAGAATTATGATAGGCTTACAGTATTAAAAGGAACATGTCACTAGATTCATGCAGTCCGAAGCACAGGTAACATAAATCAGAGCCTGGCTGTGGGACTCCAGACAGGTATGTTTGAAGTTTGAAGAGGTGGCCGGGGACCATGGGGTAAATCGTTACTTGTCTAGTGCAGCCCCTTTCCTGCTTCTCCTTTCCCAGCTATAGTTCATTGACAGGTCTTTCACTATGTGCACACAAGGGAGAGAACTATCAATCACCTGCAGTGGTGCGAGCAGAAGCCGGTCTGGAGCGGACTAGGCAGGTCTCTCTCTATAGCTCCCGGTCGGCTTTTTAAGTTATGCTATCTGTGGAACGCCCAACGTTTTTGAGAAAAACATACCTGGATGCAATCATGCAGCCAGACCCTGACTCATGCTGCCCATGGGTTGGACATCATGAATGGAGTGACAAGTTCCTTTTAAAATTAGCATGAAGGTATAATAGCCAAGTAGAGCTATACGAGAAGATATTATTGCACCCATTAGACAGTTCTCCATACGGGGGGGTAGCTGTAAAGAAAGCACCTCCAACTTCTGCCCAGTCACACTGTGTAATACATGACCCTTCTCCCCCAGTCGGCAGCTCTGCAGAAGATCAGGACATTAAGCTGATTTAGGTATAAAGCAAACCAGGCACTTGGCCTTTATATGTTCTTATATGTACAGGATCTTAAAGGGTTACACTATAATTAATGTGAGAACACTATATCTTGACATTCATCAACAGACTGTTATTGAGTATTTCTTACCAGTGTGACTTTCAAGTTATTGAAGGCCGCTTCATAGTTTTTTACATTTCCGTCAAACTGTGAAATAAGAATTGACAAAATATCTATAATTAAATGTTTGCAAAATTAAATTATCAACTAATCAACTTAGAGGCATTCCCAATATACAGTACACTCACCTGACGGAGGTTATAAAGTTTTAGCCTTTGTCAAGTTAATGGGAGCCTATGGGCACCATTGTTCTAAGCTTCAGAAGTTTCCCTGGCCCATAAGGCTGGTGGGCAATACTAAATCAGTAGTGTAAGTGCCTAATGCGTTCTGTAGGTCAGGTTGGTGGTGCAGCTGGAGTCTTGAGGATGGCCCATATGACCGTCTGTGTCTTTGTTACTATATACATTATACATTACTTCGCAGAATAAGCCGCCTATTATTATTATTATTATTATTATTTATTTATAATACCTTATTCCTGCTCATACTGAAATATTGACGTTTATGTGATTAGCAAGTGATTGGCCAAGTTTTCAGTAGATGTTTACACTCAATGACAAGAAAACGACGTTTTAAAAATGTCAATGCCAAAAGATAAAATAGGTAAAATTAATATGCAATTACATGCACCCCTTTACTCCTTTATATTGTTTTCCAATTAAGTAAGATCACATAGACTGATGGTAAAGTCTAACACAATATGGTTTGGTAGAAATAGTCATGAGTTCAAAAAGTAAACATCATTTTATTTATTTTTCTCTCTATTAATCAATAGTGCCTGCAAAAATAAAATACTTTGTAATAAATCTCATCAGAGAAATTTACTTCTTTCTCCTCCTGGACTGATCTTCATTCTCAGTTCACAGGTAAAATCTGTCTTCAGTAATTATAGATTTTCCCATTACTGAGATATGAGATTGCAGTCGGTGAACTTGCAGCAGAAAACTAATGGGTGAGATTGGATAATTTTTTTATTATAAATAGTGATGAGCCAATATACTCGTTACTTGAGATTTCTCGAGCACGCTCTGGGGTCCTCCGAGTATTGTTTAGTGCTCGGAGATTTAGTTTTCATTGCAGCAGCTGGATGATTTACATCTGTTAGCCAGCATAAGTACATGTGGGGGTTGCCTCGTTGCTAGGTAATCCCCACATGTACTTATGCTGGCTAACAGATGTAAATCATTCAGCTGCTGCAATGAAAACTAAATCTCCGAGTACTAAAAAATACTCGGAGGACCCCCGAGCATGCTCGAGAAATCTCAAGTAACGAGTATATTCGCTCGTCATCACTAATTATAAACCTTTGATGGATTTTTGGCCTTTTTATAGAGTATATTAATACACTCACACTACATTAGATGCATAGACACACACATTTAATACAAAGTTACTCTGAGCGCTGGTGACAAGTTATCATCCTTCTACTGCCATGATGTAGTATTGTAGAGCGGAATAACTTGACATTGAGGTTTATAACTTCTTATTCTTAAACTTCTATAAAGGAGTAATAGATATATGTAGAATAATCTCTACCATTTTTACATCGTTCACTAAAGGGAAAATTAATGACTGACAGCAAGAACACATGTCGGTTTTCCGTCATACTTTCTTTTGTAACTCATCTACAGGCCAGGAGAGAGGAGGCACTATCGTAAGTGTGAATTAGAACAAACGTACACTATAGGAACAGGCTGCTAATGGCTCTGTTCACACTAGCATCATGGATTTTGTGTACAATCATCAACAACAATGCTGAACCCATTTTCTAACAAATACTATCAATTTTATGGGGTTCTTTTAGGGATCTGGTATTGTTGACACTGTAGATTGTACTTTTTTATAATAGAAAAGCACAGTAAGCTCTGAGCACTTGTAAGAACAGAGCTTTTGCTAATTGATTCTCATATTTTTTTAAATGCAATTAATTTATTTTATCATCACTAATAAAGACTGACATAATGAGATATACTTACTTTGCCTCTATAGGCGCAAATAAATGCAGCCCATGATTGCAGGGCAGCTGGCGCCGTCTAATTGAGAGAAGACAATGATAATAATCAGTCAGTGTAGGCATAATAATGTTGTTACAACCAAATGAACATATGTATGTACTATACAGTGTACAGCTGCTATTATGCAGAAATTAATTATGTTTGAATAAAAACAAGTTATCATTTATTATTATAGCTGTGTTCAAATTTCAGTGTGAAATTAATTACTGACATTTTTCACTTCAAGAATCTTACCTGTAGTGTAGTATCCAAGCATCCAAATCCGCTACTGGGATTTGCTTGTCCTTCACAAATAGAACAAACACAAACACGTTATTTCATATTGCATCAATATAATCAATGTAGCACAACATCACAATCTATGTACATACCTGCAGCGAGGCTGAGACCAGCCAGTACAAGGAATACGATCATCTTCATTCTGCAGATAGTGGAGCTCAAGGCATGAACGGAACCAGTCAATGCCCTTCTTTTATAGCCCTAAAACAGGTGGCAACCCTAAACACACAATATGACCCTGCGCACATTGGAAACTGTCCGAGATGGCGGTAACTTTGATGCTAGAACTATTTCAATCAAGTTTATTGGTTTAGTTAAGACAACATTTAACATTTGCCAATATTCCACATCCTGCAGTAAATGTAAACATTAATATACCATGATGCTGTTTTTACCCTACAGCTTTTCTATCTGCCAGATTTAGCTGTTATTTAATTTGATAAATGCATCATTGGACACTACAGTAGGAAAACCCCAAATCGGTCAAAGTTTTATCATAAAAGTAATGCGACTTTATCTTCTAAAGGATTGGTCTGATGGGCACAAACTCTGTGCCAGTAATCCTAGCTGTAGACTTTGCTCACATGAACATATTATCAGTCAGTGTGCCATCCATCACCAATGACCACACACTGACCAACGAAAGTCATAGTGCTAGAGCGCAAGAGCGATCTTATACATGGACCAATGGTCTGTGGGTAAATATCGGCCGATAAGACAGTGTTACTGTTCAATGGCAGAGAGCTGCAAACATCCATGATTCATCTTAGCATATGGAGACGGAGCTGTAATTTCTGCATTACTCTTAGTAATGTTTTTTCTTCACACAGATATCCTAAAGGTGATTGACAGATGTCTACCATACAAGAGACCTTCCCATTACCTGTAACGGTGCTGGGAATAGGGACAGTGCCAGGTTAGTCTCATCTCCGGCTTTGCTCCTCAGCCGGATCTTCTAGCTATATTTTTCTCTGAAACGTCAGAGCATTTCACAGAAAAATATACCCGGATGCAACTGTTCAGCCAGGATCTGATTCATGCTGTCCTTAGTTTTGTGGCCTTTACATTTATTTTTAATTATTTACATTTCTAGATTCAATTGTGACCTGTTTTTTGTGTACATGTTGAATGCACCAACGCACCAATAGTGCACGTTGTTACCGTGATTTTGTATATTGTGAAATAAAGTATTTTCATCAATGAATTAAGGCAGCATCAATAGTAGAAAGTTGGTCCGGGATGGGGCGACACACTGGCACTGACTGGAGGGGAGTAGGGAGGGGCAATTTGCGGCCAGACTAAGCCTGTCGCTGATTGGTTGCAGCAGGCCGTGACCAATCAGCGACGTGGGATTTTTGTTACAGACAGACAGACAGACAGACAGATGGAAGTACCCCTTAGACAATTATATAGATAGATATACACCAAACATGTCTAGGTTCTTTTTTATCTAAGTGGTGAAAATAAATTCCAAAGTTTGTCTTCATAGGAGTGTAGATGTATAGTACAAGTGATAGCAGGTTCAAGTTTCTTACTAGATTAAAAAAAAATCAAAGAAAATATTTCTTTTGCGAATTTTGTAAACAAAATCAAGTACAATATAAGAAAAAGGAACATATTGGGTGTAGCCTAGTCGATAACATTCCAAAATTGTAAAATTAGAATTTATCCTGCACAAAGCGGGGGTACAGCCTGTGGATGTACTATCCTGTCCAATGGCAGTAAGGGGTTAATTAACTGAACCTTATCAAACAGAGGTAATGGAAGTTACCCAACAAAAACTTCAACTACTGTATGCTTCTACAAGATTACCCAGCAGATGACGATGTTTTCATATCTATATACTTTTCATTGTAAAGCTGCTTTTCTGTTCAACATCAATGTTTCTGGTTTGTTCTTATTAATGATACAGTTTAATGATTTTTTCATTAGATCTAAATTACCCCCATGTTGTGTCGAGCTGGGACTGGAATTCAGTCTTGAACATTTGAGAGCAAACAATCCCACTTGCTTTATAGTGAATGCAAAATATGAGCATGCAGTTGTTCGTTGCGGCTGTAGAGGAGCAAATCCACTGAGATTTTATTTCACCACATTCCTTGAATTTGGCAGAAAAATTAAATTGACATTAAAATAATTCCATGGTTTACGGTGCCAATTAGGACATTGACATCACAGCACATGTTGTGACGTCCCAATGTGTGTTATGATGTCATTCGTGACATTTCGTATAATGTGCGTGCGCCATCTGAGACTTACTCTGCTCCAAAGCATCAGCACAGAGTAAACAAGAAGATATCAGAAAAAAGAGGAAGGCGGAAAAAATAGGCAGCAGTGTACAGAGGACCAAAATGTAGGTGCATGGTGGTGGCGGGACAGCTGAGTGGTAAAGAGGATAGAAGAGGAAGGTGGAAAAAAGAGATCAGACTGTGTGAAGATTGGCCATTATACTGTTTGAAGGGCTATGTGGGGACCATTATACAGTTTGGAGGGCTATGTGGGGGCCATTATACTGTTTGGAGGGCTATGTGGGGGCAATTATACCATTTGGGGGGCTATGTGGGGGCCATAATACTGGTTGGAGGGCTATGTGGGGGCCATTATACCATTTGGGGGGCTATGTGGCGGCCATTATACTGTTTGGAGGGCTATGTGGGGATCATTATACTGGTTGGAGGGCTATGTGGGGGCCATTTTACAGTTTGGAGAGCTATATGGGGGCCATTATACTGGTTGGCGGGCTATGTGGGGGCCATTATACTGTTTGAAGGACTATGTGGGGGCCAATATACCGTTTGGAGGGCTATGTAGGGGCCATTATACCATTTGGAGGGCTATGTGGGGGCCAATATACTGGTTGGAGGGCTATGTGTGGGCCAATATACTGGTTGGAGGGCTATGTGGGGGTCATTATACTGTATACAAGCAATTATACAGTGTGAAAGTTTTTGTGGGGTCCATTATTCTCTGTAGAGGGCTGTGTAGGAGTCAGTGTGCTGTTTGGAGGACTAGTGGGGCCATTATACTGTTTGGAGGGCTAGTAGAGAGCTAGTAGAGGCCATTATACAGTGTGGATGGTTGTGTTGGGTCCATCATACTGAGTGGAGAGGTGTGGGGCTATTATTATTGCTGCTGCAGCCATCCACCACACAGATCACTTCTGTCAGCACTAATCAGCTGCTTTTTTCAACTGTTAGAGGTGCGATGTGTGTTGGGCAACTGCATCAGTAATCATCTTGAGTTTCAGCAGCCAGCAATGGTTTCCTGTTCCTCACAGCCACGTGAAGAATGAACTTGCTCCTGTGTCGGATAATATCATGGGAAGTGGTGGGTATCTCCCCCATACACTGCAGAGCTCACAACAGGAAGCGGCAAGAATGTGGTTAAATGAAGATAACTAAGAGCAATGTACTGTAAGATGTGACTGCGTATACAGGAGCTGAGAGGAGTGATGTACTGTAAGATGTGACTGCGTATACAGGAGCTGAGAGGAGGGATGTACTGCAGGATGGGACTGTATACTGTATAAAGGAACTGAGAGGAGTGATGGACTGCAGGATGGGACTGTATAATGAGGGGGTTGAGAAGAGTGATGTACTGCACGATAGAGTGGTGTATATGGAGCTGAGAGTTTAATCCTTTATAAGCCACAGTCAATAGCATCCATGGAAATATGTCATAAAAATTACTTACTAAATAAACCGAATTTTTATGTTAATGAACTTTTTTTAATCTTTTTAGATTGATATTGAAATAAAATGTTGAAATCTTGGAATTTTTACACTGGCCACTTGGGCTATTGTAGACACTTATTTCCTTTTCTTTCAGAAAATCCACATGTTCATTGGCAGCAAAAGAATAACTCAGAGCCCATCTTTTGTATTGGAGACTCTAATGAGCATGTGCCAAGGTAATTGTGAAGGGAGGGAGAGCAGGGTCAGCCTTGGCACCTCCTATTGTGATTGGTGGATAATGTTATCAGCTGTGTATATCAGTATTTCCTGTCATTCTAAACCTGCCTCTGATGATAATGAGCCTTGTGAAAAGTGTTCTGTAATGAACGGGATTTAGAGTTTAAAATATCCCCATTAACCTGTGCAAAATTGTTTTAAAAAAGTGACCTTTTAATCCTTCACATGTTTATGCTATAAAGCCAATCCATATCTTATAATAGAAGTCACTGGGAAGGCTACAAGCATGGCCCAAAGATGACGGCGGATTTTGCTTTTAGCATTGAGTAAGAGTTTTTGAGGTATTTTCACTTGAAAAAAGTACTGTTTTATTCATTGTGTGATGGTTTTAAGATATGTGAGGAAAACGCCAACAAAAAATGATTAAAAGTGTTACTTTGACATTGAGACTGGAGCAGTCGCTCTTTGACTCCTTGATGATACCCAGACTCAATTTTCTCCTCACCTCCTTCAAAATTACCTTGCGGCGGGCTTCAGCAATTCGATACGGCATTTGCTTTACCCACACATTGGGTTCTGTCAGGATTTCAACAACCTATGTACATCCTGGCAACTCCGAAAATAGGTCCCAGTTCCGCTGAAGCAATTCTCATCACTGTTTTTTCTGGGTTGTTGACAGTGTCTCTGCCACTGTGACATGTCAACCTTGGCTTCAGAATTGGCCCCAGGCACATACCTTCCACCGGTTCCCTGGCTCGCCACAGTTTAAGCAGGTTTATGTGGTACACCTGGTGTGGCTTTCTTCGCCCTGGCTGGTGGAACTTGTAATTCACATCACTCAGCTTTTTGACCACCTCATATGGCCACTGCCACTTGACCAGAAACTTGCTTTCAACTTTGGGGACCAACACCCGATCTCCAGGGCTAAACTGTCTCAGCCTCCCCGACCTCAGGGAAGCGACGTGAAACGCGCGTTGGAGTGTGGGGTAGCGGAAATACCACGTGAAAAATGAATCCCGGTTAGTATATGGAATTTCTTTTATGCACCAGTCACTTTCCTATTAGGGTTTATTACATGTGATGAGGATATGTGCACATTATAGATATACTTGAACTACACTATATATATTTGATTATACTTTCTGGATTCGGTTATATACTTACTAGCACTTTAATTATTTATTAATATTGATTGAGTTTAGTATATACGTATGAATTTTCTTTTTATTTTTTAAAAAATATATTTATTTATTTAAGACCATGTACTATTATTATAAAATATTCAGATCATGAGTGGTATTCTCTTCCCTTGGGATTTTAGATTTGTTGTATGTTTTTTAATTGGTTGTTGTGTCAGTTTGAATTGGTGTTCCTGAATAAAATTATTTATATTTTGAATATTATTGGCTTTTGGTTTATTCATTTTTTATTTGTTCATATGCTTCTTTCAAGTGGATTTTCTTTTTTCATGAGTTTAGCTGTCTGCTTGATTCTTATTATGAGATTGTGATAGGTTCTAATTGTTGTTCCTATTTTTTTGGTTTACTAGTTTGACACATTGCACACACTTGCATACATTTTAGAAGTATATGTCCCACATATACGTTATATATCAGTAGACGTACAAATATAGACCTAGACTGTTAGATATACTGCATTGTGCATACTTTTATTATTTTTATCGTAAATCATGCTGCTTGACATAGGTCAACAGCTAAGTCAGCACAATTCTTCAAAGGTGTTTTCTGGTCAGTCATGTCAACAATAGGCATATGCTCAGTGAAAGTTTTGCTGAATAGGTAACAAAACTTATGTTGGTAATAGTGTTGAGCGATACCTTCCGATATCGGAAAGTATCGGTATCGGAAAGTATCAGCCGATACCGTCAAAGTATCGGATCTAATCCGATACCGATACCCGATCCCAATGCAAGTCAATGGGACGAAAATATCGGAATTAAACTAAACCCTTTATTTCCTTGTAGGTTAATTCTACATGAAGGAAAACAACTAAGAATAATGTAGGATGTATTGGGGGAGGTGGCGGAGACATTAAAGGCACAGAGGTTTAGCCCAATCAAATAGAATAGCAGGATTTTTATATTTTTTTATGACGTTCGGCGTTAGAAAGATTTTGACTATGTTAATTTTTTATTTATTTTGTCAGATATTGATGTTTCACTACTTCCACGCCCTTCACCTTCTTTTTTACTTCTCCCACACTTTCTTCTTCATTATCCTCATCATCAGCTTCTTTGACATCACCTTCTTCACCTTATTCATCTTCTTCTTCATCTTCTACCTATTATTTTTTTGGTTACATTGTTCATATTCTTTTTATTCAACTATTATCTTCATATTCAACTTCTTCATCATATTCTTATTTGTGACAGGCATTCCCGTAGTTGTTATCTATAAAAGTTTGAAGATTACAACTTCCGTTCTGCCTGTCACAAAAGAGTTACATTTGTCCGCGTTCAGTTTGGCCTGCAGCATCAGGCTTTATCCAGGGGCACCACGAGGAGGAACGGACTCACCCCCATACACTGCTTAGTCTTCTTCTGCTTATAATTTAGATAATATCTTTTGCTCTGATATTTAGTCTTATGCTTAATGTTCTTCTGCTCTTTGTTCTGCAGCCTCTTGTTCTTCTGCTTCTCGGTCTTCCAGGTCGTCGCCGTCTCCAGGGTCGTCGTCTCCGGGGTCGTCGTCATCGGGGTGGTCTTCAGGGTCATCGTCTCCAGGGTCGTCGTCATCTCGGTGGTTGTCATCTCTGGTGTCGTCGTCATCTTAGGGGTGGTCTTCCGGGTCATCGTCTTTAGGGTCTTGAACTTGGAAATGTAGCAGAAGGTACAAGAAGGCTGAGAAAATGCCGAGAAACAGCTGATGGAACTGGAACTCGGATGGCTACCCGAAGGTCCGAGCCAATGGAACTACCGAGGACCAGCTGACGTTACTGGAACCCGGTTACTAAGCAGGAGGTACCCGTGCCTGAAAGCACTACCAAGGACCACCTGACGTTGGTGGAACTCGGATACCCAGAGGGAGGCACCTATGCCAAAGGCTCTGCCCGGAACCAGCTGACGGTACTGGAACCAGGATGGGGAGCAGAAGGTACAAGAGCAAAAGACACTCCCGAGAACCAGCTGACGGTACTGGAACCCGGATGGGTAGCCGAAGGTCCAAGAGCCAATGGAACTACCGAGGACCAGCTGACGTTACTGGAACCAGGTTACTAAGCAGGAGGTACCCGTGCCTGAAAGCACTACCAAGGACCACCTGACGTTGGTGGAACAAGGATACCCAGAGGGATGCACCTAAGCCAAAGGCTCTGCCCGGAACCAGCTGACGGTACTGGAACCAGGATGGGGAGCAGAAGGTACAAGAGCAAAAGACACTGCCGAGAACGAGCTGATGGTACTGGAACCCGGATGGGTAGCCGAAGGTCCAAGAGCCAATGGAACTACCGAGGACCAGCTGATGTTACTGGAACCCGGTTACTAAGCAGGAGGTACCCGTGCCTGAAAGCACTACCAAGGACCACCTGACGTTGGTGGAACTCGGATACCCAGAGGGAGGCACCTAAGCCAAAGGCTCTGCCCGGAACCAGCTGACGGTGCTGGAACCAGGATGGGGACCTATTCAAGCTTGTCTTCCTAGAGCCCCAACTAGCGGTGTTGGAGCAAAGGGTCAGCAGGGGGAGCAGAGTGTAGGCCGAAGCCTGCACTGGCGGCAGCTTTGGGTCTGTTGTGTCTGCGTGGCTGTTGCAGGACACGTTGCCAGCTACACAGCAGGGGAACAGCTGGCGGTGCTGAACCCCACTGACACATTGGCGAGGTGTTTGGCTCTGTGCAGCCAGCACTTCCGGACAGCAACTAACGTTGTTGGAGCCCGGGCTCTGCAGGTGGAGCAGAGTGTAGGCCGAAGCCTAATTGAACAGATTTTAAAGGTAACCTTTAACCCCCCCCTCAGGGGTTACAAACTACAAGAGCCACAGCTTGGGCAGCAGTAATGCTGCACAAGTCAAAGGTTGCTCTTTTAATTTTGCCCCTTGCACACGCAGAAAGAACCACGTATAACATTTAGGCCCTTAAACAGTCAAACTGTTTTGGAGGCGTGAGTTCCCTTCGTAATGAGACACAGCACAGATGTCAAGAATCCCACCTTGGTGCTGGGCGCGGCCTCCTGAGCGTCGTTATTTGCTGCACAGGAGTCTGCGCTGTCGTGTTATCCCGTGGCCTTGCGCTGTTAGCGCTGCCCATCTTCTGACATCATTTAATGTCGGCCGTTGCGGTTCGCGATGCCCATGAATCCCAGCCCCGCAGTGTCTTTACATAGTTAAAACACTGCGGGGCTGGGATTCATGGCCTGGCGCAGTACATATGTTCGCCTCTCACACTCGGGTCCTTACACCTGCTTCAGACTGTGCGGCGTCAGCTGATCCCTTATCGCATGCCACGGCCATGAAGCCGCACAGTCTGAAGAAGGTGGAAGGAGATGAGGGACAGGCGAACATATGCACTGCTCATGCCCATCAATCACACCCTCGCAGTCCAAATAAATAAGACACCGAGGGGCGTTGTGTGGGTCAGGGCAGCCGCAGAGGCGCAGGCAGCCAAACAATGATGCCAGAAGACGGCCAGCGCTACCAAGGGGGTTGCAGCGTGTCATTACAAAGGAAAGTCACACCTCCAGGACGGTTAAATGGTCAAAGAGGACACATTTTAGACGTGTTCAGTTCCACATGTGCAAGGAGAATAAGTTTATGAGCCACCTTGCACACATGCAGCATTACTGCTGTACAAGGTGGCTGGAAAACAAACAAACGCCGGGGGGAGGGGGGACAGGTTCCCTTCAATTTCAGTTCTTGTGTCTGCGTGGCTGTTGCAGGACACGTTGCCGGCTACACAGCAGGGGAACAGCTGGCGGTGCTGAACCCCACTGACACATTGGCTGGTGTTTTTCTCTGTGCAGCTAGCACATCTGGGCCCCAACTGGCGTTGTTAGAGCCCAGGGTCAGCAGGAGGAGGAGAGGGAGCAGAGTGTAGGCCGAAGCCTGCACTGGCGGCAGCTTTGGGTCTGTTGTGTCTGCGTGGCTGTTGCAGGACACGTTGCCGGCTACACAGCAGGGGAACAGCTGGCGGTGCTGAACCCCACTGACACATTGGCGGGTGTTTTTCTCTGTGCAGCTAGCACATCTGGGCCCCAACTGGCGGTGTTAGAGCCCAGGGTCAACAGGAGGAGCAGGGGGAGCGGAGTGTAGGCCGAAGCCTAATTGAACCAATTTCAAAGGTAACCTTTAACCCCCCCTCAGGTGTTACAAACTAGAAGAGCTACAGCTTATGCAGCAGTAGTGCTGCACAAGTCAAAGGTTGCTCTTTTAATTTTGCTCCTTGCACACGCTGAATGAAACACGTATAACATTTAGCCCTTTATACAGTCAAACTGTGTTGGAGGCGAGAGTTCCCTTCGTAATGAGACGCAGCACAGATGTCAAGAATCCCACCTTGGTGCTGGGCGCGGCCTCCTGAGCGTCGTTATTTGCTGCACAGGAGTCTGCGCTGTCGTGTTATCCCGTGGCCTTGCGCTGTTAGCGCTGCCCATCTTCTGACATCATTTAATGTCGGCCGTTGCGGTTCGCGATGCCCATGAATCCCAGCCCCGCAGTGTCTTTACATAGTTAAAACACTGCGGGGCTGGGATTCATGGCCTGGCGCAGTACATATGTTCGCCTCTCACACTCGGGTCCTTACACCCGCTTCAGACTGTGCGGCGTCAGCTGATCCCTTATCGCATGCCACGGCCATGAAGCCGCACAGTCTGAAGAAGGCGGAAGGAGATGAGGGACAGGCGAACATATGCACTGCTCATGCCCATCAATCACACCCTTGCAGTCCAAATAAATAAGACACCGAGGGGCGTTGTGTGGGTCAGGGCGGCCGCAGAGGCGCAGGCAGCCAAACAATGATGCCAGAAGACGGCCAGCGCTACCAAGGGGGTTGCAGCGTGTCATTACAAAGGAAAGTCACACCTCCGGGACGGTTAAATGGTCAAAGAGGACACATTTTAGACGTGTTCAGTTCCACATGTGCAAGGACAATAAGTTTATGAGCCACCTTGCACACATGCAGCATTACTGCTGTACAAGGTGGCTGGAAAACAAACAAATGCCTGGGGGAGGGGGGACAGGTTCCCTTCAATTTCAGTTCTTGTGTCTGCGTGGCTGTTGCAGGACACGTTGCTGGCTACACAGCAGGGGAACAGCTGGCGGTGCTGAACCCCACTGACACATTGGCTGGTGTTTTTCTCTGTGCAGCTAGCACATCTGGGCCCCAACTGGCGTTGTTAGAGCCCAGGGTCAGCAGGAGGAGGAGAGGGAACAGAGTGTAGGCCGAAGCCTGCACTGGCGGCAGCTTTGGGTCTGTTGTGTCTGCGTGGCTGTTGCAGGACACGTTGCCGGCAACACAGCAGGGGAACAGCTGGCGGTGCTGAACCCCACTGACACATTGGCGAGGTGTTTGGCTCTGTGCAGCCAGCACTTCCGGACAGCAACTAGCGGTGTTGGAGCCCGGGCTCTGCAGGTGGAGCAGAGTGTAGGCCGAAGCCTAATTGAACCGATTTTAAAAGTAACCTTTAACCCCCCCTCAGGGGTTAAAAACTACAAGAGCCACAGCTTGGGCAGCAGTAATGCTGCACAAGTCAAAGGTTGCTCTTTTAATTTTGCTCCTTGCACACGCTGAAAGGAACACGTATAACATTTAGGCCCTTACACAGTCAAACTGTTTTGGAGGCGTGAGTTCCCTTCGTAATGAGACGCAGCACAGCTGGCAAAAATGCCACCTTGGTGCTTTGCGCGGCCTCCTGAGCATCGTTATTTGTTGCACAGGAGTCTGCGCTGTCGTGTTATCCCTTGGCCTTGCGCTGTTAGCGCTGCCCGTTTTCTGACATCATTTAATGTCGGCCGGTGCGGTTCGCGATGCCCATGAATCCCAGCCCCGCAGTGTCTTAACATTGTTAAAACACTGCGGGGCTGGGATTCATGGCCTGGCACAGTACATATGTTCGCCTCTCGCTTGGGTTCTTACACCTGCTTCAGACTATGCGGTGTCAGCTGATCCCTTATCGCATGCCACGGCCATGAAGCCGCACAGTCCGAAGAAGGCGGAAGGAGATGAGGGACAGGCGAAGAAATGCACCGTTCATGCCCGTCAATCACACCCTCGCAGTCCAAATAAATAAGACACCGAGGGGCGTTGTGTGGGGCAAGGCGGCCGCAGAGGCGCAGCCAGCCAAACAATGATGCCAGAAGACGGGCAGCGCTACCAAGGAGCTTGTTGCGTGTCAATACAAAGGAAAATCACACCTGAGGGACGTTTTAATGGTCGCAGAGGACTCATTTTAGACGTGTTCAGTTCCACATGGGCAAGGAGAATAAGTTTCTGAGCCACCTTGCACACCTGCAGCATTACTGCCGTACAAGGTGGCTGTAAACCATAGAAACACCTGGGGGAGGGGGGACAGGTTCCCTTCAATTTCAGTTCTTGTGTCTGCGTGGCTGTTGCAAGACACGTTGCCGGCTACACAGCAGGGGAACAGCTGGCGGTGCTGAACCTCACTGACACATTGGCGGGTGTTTTTCTCTGTGCAGCTAGCACATCTGGGCTCCAACTGGCGGTGTTAGAGCCCAGGGTCAGCAGGAGGAGCAGGGGGAGCGGAGTGTAGGCCGAAGCCTGCACTGGAGCAAGTTGAAAGGGAACCTTTAACCCCCCCAGGCGTTTGTAGCTGAAAGAGCCATCGTGTACAGCACTAATGCTGGAAAAGTTAAACTTAGCTCTTTTAATTATGGTCCTTGCACATGCTGAACCTAACACTTATGAAATGTGTCCCCTCCTACCGTTATACCGTCCGGTAGGTGGAACTTTCCTTTGTCATGTGACGCAGCACAGCCGTCATTCTTACCCCCTTGGCGCCGTGCGCCGCCTCCTCAGCGTTGTTTGAATCAGTCCCGGAGCCTGCGCTGTTAGGTTAGCCCTTGGCCATGCACACATTTTGCGCTGCCCGTCTTCTGACATCATTTGGTGTCAGACTGGCTGCGCCTGTGCGGCTGCGCTGGCCGAGATCCCGCCTCGCAGTGTCATCTAATGTAATCCCACCGCGGGCCTGGGATCCGTGGCCATGCACAGTGCATATCCTCGCCTCTCACTCCCCTCCCTACAGCTTCTTCAGACTGTGCGGTGTCACGGCCGTGGCATGCTATTAGGGATCAGCTGACACCGCACAGTCTGAAGAAGGCGTAGGGAGATGAGTGAGAGGCGGAGGTTCAGATATGCACTGCGCATGTCCATGGATCTCAGGCCCCCAGTGGGATTAAATCAGAAGACACTGCGAGGCGGGATCTCGGCCAGCGCGGCCGCACAGGCGCAGCCAGCCTGACACCAAATGATGTCAGAAGACGGGCAGCGCAAAATGTGTGCATGGCCAAGGGCTAACCTAACAGCGCAGGCTCCGGGACTGATTCAAACAACGCTGAGGAGGCGGCACACGGCGCCAAGGGGGTAAGAATGACGGCTGTGCTGCGTCACATGACAAAGGAAAGTTCCACCTACCGGACGGTATAACGGTAGGAGGGGACACATTTCATAAGTGTTAGGTTCAGCATGAGCAAGGAGCACCACGAAAAGAGGCACTTTTTCCCTTTGCATCATTACTGCTGCACAAGGTGGCTCCTTCAGTAACAAACGCCTGGGGTTGGGGGACAGGTTCCCTTAAATTTAACTTGTTGTGCCTGCGTGGCGGTCGCAGTACACGTTGCCGTATACACAGCAGGGGAACAGCTGGCGGTGCTGAACCCCACTAACACATTGGCGAGGTGTTTGGCTCTGTGCGGACAGCACTTCTGGACAACAACTAGCGGTGTTGGAGCCCAGGGACAGGAGGAGGAGGTGGAGGATATAGGAGGGATTGCCACACACACAGCAGGGGAGCAGCAGGCATTACTGAACCCCACTAACACATTGGCGAGGTGTTTGGCTCTGTGCGGACAGCACTTCTGGACAACAACTAGCGGTGTTGGAGCCCAGGGACAGGAGGAGGAGGAGGTGGAGGAGATAGGAGGGATTGCCACACACACAGCAGGGGAGCAGCAGGCATTACTGAACCCCACTAACACATTGGCGAGGTGTTTGGCTCTGTGCGGACAGCACTTCTGGACAACAACTAGCGGTGTTGGAGCCCAGGGACAGGAGGAGGAGGAGGTGGAGGAGATAGGAGGGATTGCCACACACACAGCAGGGGAGCAGCAGGCATTACTGAACCCCACTAACACATTGGCGAGGTGTTTGGCTCTGTGCGGACAGCACTTCTGGACAACAACTAGCGGTGTTGGAGCCCAGGGACAGGAGGAGGAGGTGGAGGAGATAGGAGGGATTGCCACACACACAGCTGGGGAACAGCTGACGTTACTGAACCCCAATAACAGAGGAGCGACTGTTGGGACTGTGCGGACAGCACTTCTGGACAGCAACTAGCGGTGTTGGAGCCCAGGGACAGGAGGAGGAGGAGGTGGAGGAGATAGGAGGGATTGCCACACACACAGCAGGGGAGCAGCAGGCATTACTGAACCCCACTAACACATTGGCGAGGTGTTTGGCTCTGTGCGGACAGCACTTCTGGACAACAACTAGTGGTGTTGGAGCCCAGGGACAGGAGGAGGAGGTGGAGGAGATAGGAGGGATTGCCACACACACAGCAGGGGAGCAGCAGGCATTACTGAACCCCACTAACACATTGGCGAGGTGTTTGGCTCTGTGCGGACAGCACTTCTGGACAGCATCTAGCGGTGTTGGAGCCCAGGGACAGGAGGAGGAGGAGGTGGAGGAGATAGGAGGGATTGCCACACACACAGCTGGGGAACAGCTGACGTTACTGAACCCCAATAACAGAGGAGCAACTGTTGACTGTGCGTACAGCACTACCAGGCAACAACTAGCGGTGTTGGAGCCCAGGGACAGCAGGAGAAGCAGAGGAACACAATGTAGGCCGAAGCCTGATTGGAGAAAGTCGAAAGGGAACCTTTAACCCCCCCCCAAGGCGTTTGTAGCTGAAAGAGCCAGCTTGTGCAGCACAAAAGATGCAAAAGGAAAAGGTGGCTCTTTTCATTATGCTCCTTGCAAACACAGAACTAAACACTTATAAAATGTGTCCCCTGAAACCGTGAGACCGTCCCAGAGGTGGGACTTTCCTTCGTAATATGACGCAGCACAGCTGTCATTCCTACCCCCTTGGCGCCGTGCCCCGGCTCCTCAGCGTTGTTTGATTCCGTCCCAGAGCCTGCGCTGTTATGTTATCCCTTGGCCAGGCACACTTAGCGCTGCCCATCTTCTGACATCATTTGGTGTCAGGCTGGTTGCGCCTGTGCGGCCGCGCTGGCCGAGAGCCCGACTCGCAGTGTCGTCTAATGTAATCCCACCGTGGGCCTGGGATCCGTGGCCATGCGCAGTGCATATCCTCGCCTCTCACTCCCCTCCCTACGGCTTCTTCAGACTGTGCAGCGTCACGGCCGTGGCATGCTATTAGGGATCAGCTGATGGCGCACAGTCTGAAGAAGGCGTAGGGAGATGAGTGAGAGGCGGAGGTTCAGATATGCACTGCGCATGTCCATGGATCTCAGGCCCCTAGTGGGATTAAATCAGAAGACAATGTGAGGCGGGCTCTCGGCCAGCGTGGCCGCACAGGCGCAGCCAGCCTGACACCAAATGATGTCAGAAGATGGGCAGCGCTAAGTGTGCCTGGCCAAGGGATAACATAACAGCGCAGGCTCCGTGACGGAATCAAACATCGCTGAGGAGCCGGGGCACGGCGCCAAGGGGGTAGGAATGACAGCTGTGCTGCGTCATATTACGAAGGAAAGTCCCACCTCAGGGACGGTTTTACGGTATCAGTGGACAGATTTTATAAGTGTTAAGTTCTGCGCGTGCAAGGAGCTAAACAAAAATAGCTTCCTTTTCCTTGTGCAGCATTACTGCTGCACAAGGTGGCTCTTTCAGTAACAAACGCCTTGGGGGGGGGGGACAGGTTCCCTTACATTTCAGTTGTTGTGTCAGTGTGGCGGTCGCAGGACACATTGCCACAAGTTAGCTGGATACGGGTGGAAAGTCACTAATAGGAATTATTAGAAAAAATGTGCAGCAGCCTGCACTACTTAAAAAAAAAAAAAAAAATAACAAAGAACAGTATGAGGCAATGAACCACCCTCCCTGAACTGAATACAACCAGCTATGGATGGCCTATGGCTGCACTCAGACTAGAGAGTGGGCTGCACTGACACACACACACACACACACACACACACACAGACCTTGCAGATCGCTGTGAAAACAGCGCTACAAGGCAAAAGCAAGGTGATTAGTAGGTGAACACAGCGGTTGCTAAATTAGCCTTGGAAAAGAACAATTAAGCAAATCGCTATCTCAAAACTGGCCCTCAGTCAGCAAACAGCGTCCTGTCACTAACTGAATTCACAACAGAGTGAGCACAAAATGGCGCCAGCGACTTTTAAACTGCATCATGACATCATTTCAGCAGCCAATCACAGCCTTGCCAGTAGTTTCATGCCCTCCATGCTAAACAGGATGTGCCCACACTTGGAATCATTCTCATTGGCTGATTTCAGTAAAATTTGTGCAGTTTGAATCCTGGGAACTTCCGATTCCGGTATCCGATACGCGGCAAGTATCGGATCTCGGTATCGGAATTCCGATACCGCTAAGTATCGGCCGATACCCGATACTTGCGGTATCGGAATGCTCAACACTAGTTGGTAATAGACCAATTTGGACTTACTTTCATTTTGCTTTTATAATAGGGCCTCAAACTGTGGCTACGGAATAGTCATCCCATTGCTTGAAGTGTTGTGAATTGGATTATTTGGCTCCCTCTTGTGGTCACTAGCGACATGACACTTTGAGTTTCTTTCCCCAGCTTGGTACCCACCTGGCTCGTTAGTCCAGGGGTGTTGCTATTTAAGCTTCCTGGATTTTCAGTCTGGTGCCTGGCATCGTTGTAATCAGTTCCTTTCTGTTTGCTCCTGTCTGCTGGTCCTGGTTCTTGCAAAATAAGCTAAGTCCTGCTTCCTTGTTTTTTGGTTATTTGCATTGCTCTTATTTTTTGTCCAGCTTGCACTAAATGTGATTCCTGATTTTGCTGGAAGCTCTAGGGGGCTGATATTCTCCCCCCGGGCCGTTAGTCGGTTCGGGGGTTCTTGAATATTCAGCGTGGAAATTTTGATAGGGTTTTTGCTGACCGTATAAGTCATCTTACTATATTCTGCTATTAGTCAGTGGGCCTCTCGTTGCTAAAAACCTAGTTCATTCTTACGTTTGTCTTTTCTTCTTACCTCACCGTTATTATTTGTTGGGGGCTTGTATCCAACTTTTGGGGTCTTTTCTCTGGAGGCAAGAAAGGTCTATCTTTTCCCTTCTAGGGTTAGTTAGTTCTCCGGCTGGCGCGAGACGTCTAGAACCAACGTAGGTACGTTCCCCGGCTGCTGCTATTTGTGGTGCTAGGATCAGGTATACGGTCAGCCTAGTTACCACTGCCCTATGAGCTGTTTTTTTGTGTTTGCAGACTTGGTAATAACTTCTGACACCCTCTGCCATTGGGGTCATAACAGTATGCCAGGCCGAAGGTGAATGTTTAATGCATTGCAGAAGTGGGATAATAAGAAAGGAAATTCTGAGTTTGTTTTTTTTTTTTTCTCTCTTTCTTCCTCCCCTTTACCTCTGAGTGGCTTGAGCTTGCTGCAGACATGAATGTCCAGACTTTGATTACTAGTGTGGATCAGCTTGCTGCTCGTGTGCAGGGCATTCAAGATTTTGTTACCAGTAGTCCTATGTCTGAACCTAAAATACCTATTCCTGAACTGTTCTCTGGAGACCGATTTAAGTTTAGGAATTTCAGGAATAATTGTAAATTGTTTCTATCTCTGAGACCCCGTTCGTCTGGAGACTCAGCTCAGCAAGTTAAAATTGTTATCTCTTTCTTGCGGGGCGACCCTCAGGATTGGGCCTTCTCGTTAGCGCCAGGAGATCCGGCATTGGCAAATATTGATGCGTTTTTTCTGGCGCTCGGGTTGCTTTACGAGGAACCCAATCTTGAAATTCAGGCAGAAAAAGCCTTGCTGGCTATCTCTCAGGGCCAGGATGAAGCTGAAGTGTATTGCCAAAAATTTCGGAAATGGTCCGTGCTTACTCAGTGGAATGAGTGTGCTCTGGCCGCAAATTTCAGAAATGGCCTTTCTGAAGCCATTAAGAATGTGATGGTGGGTTTCTCCATTCCTACAAGTCTGAATGATTCCATGGCGCTGGCTATTCAAATTGACCGGAGTTTGCGGGAGCGCAAAGCCGCTAATCCTCTGGTGGTGTTGTCTGAACTAACACCTGATTTAATGCAATGTGGTAGAATTCAGACTAGAAATGAGCGGAAAAATCATAGACGTCAGAATGGGTTGTGTTTTTACTGTGGTGATTCTACACATGTTATATCAGCATGCTCTAAACGCCTAACAAGGGTTGTTAGTCCTGTCGCCATTGGTAATTTGCAACCTAAATTTATTTTGTCTGTGACTTTAATTTGCTCATTGTCGTCCTACCCTGTTATGGCGTTTGTGGATTCAGGTGCTGCCCTGAGTCTTATGGATCTGTCATTTGCCAAGCCCTGTGGTTTTGTTCTTGAGCCATTGGTAAATCCTATCCCTCTTAGAGGTATTGATGCTACGCCATTGGCGGAAAATAAGCCGCAGTTTTGGACACAGGTAACCATGTGCATGACTCCTGAACATCGGGAGGTGATTCGTTTTCTTGTTCTGCATAAAATGCATGATTTGGTCGTTTTGGGTCTGCCATGGTTACAGACCCATAATCCAGTCTTGGATTGGAAGGCAATGTCTGTGTCAAGTTGGGGCTGTCAGGGAATTCATGGTGATTCCCCGCCGGTGTCTATTGCTTCCTCTACTCCTTCGGAAGTTCCTGAGTATTTGTCTGATTATCAGGATGTATTCAGCGAGTCCAGGTCCAGTGCTCTTCCTCCTCATAGGGACTGTGACTGCGCTATAGATTTGATTCCAGGTAGTAAATTTCCTAAGGGAAGATTATTTAATCTGTCTGTACCTGAGCATACCGCAATGCGTTCGTATATCAAGGAGTCTCTGGAGAATGGGCATATCCGTCCATCCTCTTCCCCTCTTGGTGCGGGATTCTTTTTTGTGGCCAAGAAGGACGGATCTTTGAGACCTTGTATAGACTATCGGCTTCTGAATAAAATCACTGTTAAATTTCAGTATCCTTTGCCTCTGTTGTCGGACTTGTTTGCCCGGATTAAGGGTGCCAAGTGGTTCACCAAGATAGATCTTCGTGGTGCGTACAACCTTGTGCGCATTAAGCAAGGAGATGAATGGAAATCTGCATTTAATACGCCCGAAGGTCATTTTGAGTACTTGGTGATGCCTTTTGGGCTCTCTAATGCTCCTTCAGTGTTTCAGTCCTTTATGCATGATATCTTCCGGAAGTATCTGGATAAATTTATGATTGTTTATCTGGATGATATTCTGTTTTTTTCTGATGATTGGGACTCCCATGTAAAGCAGGTCAGGATGGTGTTTCAGGTTTTGCGTGAGAATGCTTTGTTTGTTAAGGGCTCAAAGTGTCTCTTTGGAGTACAGAAGGTTCCCTTTTTGGGTTTTATTTTTTCCCCTTCTGCGGTGGAGATGGACCCAGTCAAGGTCCGAGCTATTCATGATTGGACTCAACCCACGTCAGTTAAGAGTCTTCAGAAGTTCTTGGGTTTTGCTAACTTCTACCGTCGTTTTATCGCTAACTTCTCTAGCGTTGTTAAACCTTTGACGGATATGACCAAAAAAGGTTCTGATGTTGCTAACTGGGCTCCTGCAGCCGTGGAAGCTTTCCAAGAGTTGAAGCGCCGGTTTACTTCGGCGCCTGTTTTGTGCCAGCCTGATGTCTCACTTCCCTTTCAGGTTGAAGTGGATGCTTCTGAGATCGGGGCAGGGGCCGTTTTGTCGCAGAGAGGCCCTGGTTGCTCTGTAATGAGACCATGTGCTTTTTTTTCTAGAAAGTTTTCGCCTGCTGAGCGGAATTATGATGTTGGCAATCGGGAGTTGTTGGCCATGAAGTGGGCATTTGAGCAGTGGCGTCATTGGCTCGAGGGTGCTAAGCATCGTGTGGTGGTCTTGACTGATCACAAAAATCTGATGTATCTCGAGTCTGCTAAACGCCTGAATCCTAGACAGGCCCGTTGGTCATTGTTTTTCTCCCGTTTTGATTTTGTGGTCTCGTATTTACCAGGTTCAAAGAATGTGAAGGCTGATGCTCTTTCAAGGAGCTTTGTGCCTGACTCTCCTGGAGTCTCAGAGCCAGCTGGTATTCTTAAAGAGGGAGTAATCTTGTCAGCCATTTCTCCAGATCTGCGACGTGTGTTGCAGAGATTTCAGGCTGGTAGACCTGACTCTTGTCCACCTGACAGACTGTTTGTTCCTGATAAATGGACCAGCAGAGTCATTTCCGAGGTTCATTCCTCGGTGTTGGCAGGGCATCCGGGGATTTTTGGCACCAGAGATTTGGTGGCTAGGTCCTTTTGGTGGCCTTCCTTGTCACGGGATGTGCGGTCATTTGTGCAGTCCTGTGGGACTTGTGCTCGAGCTAAGCCTTGCTGTTCTCGTGCCAGCGGGTTGCTCTTGCCCTTGCCTGTCCCGAAGAGGCCTTGGACACACATTTCCATGGATTTCATTTCAGATCTTCCGGTGTCTCAGGGCATGTCTGTCATCTGGGTGGTATGTGATCGCTTTTCCAAGATGGTCCATTTGGTGTCTTTGCCTAAGCTGCCTTCCTCTTCCGATCTGGTTCCTTTGTTCTTTCAGAATGTGGTTCGTTTGCACGGCATTCCTGAGAATATCGTGTCTGACAGAGGATCCCAGTTTGTTTCCAGGTTCTCGCGATCCTTTTGTGCTAAGATGGGCATTGATTTGTCGTTTTCGTCTGCCTTTCATCCTCAGACTAATGGCCAAACGGAGCGATCAAATCAGACTCTGGAGGCTTATTTGAGGTGTTTTGTTTCTGCAGATCAGGATGATTGGGTGACCTTCTTGCCATTGGCTGAGTTTGCCCTTAATAATCGGGCTAGTTCCGCTACTTTGGTTTCGCCATTTTTCTGCAACTCTGGTTTTCATCCTCGTTTTTCCTCGGGACATGTTGAGCCCTCTGACTGTCCTGGGGTGGATTCTGTGGTGGATAGGTTGCAGCGGATCTGGAATCATGTGGTGGACAACTTAAAGTTGTCACAGGAGAAGGCTCAGCGTTTTGCCAACCGCCGCCGCGGTGTGGGTCCCCGACTTCGTGTTGGGGATTTGGTGTGGCTGTCTTCTCGGCTTGTTCCTATGAAGGTCTCCTCTCCTAAATTTAAGCCTCGCTTCATCGGTCCTTATAAGATTTTGGAAATCCTTAATCCAGTGTCCTTTCGCTTGGATCTTCCGGTGTCGTTTGCCATTCACAATGTGTTCCATAGGTCTTTGTTGCGGCACTACGTTGTGCCTGTGGTTCCTTCTGTTGAGCCTCCTGCTCCGGTGTTGGTTGAGGGCGAGTTGGAGTATGTGGTGGAGAAGATCTTGGATTCTCGTCTCTCCAGACGCAGGCTTCAGTATCTGGTCAAGTGGAAGGGCTATGGTCAGGAGGATAATTCCTGGGTGGTCGCCTCTGATGTTCATGCGGACGATTTGGTTCGTGCCTTTCACGCTGCTCATCCTGATCGTCCTGGTGGTCTTGGTGAGGGTTCGGTGACCCCTCCTTAAGGGGGGGTACTGTTGTGAATTGGATTATTTGGCTCCCTCTTGTGGTCACTAGCGACATGACACTTTGAGTTTCTTTCCCCAGCTTGGTACCCACCTGGCTCGTTAGTCCAGGGGTGTTGCTATTTAAGCTTCCTGGATTTTCAGTCTGGTGCCTGGCATCGTTGTAATCAGTTCCTTTCTGTTTGCTCCTGTCTGCTGGTCCTGGTTCTTGCAAAATAAGCTAAGTCCTGCTTCCTTGTTTTTTGGTTATTTGCATTGCTCTTATTTTTTGTCCAGCTTGCACTAAATGTGATTCCTGATTTTGCTGGAAGCTCTAGGGGGCTGATATTCTCCCCCCGGGCCGTTAGTCGGTTCGGGGGTTCTTGAATATTCAGCGTGGAAATTTTGATAGGGTTTTTGCTGACCGTATAAGTCATCTTACTATATTCTGCTATTAGTCAGTGGGCCTCTCGTTGCTAAAAACCTAGTTCATTCTTACGTTTGTCTTTTCTTCTTACCTCACCGTTATTATTTGTTGGGGGCTTGTATCCAACTTTTGGGGTCTTTTCTCTGGAGGCAAGAAAGGTCTATCTTTTCCCTTCTAGGGTTAGTTAGGTCTCCGGCTGGCGCGAGACGTCTAGAACCAACGTAGGTACGTTCCCCGGCTGCTGCTATTTGTGGTGCTAGGATCAGGTATACGGTCAGCCTAGTTACACTGCCCTATGAGCTGGTTTTTTGTGTTTGCAGACTTGGTAATAACTTCTGAGACCCTCTGCCATTGGGGTCATAACATTGAAGTTAACAATATTCCTGCCATCTCCCAAGCATTCCAACATGTAGCTTGCCATGCTGGCCAGCAAGGCTGAAAACACCATTGGTTAATTTTCATCACCTTGCTGCAACAGTTGGTTGTCATATCCAGGGTCAACATTTTCACTCTATCAGCCTCATCCCCTTCCTGTTTAAAGTCTATGTCCCCCTCTACATCCATCTGCTGCTGCTCTTCCTCTTTCTTCTTCTCCAAATCCTGCAGCATGTAACACTGTCCTTGAGGTCCCCAAAAAACACATTACGGCAATGAACAGGCGCAACTTGCTGTTTTTCCACCATACTTTCTTGCATTCTGGTAAGCGTTTTTCCAAGACAAATGCAAGGGGATGACATAATTGATTCCACATGTTTCACTACTGACAAATTTTGTCACGTCTTCGAAAGGCTTAAGTAGGAGACACTGCAGTTTGTGTTATGATCCTTAGTGGCTTAGGATCACAAATCTGACCAGCTAAGTAGGAGAACATAGGACGAGCTCTGGGGATGTGGTAACTGGACTGACCGCAACCCTGATCCTAACCGCACACACTATAGGCAGCCGTGGAACGTACCAAAAATTCCTAGACGTCTCTTCACAGCCTGAGAAACTGGCTACCCCTAGAGAGAAATTAAAGCCTCACTTGCCTTAGAGAAATAACCCCAAAGTTTAGAACAGCCCCCCACAAATAATAACGGTGAGTTAAGGAGAAGGCACAAACGTAGAAATCAAAACAGGTTCAGCAAAAGAGGCCCACTAATCACTGAATAGGAAAAGGATAGCAAGAATCTGTGCGGTCAGTAAAAAACCCTATGCAAAAAACATCCACGCAGAGAATGCAAGAACCCCCACACCAACTAACGATGTGAGGGGAGAAACTCTGCACCCCAGAGCTACCAGAAAGCAAAAGATCACATATTAACAAACTGGACAGAACTCATCGTATACTGAGAAACATATAGAACACAGATGAGCAAAAATGAACGAGCAAACTTAGCTTCTCTTGGAGAGACTGAAAACGAATGAAGTCAGGAGAAATCAGAAGCACACTGAATACAACGACAGCAGGCAAAAAATGAATGTCCAGGTGAGCTAAATAGGAAACCTGACTAGCAGGTAACGAGGCAGCTGATCCCAGCCACAGACCCGCAGAATGACAAAAGAGCCACCAGAGGGAGCCCAAAGACAAACTCACATAGTACCACTCACAACCACCGGAGGGAGTCCGAGAACAGAGTTCACAACAGTACCCCCCCTTGAGGAGGGGTCACCGAACCCTCACGAGAGCCTCCAGGGCGATCAGGATGAGCCTCATGGAAGGCATGAACCAAATCGGCCACATGAACATCAGAGGCGACAACCCAGGAATTATCCTCCTGACCATAGCCCTTCCACTTAACCAAGTACTGAAGCCTCCGTCTTGAAACATGAGAATCCAAGATCTTCTCCACTCCGTACTCCAATTCTCCCTCCACCAGCACCGGAGCAGGAGGATCAACCGAAGGAACCACAGGCACCACATACCTCCGCAACAAAGACCTATGGAACACATTATGATGACAAACGATGCTGGGAGGTCCAAACGAAATGACACAGGGTTGAGAATTTCCAAAGTTTTATAAGGACCGATGAATAGGAACATAACGAGAAGACAACCACACCTAATCCCCCACACGGAGTCGGGGACCCACACAGCGACGATGGTTAGCAAAGCGCTAAGCCTTCTCTTGTGACAATGTCAAATTGTCCACCACATGGTTCCAAATCTGCTGCAACCTATCCACCACAGAATCCACCCCAGGACAGTCAGAAGGCTCAACCTGACCCGAGGAAAAACGAGGATGAAAACCAGAATTGCAAAAGACAGGCGAAACCAAAGTAGCAGAACTGGCCCGATTATTAAGGGCAAACTCGGCCAATGGCAAAAAAGTCACCCAGTCATCCTGATCAGCAGAAACAAAACATCTTAAATAAGTTTCCAACGTCTGATTAGTTCGCTCGGTTTGGCCATTCGTCTGAGGATGGAAGGCCGACGAAAAAGATAAATCAATGCCCATCTTAGCACAAAAGGACCGCCAAAATCTGGACACAACCTGGGATCCTCTGTCAGACACAATGTTTTCAGGTATGCCGTGCAAACGAACCACATTCTGAAAAAAAAAAAAAAATCGGAGGAGGAAGGCAACTTAGGCAAGGGCACCAAATGGACCATTTTAGAAAAATGATCACAAACCACCCAGATGACAGACATTCTCTGAGAGACCGGAAGATCCGAATTAAAATCCATGGAAATATGCGTCCAAGGCCTCTTCGGAACCGGCAAGGGCAAAAGCAATCCACTGGCACGAGAACAACAAGGCTTAGCCCGAGCACAAATCCCACAGGACTGCACAAAGGAACGCACATCCCGCGACAAGGAAGGCCACCAGAAAGACCTAGCCACCAAATCTCTGGTACCAAATATCCCAGGATGACCCGCCAACACCGAAGAATGAACCTCGGAAATAACTCTGCTGGTCCATCTATCTGGGACAAACAGTCTCTCTGGTGGGCAACGGTCTGGTCTATCCGCCTGAAATTCCTGTAACACCCGCCGCAAATCTGGGGAAATGGCAGACAAAATCACCCCCTCTCTGAGGATACCAGGTAGCTCTGAAACTCCAGGAGAGTCAGGCACAAAACTCCTAGAAAGAGCATCAGCCTTCACGTTCTTCGAACCAGGAAGGTACGAGACCACAAAATCGAAACGTGAGAAAAACAACGACCAACGAGCCTGTCTAGGATTCAGCCGTTTGGCCGACTCGAGATAAATCAAATTCTTGTGATCAGTCAAGACCACCACACAAAGCCTAGCTCCCTCTAGCCAATGTCGCCACTCCTCAAATGCCCACTTCATTGCCAACAACTCCCGATTACCAACATCATAATTTCGCTCGGCAGGCGAAAACTTTCTTGAAAAGAAAGCACATGGCTTCATCACAGAGCAATCAGAGCTTCTCTGCGACAAAACAGCCCCTGCTCCAATCTCAGAAGCATCAACCTCGACCTGGAAGGGAAGCGAGACATCTGGCTGACATAATACTGGAGCCGAAGAAAACCGGCACTTCAGCTCCTGAAAGGCCTCCACGGCCGCAGGAGACCAGTTAGTCACATCAGAACCCTTCTTGGTCAAATCCGTCAAAGGCTTAACCACACCAGAAAAATTAGTGATAAAGCGACGGTAAAAATTAGCAAAACCCAAGAACTTCTGAAGACTCTTAACCGATGTAGGTTGAGTCCAATCATGAATAGCCTGGACCTTGACTGGGTCCATCTCGATAGCAGAAGGGGAAAAAATAAAGCCCAAAAAGGAAACCTTCTGGACTCCAAAGAGACATTTTGAGCCCTTCACAAATAAGGCATTGGCAAGCAGGACCTGAAATACCATCCTGACCTGCTTCACATGGGACTCCCAATCCTCCGAAAAGACCAAAATATCATCTAGATACACAATCATAAATTTATCCAGATATTCTCGGAAGATGTCGTGCATGAAGGACTGAAACACAGAAGGGGCATTAGAAAGTCCAAAAGGCATCAACAAGTACTCAAAATGGCCTTCGGGCGTATTAAATGCAGTTTTCCATTCATCACCCTGCTTTATACGCACAATATTGTACGCGCCACGAAGATCTATCTTGGTGAACCAACTAGCCCCCCTAATCCGAGCAAACAGATCAGACAACAATGGCAAAGGGTACTGAAATTTGACCGTGATCTTATTTAGAAGGCGATAATCTATACAGGGTCTCAAAGAACCATCCTTCTTGGCCACAAAAAAGAATCCTGCACCAAGAGGGGTCGAGGACGGGCGAATATGTCCCTTCTCCAAAGACTCCTTTACATAACTCCGCATAGCGGCATGATCTGGCACAGACAAATTAAACAGTCGTCCCTTAGGGAACTTACTACCAGGAATCAAATTTATAGCACAATCACAATCCCTATGAGGAGGTAGGGCACTGAATTTGGGCTCATCAAATACATCCTGGTAGTCCGACAAGAACTCAGGGACCTCAGAAGGAGTAGAGGAAGCAATTGATACCAAAGGAGCATCGCCATGAATTCCCTGGCAACCCCAACTTAACACAGACATTGCTTTCCAATCCAGGACTGGATTATGAGCCTGCAGCCACGGCAGACCCAACACGACAACGTCATGCAAATTATGTAACACAAGAAAGCGAATCACCTCCTGATGTGCAGGAGTCATACACATGGTCACTTGGGTCCAGTATTGAGGTTTATTCTTGGCCAATGGCGTGGCATCAATTCCCTTCAGTGGAATAGGGAACTGCAAAGGCTCTAAAACAAAACCACAGTGCCTGGCAAAAGACAAATCCATCAGATTCAGGGCAGCACCCGAATCCACAAAAGCCATAACAGAGTAGGATGACAGAGAGCAAATCAACGTAACAAGACAAAATGAATTTAGGCTGTACAGTACCAATGGTGACAGATTTAGCGAACTTTTTTGTGCGCTTAGGACAATCTGAGATGACATGAGCAGAATCACCACAGTAGAAGCACAACCCATTCTGACATCTATGATTTTGCCATTCCATTTTAGTCAGAATCCTGTCACATTGCATAGACTCTGGTCTCTGTTCAGGAAACACCGCCAGATGGTGCACAGGTTTGCGCTCCCGCCAACGCCGATCAATCTGAATGGCCAAAGCCATTGACTCATTAAGACTCGCAGGCGTGGGGAACCCCACCATAATATTCTTAACCCCTTCACCCCCAAGGGTGGTTTGCACGTTAATGACCGGGCCAATTTTTACAATTCTGACCACTGTCCCTTTATGAGGCTATAACTCTGGAACGCTTTGACGGATCTTGGCGATTCTGACATTGTTTTCTCGTGACATATTGTACTTCATGTTAGTGGTAAAATTTATTCGATATAACTTGCGTTTATTTGTGAAAAAAATGGAAATTTGGTGAAAATTTTGAAAATTTTGCAATTTTCCAACTTTGAATTTTTATGCCCTTAAATCACAGACATATGTCACGCAAAATACTTAATAAGTAACATTTCCCACATGTCTACTTTACATCAGTACAATTTTGGAACCAAAATTTTTTTTTGTGACGGAGTTATAAGGGTTAAAATTTGACCAGCAATTTCTCATTTTTACAACACCATTTTTTTTTAGGGACCACATCTCATTTGAAGTCATTTTGAGGGGTCTATATGATAGACAATACTCAAGTGTGACACCATTCTAAAAACTGCACCCCTCAAGGTGCTCAAAACCACATTCAAGAAGTTTATTAACCCTTCAGGTGTTTCACAGGAATTTTTGGAATGTTTAAATAAAAATGAACATTTAACTTTTTTTCACACACAATTTAATTCAGCTCCAATTTGTTTTATTTTACCAAGGGTAACAGGAGAAAATGGACCCCCAAAGTTGTTGTACAATTTGTCCTGAGTACGCTGATACCCCATATATGAGGGTAAACCACTGTTTGGGCGTATGGCAGAGCTCGGAAGGAAAGGAGCGCCATTTGACTTTTCAATGCAAAATTGACTGGAATTGAGATGGGACGCCATGTTGCGTTTGGAGAGCCCCTGATGTGCCTAAACACTGAAACCCCCTACAAGTGACACCATTTTGGAAAGTAGACCCCCTAAGGAACTTATCTTGATGTGTGGTGAGCACTTTGACCCACCAAGTGCTTCACAGAAGTTTATAATGCAGAGCCGTAAAAATAAAAAATCATATTTTTTCACAAAAATGATCTTTTCGCCCCCAATTTTTTATTTTCCCAAGGGTAAGAGAAGAAATTGGACCCCAAAAAATGTTGTGCAATTTGTCCTGAGTACGCTGATACCCCATATGTGGGTGTAAACCATTGTTTGGGCGCATGGCAGAGCTTGGAAGGGAAGGAGCGCCATTTGACTTTTCAATGCAAAATTGACTGGAATTGAGATGGGACGCCATGTTGCGTTTGGAGAGCCCCTGATGTGCCTAAACATTGAAACTCCCTACAAGTGACACCATTTTGGAAAGTAGACCCCCTAAGGAACTTATCTAGATGTGTGGTGAGCACTTTGACCCACCAAGTGCTTCACAGAAGTTTATAATGCAGAGCCGTAAAAATAAAAAATCATATTTTTTCACAAAAATGATCTTTTTGCCCCCAATTTTTTATTTTCCCAAGGGTAAGAGAAGAAATTGGACCCCAAAAAATGTTGTGCAATTTGTCCTGAGTACGATGATACCCCATATGTGGGTGTAAACCATTGTTTGGGCGCATGGCAGAGCTTGGAAGGGAAGGAGCGCCATTTGACTTTTCAATGCAAAATTGACTGGAATTGAGATGGGATGCCATGTTGCGTTTGGAGAGCCCCTGATGTGCCTAAACATTGAAACTCCCTACAAGTGACACCATTTTGGAAAGTAGACCCCCTAAGGAACTTATCTAGATGTGTTTTGAGAGCTTTGAACTCCCAAGTGTTTCACTACAGATTATAACGCAGAGCCGTGAAAATAATTTTTATTTTTTTTCTCAAAAATGATTTTTTTAGCACCCAGCTTTGTATTTTTACAAGGGTAACAGAATAAATTGGACCCCAAAATTTGTTTTCCAATTTGTCCTGAGTACGCTGATACCCCATATGTGGGGGGGAACCACTGTTTGGGCGCATGACAGAGCTCGGAAGGGAAGGAGCGCCATTTGGAATGCAGACTTAAATGGATTGGTCAGCAGCCGTCACGTTGCATTTGCAGAGCCCCTGATGTACCCAAACAGTACAAACCCCCCACAAGTGACCCCATATTGGAAACTAGACCTCCCAAGGAACTTATCTAGATGTGTTTTGAGAACTTTGAACCCCCAAGTGTTTCACTAAAGTTTATAGCGCAAAGCCGTGAAAATAAAAATTCTTTTTTTTTTTCACAAAAATGATTTTTTAGCCCCCAGTTTTGTATTTTCACAAGGGTAACAGGATAAATTAGACCCCAAACGTTGTTGTCCAATTTGTCCTGAGTACGCTGATACCCCATATGTGGGGGGGAACCACTGTTTGGGTGCATGACAGAGCTCGGAAGGGAAGGAGCGCCATTTGGAATGCAGCCTTAAATGGATTGGTCTGCAGGCGTCACGTTGCATTTGCAGAGCCCCTGATGTACCCAAACAGTACAAACCCCCCACAAGTGACCCCATATTGGAAACTAGACCTCCCAAGGAACTTATCTAGATGTGTTGTGAGAACTTTGAACCCCCAAGTGCTTCACTACAGTTTATAACGCAGAGCCGTGAAAATAAAACATCTTTTTTTTCCCACAAAAATGATTTTTAGCCCCCCAAATTTTTATTTTCCTAAGGATAACAAGAGAACTTGGACCCCAGAAGTTGTTGTTCAATTTGTCCCGAGTACGCTGATAACACATATGTTGGGGTAAACCCCTTTTTGGGCGCACGGGAGAGCTCGGAAGGGAAGGAGCACTGTTTTACTTTTTCAACGCAGAATTGGCTGGAATTGAGATTGGACGCCATGTCGCGCTTGGAGAGCCCCTGATGTGCCTGGACAGTGGAAACTCCCCAATTCTACCTGAAACCCTAACCCAAACACACCCCTAACCCTAATCCCAACGGTAACCCTAACCACACCCCTAGCCCTGACACACCCATAATTCTAATCCCAACCCTAATCCAAACGTAAATGTAATCCAAACCCTAACCCTAACTTTAGCCCCAACCCTAACTTTAGCCCCAACCCTAACTTTACCTCCAACCCTAACCCTAACCCTACCCCTAACCCTAAACGTGACTGAAATACGTGGCACTGAAATACGTGGCACTGAAATACGTGGCACTGAAATACGTGGCACTGAAATACGTGATACGTGGCACTTAAATACGTGGCACTGAAACACGTGGCACTGAAATACGTGATACGTGGCACTGAAATACGTGGCACTGAAATACGTGGCACTGAAATACGTGGCACTGAAATACGTGGCACTTAAATACGTGGCACTGAAATATGTGATACGTGGAACTGAAATACGTGGCACTGAAATACGTGGCACTGAAATACGTGGCACTGAAATACGTGGCACTGAAATACGTGGCACTGAAATACGTGGCACTGAAATACGTGGCACTGAAATATGTGATACGTGGCACTTAAATACATGGCACTGAAACACGTGGCACTGAAATACGTGATACGTGGCACTGAAATACGTGGCACTGAAATACGTGGCACTGAAATACGTGGCACTGAAATACGTGGCACTGAAATACATGGCACTGAAATACGTGCAACTGAAATACGTGGTACTAAAATATGTGGCACTGAAATACGTGATACGTGGCACTGAAATACGTGATACGTGGCACTGAAATACGTGATACGTGGCACTGAAATACGTGGCACTGAAACACGTGGCACTGAAATACGTGGCACTGAAATACGTGGCACTGAAATACGTGGCACTGAAATACGTGGCACTATGACTGTCAGAAAATGTTCATTAAACGGATAGGGGTGAGGTTAGGGGTAGAGTTAGGGTTAGGGTTTGGATCCCTTTATCACCTTGATGGTGGTGGGTGGCTTTTCAGTGTGTTTTCTGTTTTTTTTTCGATAAAAATGCATGCGTTTTTAACGCAAACAAACGCATGTGCTTAAAAACGCAAGAAAATACTGCAGGTTGTATTTCTGAAAATGAACGCATGCAGAAAAAAACCGCATGCGTTTGAAAACGCGACCAAACGCGTACAAAAAAACCGCATGCGTTTTCAATGTTAAATATAGGGAAAAAACGCATGCGTTTTTTTGTGCAAAAAACGCTGCAGACAAAAACGCAAGTGTGAATCCAGCGACGCTTTTTATAGCAAAAAAGTTTTTGCGTCTCCACATTTTGAGACCTATAATTTTTCCACATTTTGCTCCACAGAGTCATGTGAGGTCTTGTTTTTTGCGGGACGAGTTGACGTTTTTATTGGTAACATTTTCGGACACGTGACCGTTTTTGATCGCTTTTTATTCCGATTTTTGTGAGGCAGAATGACCAAAAACCAGCTATTCATGAATTTCTTTTGGGAGAGGCGTTTATACCGTTCCGCGTTTGGTAAAATTGATAAAGCATTTTTATTCGTCGGGTCAGTATGATTACAGCGATATCTCATTTATATCATTTTTTTATGTTTTGGCGCTTTTATACGATAAAAACTAAAATATAGAAAAAATAATTATTTTGGTATCGCTTTATTCTCAGGACTATAACTTTTTTATTTTTTTGCTGATGATGCTGAATGGTGGCTTGTTTTTTGCGGGACAAGATGACGTTTTCAGCGGTACCATGGATATTTATATCAGTCTTTTTGATCGTGTGTTATTCCACTTTTTGTTCGGCGGTATGGTAATAAAGCGTTGTTTTTTGCCTCGTTTTTTTTTTTTTTCTTACGGTGTTTACTGAAGGGGTTAACTAGTGGGGCAGTTTTATAGGTTGGGTCGTTACGGACGCGGCGATACTAAATATGTGTACTTTTATTGTTTTGGTTTTTTTATTTAGATAAAGAAATGTATTTATGGGAATAATATATATTTTTTTTTTATTATTTATTTAGGAATTTTTTTTTTTTTTTTTTACACATGTGGAAAAAATTTTTTTTTACTTTTTTACTTTGTCCCAGGGGGGGACATCACAGATCATTGATCTGGCAGTGTGCACAGCACTCTGCCAGATCGACGATCTGCTGTGCAGGGCTGCAGGCTTACCAAGTGTCTGCTCTGAGCAGACACTCGGTAAGCCACCTCCTTCCCTGCAGGACCCGGATGCCGCGGCCATCTTGGATCCGGGACCTGCAGCCAGGAAGGAGGTAGGAGACCCTCGCAGCAACGCGATCACATCGCGTTGCTCCGGGGGTCTCAGGGAAGCCCGCAGGGAGCCCCCTCCCTGCGCGATGCTTCCCTATACCGCCGGTACACTGCGATCATGTTTGATCGCGGTGTGCCGGGGGTTAATGTGCCGGGGGCGGTCCATGACTGCTCCTGGCACATAGTGCCGGATGTCAGCTGCGATATGCAGCTGACACCCGGCCACGATCGGCCGCGCTCCCCCCGTGAGCGCCGCTGATCGGTGATGACGTACTATCCCGTCGGCGGTCATACGGGCCCACCCCACCTCGACGGGATAGTACGTCTGATGTCAGGAAGGGGTTAAGGGCTTCGGAAAGACCTTTTCTGAAAAATGCTGCCAGGGCACACTCATTCCATTGAGTAAGCACTGACCATTTCCTAAATTTCTGACAATAAACCTCTGCTTCATCTTGACCCTGAGAAAGGGCCAGCAAAGCCTTTTCTGCCTGGTCCTCAAGATTAGGTTCCTCATAAAGTAATCCAAGCACCAGAAAAAACGCATCCACATTCAGCAATGCAGGATCTCCTGGCGCCAGGGAGAATGCCCAATCCTGAGGGTCACCACGTAACAAAGAAATAATAATTTTAACTTGCTGAGCTGGATTACCAGAGGAACGAGGTCTCAATGAAAGGAATAACTTGCAATTATTCTTAAAATTCAAAAACCTAGATCTATCTCCAGAAAACAACTCAGGAATAGGTATCTTAGGCTCTGACATAGGACTATGAACAACATGATCCTGAATGCTTTGTACCCTTGCAGTAAGATGATTCATATTAGAAGTCAAACTCTGAATATCCATGTCTACAGCTGAATTCAGAGCCACCCAGAGATTAAGGGGAGGAGAGAAGCTAGACAAACTGCAGCAAAGGAAAAAAAAAAAAAAAGCACTCAAGACTTCTCTTATCCAGCTTCTGCGATGCATTTAACACTTTAAGGCCTGCTGTACTGTTATGATCCTTAGTGGCTTAGGATCACAAATCTGACCAGCTAAGTAGGAGAACATAGGACGAGCTCTGGGGATGTGGTAACTGGACTGACCGCAACCCTGATCCTAACCGCACACACTATAGGCAGCCGTGGAACGTACCAAAAATTCCTAGACGTCTCTTCACAGCCTGAGAAACTGGCTACCCCTAGAAAGAAATTAAAGCCTCACTTGCCTCAGAGAAATAACCCCAAAGTTTAGAACAGCCCCCACAAATAATAACGGTGAGTTAAGGAGAAGGCACAAACGTAGAAATGAAAACAGGTTCAGCAAAAGAGGCCCACTAATCACTGAATAGGAAGAGGATAGCAAGAATCTGTGCGGTCAGTAAAAAACCCTATGCAAAAAACATCCACGCAGAGAATGCAAGAACCCCCACACCAACTAATGATGTGAGGGGAGAAACTCTGCACCCCAGAGCTACCAGAAAGCAAAAGATCACATATTAGCAAACTGGACAGAACTCATCGTATACTGAGAAACATATAGAACACAGATGAGCAAAAATGAACGAGCAAACTTAGCTTCTCTTGGAGAGACTGAAAACGAATGAAGTCAGGAGAAATCAGAAGCACACTGAATACAACGACAGCAGGCAAAAAATGAACGTCCAGGTGAGTTAAATAGGAAACCTGACTAGCAGGTAACGAGGCAGCTGATCCCAGCCACAGACCCGCAGAATGACAAAAGAGCCACCAGAGGGAGCCCAAAGACAAACTCACACAGTACCACTCACAACCACCGGAGGGAGTCCGAGAACAGAGTTCACAACAAGTTTGCCTGCCAACTGATGTAGTCTGTCACTATTTTTCAGTGCTCGTAGAGATGTTGCATCACATACAGGATCTGATTGCAGCAGGTTACAACTCTGTAAATCAGATGGCACTCTAGCATATCATTTTGTTTTCACAAAGCCAGAAGTGTGTGAATATGTAGGCTGAAACAGAGAACCAAAATCTGATGGTTAAAACAGACTTAGCTCCATGTTGTAGAGGTGTCACCATTTGTCCCAGTTGCAATGGTGCATCAGTGACATTGAAAACATTCACCCAGTGAGCTGTGAAACTCGTGTATTGTAGTTGCTGCTTTATGTTTACGGTGCAGTGCACTTTGCAGCACGACGACACAATGAGACAGTGCCCTATGTTATGCTGCACATGAGAACAGAAGGTAGGCATCTCTTTCTATGAAAAATAGAAGTGACTGGGTTCATTTCAGTAAGACTGGGTAAACGCCATCATTTCCACATCGAGTCCACCAGGTAGTACAGCAGTTTCTGTACCACCAGCAACTTGTCCATGTGAAAGTTTAGTTGGCAGCATGCCCATTTCTTCAACATACAATCAAGAACAGATATTTGCTGTTGTGGCAGAGTCGGAGGAGTAAGCGTGATCAGAGTACTATAGTCAGTAATGTGGGATGACAGTGATGGTGGTGTGACACCAAAAAGATACCACTTGAGGGTGTGGATTTGTGTACAGAAAGAAAAGAGTGGTGAGATCGAGGAAAAGAACAACTTGAAGCTTGATCTAATTGATGGCCAACTTAACTTTGCTAAATGACCAGGTAAAGTGTTGCCTCATAAGCTGATGGAGAGCCATAGTTCCTAGTCTATATGAGTTGGGATATCCATGGCTTATTTTCCTCTTGCACAGCCTGCAGACTGCCAAATAATCATCTGGTGGCACTGTGCAAAAGAACTAACACATATAAAATGCTCATGTGCATGACTTGCCACCAATGCGGCCAGACATATCAGGTGCTCTAGAGCCTTATCTATGTCAGTTGAGGGACTGGTCTCTGCATGCTGGGTAGTCTTACAACACATACTAACAGTGTGCTCTGGAGCTGGCTTGTTACTACTGATCTAAGCTGGTGAGAGAGCGCACTGACTTTGTGCATATCGCGCAGTACACAGAACACAGGGACTAGCACAGCCCCGAAACAAGCATCACTGATGATACTTCATTTCAGGGAGGGGGCCGGGTCTCCAGCAGGAACTGTTACCTCTGCCCCATGATGACATTTCATTTGAGTATCCCAGCATGCACTGGGATTCACAAACGAAGAATCATCAAAAAGTAAATTGTGAAAAAGCAAAGAAAAGCAGTTAGATAGTGTAGTTATGGAAGGATGGGGAAGTTTTCAATCAAATATATTATAAAATAGTTTAGATTATGGCATTACATAAATAGGGATTTCCAATGGGAATTAAATTGTATTTTGGACCATCTCTTTTTTCAGCTACAATTTTGAGATTGCTTGTTTAGAAGACTGTTCACCGGTGCATATGTGACCTTTTCTCTATACAGAAAGAAGGAGAACATCTATGATATTTATTTAGTAGGCGAAACTGTACACACAGGTGTAATAATAAAAGAAACATTTTGGTGTCAGATGAAAGAGGACGTAAAGATCAGGGCCAAATTTAACTTGGCATGAAGGTATTGAGAATACAGCTTCCTGGAGTGAAATGCTTTGCACCAATTTTCATTTATATTATAGTAGAATCATGTGAGTCGCCTAATGTAAATAGGTATTGAGATAGATATGCGTAGATACATAAACATCCCATTAAAAGGTCGGTCCACTACATCTCAAGAATGTGTCAATGGCCCAAATGAGGTGGTAAAAAACAATTTAAAACACACATACAGTGGCCAGGGACGGCATTAAGGGGTGTAAACTGGACAAATAACCAGGGTCTCCTTCTTCAAACAGGCCTCAAGCAATGGAGTAGCTAATAGGCAAGCAAAGGGGATGGTCTCCCCAGGCTCACTCACGTGTTGGGACCCACCTAGAGCGACCACCACTTATAACTGTATCGGTGTGCACATCATGCCAATACAATTAAATATTGTGGTAGAGCAGCAAGCCATTCTCTTCCTGCCCTACAGCTTCCTGTTCTGTAAGCCGCAGGTGGCTTTTGGCCTGCGTCCTATGTATGACTATGGATTGTGTCGGCAGACTTTTAAGGATGAAGGGCTAGGGGAGCATATCATTTTTTGTTTATTATAGTCAGTTTTCTAGGGCATTATTCTGTATGGCGGGCTCTACAGTGAGGCCACCATACATTGTGGGATCATATCTTGTGAGAGGTTATTGTACTCTTTGTGAGGGGGAATGTTCTGTGGGGCCATCATACTGTGTGTGGGGTTCCATCATTCTTTGTTATGCGGCATCTATCATACTGTATGGGGGTACTAGAAGGCCATCTTACTGTGTAGAGTTCCTCTTACCATGTGAGGAGACTTTGGGGCTGTGGTGGTCATAATGCTGTGTGTGAGAGCTGTGGGATCCATCATAGTGGGAAGGATGCACTGTATTCCATCTCGGGGCCATCATACTGCAAGTATGCTGGGTCAGTATACTGTGTGGGGTGCTGTGTGTTTCAGGATTCTGCATGGAACCATCATACTGTGTAATGGGACTGTGGGAACCAGCCATTATACTGTGTGGGGGCTACCATCAAACTCTGTGTGGGGGCATCATACTGTGTGGGAGGGCTGTGGGGTTGTTATACTCTGTGTGAGGGAATATGGGATCCATCATACTGTGGGACACTTGTGTGGGCATCAAGGGACATTATTACTTTTTAGGGGAGCGAAAGGGACAATATTAAATGGTAAGTGGGCACTCAAGAGGCATGATTATACTATAGTGACACACAGTACTGTGTGCGAAAGCTGTGGGGGCCATCATACTGTGAGGGGGCTGTGGAGTCCATCATTCTGTGAGGTGTCTGGATGGCAGTGGGGGCCATAATACTGTGCAGGGGGGCAGTGCGGCTTCATCATATTGTGTGGGATAGCCGTAGGGGCTATCATACTGTAAGGTGGCAGTATTATTTTCTGAGGCATTTACAGATTACCGTAAATTACTTAATATTATATAGAGGCAATTTTACCATTTGGAGGGCACAAACAGGGCATTTAATTATGTAAGAGGTACAGTGGCAGGCGGTTTGCCAGCAATCGCCAAACCAACTAGCAAAATGATGTTCATTCATTGGGTAGTTGGATCATTTATGGCAGAATAAAAAAAAATCATTGTTCTCAACAGCATATCATCCCATTTAAACAGGAGATGCGTTGCAAACAACATATGTATGGGGGCAAAAAAGAAGGCTAAGAGGGGACTTAATAGCTGTCTACAAATATCTGAACGGCTGTCACAAGGTAGAGAAGTGTTTCTCAATTTCGGTCCTCAAGAGCCACCAGCAGGTCATGTATTCAGGATTTCCTTGGTATTGCCATGGTGATAATTGGATCACCTGGTCAGACAAGAATTCCATCATTTATGCAATATTAAGGAAATCCTGAAAACATGACCTGTTGGGGGCTCTTGAAGACCAGAGTTGAAGACCACTGGTGTAGAGGGATCATCCTTACTCTCATTTGCACATGGAAACATGAGAAACAATGGAAAGAAACTGAAAGGGAGAAGATACAGATTAAATATTAGAAAAAACATTTTGATAGTGAGGGTCATCAACGAGTGGAACAGGCTGCCACGAGAGGTGGTGAGTCCTCCTTCAATGGAAGTCTTCAAACAGAGGCTGGACAGTCATCTGTCCGAGAAGGTTTAATGAATCTTGCGCTGCATTGAGCACGGGGTTGAACACAGTGATCCGGGAGGTCCCTTCCAACTCTAACATTCTATGATCAGGAGTCCAAGTCCAAATGAGTTAAAATATAAAATATAATTAAAATATAACAATATGTTTATTACAAAAGTTACAAAAACACTGGCAAAAAATATAATAAAAAGTCAACAGTCATGACACAAGGTATTAGCATGCTTCAGATCCACAATATTGTAATGGGTACAGACAAAAATGGGCCAGTAAAAGTACATTCAACATGGCATATTGTTGTGAATTTGGATTCTGGGCTCCCCCGGTGGCCGCTTGTGGAATTGGACTTGTCATCCTCTTTCCTGTTTCACCTGGTTCCATCAGTAGTGGGTGTCGCTATTTAAGCTCATTTCTCTGGTGGTTTCTTGCCGGTCAACAATGTTATCTGATGCCTCTCAGTGCTTGTTCCTGCTTCTAGACAACTACTAGATAAGTTGTCCCAGGAGAAGACTCAGCGTTTTGCCAACCGTCATCGTCGTGTTGGTTCTCGGCTTTGTGTTGGAGATTTAGTGTGGTTGTCTTCTCGTTTTGTCCCTATGAGGGTCTCTTCTCCTAAGTTTAAACCTCGGTTCATCGGCCCTTATAGAATATTGGAGATTCTTAATCCTGTTTCTTTCCGTTTGGACCTCCCTGCGTCCTTTTCCATTCATAACGTTTTTCATCGGTCGTTATTGCGCAGGTATGAGGTACCTGTTGTACCTTCAGTTGAGCCTCCTGCTCCGGTGTTGGTTGAGGGTGAGTTGGAGTACGTTGTGGAGAAAATTTTGGACTCTCGTGTTTCCAGACGGAAACTCCAGTATCTGGTCAACTGGAAGGGTTACGGCCAGGAGGATAATTCTTGGGTCAATGCATCTGATGTTCATGCTTCTGATCTTGTTCGTGCCTTCCATAGGGCTCATCCTGGTCGCCCTGGTGGATCTGGTGAGGGTTCGGTGCCCCCTCCTTGAGGGGGGGGTACTGTTGTGAATTTGGATTCTGGGCTCCCCCGGTGGCCGCTTGTGGAATTGGACTTGTCATCCTCTTTCCTGTTTCACCTGGTTCCATCAGTAGTGGGTGTCGCTATTTAAGCTCATTTCTCTGGTGGTTTCTTGCCGGTCAACAATGTTATCTGATGCCTCTCAGTGCTTGTTCCTGCTTCTAGACAACTACTAGATAAGTTGGACTTTTGTCCATGTTTTGTTTTGCCTATTTGTTCCAGTTCACAGCTGAAGTTTTGTTACTGTGTCTGGAAAGCTCTCGTGGATCAGGGATTGCTACTCTGGCGTTATGAGTTAATGCCAGAGTTTAAGGTAATCTCTGGATGGTGTTTTGTTAGTGTTTTTCTGCTGACCATGAAAGTATACTATCTGTCTTCTGCTATCTAGTAAGCGGACCTCAAATTTGCTAAGACTATTTTCCTGCTGCGTTTGTTGTTTCATCTGAACTCACCGTCATTATATGTGGGGGGCTACTGTCTTCTTTGAAATATTTCTCTAGAGGTGAGCCAGGTCTTATATTTCCCTCTTCTAGCTATTTAGGTCTTAGGCCAGAGCTGGGCATCTAGCGATAAATAGGAAATGCTACCTGGCTATTTCTAGTTGCGCGGCAGGCTTAGTTCATGGTCAGTATAGTTCCATCTTCCGAGAGCTTGTCCCTCTATAGGCTTGCTATGATCTCTGCCTGCAGAGATCATGACAGCATATATTATCTACAATTAGGAGACCTATAAGTCAAAGTGAAAAAAGTCAATGACTGGCAAGGGTCTTAGTCTCTAACAGTATAAGGTAAACAGTACAATCATGATTATATCCCCCAGACATTATATATACACAAATGGAACAGGTTAGCAATGTTTATACGTGGAGGGTTGCATGTAGCGTGATGTCAGTCCTATGCAGTAGAAGTACAAAAAGCTCACATGCCAGTTTTGAATGGGAGAGAGTATACACCTTAAAGGGCCATCTTACCCATAGTGTCCCATGTGGAAATGAGCAAAGACAAGCAGCCCCAATGCGCGTTTCACGTGGGCTTCTTTACTTACTTTATTACTGCACCTGCTGTGTGGTGCAAAAACAGTGCTCTTCAGTGCCCCACGTAAGTAATGCTACCACTGTGCTCCTTACAAAGTAAAATGCCTCCTTTGTGCCCTTTAGATGGGAAAACAGACCTCTAGACTGTATTAATGCCCATGTGCAAGTGCCCCAGACATCAGTAGCCATGCTTTGCTCCCTTGAAAATAATAATGTCCCCTGTGTGCCACTTTGACAGTCACAATACCCTGTGTGCCCCATAACAATAAGTTCTTACTGAATATTAGTAGTGTCCACTGAGTCTTCCGCTGTACAGCTTTCTGTACGCAATAAGTCACAACTCCCTTATACACTGTATAATGTACCAACATCTCAGCTCTAGACAGTATGTCCCTACAGCTCCACTATAGGCTGTATTATGTCAGAAATCTACATGGAGCCTCCACAGTAGTTCCCACACTGCATGATGGCCCCACAATAGCCTCCACACTGTATAATGACCCCTTAGTAGAACACACACTGTTTATGGCTCCCATACTATAGGATGCCCCCCTGTTGCCCCTACACTGTATGAAGGCCCCTAACAGTAGTCCCTAATCTGTATGATGACCTCCACAGTAGTCCACAAAGTATATTGACCCCCTTAGTAGCCACCGCTCTGTAAGATGGCTCCCTTAAAAGACCTCACTCTGATGGCCCCACTAGAAGCCCTAACTCTGTGGGAGGGTCGTCTTATTATCGCCCACTCTGTAGAAGGGCCCCATTATTAGCTCACCCTCTGTAGGGGCCCCCATTAGTAGCCCCTACACTGTACCATGGCTCCTTTAGTAAGTTCCAAACTGTATGGTGGTCCCTCTTAGTAGCCCCTACACTATATATTGGCCTCTTTAGTAGCCACAACTCAATAGGAGGATTACCATTAGTAGCCCCCACACTATTATTTATGGCTGTCTTTAGTAGCCCCATGCTTTTATGGCCCCCTTAGTAGTAACCCCCACACTATTATAGCCACTTTAATAGTAGCCCCCAGTCTATTATGTCACCCTTAGTAGTATCCCCCACTCTATTTAGCCCCCTTAGTTGTAGCCCCAGTCTATTATAGCACCCTTAATAGTACCCCCCAGTCTATTATGGCCCCCTTAGTAGTATCCACCAGTCTATTATGCTCTCTTTATTAGTAGCCCCGCCCCCCAGCCTATTATGTCCCACTTAGTAGTAGCCCCCAGTCTATTATGGCCCCCTTAGTAGTATCCACCAGTCAATTATGCTCTCTTTATTAGTAGCCCCCAGCCTATTATGTCCCACTTAGTAGTAGCCCACAGTCTATTATGGCCCCCATATGTAGTATCCCAAACTCTATTAAGGCCTCCTTAGGACACAATATATAAGACACAAACACACAATCTTAAAATAAAAACATGTATCATATACTCACCTAAACTTGGCGAATCCAGCAGACAGCGGCACATTTCGATCAACCTGATGGATGGTGAGTGGCGAGATATTGCAATTGCGTCGCTGCACCCTGGACCCACCATTCTTAGGTCTAATTCGACTTGCGGCCTACAGAGAGTGGCAGTGCGGGGCGACCATCTCTCCCTGCTCTGTCTCAGTGCTTGACTGAAACGGCGCGCAGTAGACGCTAATAGACTTACGTGTAGTGTAGCTCCGGGTGAGCCCCATAATGTGCAGGTCCTGGGTCGACCGCCCCTCTGCTCCCCGGTAGCTATTGGTCACAAGCTCTCAATGTCAGTCTATTGAGCCTTGTTCTGGCCTCATTGTTGCTCTCATAGATGTTTATTGAAAGTGGCCTCCAACTCGCCCAGCAAACTCAGAAGCGATCCAGCAGGTCATAACCAGCAGAAGACGACTGGAACATCGCAGAGAACAGGAGAAGACAGAGCTGGTAAGTATATTACAAGGGGCAGATAATATGCATACGTGAAATAAGAACCACTGTAACTGTGCATTAAAAATGGGTTTTAATGTTTTGCAATATTGTTACATCTGTAGGAAAAATGTGAAAATAATCTTTCTAGCAATCCACGAGCATGTAATGCCCCAAAGTATATGTACCTTTAAGATGTAGCAGAGCTAGCACCTTTTCCGGCACATGACAGCTGATCTGATCATGTGTCATGTGCCCCTAACAGGCACGGGTGGAATCACGATCCACCTGTGTTTGTTAACATGTTAAATGCCGCTGTCAAGCTCTAACAGGAGCATTTAACATGCACGCACAGGAAGAGCATAATTAACCCAGCCCATTGGCTCCCATGTCACATGACGGCAGGTCGCCGGTGGGTTGACATGACAACCCGGGGTCTGCAGGAGACCCCTGTGGTTGTCATAGCCGGATTGCTATGAGTGATGCCCAGTGGTCGGCGCTCATAAGAAGTGGGCATTTCTGCTACATAGAGCAAGGCTGCAGCCCTACTCTATGTAGCACGAGCGATCGGATGATTGCAGCTTCTGGTCTCCCATGGAGACTAGTGAAGCAAGTAAAAAGTAAAAAAAAAATGTTTTTAAAAATATATAAAAGAATTAAAAATATATGAAAGTTCAAATCACCGCCCATTCACCCCATTCAAAATAAAACAATAAAAAAATCCAACATACACATATTTGGTATCGCCACGTTCAGAATTGCCAATATATAAAAATAATTAATCGGTAAACGGCGTAGCGAGAAAAAAATCTAATTTTATATATTTTCCTGGGCATTTCCTATTTTTTCACATGCATCTTCTTCTCTTCTATTTTCTCTATTGCTATGCAGCATGCTTTAACAGAACCCCTTTAGTTCAATTATTAATTAGCGGTGTCCCCTGTTTCTTAGTCTTGCAGGAATAAAATTCCAACCGCGGTAAAATTGCAAAAATGCTGAAATTCCACATTTTTTTGTTGTTATTTTACTTAACATATTCAATGTATGGTAAAAATGACCTGGCAACAAAATTCCCCAGGTCTGTACGAGTACGCAGATTAGAAATGTAGTTTTTTTTAAATTTAAGTGGTGAAAAAAATTGACCCATAGCACTCTCATTTTTCGGGATCTGATGCTAGGTGAGGGCTTAATTTTTTGCACCTGAGCTGACATTTTTACTAATACCATTTTGAGATATAATGTTTTGATAGCCTTTTATTGTATTTTATTGCAATGCTGCTGCAACCAAAAAATTGTAATTCTGGCGTGTTTTTTTTTTCTCGCTACTAGTGTTGAGCGATACCTTCCGATACTCAAAGGTATCGGTATCGGATGGTATCGGCCGATATCCAAAAAGTATCGGATATCGCCGATACCGATACCAATGCAAGTCAATGGGACACAAGTAACGGAAGGTATCCTGGATGGTTCCCAGGGTCTGAAGGAGAGGAAACTCTCCTTCAGGTCCTGGGATCCATATTCATGTAAAAAATAAAGAATTAAAATAAAAAATATGGATATACTCACCCGTCCGGCGGCACCTGCACTTACCGATGTAACCGGCAGCCTCCGTTCCAAAGAATGAGGAGTTTAGGACCTGTGATGACATCGCGGCTTGTTGTGATTGGTCGCGAGCCGCTTATGTGACCGCTCACGCAACCAATCACAAGCCGCGACGTCATCACAGGTCCTAAACTCCTCATTCTTAGGAACGGAGGCTGCTGGTTACATCGGTAAGGTGCAGGGGCTGCCGGACGGGTGAGTATATCCATATTTTTTATTTTAATTCTTTATTTTTTACATGAATATGGATCCCAGGGCCTGAAGGAGAGTCTCCTCTCCTCCAGACCCTGGGAACCATACACTGGGAACTTCCGATTCCGATTTCCGATATCACAAAAATATCGGAACTCGGTATCGGAATTCCGATACAGCAAGTATCGGCCGATACCCGATACTTGCGGTATCGGAATGCTCAACACTACTCGCTACATCTTTTACTGTTCAGATTATTTTTATTTTATAAATTTTGATAGATCGGACATTTCTGAATGTGGCGCTACCAAATATGTTTTTTTTATAGGTTTTCCAAGAATAAGACAAAACAGCCACACAACTCCAATCTTCCATGGAATAAAAAACCTGTGTCCTTTATTTCATTTGCACAATGTGGACAAGGTTGCAAAGGAGTGACATTGACAGGACATGCTGGGAAACAGAAAAGGACTACTGCCGTTTCGCGTATTGCATGCTTCAACGGATCCTATGTTAACACCCTGCGGTTTGCAGGTTTGGAAGTGGTAAAATTCCCTAGGTGTGGGGGAGACCACAATAAAGCTCTATTACAGAAAGAAGGTAAATAGATAATAAAGGCAAATGCACAAGGCCCTTTAGGAAGGAATGAAAGACTTGATTATTCCTGTTTCTTGTAAGTTTTATTGTATAGCAATTTGATAGATCCATTATCAACGAAAAATATTTATGTGGTTTGTCGTTTTTGATTGCTGATATTTTGTCATGTTTTTAAATTCACGCAATTGTGTTTTTAATGAATTAAACCAGGTGTTGCGGTATAAAAGGAAATGACATACCATCTGTTAACATAGGACCCGTTGAAGTGTGCAATACGCGAAACGGCCGTAGTCCTTTTCTGTTTCCCAGCATGTCCTGTCAACGTCCCTCCTTTGTAACCTTGTCCACATTGTGCAAATGAAATAAAGGACACAGGTTATTTTATTCCACGGAAGATTTGAGTTGTGCGGCTGTTTTGTCTTATTCTTGGATTACTTCGCATGTGTTTCCCAGCGAGCACCTCTATATACTGTGAACATACCGTGTTGGGTGTCGTTGACCCAGAGTCCATCATCTCCACCAGTAAGTCGATTTTTGTCTTTGTGCCATTCATTTTTTCTTTTTTTTAGGTTTATTTTTAACCCCTTCACCCCGGAGCTTTTTTGGTTTTGTGTTTTTGTTTTTTACTCCCCTCCTGTCCAGAGCCATAACTTTTTTATTTTTCCATAAATACGGCCATATGAGGGCTTATTTTTTGTGGGACAAGTTGTGCTTTTGAACAAGGCCATTTGTTTTCCCATGTCGTGTAATAGAAAATGGGAAAAAAATTCCAAGTGCGGTGAAATTGCAAAGAAAAAGTGCAAACTGAGCTGCCATTATGATTCTCCAGGTCATTACGAGTTCATAGAAACCAAACATGTCTAGGTTCTTTTTTACCTAAGTGGTGAAAAAAATTCCAAACTTTGCTAAACAAAAAAATTGCGCAATTTTCCGATACCCGTTACATCTCCATTTTTTGTGATCTCGGGTTGGGTGAGGGCTTATTTTTTGCACACCGAGCTGACATTTTTAATAATACCATTCTGAATGTGGCGATACAAAATATGTGTATGTTTTCTCCATAGGAGACTAGAAGCTGGCACAACTCCATCGGCTCAGCTACATAGAGGCGATTATCAGATCGCCTTTTTGTAGCTGAATTGCTGACTTGCTATAAGCGCCAAACACTGGGTGGCGCTCATAGCAACCCAGTACTGACAACCATAGAGGCCTCAAGGAGACCTCTGGTTGTCATGCCGATGAACCGATGACCCCCGATCACGTGACGGGTGTCACCAGTGCATGTATTTCTGGTCCGATGGCTGGAAGCGCGCGTTAAATGCCACTGTCAGAGTTTGACAGTGGCATTTAACTAGTTAATAACCGCGGGTGGATTGCGATTCCACCAGAGGCTATTGCGGGCACATATTAGCTGTTCAAAACAGCTGATATGTCCTGGAAAAGATGTGGGCTCACCGCCGGATCAAAGTGGGGGATACTGACATCGGCATTCTATTACTCCCGATGTCGGTAAGGGGTTAATGGGGGGAAAACGTGGTGATTAGGAATTTTTGTGTTTTATTCTTTTTAAACTTTTTTAAACTTTTTATTGTATTCAATAGTCCCTTTAGGAGACTCAAAGCTGCAATCGCCCTATCACTTGTGCTATACATTGCAGTTCATCAGCTCTGCTATGCATAACAGAAAACAATATCTCCTATGATTGTCAGCCTCTGCGACCCCCGACTTTCATGACAACCCATCGGCACCCTACGATCACGGGATGGGCGCGCCGATGAGTATGATCAATGATGCGCTTCCTGTTGATGAGTGTTAAATGCACTGTCAGTGATTGACAGCGGCATTTAACTTCTTTACAGCCACGGGTGGATCAAAGATCCACCCTCAACTGTTAGATGCACTTGATGGCTGAGTAAATCTGTATTTTAAAAAAGTATTTTTTTCTGTGTGTTTTTTTTATTACTGGGTTAGTAATTTGAGTGTCTAATTGACATCTCATAGATGCAGCGTCTCCAGGAAGAAGCTAGAGGCGAAAACCGCGTCGGGGTAGGGGGACACCTGACCTCTCCGGCCTTTCTGGTATCGTCTTCTTACAGGTGTAATTCTATTATTTACTTTATGTTTCTATGTGTGAGCTATACATTTATGTATAAGGGTATATGCTTCTTACAGTGGCATAGTCTATGTATATGGGATTTTGTTATGGCAATATTCACAAAGAGTTTCTGTTGCCCTTTACAGTTAATGTTAACCATACAGCCCCTTAGTATACACCTTGGATGCTTGGTTTTATTTGGCTCCACATTATGTATTTTTTGCAACACCATAGTCAGGATGTACTGCTTTATTGTTGAGTTGGATCCCTTTACTCTTTTGCTATCGATATTATTTGATTTTTTGTTATATTCTAAAGATAGAATTACTTGTGATCTTATTGAATTGGATGTGATCATTGGGTGGATAGAGAATTTTCTACAAATTTTCTTAAAGATAATAATAAATTCATATACCAGCTACTGACGGCAAAGACAATCACTATTTTTAACTAGATTTTTTTTCTAAAAAAATTCCTTCTACAAGTGGGTGATTCTCTTCTGTTTGGGGATGTTCCTCGGCAGGACTTGGGGCTGGACTTAATTAGCAATGATGGACTATTTTGGCAATAACCATGTTGGTAATCATGGTATTTTGCCTAGGACTGAATCTTATCAGTAGAGTTTTCTCCTGTCTATTCTATTGCATTAAACTGAATTTAAAAAGTAAAACCCACTGAAGGCCACTATTCTTTCGATCCTAGCACCACTGATGATAACTTTCACACTAATCCCCAAGGTTCAATCACAACCTAGTGCCAAGTAGATCTTAAGACTCTCCAAAGCAACAACACAAGATCTAAGGTTTGTGCACCTAGTCTACGGTGTACGTCAAGAAGCCTTTCCATATGCCACTGATGACCATTCACCAGACGAAAGCTGAAAGTGTGGCTGGGATTCACCTGCATGCCGTACTTTTACTGTATAGGAAAGCTCAGTGATGTAGCAGTGTTTTTTGAGTTATAAAGTGCTCTTATAGATCTGCAGGAGATAAGACATTGATTTTGTCACAATGAGAGAATGCCTTCCACTAAGTGACAAATCGCTGAAATCAGGGTCTCTGCCCCTGCATTATGCTGCTCTCAGATAGAGGAGCAAAACCTGGTGATAGATTTCCTTTAAGGCTGGGGTTACACTTGCGTATGTCATCTGATGTGAGCGGGAGCCGAGTGTCATGCTACTGTGGTCCGATCTTCTCGCACAGAGAGAATTGAAGCACAGCTGCGGAGGAGGCGGAGAAACTAATTTCTACACTGCTGGCGTCTGCGTATATCGCACCACACTCGGATGATATCTGAGTGATGTGCGTTGTGTCACTTGCATCCATAGACTGATATGGGTGCGAATGAGCGGAGACTTAGCCGAGTCTCAGAGCCAATCACAGCATGTTGCGATTGTTCTCGCATGCCGATTCGGTATGAGAAAATAATCGCAGATGTGATCTGCCCCATAAATTAACACTGGCCCGAGTGCTATGCGATATTTTCTCGCACAGCACTCGTCCGTATTCTACGCTGGTGTAACAGTGGGTCCCATGCGCATCGTCTGGCGCAGACCTCCTGAGTGCAATGTGAATCTAGTCTCAGGTTGCTTACTCCTGATATTAAATGAAGCCATGGAAACCTACTTATTACATTTATTATAGATGGAGAAATCTCTCTGGTCCATTAAGACCTCAGCCTGACAATAAGGACAGCTTGTTAAAACAACACACAGATACTTTGATTTCTCGATTATTTATTGATTGAATGGAACATAAGATTTAAAGAAAGTTTTATGAATCATCATGAAAATTAAAAAAAATGAATCAAATGATTTTATACTTTTTTTTTTCTTTTTTATTGCATGCTTTCTTCTATTCTACTGTTTGTGTCCAATGACCCTAGAAAAAAATAGATAATTAAAAATTAAGTTGCCTTCATATATTTAAGAAATACTCACAGCTTTCTAGTACAAATTATTCAGAAAACCAAGTTCAAATAGTATTTAGCTTATAACGTGCAGTCATGTAGGCTCATACTATTGCAGTATTATTGTGTTATATGCCTTTGACTGGCCTTTAGTGCACAATGAAGTAGAAGCTCAAATTGTGAAATCTGTTTTTAATTTCCACAGCTTAAGTTCACAGAATGAGGATGTCAAATCCGCACTGTCGGTCAATTTACCCTGCAGATTTTCTCCACAACCTCTAGATGAGATTTCATAAAATGCCGTGATTTGCAACATATTTTCCTTCTGGAAAATCTTGCCTAGAATATCCATTGTGTATCTGACCTGTGTAGACACACCTTAAATGAACTTTTGAAGAAGTTGCAGAATCCATAGCAAGTGATGAAGATTAAAAAATGGTGACAACATCTACATTATGGGAGAAATTGTCCAGGGTATGTCACATTTCGGATGTACAACAAAATCATCTACCGCCAAATTTAGAGCAGAGTAATAGGGTGATGTGTAGGTACCAGAATGAGGGAAATGGTATAGATTTTGTCACAGATCTGCATTGCAAACATGAAATACATAGAATTTGTCAGTAATGGTTAGAAAAAGAAATATAATATGAATTCCTTTCATTTCTATGCTGACCGCATATTGTAAATTTACGGCACGTGATCACATCGAGGATTTCCATGTGTAGCGCTCATACGCAATACAGAATAAATTGAGATGCTTTGAAAATGTTGCCTCCATTTTTTCATAATTTTTGCATATAATGAACATGTCTATAAATTCTGTGATCTCCATAATTCCGCAACTTATCCTTCTCAGTATTATCACTTTAATGATTGGGAATGTTTAATTTCCTAATAGAACGATGTGTTAAATGTTCATATTGAGGATTATTTGCATTTTATCACAACTTACCAGATTTCCTTGCTAGGTAGGATTAAATCTTAACCGGGAAGCCCTCCAAGGCCTCCAAGCCCTCCAAGGCCTCCAAGACCTCCAAGGCCTCCGGTAAGGACTCCAAGGAGATTAGGATTGTTTTTGAGAAGGTTGAGCTAAATAAAAATTAGAAACACTTGAAACACGGAGTAAACGTTTAAGGAAAACAATGGAACAATTATAAGATAAATATTAGTAATTAGTCACACAAAGCTCAACGTTTCCATGAATTTCTAAAAATTACATTTTCTGCAGAAGATTTTCATGAGACAGAAGCAAAGTTATGATATTCGGTACTTTCTACATTACTTCTAATTTATAGCAATAAATAATCATTCAAGAGCAGATAACATTTTCAGGAACGGCATTTACAGCACATCCATAATAAATATCTATCACTTCATACAGAATTATTTCATCTTAAGGGGAAAACAAGTCTATTAAATTCTCCGCCATACAAGTGTATGCAAAGGATACTCATAATATACAAGGGCCACAATTCATCAAAGTGTGATCGCCACAAATCTGACGTGATGACACATTTTGATAAGTCGTAAAATATTTTTCCAACCAGAGGTTTCTCAAAAATGTTGTAACTTTTGGTGTTTTCACAGCAGTTTCACCAAAACAAGCAGAGATCAAGTTGGAATATCAACACGACACCACGGCTTGTCTAATTTATGAGATGCGGCATACCTTACACCAGAAATCTTATTCCAGCCCCTTATTGGGGTAAGATTTGTGGCAAGAGGTATAGAGGCAGTCGCCACTTTCATGTCCCATTCATTAAAAGGTGTGTGACTCTTAAAGGGGTTTTCTCACTAACAAAGTCAATTTTAAAGTTGATTTTATTCAATAGATCTTGGAATAATAATATTTTCCATAAAGGGATGTATTTACAAAAAATGTCTGTATGCTGAGATAATCTTGTAAGTGTGCCCCTGCTGTGTACTGTGTAATGTCTGTGTCTGACCGTGCAAGGACATTGTCTCATCTTTCCACATCTCCTGGGCAGTGTGGCTGAGTGCAAAAGAGTATACAGACATTACAGCACGGGATCGCAAATTATTCTTTTTGGGCGGTAAAACCTTTCCCTCCTTGTTTAAAAAAAGTTTTACATCAAAGAAAGAATTATTTACTATCTTATGTTGTAATATTGTGATATCAGAATACTTTTTTATTTCCTCCCCTGTCCAGTAGATGTGGTATGATCAGACCATGTTCCTGTACGGTCAGACACAGTCATTACACAGTACACAGCAGGGACACATTTATAAGATTAATTTATTTCAGTTCTTCAATACAAAAAGTGAAACTCATATATTACATAGAGTCATTACAAACAGAGTGATGTATTTCACAAGTTTATTTCTGTTAATGTTGATGATTATGGCTTACAGCCAATGTCAACCCAAAAGGCATTATCTCAGTCATTAACTGTTTGATGATATTCTAATTTTGTGAGAAGCACCTGTGTGTGTGTGTATATATATATATATATATATATATATATATATATATATATATATATATATATATATATATATATATATATATATATATATATATATATATATATATATATATTAGGATGCCAAGGAAATTCATGGTAAAAATTAAGTAGCAAGTTTTTGAAGGTCTTACCTCCTAATTTTGTTCCTTTTTGGTCATAGATGTTTTATAATTTTCTTTTTTTAAGATTAGTTATCATTTACTGGTTGCTCAATGGCGCATCATATTGTTGTTTTAAATGTTTGTTTAGTATTTATCGTCATGCATATCCGGCGTTATGTATGGTATGTTATGCCATTTACCGATCAGATTAATTGATTTACGCGAAAAACTGAACTGACTGCTACTAAGTACTGATACATGTACAATGTACATAATTGTGTAATGCATATTTTACTGTAATAGAATGCTTACTGTCATTCTATGTTTTTTGAATTATAAATAGTTTATACAGCTAAAGATATGATGACAAACTGAGTGGTTATTGTGTCTACAATATTGTGAAAAATGAGAAACATGGAATAATTCACATGCCTTGAGCAAGTGGTAAATCTAAATTTAATGTCAACATATTTTACATGGTGAATTCTTGTGCCAAAAAGAACAAATTTGGGAGGTAAGATTTACCAATTTGCAAAGTTCATTTTTCCTTGGCATCCTAACACACACACACACACACACACACACACACACACATATATATATATATATATATATATATATATATATATATATATATCTCAGCAATTATCTTTGAAATGATTGATGACAAACTGTATAGAATAAAACTTACCACAGTGCATATAGCAGCGGATGTAAGATCGGTAAGAGGGCCTGCTACGACTAGACTTCCTTTTGCAGCAACAATACCACCCTGTAGTAAAATAACATTGTTACATTGTGTGATGCTCGGTATAGTTTATTCTTCTATGAGATTATAGGTGAATTATTATTTTTCTTGTGTGATAATATATGAACGGTTAATGAAAATGTAAAATCTAATTATTCAGCTAAATGCTTCAGAACATGTTATACATTGCAGGATCTCAGCTGTGTGCATGCTGTATATCACCGGGGATAAAACTTTCATATTGGAGAATACATTAAAATGTTCTTCTTGTAGGCAGCACGATATAAAGGTTGAATCAAAAATGACTTGAAGAGTCAGATCATAAGTGATTGGTTAAGATCTTACTTCCAGGAGCCTTTTGGATTCATAGAATGGGCCAGTACTGACTAGTTATGCTTAATTTACATTCGAGAGTCCTATTCCTGCTGCTATTTCTCATCTTGGTCCTGTATATTATCAGTTCTTGCTAAGGCTACGTTCACATTTGCGGTCAGCGCCGCAGCGTCGGGCGCCGCAGCGGCGCCGCATGCGTCATGCGCCCCTATACTTAACATGGGGGCGCATGGACATGCGTTGTGCTGCGTTTTGCGCCGCATGGCCGCAAGCGTTGGACGCAAGAAACGCTTCAAGTTGCATTTTTTTTGCGTCCAACTTGCGGGCAAAAACGACGCATGCGGCGCAAAACGCAGCGTTTTAGCGTGCGTTTTGCCGCGTTTTTGTTTGCGTTGTGCGCTGCGGCGCCGACGCTGCGGCGCACAACGCAAATGTGAACGTAGCCTAATTTGTATATTGTTGAAAAGTCCTTTTTGATTTAGCGCATGTGCAGATGCTGAGTTCTTGCACCAGATTTTTCTACAGGAAAAGTCCAGCATGTTGGCAGGAAAAACACTGCGTAAAATGTGCACTTTTTCGTGTGCTTTTTTACGTGTTTTTTTTCCTATTTGTTTCAATAGGTGAAAAACACTGTAAGAATTGTCATTCTGCAGATTTATAAATAATACTTTCATTTGTTCAAATCTGCAAGGAAAAAATAAGCAGCGTTCACTTTGCTTTCACTGTAAAACACTGTGCTTTTTCCACAGCAAAAACATGGAGCAATAATTGAGCATATAAACAAGCCTTTATAATTGTGGCGTAATCATTTCCTTTACCCCATCCCTACTGGGCACTGTTCACCTACCTACCCTGCCTATAGAAACTCATTTCAGCAGCCTCTATCTTTCCCCGTGTACCAGGTAATACTACACAACACCACTCACGGCCATGTTACCTAACGGTCCCTTCCCTCACACTGAAACTAAATGACCGTCCTCCATAACCTGCTTCCACCTCTCTATAGGACACCAAACACAGGGGAACACAGAACATACCATCTCCTGCCATATAATAGCCGCCACATAAAATATCACAACATGTTAATTAACTAAATGAGTAAACTTAGAGACGTCTCTTCTAATGATGTTAGCACAGAGCAGTAATTTGTGTGATACTTACAGCCAGACCTTGAAGAACGTTCTGCAGTGCAGGAGCAAGACCCTCACCAAGTTTAGCAATCAATTGTTCCTGTAAAATATGTCATGTTAGTTGTTACGTTTCTATCTGTCGTCTACATCTTCCTAATGTACATTTGTTAGATTGGCAAAAAAGCAGGTGGCAACAGAAAATCAGCTGTAGGCACAAAACAATATGATATTTGTAACGTGTTTTCTGTGTAACAAGAAGAAAAAGAGGTCAACAAGTTCTCCCCTAACTTGTGGTAGATGATAACTTGTTTCACTGGACAATCTCAGTGGTCGTCTCACTATCATCACAATTGATAATGGTCACAACCTCCCTCCTCCTCTGCACAATGATATCACAGATCATTATCAGACATCATTCTCTAATAAATTAATTAAATAAGTAACAGATCTGTGATTAAAAAATCTGTATATACTTTATTAGACTTTATTTGTAGACAACTTAAGAACAAAATGAGGACATATTTTCTTACCACTGCATCTTTGGTCCCAATAGTATCATCCGCAAAGCAACCAATGTTTTTCTGAAATAAAATAAAATATTTCTAACATTTCTGTAAACATTCCACGATATTCATGCATTTGAAGTAGTAGCAATTTTATAGTATTACTGTAACTGTTCACAACTGTGTCATGGTTTATTTCTATAAGGCTACTTTCACACTAGCATCGTACGACGCGCGTCGCAATGCGACGTTGCGACGTACGGATGCAAACTGTGAAAGTGCCGCACAACGGGGGCAGCGGATGCAGTTTTTCAATGCATCAGCTGCACCATTGTGATGTGTGGGGAGGAGGGGGCGGAGTTCCGGCCGCGCATGCGCGGTTGAAAATGACGGACACGACGCGCCAAAAAACGTTACATGTAACGTTTTTTTGTGCCGACGGTCAGACACAACCGTCGCATGACGGTTGCGGCTTGTTGCAATCCGTCGTAATGCGTCGCTACTGCACGTCTATGGAGAAAAAACGCATCCTGCAAGCAATTTTGCAGGATGCGTTTTTTTTCTACAAAACGACGCATAGCGACGTGCAGTGCACAACACTAGTGTGAAAGTAGCCTAACAGAAACACTACAGTGACTTATTTATCAAATTTCAGATACTATCAGTACCCGGCAGATTCCATTGTCTCGTGCTACTTTATACCATTCCGTAGGAGACACAGTGCTGCATGTAGATCAAGTCTTCCAGCGAAATCTGATGGAATAAGCAATGGAGATTCCAAACAATTGTGAAAGTTAAAGAATAGCTGATAATTTCCCCACATATATTATTTTGGGTATGTGTCACTTGTTGTAATTGATCCTCTATGTGTAACAGTAATTGTATATCTGCTCCAGGTCTATTTTTGCATTGATGATGAATCCATCAGCAGCGGTTCTCTTATTTGTTATATATCTGTTTCATAGCCATACTCCCCAGAGGCGGCTGCACCACTGCTGGGAGCTATATAGCATTAGTGATTTCCTGCAGTCACCACAAAGGGGATCTCAGATCATGGAAATCTGAGCTCTGCCCAATACTGGCTTCAGGGAGAGTTTTATCATGTGCCGGGAAGTGGAGGAGTTGGAGAATCGTCAGCCTACTTATGTCAGTTGTCTGCTATACTTTGCTCACTCCGGTCCTGATAATGAGGAATCATGTTGTAGTCAGTTTCATTAGGAGGCATTTTTGATTAACTCAATATTAAAGCTAGTCATGATGACCAATCGTCACAGGCACCATTTTGATTAAGATAACTTTTTTCCAACAAAACAAAATGACTAAATAAAATGAATATATACCTACTTACATTGTATCATGCTACAGAGCAGACACCTACATGATGAATGTTATTTTTTCCGCAAACAATAGTATATTCAGTATGTAAAATAGGGGGCAAGTGACTGAAGGATCAGAGACCTGTCATAAGTCCATACTGAGGCATATAAAGCCCCGTCCACTGAAAACTGCAAATAAAGATGAAACAACAACCACAGGACGGATTTCATCACCCAGGTATCATTGTAATCAGTGTAACGGCGCTGACCTGACACTGTCTGTAGTTTACTGAGCACAATCCTGCTGACAGGTTCACTTTAAGCAACTGCTCCTGGACAGCCACACTGCTCCTGCCTGTCCATTCTGTTCTATGCTGCGCTGCTACTGGGAACCCGACCCTGCACCAGCACTTCTGTCTAGAAAATGGCTGCTGATGGGGAAGCATGTGACCAGACCATGTGATGTCATTTTATTTTTTAACAGCCCAACACTGTGTTATTAGACAGACTTTTGGTCTCCATCTGTTTACTTATAGCAATATATATTGAGGTCACTTTGCCATAATTAAGGCTGTGTTTGCACCCTAGAGTTTGAAAAGAATTGGACACAATCCTAGGAGACCTCAGAGTGTTATACACGGTTTTTATTTTTAAGGCAAATGTCTATAGATATGTACACAGAGAGCCTGGTGTTGGCGGTGTTAGCTTTCCCAGCTCTGCTGCCTTGCTAAATCTAATAGTGTCAGAACGGCTGCACCCAGTAAACTCCATCATTGGATTCCGGATCTCTTTCTCTACATCATGTTGCTCTGAGATGAGGTAGAAAACTCTGCTGACAGATTCTCTTTAAATATAAATTAATTTAAAAAATCACAAACTTACCAAGAGTTCATAGATTGTAGCTGCAGACAAAGCGTTGATATTGTTCTAGAAATGAAGATCAATAAGTAACAAGGTAAATTACAGTGAGCTCTCAGCTTTATTCACCATAATGATCTCTGTTGGGTTTCTGCCACTGTGTCCATCCGTCAATCAAGGGCAGCATACAGTGCTATTTGTCCAATATTTTCACCATAATCTTAAACAGCGGCTCCTAACAAAGCCCCTAATGTAGAGTTGAGCACATCTTACGGAGAACGTGACAGCTGACGCGTGCTGCCCGAACCACAGACATCATGTATCAGACACTGACTCCATCATTTCAGCCAGGTATGTTCTATTCTGTAACGCTATGGTAGGTCAGAGAAAGACATACATTTAACAGCCATGACACACGGGCGACTGATCCAAAAGGCAGAGTGTCGCAGTTTCTGGTCCATGCTGCCTGTCGTTCAAGGACCAACTGTCAGGTTCACTTAGACCTAATTCACACATCTGTATTTCTGGTCAGTACATTAGTATTTGTAAATCAAACCAAGGAATAGTTTAACCCCTTAACGACCGCCAATACGCTTTTTAACGGCGGTAGTTAAGGGTACTTAAACCACAGCGCTGTTAATTAATGGCGCTGTGGAAAAAGTGTAAAAGTGTATAGCGCCCCCCAGAGTCAGATTTTCTCCGGGGTCTCGGCTACCAGGGGTAACTGTGACCCCAGAGAACATGATTCAGGTCATTTTTTTTTTTTTTTTTTTTTTTTTAAAAGTCCGATTTGTCATTTAATTTCTCTTTCCTCTGATGTTTTCTGGAAAGAAAATGGCAGGCGCATGCGCAGTGTGCCCACTGAGTACAATATGTCATGAAAAAACAGTCTCAGAATCAGAGGGATCCGTTAAAGCGTTCCAGAGTTATAACCTCATAAAGGGACAGTGGTCAGAATTGTAAAGATTAGCTTGGTCATAAAGTAGCAAATTGGCTCTGTCACTAAGGGGTTAAAAACTCAGAAGAGGTGAGAATCTTACTGTATGTGGAGCCTATTTCTCATTTCGGATTACAAATACAGATGGAAAAGAGTGAACAAATACTGACGTGTGATTTCCTATTCCAGGGGACACAACTCCAGCCCTCAAGGGCCACCAACAGGTCATGTTTTCAGGATTTCCTTAGTATTGCACAGGTGATAATTTAATCGCCTGCACATGTGATGATTCCAACACCTTGTGCTAAGGAAATGCTGAAAACATAACCTGTTGGTGGCCCTTCAGGACTGGAATTGTGCACCTCTGCCCTTTTCAGTAGCTTGCTTCAATTGATTTGTTGTGGAATCTCCCCTAGAATTTTCAACACAATCGTGAAAATCTTAATGTTGTTTGATTCGCACAAATCAATTATCAACATTTTATTTATTTAAAAATTATTGAATTCAGATGTTACTCTTAAATCTATGGCAAATTATTGGAAAATCTACATGCAACGCAGCTTATATTTTTGTCATTTTAAAGTATTTTTAAGGCCGCCATCACTTGTCCTTGTTTCCAGTATGTGTGCACCCGTTTTTTTTAAAGATACAAAACTTACCCATTATAACCTGTGGGGCTGCTCAAATGTCCGGAGACAAAATGCACGGAGACATGTCTGTTTTTTTATTCTGTAGCATGGATGATAACGGCTACTATAAGCCTGTGGATCCATGAAAAACATGTACAGCACATGGAAGCCATCAGTCTGCAGTCCGCGTGCTGTCCGTGTGTAACACTGAGAAGTATCGGAGAAGCTTTGTCATGTAATTCTTTATCTGCTGATGACTGATGGAAGGAGCAGACACACGGATGACGCACTGATGGAAAACACTGATGACAATGGGTCTGTTTTTTTCATGTACGTGCGTTATATCCATTTGGGAAAGGGGTCGAACTTTGTGGAGTTTTTTTTCATAGGGGCATGCTCTGGGTATGCCTTTTTATCAGTGTTTTTCCCATAATCTTATAAACACTATCAAATGCTGTAAATACTTTTTCTTGTGTTTAAAAATACTAAAAAATAGTGTTTGTGAGGACGGCCTTAATGAAGGGCACTGGTACTTTTTTGTAACTAAATAGTATAATAGCATAATATATGATTAAAGGGGTTAAAAAACAAACAAACTGTGCTTTACACGTCCTTGTAAGGTCCAGTGCTGAGTCCCTGCTGCTGCTTCTAGGGTCTGGTATCGGCTGCCATGCTGACATCATGTCCACAGCGCCGCAGCCAGCCAAAAAGCTCAGCAACTTTGAGCAGCTTGTGGCATCAATGCGGGCAGAGCCGCTGAGCTCGCTTATTGGCTGCAGCGCTGCTGATGTTGTGTCAGTGCTGCAGACAATCACAGAGACTGGGAGCAGTAGCAGAGACTCAGCGCTGGATCCAAGGAGGGCGAGTAAGGGACAGCTTGTTTTTAGAAAACGAACTTCAGCCAGGGGATTAAACTAGGTAGCGAGAAAAGGAATCTTCCAGGAGGAGACATTAGTGTATGTGCCGGACTACTTGTCAGACTTTACATCACCTGACATATAAAGAAGGGGGAGGGGAATGCAAAGATGGAACTAAGATGGGCTGAAAGCAAAATCAAGCCGTGACAATACCGATGGCAGAAAAGCATTGAATGAGCACAGAAAGAAGGCTGAAGTCCTCCTTTGTGCTTATTATTCACCAGGATATTCACATTCTTACCTTACAAAACACATCATATATCTGGTTAAGCAGCTGTGGGGTTAAGTTCTTCAATAAAAACAAAATAAAACAAAAATGTTATTATTCATTTCCATTTTGTAGTTAGAAATTAAATTTGAGGAGAAATACATAATACAGTGATACGTTGACTAAGGAGTGCGTCTGCTCAGGAATATTCCAACATACGAGTTGGCGCTTAGTTGATTTATTGCTTACCAGCCACGTAACTATCCTGCCATGCAAGCAGCGCTGTCTTTGCTGTTGCACTTCTGACCTGGGGTGTATTTTTTGTACTGCATGCTGCATGCAATTTACATGGGGCTGTACATAGGATGATGATTTTTTTGCTTTATGCTTCTGCTTTTTTTTCTGTGGCAGTGCTGTATGTTATTTCACATGTGCAGCCAGGTGCAGTATACTGCAGTATTATGTGCCCTCTCTGACTCTTTGGAGTGTTGGCTTTACAATTCAATATTTGCTATATTTATATGTGAAGATGACTAAGTAAAGTTATTGAAAAAAAAAATGTAAAAGTGCAGTGCAATAGTTTATTACACGTTTAATAGTTTTCCGTACAGTACATTACTGTTTATTAATAAAGTTAATTTTTCTTATTTAAAACACCTAACAAAAATTATTGGTGCATTTTTTGGGAGGACTAGAATGGATTAATAGCATTTCAATTCATTTTAATGGGGACATTGAATTTGATGTGAGAGCAAATTGAGTTAAGAGCTCAGTCACAAAACGAACTAAACTCCTAAGTCACAGTAATACTGAATTTATCCTAAAAGTTTTTCGCAACTATTGTAATTTTTGTTTTCAAACACATTTTTACCTATGTTTAAGAATTTTTTTAAAGATTTTCTTAAATATAGATGGAATTTTTAAATTAAAGTACATGAAACCGTGAAAAAAAATAATTTTCATTGATCCTTGAATTTTGTCATGACGTGTGTGGGAGTTGAAACGAAATTGAGCCCAACTATGAAATTATTTTCATCAAGCCTCAAGAGACTTGCTTTGCCCATCAATACTGTAGATTAGGCTGATCCAGCAATGAACATTAATATATTCAGCCTATTATATAGTATCAGGCAGGTTAATACTGAATATTACAATATGTTCTACTAATGTATATTTATTTCAATATTTTCATTTATAAATACATTTCATATATTTATAAAATACATTATTTATAAATAATAGATCTAAATACATATTTAAGCACATTATTAATGCTGTATATTATATATAATTATATATCTATATGCTCATTGTTAATAAATTATGTTACCGCCAAAATGTTTTTCAAACAGGTTGAAGTCAAAGCTCCATTGAGCTGTGAAAAAAAAAGCAAAACATTCATTGCGTCATTTATTTTCCAAAAAAAATAAAAAATAGAGAGTGCTCTCAGTGGGAGAAACTAAATAGAAATCTTGTGGGTGTTTGCTATTTTGTTTCTCCCACTGAGAGCACTTTCTCTCTTTCTCTCTATATATATTTTTTTTTTCTACTGGCTAACACAATACTAAACCGCTTTTTTTTTTTCATTTTATTTCTTTTCCAGTAATGGTGCATTTTACATATATATATTCTTTTTTTATTTTCTGCTATGTGTGTAATACACGATAACTCAAAGAGATGTGGAAAAATGTTAGTCAGCTAAAGCAAAATGCTAAACTATTTCACATCACTGTATTATGTTCTTATTTGTCATAGAAAATATTAGAAATCCTTGGTCCCTCATGTCCCCTCCCTTTATTCTTTCATCTATCATGTGTCTTGAGGAGACAATGGTGGGTGCCTGTATGTAAAGTGACAGTGACACAGATGTGAATCCAGTTTGATAAATATGCGAGGATTCCCCTTTTATGTCAGGTGACTGCAAATGAAGTCTATTGTCCCCACAAAGAGACAGGAAAAAACCTTGTTAGGGCCCGAAGTGGATCAAAGACGAAATTACACCCGTTACAGATCGCCACGGTGACAGAGCAGACAGTACGGCTCCGGGAGAAAATATGGAATATTGGATTTTCTATACATCCAATATTAATGAGACACACATTGTTGGCATTGGGATAACTAGTCCAAAATACACATTTTTTCTCATAATTATAACCCCTACCAAAAAGTCACAAATCCATAGGGGCCATATAACCACCAGCAGCTCGGCCATGTTTAGTCTCTAAGCATAGCTAAAAGATGACATCAGTCTCGACCTTCTGTGATCGCTCTATGAGGAGTTATTACATAAATTGGGATTGCCTACAATTATGAAGTGCTGAGTCCGGCCCACAACCGGGACCTTGTGAGGTCATCGTGGAGGGGTGTGTGGGTGGGACTCAGGGTCTGATAAAAGATCAATGCCAATTATCATCAGTGTTCATAAAGATAGTTACATTTCATGTATGTAGGGACCCTGTTTATCAACAGACCAATAGAAGCGCTCGCTTTCGGCTAAACTGAATTGTCTCTGCGATCGGTGTAGTAAGTTCTCCTGTTAGTTCCTATTATTTTATGTAACTGTCTATGCTGTATTGTTCTGTCCCCATTGTAAATTTTTTTGTATATTTTTCATAAACATTGCCTCGCTTTGGATTAAATATATAATGTAATAGTTCTGTTCCTTCTGTTCTGTCAGCTACGCCTCGAAGTGATAGCTGCCGTAAACGGTGTCCATTCGACCGAATCAGAGTGGTGGTGGCAGCGAGTAGTCTGTGACCGTACCGGGGAATGTGCACATATTCACTGTGCTGGAATCCGGAGGTATATATGCCATACGTTCACGGTTAATTTTCTGATCTCCAGCCTAGTGGTGCGAACAGGCTGTGGCCTTCTCTGTGGATCATCGGCCAATTGTGTAATTGTCCGGACGACAGGAGGCAGCAGAGAGCTGTTCGCTCCAAAGATCACAGCGGGTGGCACTCGTGACCTTCCCGACCTGTGATATCAGGGATTTGTGGGATTAAGAAAGTCCTGACAAATATTCGGATCCATGACATTATTAAACAGTTATTCCCATCTATGCAAGTTATCAACTATCCACAGCACAGGTTACAACTTGTTGACCACTGGAAACCCCACTAATCCTGAGAGTCCTGTGTTCTGAAGTGCCGCTGTGGAGTGCAGCGGAGGCCACACATGTGTAATGTTCTCCGCTATCTTTGGCAGTTCACACACAATCAGTGAATCAGAGGCCAGAATGTGCGGCCACCCCCTGAATTCCAATTAATAATGTCAGAGCCCCATTTTGACTTGTAGTGTCCAATTAATTATCTTATATTATTTTATCACTTTTATTATTGCTAATTATAAAAATAGTAAATAAGTACATAGTTTCAATTTATTACACTCTACATTACTACTTTATTCTTTCTATATAGTCAAAAATTACTTATGATACCAGAAAAATATTATTTCAAAGTATAATCATGTCCTTACCAGCTTGCACAACACATCTGTAAGGGCGGGGGTTAAGTCTAGTGCATCCTGCAGTGATAAAAAGCACAAGATGGTTAAACATTGTGTTTTTTTATTTTATGTGTGGAAACGTTGATATAGTACAAGCAGATCAGGTTGGCATTAGTATAAAGATTTCCTAAAATTGGACAATTTATCCTGATGTGACCAGAATGTCATTGTTTTATTACTATATGAACGCTGATTATTAACGCTGAATATATTTCAAGCTCAGCACAATCATGTGATTACTGAGACAGATGGAAATGGCAGAGTTCATCAGCAGCAACCAAGGAAAATGTATTGGAAGCTTTATATTAATTGATTAATTAATAGACATATGTGATGTAACGATAGAGGATGCAGCAGCTGCAGATGGGACTGCGACCTGACGTTAGGACGGCCCTGGGCCCCCCGACCATTTCTTAGCGAGGTGACTGACAAAGATGTTGCACAAGCAGCATAAAATCAGCAGCTCGGAGAAAGCCAGGTATATTCTTGTCCAACAGCTTCATGCCGGCAGAAAGCCCATCTATCAGTCAGGCTCCTCCACTACATGCTGGTAAGCCCTCCAGGCATCTTCTTCAGATATCTCAGCTGCACCCCAACCTTGCAGGGTTTGGTAATAATTTCTCAATTGCTGCAATAGTGCACATTGTTTGCTGTGATTTTCATAAGACACAGATCATAGGGAACAGATTTTGTTATTATTCCTAAAATTGTGTCAAAAATAGAGTTGCTTTGCTCCAATTGAGGACATAGCGCAATTTCTGAAGTTTTTGTGAAAATCTTGTCAAAACACGCAACTTGATCCTATTATGTGAATATTCCTTTAGGGATCTCAGCCACCCTTAGCATGTCCCACACGTCTGTGAAGCACGGACTGTATTTGCATCGGAAGACCTGGCCCAGCCCATGTAGGCTATGAAGCAGTTAGCTCAGGTTGTGCGACCTGGCGGTCAGGTCAGATCTTCTGATCCGTGTTTCACAGCCTTGTGGAATGGGCCTTAGATCTCGCTAACATGAACGTATCCGGTGTTTTATCTGATAGCACTCAGCCAAATATTAATCTATGCGGCACTGCAGATCTGTATTTTTTTTCTCATACCGATTGTGCATGAGAAAAAAAATCACCGCATGCTGCGAGTGGATCCACCAATCGGATGGCACTTGCCCATTCAAGTCTATGGGTGCGTGTACAACATCAGACTGCACTCAGATGTCATCTAAGTGCAGTCCAGTTTCCGAAGACTCAGACAATGGAGAAGATGGAGAAGCTAAATCCATATTCTCTACATCTTTGCTGCGATTTTCTCATGCGACAGAATTGGATCACACTAAGGTGACACTTGGATGAAACGTGAAGCAGAGTTTGAGGAAAGGGTCATTAACATAATGGATCCAAATATATATGATCCTCTGACCCCGGCCTCAGTCCGGATTAGAAACAAATCTGAAATGGCCTCAGGGTATATTCTAATGTATCGGTCATGCTGTTGTTTATTGTTGCGGCTACTGCAAATTCACAGCAAAATGCAGAAGATTTGCTTCAATTTCAACCTTTACAGCATTTAAAAGCAATTTTAGTAAATCATCTCAAAATAACAGGACATACCCGATAGATTCGAATGTGCGCTAATGTCATTTTAAACATGGCAGATCTGCACCAAAAATGCCCAATAATTATTATAAAATACATTACACAATACATAAACAGCAAAAATAAACCCAAAAGGAATTTAGGCCTTGTCTATGGGTAGATAGGCGTCTAGTGACAGTTATCTTATGTGTATCGCCAGGATTACATCCAGGGTTACATCATGTAAGTATTAGCGCCCTTTTGATCTGATTACATCATTATTTGTTGCATTCACCTTTATCTTAAGGACCTTTCATCACAAACCAAGTCTGTGCTGGCAAAAGTCTCAATGAATAGTCATTTACTTTTCAGATGTTTTAGATGTTATTGCTTATTTTATTTAAAACTGGAAAAATGATAATGAAAAACTAAGATGTAACCATTGTCGTAGTAATTAAAAAACAAACCAACAAAACTAAATAAACAACTTACGGTAAGTTTGATAGCAACTCTGCCAGCCTGATCTGCAATGTCTGTTACACTTCCAGCGGTGTTTGCCTGTAGTCGGATACAAATGTATAAATATTTTACAGTCATTTCAGACTAACAAATAGATTTTCTAATCATTATTTTATTATTTGACATAGATATAAAAACTTTCATGAATGCATAAATGAAATGCAGACTTTCAGTTTCATAATTTAGATTTGGAATTCTTTCTATTGGTTAATACAAATATACCGTATGAATTGATTTCAATTTTGTGAAAGAAACAACCCATATTGTTTAATGCTTTATTTAATTTGTTTTTTAACGGATTGGATGTGTTATCAAATACAGTATGTATAGAACATGAGTATAGTATATCGTAGTAGAATCCACAATAAAGTAAAATGTGAGTTAAACTGAATATTAACCCCTCAGTGCCCAATCGTGTGTGTGCTGAGCTCCCACCACACGACAAGCACGGGGCTTGGAGAATGGTGACAGAAACCAACATTTTTTTTTATAAACGTAAGAATTTTTTTCTTTACAACGTAAAGAAATACAAATTCTACAGACCTGAAAAATCAGATGTCAAGGCTTTTTTTTACCGCATAATGAATACCATAAAAATAGAACTCATAAAAGAATGACAGAATTTTATAACAATGACAGTCGTGCTCCGGTCTCTGTCTTAAGAACGTGTGATCCAGCTCTAGTGCAGTGCAACACCGGCTCGGAGCTGTATGTCTGCAATCTGCAGCCCGTACTGACACGTAACTAGGAACAGGCTGCAGTTTCAATTATATCAGTGACGCCATTTTATCTCATCCTGAGAGTCCCCTTCAAGAGGTTCAGAGGGATTGTCTGGAACTAACACTGGGACTTCACTCCCTGACGAAGCAATGAGTGAAACGTACGTTGGAGTGTGAGGTGGCAGGACCATTATACTAAACATGAGCACTGGTTTGTATGTATTGCGTTTCTTTTGAAATTTAAGGGTGGAGGAGGCTCTTAGAGTTATTATGCCATTACTTTGTAACTACTGGCAACATAGCATTATGTGGTTTTTGAAAATATAATGGTGTAGTAGTCTTGTAAAAGACATATGCTACTTATGCAAATTATTGGTAAAGGGTTATATGTTTGTCCCCTCCCCTTCCAGTTATTTATTAAATTCTCTAAGTGACCAGTGCTGTGGAATTATACAAAATATTGAGACTTATTGTACAAAAAAATCATATATATTGACCTGCCCCCTTTTGTTTTTATATTTTTCTTTTTTTGTGTATTGTTCCTGTTTGGTGTTTAAATAAAAAGATTTATTGATTTTTAATCCATAATTTGAGTGAGTAAAAAATTCTTTCAAGCAGTTTCTTTTTTCTTTTGGATATTTATATGTACCTACTTGAAATATATGTATATTTAGGGTAATGCTATTCTCCTAATTTATTGGATAAAGTACAAATGACTTTCAGCCTGTACCCCTATATTCTAGTGAATGCTGAGATGCTCGGAGCCCAGACTTTAGATATGGACACGTTTATTTTAATATGACAAAAGGGATTTTTTTTTACAAATATTGGTATCTAAAGTTAAGGTAACTAAATGTTAATAATTAAAGCTAAAATTATTGATCTCATTTTATAGAAATCTTTTTGTTTGTCTCAAATGTATTGCACAGTCTGACATAACTTTTTCCTCGACTTAGGAGAGAAAACGTGGAAAGTTCCGCTCTGCTGACGAGTAGATAAAGGATCCAAAGCCTGGAGTTTGTATAATAGTTGTTTTAGCTATGCATTTCTAAGTACACACACTTCTTCCTCAGGACATACATGCTGCACTATATGCGGTTATGTCCTGAGGAAGACGTGTGTGCACTTTGAAACTATTATACAGACTCCAGGCTTTGGATCCTTCATTTACTCATTAGCAGAGCGGAACTTTCCACATTTTCTCTCCTAGGACCGATGGATTGGTGGGATGACCTATGGATCTGCAGCAGCTGGAGCTTCTATAACTATACTTTATTGGGTGTTAGCACAACCTATATATTTTTAATTGAGGTATCCTGGGTAAGACCCTATTGTGCTTTTTCTGCTCCCACCTTCTGCACATATATCAGGTAACTTTGTCATGGTTTCATTGGTGCAGCTGAATTAGGGCTTCTTTTTTATGGATCGAGGGGTACATAAAACAATCCTTTTTTTAGAGGAAAATGTAAAGTATCTTTCCATAATTTCCTTTTTAATGCTGTTCATAACAGTTTAACAAATTAAAGTCATTATATATTGAATGAAAAATTTAGGCTGCGGTTTTTCTGTGCAAGTGTCTGTATATATATTTATATATATAAATCAAATTTCTCACTACTTTTGCTCCACTTAGGAACTTTTGATGCCATTTATACCTTTATTATATCATTTAGTGGAATACCTTTGCAGACAAGTATCTCTCTCTAGAATGGCGGGGCGCTATCGTGCATTGCTGTCAGCGGAGAGCTGGCTGTACGTGCAGCGCTGTCTCCATTTATTTGTTTGAAATTTCCAAAAATTGAAGATTTGATTTGCCCTCTTGCTTCTCTTTTCGCATACATTTTCTCAAGATAGATTTCAGTCCCAACTGATGCCAGCAAAACAGCTGGGAATAACACTCGAATTCTGTACTAATTGCACTGTTTTTAGAGTCAGATTTTTCTTTCTTATCTTTCTTTTTTTACTTAAATAAGAAGTGAAACTGAATCTCCTGAAGACGCTATCCTGTATAACATAGTGTAAAATGTGAACATAATCAAGTGAAATTGTCATTTGTTTTCTATGTTATCTTACAATTGTTGCATCTGTTCCAAGTACTTCATCAACTTTGCATCCAAGAGCTTCCTATTAAGGGATTAGAAGAAAGAAAAATAAAGTGAAGTTCAAGCTTTGAATCTAAATGAAAACAATTTTATTGTAGTTGTATTATTTCTTCATTTGCCACAGGAGTTTTACAAGTAAGTAGGAAAAACATCCTTAAGGTATTTGCATAAGATGTCTTTTTCAGGCACATTTCACCATATAAACCGTATCAAAAACCTGTTAGAAAAACCTCAAAAGAATGAACATACGGTAAGCTGCTTTTTTTTTATGTATAAATGACTTTTGGTGCACATGTTCAGGCTTTTGACCACTTCAGACTTCTAGAACTATCTAGAGGTGAAAAGAGGTGACATCCATTTTCTCCCCTCGGAAGATGCTCTGTACTTTATAATGCAAATCAAAGGGAAAGCTAAAAGTATGCCCACAGATTCTTGGATGTCAATTGGACTTTTATACCATAATTTTTTTTACTTAAGGAAATGCTAGCGGTTTCTTCACTATTTAATAAACTGGAAAAAAAAAATTACCAGAAAACAGCAGCTAATATACTACAAAAACTGCTGGGAAATGCCTGCGGATCTCAGGGCTTTGTCAGTAACATACAGGATCCAATTACTGCATGTGCGCTGTTAGGCTACGTTCCCACAATGAGTTTTTGATGACTTTTTGATGTTGTAAACTTGAAGTGACATGCAATTTATATTTTCCTCCCAGGAATTATTCAAAACCTCTTAAGGTAAAAAAAAGCTACAAAAACTCCTCACATGAGAAAACAGGAGGAGCAGAGCCAGGAGAAACTATAGGGGCTCACAAAGGAAATACTAGGAGATATTTTTCTAACCATTCTCCACTGTTATCAGGAGATGAAGATGTTAACTACATTAACTGAGAATTTCCTAATAGGTACAGTATACGAAAAAGGGTCAATCCCTATAGGAAGGTAAGCAAGTGGCTTAAAGAGAATTTCACTGAATTTAGAGAATTATGATAGGCTTACAGTATTAAAAGGAACATGTCACTAGATTCATGCAGTCCGAAGCACAGGTAACATAAATCAGAGCCTGGCTGTGGGACTCCAGACAGGTATGTTTGAAGCTTGAAGAGGTGGCCGGGGACCATGGGGTAAATCGTTACTTGTCTAGTGCAGCCCCTTTCCGGCTTCTCCTTTCCCAGCTATAGTTGACTGATATGTCTTTCACTATGTGCACACAAGGGAGAGAACTATCAATCACCTGCAGTGGTGCAAGCAGAAGCCGGTCTGGAGCAGACTAGGCAGGTCTCTCTCTATAGCTCCCGGTCAGCTTTTTAAGTTATGCTATCTGTGGAAAGCCCAACGTTTTTGAGAAAAACATACCTGGATGCAATCATGCAGCCAGACCCTGACTCATGCTGCCCATGGGTTGGACATCATGAATGGAGTGACAAGTTCCTTTTAAAATTAGCATGAAGGTATAATAGCCAAGTAGAGCTATACGAGAAGATATTATTGCACCCATTAGACAGTTCTCCATACGGGGGGGTAGCTGTAAAGAAAGCACCTCCAACTTCTGCCCAGTCACACTGTGTAATACATGACCCTTCTCCCCCAGTCGGCAGCTCTGCAGAAGATCAGGACATTAAGCTGATTTAGGTATAAAGCAAACCAGGCACTTGGCCTTTATATGTTCTTATATGTACAGGATCTTAAAGGGTTACACTATAATTAATGTGAGAACACTATATCTTGACATTCATCAACAGACTGTTATTGAGTATTTCTTACCAGTGTGACTTTCAAGTTATTGAAGGCCGCTTCATAGTTTTTTACATTTCCGTCAAACTGTGAAATAAGAATTGACAAAATATCTATAATTAAATGTTTGCAAAATTAAATTATCAACTAATCAACTTAGAGGCATTCCCAATATACAGTACACTCACCTGACGGAGGTTATAAAGTTTTAGCCTTTGTCAAGTTAATGGGAGCCTATGGGCACCATTGTTCTAAGCTTCAGAAGTTTCCCTGGCCCATAAGGCTGGTGGGCAATACTAAATCAGTAGTGTAAGTGCCTAATGCGTTCTGTAGGTCAGGTTGGTGGTGCAGCTGGAGTCTTGAGGATGGCCCATATGACCGTCTGTGTCTTTGTTACTATATACATTATACATTACTTCGCAGAATAAGCCGCCTATTATTATTATTATTATTATTATTTATTTATAATACCTTATTCCTGCTCATACTGAAATATTGACGTTTATGTGATTAGCAAGTGATTGGCCAAGTTTTCAGTAGATGTTTACACTCAATGACAAGAAAACGACGTTTTAAAAATGTCAATGCCAAAAGATAAAATAGGTAAAATTAATATGCAATTACATGCACCCCTTTACTCCTTTATATTGTTTTCCAATTAAGTAAGATCACATAGACTGATGGTAAAGTCTAACACAATATGGTTTGGTAGAAATAGTCATGAGTTCAAAAAGTAAACATCATTTTATTTATTTTTCTCTCTATTAATCAATAGTGCCTGCAAAAATAAAATACTTTGTAATAAATCTCATCAGAGAAATTTACTTCTTTCTCCTCCTGGACTGATCTTCATTCTCAGTTCACAGGTAAAATCTGTCTTCAGTAATTATAGATTTTCCCATTGCTGAGATATGAGATTGCAGTCAGTGAACTTGCAGCAGAAAACTAATGGGTGAGATTGGATAATTGTTTTATTATAAATAGTGATGAGCCAATATACTCGTTACTTGAGATTTCTCGAGCACGCTCTGGGGTCCTCCGAGTATTGTTTAGTGCTCGGAGATTTAGTTTTCATTGCAGCAGCTGGATGATTTACATCTGTTAGCCAGCATAAGTACATGTGGGGGTTGCCTCGTTGCTAGGTAATCCCCACATGTACTTATGCTGGCTAACAGATGTAAATCATTCAGCTGCTGCAATGAAAACTAAATCTCCGAGTACTAAAAAATACTCGGAGGACCCCCGAGCATGCTCGAGAAATCTCAAGTAACGAGTATATTCGCTCGTCATCACTAATTATAAACCTTTGATGGATTTTTGGCCTTTTTATAGAGTATATTAATACACTCACACTACATTAGATGCATAGACACACACATTTAATACAAAGTTACTCTGAGCGCTGGTGACAAGTTATCATCCTTCTACTGCCATGATGTAGTATTGTAGAGCGGAATAACTTGACATTGAGGTTTATAACTTCTTATTCTTAAACTTCTATAAAGGAGTAATAGATATATGTAGAATAATCTCTACCATTTTTACATCGTTCACTAAAGGGAAAATTAATGACTGACAGCAAGAACACATGTCGGTTTTCCGTCATACTTTCTTTTGTAACTCATCTACAGGCCAGGAGAGAGGAGGCACTATCGTAAGTGTGAATTAGAACAAACGTACACTATAGGAACAGGCTGCTAATGGCTCTGTTCACACTAGCATCATGGATTTTGTGTACAATCATCAACAACAATGCTGAACCCATTTTCTAACAAATACTATCAATTTTATGGGGTTCTTTTAGGGATCTGGTATTGTTGACACTGTAGATTGTACTTTTTTATAATAGAAAAGCACAGTAAGCTCTGAGCACTTGTAAGAACAGAGCTTTTGCTAATTGATTCTCATATTTTTTTAAATGCAATTAATTTATTTTATCATCACTAATAAAGACTGACATAATGAGATATACTTACTTTGCCTCTATAGGCGCAAATAAATGCAGCCCATGATTGCAGGGCAGCTGGCGCCGTCTAATTGAGAGAAGACAATCAAAATAATCAGTCAGTGTAGGCATAATAATGTTGTTACAACCAAATGAACATATGTATGTACTATACAGTGTACAGCTGCTATTATGCAGAAATTAATTATGTTTGAATAAAAACAAGTTATCATTTATTATTATAGCTGTGTTCAAATTTCAGTGTGAAATTAATTACAGACATTTTTCACTTCAAGAATCTTACCTGTAGTGTAGTATCCAAGCATCCAAATCCGCTACTGGGATTTGCTTGTCCTTCACAAATAGAACAAACACAAACACGTTATTTCATATTGCATCAATATAATCAATGTAGCACAACATCACAATCTATGTACATACCTGCAGCGAGGCTGAGACCAGCCAGTACAAGGAATACGATCATCTTCATTCTGCAGATAGTGGAGCTCAAGGCATGAACGGAACCAGTCAATGCCCTTCTTTTATAGCCCTAAAACAGGTGGCAACCCTAAACACACAATATGACCCTGCGCACATTGGAAACTGTCCGAGATGGCGGTAACTTTGATGCTAGAACTATTTCAATCAAGTTTATTGGTTTAGTTAAGACAACATTTAACATTTGCCAATATTCCACATCCTGCAGTAAATGTAAACATTAATATACCATGATGCTGTTTTTACCCTACAGCTTTTCTATCTGCCAGATTTAGCTGTTATTTAATTTGATAAATGCATCATTGGACACTACAGTTGGAAACCCCCAAATCGGTCAAAGTCTTATCATAAAAGTAATGCGACTTTATCTTCTAAAGGATTGGTCTGATGGGCACAAACTCTGTGCCAGTAATCCTAGCTGTAGACTTTGCTCACATGAACATATTATCAGTCAGTGTGCCATCCATCACCAATGACCGCACACTGACCAACGAAAGTCATAGTGCTAGAGCGCAAGAGCGATCTTATACATGGACCAATGGTCTGTGGGTAAATATCGGCCGATAAGACAGTGTTACTGTTCAATGGCAGAGAGCTGCAAACATCCATGATTCATATTAGCATATGGAGACGGAGCTGTAATTCCTGCATTACTCTTAGTAATGTTTTTTCTTCACACAGATATCCTAAAGGTGATTGACAGATGTCTACCATACAAGAGACCTTTCCATTACCTGTAACGGTGCTGGGAATAGGGACAGTGCCAGGTTAGTCTCATCTCCGGCTTTAGTCCTCAGCCGGATCTTCTAGCTATGTTTTTCTCTGAAACATCAGAGCATTTCACAGAAAAATATACCCGGATACAACTGTTCAGTCAGGATCTGATTCATGCTGTCCTTGGTTTTGTGGCCTTTACATTTATTTTTAATTATTTACATTTCTAGATTCAATTGCGGCCTGTTTTTTCTGTATATGTTGAATGCACCAACGCACCAATAGTGCACGTTGTTACCGTGATTTTGTATATTGTGAAATAAAGTATTTTCATCAATGAATTTCTATTATTGTAAAAAAAATAATGTGAATGTGTTTTTTGTTGTTTTCTAATTTGTAATATGATCTGTGTTTCCAGATGAATTTGAATTAAATAACATATTATTCAAAAACATTATTTTATTTGTGTGTGTGTGTTAGGTGTCGAAGTTCCTGCCGCTGCACAGGGGGAATCTCGAACCATGTCCGCTGCCGTCTCCTATTCTTCTCCAGCCGCAGTGGAGCCTGCTCAGCGGAGATGTCGGGCCCAGCGCCTAGCTCGGACAGATACTGCATGTTTGGTTACTGCTGCCCTTCCAGGTTCAGCCATTGTAACCAGTACTGTTCGGTGGCGAGTAGGCGCTCCTGGGACTAAGTCCTGCTTTTCTCCATCTGAGCATGCCCAAGGGAAGACCTCTCATTGGAGGTCGGGGGTCACGCGCTCAGGTCCTGTAGCGGCTTCTATTGGTCCTCTAGGAAGGTCCTGAAGAGCTACAGCTATAAAAGGTTTGCATGGCCACACGGCCATGCGCTGGTATCATTTGTGCTTGGCAGTTACCAGTGGATACTCTACCACTCTGTACATATGTGGTGTGAGTCTGTGTAGCTCTGGGGCCGTACACTCAGGCAGGCAGCTAGCGTCAGTGGGGGCAATTAGCCTTGGCTTAGCATCTGGTTCCTTCATGTGTGTGGTTAGCACAGAAGAGTACCAGAGCAAGCACAACCCTAGCTAGGATATTAGTTTCTGTGTACAGCGCGACTCTGTGAAGCAACAGAGATTGCTTACATTTCACACGGGGTGAGGTTAACCCACATGTGAGCTCAGTGTCCATCCCCATTACTTAGCAGCAGGTATCTCTGCACGGTGGACCCCAGGCTGCGAACGCACCTCGTATCTATCTCGCTATTACTCGGTGCGTTCTGCTAGCCCTAACAATGTAAAGCCATCTGGTTTTATTTTTCATCAATAAGTCATAATCACACCTTCATTGTGCTCCATCACTTAAACAACAATATGCTTGGAAGAAAACAGCGACATCCACAAACAACAGTGACTTCACCGTAGTGGATGAAGTTTGTTTGCATTTTAATATTAATGCTGTTTGTTGAGGTCAACACTAGTTGACATGCCGAGAGTTTCTTGTTGCAACATGACTGGAGCTTTTAGCCAACTGATGTTCTTCTTCTCCCTGTCACACCAACCCTGGCTAATCAAAAGCTGCATCGGGGATGCCAGAAGGTAAGAGATTCATACTCCTTAACCTCTTGGCAATATCTGTCATCAGGGTCAGACTGGCCTGGCAGTGTATTGGGCAAATCCCCAGTGGGCCCTTGCAGTGGACCAGATAGATGGCAATAGGAAGAAGAGGGAAAAAATCTGCGTTTTTTTAGGGGCACATGCCTTTTAAAAGTGCAGGCAGAGTATGTGCATGGGTGTGCGCAAGCCGCGTTCATTACATGAACTGGATGGATATATGGGGGGAGACAGGACAAGAAACCAGGATGGATATATGGGGAGAGGCAGGACAAGGGACCAGGATGGATATATGGAGGGACAGGATGGATATATAGAGGGGCCAAGACAAGGGACCATGGTGATCAATGTATGACCTTTACGCTGACACTATATGCAGAGCTCCTGTGTATAATGTCACTGTTGATCACTGTATTACCTGTATATAATCTTACTGGTGATCCCTGTATTACTTGTACACTGACAGGATATACAGGGCTCTTGTGTATAATGACACTGGTGGTAATAACAGTGTTGTTAGTATTGTGGTTTGTATTCGTGAACAGTTTTGTAGTCTTCGGTCACTATGTGGCACAGTGTAGCAGTATTTGTCATGTGAATGTGGTGTTATTCAGTCACTATGTTGTGGAAATTTGTGGTCTGGTCACTGTGTGGCAATATTTTTCCCTTGTATGTGATATTATTTGGTCACTATGTTGTGGAATATGTAGTATAGTTATGGTGTGGTGGTATTTCTCCTTGTATGTGGTATTATTTGGTCGCTATATGATGGTAATATGTGGAATTATTTGGTCACTATGTGGTCTGTTCATAGTGTGGCGTGTTTCTTCCTTGTCTGTGGTATTATTCAGTCATTATGTGGTCTGGTTATGGTTTGGTGGCATATCTTCGCTGTATGTGGTAGTATTGGTCTTGGTATAGAAGATTGTGTTGTGTATGGTGGTCATTTGTTTTCCCTGATATTAATTAGGAGAAGAGTCTTTATTTTCATTAGAGATTAAATGCTTTGTACACAGCGGCAGAGATGCACTTACAGGGGTTCTCCTGAGAGAAAAAGTATTCACCTCTCTACAGGATAAGTGATAATGTATTGATTGGTGGGGGTCTGACTGCTTGGACCCAGTCGTCAGAATGTGGAATTTTATCCCTATTAGACTGGAGTGACATGCTTCTTGACCACTGATCCAACTGCTCCAGACATCCCACCTGCTGCTGCATCTTAAAATAGGGATAAGTGTCCTGTCAAGGAAAAAACGTATTCATTCTTCCAGTCAGTGCAGTTTCTAATGGTCGGACCTAAGTGATCACCTATCCTATAGAGGTCATGGATCGGTGATAACTTGTTTTAACCAAAGAATCCTTTTAATGTAAACTACCCTAATTGTACATCCTAGTTATAGTGGTGCACAGTAGATGTGCAGGAGCCTCCTGTGTTTAGAGTCGATGCTCCACAATAAGAGGGATAAAGGCTTACAGGCTTACAGATATTTGCTTATAGCTGTAGGGTGGGTTCCTAGAGTCAATTTCCTCTGTGATCCCCAGACAACCCAGTCTGACCCTGTCTGCCCTAAATGTACAGTACATGTGTGCACAAAGGCTCAGGAGGCTGGTGCTGGCTGTATTATACAGCAGACATCAGCCTGTAACTGCTGTGACCAAAGCTCTCATGCATGTCTTCATAGGAGTGTAGGTGTATAGTACAAGTGATAACAGGTTCAAGCTTCTTACTGGATAAAAAAAATTAAAGAAAATATTTTTTATTGTGAATTTTGTAAACAAATATCAAGTACAATATAAGAAAAAGGAACATATTGGGTGTAGCCTAGTCGATGACATTCCAAAGTAGTAAAATTAGAATTTATCCTGCATGGTGAATGTTAGGCTCATCAGGTGAGTTGGGTCCTCTACGCCCCAGGTCCAGGTGGCACACAGATGTTGGGCCTGATGCAACAGTAGGAAAGCATGTGTGGAGCAAGGACTTGGAACACTGGAGACCACAGCAGACAGGATGTAGGAAAGTCCAAAACAGTGCAGGCAGATCCTGACCGAGAGCAAAAACACAGCACTAAGAGTCATTGGAGCATGCCGGGCCACTTGGAGAAACTGACATGGAGCACAGCAGAGGGCAGCAGCCATAGGGAAACGTGGTGAAGCCATACTGAGCCGAGGCAGATTCGTAATAGCGAATGGCTTAAACTAATCAAAATACCAGAACTGCTGTTTTTTGGTCACTTCACTTAATCTAAAATATGTAACAAAAACTAATCAAAACGTCATGTGCATCTAAAATTGGTACCAATAGAACCTACACCTTATCTCAATACAAGCCCTCTTAATAGCTACAGTGACCAAGAAAAAAATAAAAAGTTTTGATTCTCAGAATATCATGTGGCTACACATACAAAACGTTTTATACATTTGGTATTTGGTACTAGAGACATTAGTATTCAGCATAACTGTGCTGAGAGGTAGAACAAAGTTAACAGGTCAACATATCGACAGAAAAATTAAAAGAAAAAATGTGTTTTAGTTGGTGGAAAAGAAAAAACAAAAGCAAAAAAAATAAAAAATGGCTACCGGTATTTCCTGTACAGGTTAGTATTAACCTACCAAACAGAAAAACATGTTGTGGGATAACTCAAACTTTTAATGAACTGAACCTTATCAAACAGAGGCAATGGAAGTTACCCAACAAAAACTTCAACTACTGTATGCGTCTACAAGATTACCCAGCAGATGGCGATGTTTTCATATCTATATACTTTTCATTGTAAAGCTGCTTTTCTGTTCAACATCAATGTTTCTGGTTTGTTCTTATTAATGATACAGTTTAATGATTTTTCATTAGATCTAAATTACACCCATGTTGTGTCGAGCTGGGACTGGAATTCAGTCTTGAACATTTGAGAGCAAACAATCCCATTTGCTATATAGTGAATGAAAAATATGAGCATGCAGTTGTTCGTTGCGGCTGTAGAGGAGCGAATCTGCTGAGATTTTATTTCACCGCATTACTTGAATTTGGCAAAAAAATTCAATTGACATTAAAATAATTCCATGGTTTACGGTGCCAATTAGGCCATTGACATCACAGTGCATGTTGTGACGTCCCAATGTGTGTTATGATGTCATTCGTGACATCTCGTATAATGTGCGTGCGCCATCTGATACTTAGTCTGCTGCAAAGCATGAACACAGAGTAAACAAGAAGATATCAGAAAAAAAGAAGAAGGCGGAAAAAATAGGCAGCAGTGTACAGAGGACCAGATGCAGGTGCATGGTGGTGGCGGGACAGCTGAGTGGTAAAGAGGGTAGAAGAGGAAGGTGGAAAAAAGAGATCAGACTGTGTGAAGATTGGCCATTATACTGTTTAGAGGGCTATGTGGGGACCATTATACTGTATGGAGGGCTATGTGGGGGCCATTTTATTGTTTGGAGGGCTATGTGGGGGCCATTATACCATTTGGAGGGCTATGTGGGGGCCATTATACTGGTTTGAGGGCTATGTGGGGGCCATTATACTGTTTGGAGTATGTTGGGACCATTATACTGTTTGAAGGACTATGTCTGGGCCAATATACCGTTTGGAGGGCTATGTGGGGGCCATTATACCATTTGGAGGGCTATGTGGGGGCCATTATACTGGTTGGAGGGCTATGTGGGGGCCAATATACTGGTTGGAGGGCTATGTGGGGGTCATTATACTGTATAACAGCAATTATACAGTGTGAAAGTTTTTGTGTGGTCCATCAATCTATGTAGGGGGCTGTGTGGGAGCCAGTATGCTGTTTGGAGGACTAGTGGGGCCATTATACTGTTTGGAGGGCTAGTAGAGAACTAGCAGAGGCCATTATACAGTGTGGATGGTAGTGTTGGGTCCATCATACTGAGTGGAGAGGTGTGGGGCTATTATTATTGCTGCTGCTGCCATCCACCACACAGATCACTTCTGTCATCACTAATCAGCTGCTTTTTTCAACTACTAGAGGTGCGATGTGTGTTGGGCAACTGCATCAGTAATCATCTTGAGTTTCAGCAGCCAGCAATGGTTTCCTCACAGCCACGTCAAGAATAAACTTGCTCCTGTGTTGGATAATATCATGGGAAGTGGTGGGTATCTCCCCCATACACTGCAGAGCTCACAACAGGAAGCGGCAAGAATGTGGTTAAATGAAGATAACTAAGAGCAATGTACTGTAAGATGTGACTGCGTATACAGGAGCTGAGAGGAGGGATGTACTGCAGGATGGGACTGTATACTGTATACAGGAGCTGAGAGGAGGGATGTACTGCAGGATGGGACTGTATAACGAGGGGGTTGAGAAGAGTGATGTACTGCACGATAGAGTGGTGTATATGGAGCTGAGAGTTTAATCCTTTATAAGCCACAGTCAATAGCATCCATGGAAATATGTCATAAAAATTACTAATTAAATCCAATTTTTATGTTAATGAACTTTTTTTTTACCTTTTTCGATTGATATTGAATTAAAATATTGAAATCTTGGCATTTTTACACTGGCCACTTGGGCTATTGTAAACTCTCCTAAATTTCCTTTGCTTTCAGAAAATCCACATGTTCATTGGCAGCAAAAGAATAACTCCATCTTTTGTATTGGAGACTCTAATGAGCATGTGCAAAGGTAATTGTGAAGGGAGGGGGAGCAGGGTCAGCCTTGGCATCTCCTATTGTGAATTATGGATAATGTTATCAGCTGTGTATATTAGTATTACCTGTCATTCTAAACCTGCCTCTATAAACCTGAGCCTTTTGAAAAGCGTTCTGTAATGAACAGGATTTAGAGTTTAAAATATCCCCATTAGTGTAAAATTGTTTAAAAAAAGTGACCTTTTAATCCTTCACATGTTTATGCAATAAAGCCAATCCATATCTTACAATAGAAGTCAATGGGAAGGCTACAAACATGGCCCAGAGATGACTGCGGTTTTTGTTTTTAGCACTGAGTAAGAGTTTTTGAGGTATTTTCACTTGAAAAAATCAGTACTGTTTTATTCATTGTGTGATGGTTTTAAAATATGTGAGGAAAACGCCAACAAAAATGATTAAAAAGTGTTACTTTTTTTTTTTTACAGGAGATAATGATGCAGGAAAATTGGTAACAAAACACTTCTGGACAAATAAACATGTAAAAAAGCACCACATAGAAGGAATGTTTTCTAAAATAGTTCCTGTGGTATCCCAGTACCCTTTCTACTACTGCGGCGTGAAACGGTTGTTGTATGACAGAAGATCTGTTTCAGTGCGTCAGAACTACTTTGGATGCTGTGCGCTAGGAGATGTGTAATACATTGTATGTGCGCACACTGAGCGCTGATAAATGTGCTTTGTACTTTGCTCCCACCTACTGGTCAATATACTGTACTAGATGGTGGCCCGATTCTAAAGGCCCCGTCACACATAGCGATTTACCAATGATCACGACCAGCGATACGACCTGGCCGTGATCGTTGGTAAGTCGCTGTGTGGTCGCTGGGGAGCTGTCACACAGACAGCTCTCTCCAGCGACCAACGATCAGGGGAACGACTTCGGCATCGTTGAAACTGTCTTCAACGATGCCGAAGTCCCCCTGCAGCACCCGGGTAACCAGGGTAAACATCGGGTTACTAAGCGCAGGGCCGTGCTTAGTAACCCGATGTTTACCCTGGTTACCAAAAAAAACAAACCGTACATACTCACCATCTGATGTCCGTCAGGTCCCTTGCCGTCTGCTTCCTGCTCTGACTGAGATCCGGCCGTACAGTGAGAGCAGAGCGCAGCGGTGACGTCAACGCTGTGCTGTACTTTCACTTTCACTTTGCGGCGCTCAGTCAGTGTGGGAAGCAGACGGCAAGGGACCTGACGGACATCAGATGGTGAGTATGTACTGTTTTTTTTTTTTTACATTTACGCTGGTAACCAGGGTAAACATCGGGTTACTAAGCGCGGCCCTGCGCTTAGTAACCCGATGTTTACCCTGGTTACCAGTGAAGACATCGCTGGATCGGTGTCACACACACCGATTCAGCGATGTCAGCGGGACCTCAACGACCAAAAAACGGCCCAGGCCATTCCGACACGACCAGCGATCTCACAGCAGGGGCCGGGTCGCTGGTACGTGTCACACATAGCGAGATAGCTACTGAGGTCGCTGTTGCGTCACAAAACTTGTGACTCAGCAGCGATCTCGCTAGCGATCTCGCTATGTGGGGCCTTAACGCATCGGGTATTCTAGAATATGTATGTATGTATGTATGTCGATTAGCACAGCCAAGTGGTATATAACACAGGCCACGTAGTATATAGCACAGCTACGTAGTATAAAGCACAGCCACGTAGTATATAACACAGACAGCCACATATTATATAGCACAGCCACGTAGTATATAGCACAGCCACATAGTATATAGGACAGCCATGTAGTATATAGCAGCCACTTAGTATATAGCAGCCACATAGTATATAGCACAGCTCACGTAACACAATAAGGACAATAAGAAAAAATGGAGTTCCATACACATAAATTAAAAAATGTATAAATTTTATTACATTTAATACTTTACAAAATATCACAAATCAAAGCATAAACTAAGAGCACAAAAGACCCTAGTAACAAACAAATAGGTCCCAGGCATGTAAAATAGTAATAGCCATCACCATGGTGCTAGTACAGGGCACTGTAAATTTTAACAACATATGGTTCATAAATGGCAGTGTTTACCTTAATGTGAATCAAAATATCCCTCTAGTAGCACATTTTCCTGAGGACAGACAGCCACATAGTATATAGCACAGCCACGTAGTAAATAGCAGACACGTAGTATATAACACAGACCACACAGTATATAATACAGGCCACGTAATATATAGCACAGCCCACGCAGTGTATAACACAGGCCACGTAGTATATAACACAGCCCACCCAGTATATAACACTGCCCACGTAGTATATAGCACAGCCCATGTAGTATATAACACAGTCCACGTAGTAAATAGCAGACACGTAGTATATAACACAGACCACACAGTATATAATACAGGCCACGTAATATATAGCACAGCCCACGCAGTGTATAACACAGGCCACGTAGTATATAACACAGCCCACCCAGTATATAACACTGCCCACGTAGTATATAGCACAGCCCATGTAGTATATAACACAGTCCACGTAGTATATAACACAGGCCACGCAGTATATAAAACACAACCTATGCAGCATATAACACTGCCCACGTAGTATATAGCAGCCAGGCAGTATACAGTATAACACAGCCCACGTAATATATAGCACAGCCCACGTAGTATATAACACACGCCACGCAGTATATAACACAGCCCACGCAGTATATAACACTGCCCACGTAGTATATAGCAGCCAGGCAGTATATAGCACAGCCCATGTATTATATAACACAGGCCACGAAGTATATAACACAGCTCACGCAGTATATAACACAGCCCACGCAGTATATAACACAGCGCACGTAGTATATAGCAGTGTGGGCACCATATCCCTGTTAAAAAAAAATTAAAATATAAAATAGTTATATACTCACCCTCAGGCGTCCAACGAAGCTGTCCCGATGCGCTCGCTGCTGCCGCCAGCTTCCGTTGCCAGTGATGCATTGCAAAATTACCCAGATGACTTAGCGGTCTCGCGAGACCGCTAAGTCATCTGGGTAATTTCGCAATGCATCACTGGTAATGGAAGCTGGCGGCAGCATCGCGCACATTGGTGGACGTCGGAAGGTGAGAATAGCACAATTTTTTATTTTTTTATTATTTTTAACATTATATCTTTTTACTATTGATGCTGCATAGACGATTATATAGATAGATGTGAATGAAAGTTAGGTATTCAATCTCCTCAACCCAATCTGCCATAGAAATGGCTGGGAGGAGCTTCCCAAGTCAGTGCTGATATACTTCCTTTAAACTGGAACAAACCAGTTCAGTCTTGTCTAGTCTTGAAAGCGGAGAGTAAGCCCCATTTCTCCAAGAATCTCTATTTCAGTTCATGCTGGGGGGCCACATTTGTTCAAATAGTGGCCTCCACAAAGTAGTAAAGCTTCATATAGTCAGGAGACATAGTGCTGAACAAGAGCTCTCCTCATACTGGTTTCTCTGTACGGTGTGTTAGATTGGCTCACTCGGTTGCTCACAGAGGTAGACACAGGATCGTTTCTCCTTTGAATCTACTGGTTTATTAAAAAAGTACGGCATAAACCAGTGCAAAATTCAGCAAAATGAACACACCCTTTCTGGCGTAACAGGAAAACAAAAGATAACATATAGCACAGTCTATGTGGCTGCAGGGATCCGCCCACTCAGGGAAAACAATAGGGTTCAGCTGTCTTTACCATAAACACAGTTCTGGAGCTCTCGTCTTCAGGCACACCGAACGCATAATAATTCAGAAGGTTGACTATTTTACCTTCTAGACCCCACCCTGGGGTGGAGATATGGTGAATAGCCTTCCACGCACTCTTCACTGCTATGACCTGGTGGTTAAGAAGCAACATGGACAAGCTCTGAGGAGGTGGTATCTGTACTGACCGCAGTTCCTAATCCTAACACCAACACTAGAAGTAGCCGTGGGATGTTCCTGTCACTCCCTAGACACCTCGTCACAACCTGAGAACTAACTACCCCTAAAGATGGAAACAGAAAGCTATCTTGCCTCAGAGAAAACCCCCAAAGGAAAGATAGCCCCCCACAAATATTGACTGTGAGTGGAGAGGGAAATGACATACACAGAATGAAAACAGGATTTAGCAAAGGAGGCCAAAACTACCTAGAAAGACAGAACAGAAAAGGATACTGTGTGGTCAGTATTAAAAGCTAAAAAATCCACACAGAGTTTACAAAAATAATCTCCACACCGACTCACGGTGTGGAGGGCAAATCTGCTTCCTCAGAGCTTCCAGCTAAGTTGAATATATCATACTGAAAAGCTGGACAAGAAAAAACATAACATGAGCTGAGCGATTAAGCCCACAGCAAGTGGACAACAAAAGAAAAAGCAAGGGCTTATCTTTACTGAAATGGACAGGCAATCAGAGAAATCCAAGGAGAGATCTGAATCCAACCAAGAAACATTGACAGCTGGCACTGGCTGAAGACCAGAGCCAGGTTAAATAGCAGAGCCAGGAGAGACGATCAGTGGAAGCAGCTGCTAATGCTAAACCCAAGGAGCAGCAGTTCCACTCAAAACCACCAGAGGGAGCCCAAGGACAGAATTCACAAAAGTGCCATTTACAACCACCGGAGGGAGCCCAAGAACGGAATTCACAACACTTCACATGTTCACAAAAAAAACAGTCTTTAACATGGCCGATCAATCCCCCTCAGCACTTAGTATGCTGGAGCATTTTCCCCAGGTTCATATCACTTAATGTAAGATCATCAGCAATACTTATCTCCCCTCCAGTACTTTATGTTGTCACATGCCCAAAGCTAGGGGTTTTGGCACCTTCAGTCACTAAACAGGGAAGTCTCTAGACAGGGCATTTGCATTACCGTGTAGTTTCCAGGGCCTGTGCTAAACATGAAAGCTGAAGCCCTGGAGAGCTAGAAGCCACCTAGTCACTCAAGCATTCTTCCCCTTCCTCAGCACATCTAGTACCGCCTGTTCCATTTTCAAATGACTTCCCACTCTGGGCTGAAGATCACAATATTATCCAGGTAAGCTGTAGCGCACTTTTTGTGAGGGGCTGGGATCTAGTGCATGGCTCTCTGGAAGGTAGCCGGGGCTCCTTGCAGCCCAATTGGCAATCTGGCATACTGGAAGCAACTATCAGTTATAGAGAAGGCCATCTTCTCCTTGGCACTATGGGACAGGAGAATTTGTCAGTACCCTTTCGTTAGGTCTAGGGTGGTGATGTATCTGGCTGACCCTATCCACTAAATTAATTACTTTTGACACCTCATTTAGGTTCCTGTAATCGTTACAAAAACGCCATCAGGTTTTTGAACCAGTGACATTGAGGCTGGAGCAGTCACTCTTTGACTCCTTGATGATACCCAGACTCAATCTTCTCACCTCCTTCAAAAGTACCTCGCAGTGGGCTTCAGCAATTCTATATAGCATTTGCTTCACCCACACATGGGGTTCTGTGAGGATTTCATCCTCAACAACCTATGTACATCCTGGCAACTCCGAAAATAGGTCCCAGTTTCGCTGAAGCAATTCTCATCACTGTTGTTTCTGGGTTGTTGACAGTGTCTCTGCCACTGTGACATGGTTGACCTTGGCTTCTGAATTGGCCCCCAGGAACATACCTTCCACCAGTTCCCTGGCTCGCCACAGTTTAAGCAGGTTGATTTGGTACACCTGGTGTGGCTTTCTTCGCCCTGGCTAGTGGAACTTGTAGTTCACATCACTCAGCTTTTTGACCACCTCGTATGACCTCTGCCACTTGACCAGAAACTGGCTTTCAACTTTGGGAACCAACACCCGATCTCCAGGGCTAATCTGTCTCAGCCTCACTGACCGATTGTAGACCCTTGCCTGGGCCTCTTCTGCTTGAAGGAGGCTCTCCCTCACAATCGGCATCACCCTTGTGATCGTGTCCTGCATCTGGACAACATGATGGATGATGCTCCGGTGGAGTGTAACCTCTTCACAGGTCTCAATCACAATATCCAGAAGTCCCTGAGGATGCCATCCATATAATAGCTCGAACTGTGAGAACCCCGTAGAGGACTGTGTAACTTCCCTTATAGAGAACAGCAGTTACAGGAGTAGGCTATCCCAATCTTGACCATCCTTCTCCACAACCTTCTTAAGCATGGACTTCAAGGTCTTATTGAACCTCTTCACCAGGTTGTCCATCTGCAGATGGTACACCGACATCCTGAGTTGTGTAATCATAGTAACATAGTAACATAGTTAGTAAGGCTGAAAAAAGACATTTGTCCATCCAGTTCAGCCTATATTCCTATATTCCATCATAATAAATCCCCAGATCTACATCCTTCTATAGAACCTAATAATTGTATGATACAATATTGTTCTGCTCCAGGAAGACATCCAGGCCTCTCTTGAACCCCTCGACTGAGTTCGCCATCACCACCTCCTCAGGCAAGCAATTCCAGATTCTCACTGCCCTAACAGTAAAGAATCCTCTTCTATGTTGGTGGAAAAACCTTCTCTCCTCCAGACGCAAAGAATGCCCCCTTGTGCCCGTCACCTTCCTTGGTATAAACAGATCCTCAGCGAGATATTTGTATTGTCCCCTTATATACTTATACATGGTTATTAGATCGCCCCTCAGTCGTTTTTTTTCTAGACTAAATAATCCTAATTTCGCTAATCTATCTGGGTATTGTAGTTCTCCCATCCCCTTTATTAACTTTGTTGCCCTCCTTTGTACTCTCTCTAGTTCCATTATATCCTTCCTGAGCACCGGTGCCCAAAACTGGACACATTACTCCATGTGCGGTCTAACTAGGGATTTGTACAGAGGCAGTATAATGCTCTCATCATGTGTATCCAGATCTCTTTTAATGCGCCCCATGATCCTGTTTGCCTTGGCAGCTGCTGCCTGGCACTGGCTGCTCCAGGTAAGTTTATCATTAACTAGGATCCCCAAGTCCTTCTCCCTGTCAGATTTACCCAGTGGTTTCCCGTTCAGTGTGTAATGGTGATATTGATTCCTTCTTCCCATGTGTATAACCTTACATTTATCATTGTTAAACCTCATCTGCCACCTTTCAGCCCAAGTTTCCAACTTATCCAGATCCATCTGTAGCAGAATACTATCTTCTCTTGTATTAACTGCTTTACATAGTTTTGTATCATCTGCAAATATCAATATTTTACTGTGCAAACCTTCTACCAGATCATTAATGAATATGTTGAAGAGAACAGGTCCCAATACCGACCCCTGCGGTACCCCACTGGTCACAGCGACCCAGTTAGAGACTATACCATTTATAACCACCCTCTGCTTTCTGTCACTAAGCCAGTTACTAACCCATTTACAGACATTTTCCCCCAGACCAAGCATTCTCATTTTGTGTACCAACCTCTTGTGTGGCACGGTATCAAACGCTTTGGAAAAATCGAGATATACCACGTCCAATGACTCACCGTGGTCCAGCCTATAGCTTACCTCTTCATAAAAACTGATTAGATTGGTTTGACATGAGCGATTTCTCATAAACCCATGCTGATATGGAGTTAAACAGTTATTCTCATTGAGATAATCCAGAATAACATCCTTCAGAAACCCTTCAAATATTTTACCAACAGTAGAGGTTAGACTTACTGGCCTATAATTTCCAGGTTCACTTTTAGAGCCCTTTTTGAATATTGGCACCACATTTGCTATGCGCCAGTCCTGCGGAACAGACCCCGTCGCTATAGAGTCCCTAAAAATAAGAAATAATGGTTTATCTATTACATTACTTAGTTCTCTTAGTACTCGTGGGTGTATGCCATCCGGACCCGGAGATTTATCTATTTTAATCTTATTTAGCCGGTTTCGCACCTCTTCTTGGGTTAGATTGGTGACCCTTAATATAGGGTTTTCATTGTTTCTTGGGATTTCACCTAGCATATCATTTTCCACCGTGAATACCGTGGAGAAGAAGGTGTTTAATATGTTAGCCTTTTCCTCGTCATCTACAACCATTCTTTCCTCACTATAATCTGGAGAGCCTTACACAATTTCCTCATCACTTTGAACATGAAAAGAGTTCATTGGTCCGTCAACATCTCCTTCAACAGGCCCGTTGAAAAAATATGGACTAGCTCTTGGTCTATACTCCTGGCAGAGGAGTTTTTCAGTGGTAACCCAGGCAGATGAGTTTTTTCAGTGGCAAACCATCAGCGACCCCTTGGGGGATGCAATAACGCCCAGCTTCCTTAGGGACTTCTCGACCACCTGATATCTTTCCACTAGGCCAACCAGGTTATCCTCATTTCAGAGGTCTCCCTGGGCAACACACTCTGTGAGTAACTGTCAGTAACTTGGCAACCCCAACTGCTAGTGTATCGACATAGTGGAGAGGACCCCGACTACTAGTGTGTCTCCACGGGAGCCATCCCCACTACTAGTGTGTTGCCACTGGGAGCCATGTCCAACTTCTAGTGTGTCACCATTGGATGCCATCCCCGACTACTAGTCTGTCACCACTTTCATAACGTTAAATGTAATGCTGAATCATTTTCACATCAGATTTATGGAGGAATTCTAAAATGTTAGTGTGTACAAACTTCCTAGTGTCAATGAGGACATCACAAAATATAGGATTGGAAACCTGCTGGGCAATAGTCTTTTGCATCCGTAAATGCAGGAATACTTCCTAACTACTCATTTCGGTAATGCTAGGTTCCCATTTAGGCCAGGTTCACACTGCGTTTTAGTGGTCCGCTAGACGGACGACGTTACACCGCGGCATAACGCGGTGTAACGCAGTCCCTTAAGGCCGCCATTAAGCCCTATGGCGGACACATCGCTAGCGCACGCCCATAATGGGCGTGCGCTAGTGATGTGCCGTCATTGAGTGACAGACCCTGGGACGCGGGCTGCAGCGTTTCCGGGTCCATCACTGCTAGCGCAGATAGAGCATCTGCTAGCTCTATCTGCGCTAGCGGTATGACAAGTTGGCAGTTGCGTTAACAGCAGCCCATTAACGCATGTATTGAACGGGCTGCTGTTAACGCAGTGTGAACCTAGCCTTATACAATGCACAACGCCTCAATTGCAAAAAACAGTGTTTAGATGTATATGGCAACATATCTATAAAATGGTCAAGCTATAATTTTACAAATGTTCTTTTTTGGGGGGAGGTGGGGCAGTAATGTACAAAAAAACATCATTAGCCAAGATTTTTCGTCTTGGAAGAAATGTATGAGAGGTTATATTTTTTTTTCAATTATTTTCAGAGACATGTTGCAACATATAGCAGTAAATTTCAATATGTCTAAATCGTATATGTTGTCCTGACTGTATCATTAACATCTAGATTAGACATTAATTAAAATTCTGACAAAAAAAGTATACGCTACATATCAGTAGACAAACAAATGTAGACCTAGACTGTTAGATATACTGCATTGTGCATACCTCTATTATTTTAATTTTAAATCATGCTGCTTGACATAGGCCAACAACTACATCAGCACAATTCTTCAAAGGTGTTTTCTGGTCAGTCATGTCAACAACAGGCATATGCTCAGTGAAAGTTTTGCAGAATACGTAACAAAACTTATGTTGGTAATAGACCAATTTGGACTCCCTTTCATTGCTTTTATAATAGGGCCTCAAACTGTGGCTACGGAATAGTCATCCCATTGCTTGAAGTTAACAATATTCCTGTCATCTCCCAAGCTTTCCAACATATAGCTTGCCATGCTGGCCAGCAAGGCTGAAAACACCATTGGTTCATTTTCATCACCTTGCTGCAACTGTTGGTTGTCATGGCCAGGGTCATCATTTTCAATCTATCAACCTCATCCCCTTCCTGTTTAAAGTTTATGTCCCAATCTACAACCATCTGCTGCTGCTCTTCCTCCTCTTTCTTCTTCTCCAAATCCTGCAGCATGTAACATTGTGTGGCGCCACAGGGTCCTGGTCATCACAGTGGTATTGCTTTCCTCCCAGGGAGCGTGATGCTACATTTGGAGGCAAGAAAGGATAACTGCATCCAGGTACCACAAACATGCAACACATTCATACTCCAGGCCACCAGGGGGAGCTTTTGATCCTATTTACTAGGTGACTCCCCATATATATATATAACCGGTAGTCTATCAATACAAAAAAATAATAGGAGTACAATGTCCAATACAATCGTATAAAGTTTATTAATCATATACAAATAAATTACAACATACTAGGATCAGATAATGATGGCTGTCAGTGTCCAGATATTCAAATAAACTACAAGGTAATCAGTAAAGTGCATAGTGCATAGTACCTTCAGAGGGAAGTCACAGTTAGAGGCAAAAAAGAATTACCAGAGATCATAGTAAGTGCGCGCTTGATCAATGGAGCCCATACTTCCCACTGTTAACCTTGCTTACCCATAGGGTATCAGAGTCTGGGCATGTGCCACACCAACACCGATGCGCGTTTCGCCTCGCTTTCTCAAGGTGCGGTACTGATAGTCTGTAGGGAAAGTCAGAAAGTTCCCGACATCAGTCTGAGGAGGACAGAGGGTCAGCGGAACTGTGCATGCCCCCAGAGCTGCAGCTCCCGGAAAGAGACATTTTGAAAGCAGAATTGATTGCAGTGAGCGTGCCAGAGAGGAAGCACAGGAGAGGATACCAGAAGGGGACCAACCCCGAGCAGGCTGCCTCCTTCTGAGGTGCAGAAATCCGGTAGCCGGAACACCGAGGTTGTAAGGACCTCCACGCCTTACATCAGAGACCGGCAGGACAGCTAATTGCACGTTACCTGTCTGAACCCACACCCAGGAGGCACGGTGACACCCCACAGAGCCGGGTCATCTAAGAGACCCTATAAACAGGCTCAAGTCACCAGTCATACGGGTTTTGTCCTATCCTATCCGGGGGACAGAGAGAGAGACATCATCTGTGAGGACCTTATGTGTAGCTTAGCAGTAAGGGACTACACCACCACAGCGCAAAGGAAGGCTTCTATTCTCCACCTGGATAAGGGAATTCTGGACTTGCCTCCAAACTGGCTGGACTCTGCCTGCCCTGTGATGTGATGCTCTGTACTGTGGACGCTGAAGTCTTCCGTAAAGGTAAAGAGACTGCAACCTTGTGTCCTCGTTCTTCTCTGCGCCATTCACCATCCACCATCTACACACCGGGAGCCCTGGAGATACACTTCACCTGTGGGAAGTTATACCATCTAGCTGTCATAACATCACCCCAGCGGACCCCTTAAAGCAGCGTCGGTCCCCACTGACCGAATACAACAGGTGGCGTCACGAACATAAACTTTATCCCTTTAAAGACCTTCCCTTTTACATAGGCGCCCAGGGCCACGGACCGGATCGCAGCCACCGAGACATCCCCCTGTGAACAGCAGGACCCGGTACCGAGTAAATACCCCCTTTGCCCGCGGGGCGACCCAATTGTCCTTGAGATCCCCAAAAAACACATTACGGCAATGAACAGGCGCAATCTGCTGTTTTTCCACCATACTTTCTTGCATTCTGGTAAGCATTTTTGCACGAAAAATACAAGGGGTGACATAATTGATTCCACATGTTTCTCTACTGCCAAATATTGTCACGTCTTCGAAAGGCTTAAGTAGGAGACACTGCAGTTTGCCTGCCAACTGATGTAGTCTGTCACTATTTTTCAGTGCTCGTAGAGATGCTGCAGCTCATACAGGATCTGATTGCAGCAGGTTACAACTCTGTAAATCAGATGGCACTCTAGCATATCATTTTGTTTTCGCAAAGCCAGAAGGGTGTGACTTTTTTTTAAATAAGATCACTTGAAATGAACTGACACTTTCCTGGCCATTGCCACTTCCACTTCCTTCCTCAAGTGGGTATATTTGCTAAAAAATGATTGCACAATTAAAATCAGGATGTGGGCCACATGCTGGCAATATATGTAACGTGCAGTTCACAGGGGGCCAGCCAGTGGGTGACCAGGCGCTAGAGGCACGGCAGTAACTTGTACACCGTATGGCTTTTCTCCACCAAGGTTTCAATCTGTAATACCACTTGGAATCAATGATGTCCCCTATGTCTGTTGAGAATGGAGTTATAGAACAACAAATGGCGGTTTGCGGAAGGAGCGCTAGCGGCCGTCCCAATGAGGAGGAAATGAGTGCGCAGGTCCCCGCAGCTCCAGCCGGATACCCCACAACGGGGGAGAAAGACTTGCAACAGGAACAGAATAGCCGGTCTCAGGAGCGCAGAAGGAGAAGACAGACACCAGTTTAGGGTAAAACCACAACGCGTTTCAACGGCGTGCGCTGTCTTCTTCAGGTGGATATTTATTAACGATATGCAAGGAAGTACTATTTAACCTTACAAGGACAAATCACAGAACAGTGGCAATTACATATGCAAATGTAACATACAGAAAGTGGGCATGTATCATTTATTACAACATTTTAGCAGCAAAGCAGCAAATATAACATGCAGATAGTGGGCATGTGTCATTTGTTACAAGATTTTAGCAGCAACAAATTAATACAAACCAATTAAAAGAAAAAATAAGAATAAAAAAATAAAAATAATCACCAAAATAATAATAAAAAATCAGCATAAAAAATTATCATAAAAAATAAGGAAAAAAAAAATTACAAATAAACGTCTAGTTAATAACTTTCTCAATCATGAGGTTCTGACCCTCAGGGGGGCCAGTGTACTAAGCTTAAAAATCCAGAAGCGTTCTTTTTTTATTAAACCACTCAAACGGTCTGTTACATACTCAGGTATATGATCAATAATTGTTAATTGCATCGCTTTCCAATTTTTTTGGTGCATCAATAAAAAATGCTTTGATAAGCTGTGTAACATGAAGCCATTTTTTATGTTCTGTCTATGTTTATTTAGTCTCGCATGCATCGTTTGTATGGTGCGGCCTACATACACTCACTGGCCACTTTATTAGGTACACCTGTCCAACTTCTTGTTAACACTTAATTTCTAATCAGCCAATCACATGGCGGCAACTCAGTGCATTTAGGCATGTAGACATGGTCAAGACAATCTCCTGCAGTTCAAACCGAGCATCAGTATGGGGAAGAAAGGTGATTTGAGTGCCTTTGAACGTGGCATGGTTGTTGGTGCCAGAAGGGCTGGTCTGAGTATTTCAGAAACTGCTGATCTACTGGGATTTTCACGCACAACCATCTCTAGGGTTTACAGAGAATGGTCCGAAAAAGAAAAAAAATCCAGTGAGCGGCAGTTCTGTGGGCGGAAATGCCTTGTTGATGCCAGAGGTCAGAGGAGAATGGGCAGACTGGTTCGAGCTGATAGAAAGGCAACAGTGACTCAAATCGCCACCCGTTACAACCAAGGTAGGCCTAAGAGCATCTCTGAACGCACAGTGCGTCGAACTTTGAGGCAGATGGGCTACAGCAGCAGAAGACCACACCGGGTACCACTCCTTTCAGCTAAGAACAGGAAACTGAGGCTACAATTTGTACAAGCTCATCGAAATTGGACAGTAGAAGATTGGAAAAACGTTGCTTGGTCTGATGAGTCTCGATTTCTGCTGCGACATTCGGATGGTAGGGTCAGAATTTGGCGTAAACAACATGAAAGCATGGATCCATCCTGCCTTGTATGGAGCATCTTTGGGATGTGCAGCCGACAAATCTGCGGCAACTGTGTGATGCCATCATGTCAATATGGACCAAAATCTCTGAGGAATGCTTCCAGCACCTTGTTGAATCTATGCCACGAAGAATTGAGGCAGTTCTGAAGGCAAAAGGGGGTCCAACCCGTTACTAGCATGGTGTACCTAATAAAGTGGCCGGTGAGTGTATTGTAGACCGCAACCACATTCAATCAGATAGACTACATGAGTAGTTTGACAGTTAACAGATTAATTGATTAGAAACATATTGCCAGGTAGTCTTACAACACATACTAACAGTGTGCTCTAGAGCTGACTTGTTACTACTGATCTAAGCTGGCCAGAGAGCGCACTGACTTTGTGCATATCGCGCAGTACACAGAACACAGGGACTAGCACAGCCCCCGAAACAAGCATCACTGATGATACTTCATTTCTGGGAGGGGGCCGGGTCTCCAGCAGGAACTGTTACCTCTGCCCCATGATGACATTTCATTTGAGTATCCCAGCATGCACTAGGATTCTCAAACGAAGAATCATCAAAAAGTAAATTGCTTAAAAGGAAAGAAAAGCAGTTAGATCGTGTAGTTATGGAAGGATAGGGACGTTTTCATTCAAATCTAATATATAAAGCTGAATGTGTGTGTGTGTGTATGTATGTATGTATGTATGTATGTCCGGGATTGGCATCTGAACCGTAGCAGCTACAGCCACAAAATTTTGCACAGTCACACGTCTGGACCCCGAGAGCGTCATAGGCTATGTTGTGAGGTGAAATTTTAACCCCGCGCTTTCCAATTCACCAAACAATTTTGCCCCTATCGACATAATGGGGAAAAAGTGAAAGGAAAAGTGTTGGAGGCGTCGCAGCTACAGGCACAAAATTTTGCACAGTCACACGTCTGGACCCTGAGAGCGTCAAAGCTATATTGTGAGGTGAAATTTTAACCCCGCGCTTTCCAAGTCACCAAACAATTTTGCCCCTATCTACATAATGGGGAAAAAATGAAAGGAAAAGTGTTGGAGGCAAATTAACAGCTGCCAGATGTGAACAAGGGGGACTTAAAGAATGACAGCGATGGCACCAAAGAGTATATACTGTACAGTTGCTAAGGTGGGGCCCCAACATGGGATAATCACACCACCACGGGGATATGAACACACACACAAAATGCGCCACACACTACCACGTGCTCGAACACATATACCACCCTCAGTGCACATTTCACCACACATACACCAACCTCGCCACATAAAAGTAGAAACACAAAAGTCGCCGCTCAAAACTCGCCACGCGCAAAACTCTCCACATGCAAAACTCGCCACACGTGCAAAACTCGCCACACGCAAAACTTGCACACGCAGAAAAATTGCCACACGCAGAAAAATTGCCACATGCACAAAAGTTGCAACACATGCAAAAGTTGCCTCACACAAAACTTGCACATACTCAAAAGGCACCACACATAAAACTCGCCACGCGCAAAACTCGCCATGCGCAAAACTTGCTGCACACAACTTGCTACACTAACCTGTCACATGCAACTCGACACACAAAAAGTTGCTACACGCATGTCGCCACACAAAACTCATCTCACAAAAGTCCCTACATGCATGTCGCCACACGCAACTCAACACACACAACTTGACACACGAAACTCGCCCTAAAACACACACAAGTCTGGTATCCTTCAAAAATAAAAATCTGATTAATAAGCAGACAAACTACAAGAGCAACAAATGTACCATATAGGAATCCGGCAGCTGTCAGTCACATGACCAGTCTATTATGTGTATGTGTGAGCTAATATATACTGCCAGGGGGTGGGCTTACTGTTGGCTGGGGATTTATCAGGCTGCCATTTTAGCTTACAAATACTGAGGTAAAAATACTGACCAAATAACGTGTGAACGAGGGCTAATACAGGAGGAGATGGCATACAGCTATATACTATATACAGGAGATGACACACAGGTATATACTATTTACAGGGGAGATGACACACAGGTATATACTATATACAGGAGGAGATGACACACAGATATATACTATATACAGGAGAGATGACACACAGGTATATACTATATAGAGGAGGAGATGACATACAGGTACATACTACATACAGGAGGAGATGACATACAGGTATATACTATATACAGGAGGAGATGACACACAGGTATATACTATATACAGGAGCAGATTACCTACAGGTATATAGTATATACAGGAGGAGATGACACAGGTATATGCTATGTATAGGAGGAGATGACATACAGGTATATACTATATACAGGAGATGACACACAGATATATACTATATATAGGTGAGATGACACACAGGTATATACTATATACAGGAGATTACATACAGGTATATCTAATATATAAAGCTGAATGTGTGTATGTATGTATGTGTGTATGTCCGGGATTGGCATCTGTACCGTCGCAGCTACAGCCACAAAATTTTGCACAGTCACACGTCTGGACCCCGAGAGCGTCATAGGCTATGTTGTGAGGTGAAATTTTAACCCCGCGCGTTCCAATTCACCAAACAATTTTGCTCCTATCTACATAATGGGGAAAAAGTGAAGGGAAAAGTGTTGGAGGAAAATTGACAGCTGCCAGATGTGAACAATGAGGACTTAAAGAATGAGAGCGATGGCGACAAAGAGTATATACCGTACAGTTGCTAAGGTGGGGCCCCGACATGGGATACTCACCACACACGGGGATATGAACACAAACACAAAATGCGCCACACACTACCACGTGCTTGAACACATATACCACCCTCAGCACACATTTCACCACACACACACACCAACCTCGCCACATAAAAGTCGAAACACAAAAGTCACCACTCAAAACTCGCTACATGCAAAACTCGCCATATGCAAAACTAGGCTCACGCAAAACTCGCCACACGTGCAAAACTCACCTCATGGAAAACTCACCTCATGCAAAACTTGCACACACAGAAAAATTGCCACATGTACAAAAGTTGCACCACATGCAAAAGTTGCCTCACACAAAACTTGCACATACTCAAAATGCACCACACATAAAACTCGCCACGCGCAAAACTCGCCATGCACAAATCTTGCTGCACACAACTTGCTACACTAACCTGTCACATGCAACTCAACACACAAAATGTTGCTACACGCATGTCGCCACACAAAACTCATCTCACAAAAGTCGCTACATGCATGTCGCCACACGCAACTCAACACACACAACTTGACACATAAAACTCGCCCTAAAACACACACAAGTCTGGTATTGTCCTTCAAAAATAAAAATCTGATTAATAAGCAAACTACAAGAGCAACAAATGTACCATATAGGAAATACGGCAGCTGTCAGTCACATGACCTGTCTATTATGTGTATGTGTGAGCTAATATATACTGCCAGGGGGGAGGGCTTCCTGTTGGCTGGGGATTTATCAGGCTGCCAATAGCAACCAATCACAGCTCAGCTTCTATTTTGCTACAGTTAATTAACCTGAGCTCTGATTGGTTAATATAGGCAACAAAGACATTCTCAGTATAACAAAGCTAATATATGTTGTGAAATGCTTCTATTTGCTTAGTTTTTGCCTTTTAATAATTACATTTCTATCTATTTGTTTTGTGGTTTTTGTGTGCAGAATAAATTTTTGTTAACACATTCTATTTTGCTAACAGCAGTCATTAACCCGGGCGAAGCCGGGTAGTACAGCTAGTATATTATAAAATAGTTTAGATTATGGCATTTTAAATAAGTGGGTATTTCCAATGAAAATTAAATTGTATTTTGGACCATCTCTTTTTTTCAGTTAGAATTTAGATTGCTTGTTTAGAAGCAACAGACTGTTCACCGATGCATACGTGACCTTTTCTCTATACAGAAGGAAGGAGAATATCTATGATATTTATTTAGTAGGTGAAACTGTACACACAGGTGTAATAATAAAAGAAACATTTTGGTGTCAGATGAAAGAGGAGGTAAAGATCAGGGCCAAATTTCACTTGGCATGAAGGTATTGAGAATACAGCTTCCTGGAGTGAAATGCTTTGCACCAATTTTCATTTATATTATAGTAGAATCATGTGAGTGGCCTAATGTAAATAGGTATTGAGATAGATATGCGTAGATACATAAACATCCCATTAAAAGGTCGGTCCACTACATTTCAAGAATGTGTCAATGGCCCAAATGAGGTGGTAAAAAATAATTTAAAAAACACACATACAGTGGCCAGGGACGGCATTAAGGGGTGTAAACTGGACAAATGACCAGGGTCTCCTTCTTCAAACAGGCCTCAAGCAATGGAGTAGCTAATAGGCAAGCAAAGGGGATGGTCTCCCCAGGCTCACTCACGTGTTGGGACCCACCTAGAGCGATCACCACTTATAACTGTATTGGTGTGCACATCATGCCAATACAACTAAATATTGTGGTAGAGCTCCAAGCTATTGTCTTCCTGCCCTACAGCTTCCCGTTCTGTAAAACACAGGTTGCTTTAGGCCTGGGTCCTAAAGCATCAACATGTTGGTATGACTATGGATTGTGCCGGCAGACTTTTCAGGATGAAGGGCTAGGGGAGCATATCATTTTTTGTTTATTATAGTCAGTTTTTTAGGGAATTATACTGTGTGGTGGGCTTTACAGTGAGGCCACCATACATGGTGGAATCATACCTTGTGAGTGGTTATTGTACTCTTTATGAGGGGTAATGATCTGTAGGGCCATCATACTGTGTGTGGGGTTCCATCATTCTTTGTTATGCGGGCCTGCGGGGTCTATCATACCGTATGGGGGTACTGGAAGGCTATCTTACTGTGTAGAGTCCCTCTTACTATGTGAGAAGACTGTGGGGCTGTGGCAGTCATAATACTGTGTGTGTGAGAGCTGTGGGATCCATCATAGTGGGAAGGATGCTCTGTAGTCTATCTCGGGGCCATCGTACTGCAAGTATGCTTGGGGCAGTATATTGTGTGGGGTGCTGTGTGTTTCAGCATTCTGTGTGGAACAATCATACTGTGTAATGAGACTGTGGGAACCAGCCATTATACTGTGTGGGGGCTACCATCATACTGTGTGTGGGGGCATCATACTGTGTCTGAGGGATGTGTGGTTATCATACAGTGTGTAAGGAAATATGGAATCCATTATACTGTGGGAGACTTGTGTGGGCATCAGGGGACATTATTACTAATTAGGTGAACTAAAGGGACAATATTAAATGGTAAGTAGGCACTCAAGAGGCATGATTACATTATAGGGACACACAATAGCGTGTGCGAAAGCTGTGATACTGTCATATCACTGTCATACTATGTAATGGGACTGTGGGAACCAGCCATTATACTGTGTGGGGGCTACCATCAAACTCTGTGTGGGGGCATCATACTGTGTGGCAGGGCTGCGGGGTTGTTATACTCTGTGTGAGGGAATATGGGATCCATAATACAGTGGGACACTTGTGTGGGCATCAAGGGACATTATTACTTTTTAGGGGAGCGAAAGGGACAATATTAAATGATAAGTGGGGACTCAAGAGGCATGATTATATTATAGTGACACACAGTACTGTGTGTGAAAGCTGTGGGGGCCATCATACTGTGAGGGGGGCTGTGGTATCCATCATACTGTGGGGTGTTTGGATGGCAGTGGGGGTCATAGTACTGTGCGGGGGGACAGTGGGGCTTCATCATACTGTGTGGGATGGCTGTAGGGGCTATCATACTGTAACGTGGCAGTATTATTTTCTGAGGCATTTACAGATTACAGTAAATTACTTCATATTATCTAGAGACAATTTTACCATTTGGAGGGCATAAACAGGGCATTTAATTATTGCCAGCAATCGCCAAAGCAACTAGCAAAATGATGTTCATTCATTGGGTAGTTGGATCATTTATGGCAGAATAAAAAAATCATTGTTCTCAACAGCATATCATCCCATTTAAACAGGAGATGCGTTGCAAACAACATGATATGTATGGGGGCAAAAAAGAAGGCTAAGAGGGGACTTAATAGCTGTCTACAAATATCTGAATGGCTGTTACAAGGTAGAGAAGTGTTTCTCAATTTCGGTCCCCAAGAGCCACCAACAGGTCATGTTTTCAGGATTTCCTTGGTATTGTCATGGTGATAATTGGATCACCTGGACAGACAAGAATTCCATTATCTGTGCAATACTAAGGAAATCCTGAAAACATGACCTGTTGGTGGCTCTTGAGGACCAGAGTTGAGGAACACTGGTGTAGAGGGATCACCCTTACTCTCGTTTGCACATGGACACATGAGAAACAATGGAATGAATCTGAAAGGGAGAAGTTACAGATTAAATATTAGAAAAAACTTTTTGATAGTGAGGGTCATCAACGAGTGGAACAGGCTGCCACGAGAGGTGGTGAATCCTCCTTCAATGGAAGTCTTCAAACAGAGGCTGGATAGTCATCTGTCCGAGAAGGTTTAATGAATCTTGCGCTGCATTGAGCACGGGGTTGGACACAATGATCCGGGAGGTCCCTTCCAACTCTAACATTCTATGATCAGGAGTCCAAGTCCAAATGAGTTAAAATATAAAATATAATTAAAATATAACAATATGTTTATTACAAAAATTACAAAAACACTGGCAAAAAATATAATAAAAAGTCAACAGTCATGACACAAGGTATTAGCATGCTTCAGATCCACAATATTGTAATGGGTACAGACAAAAATGGGCCAGTAAATGTACATTCAACATGGCATATATTATCTACAATTAGGAGACATATAAGTCAAAGTGAAAAAAGTCAATGACTGGCAAGGGTCTTAGTCTCTAACACTATAAGGTAAACAGTACAATCATGATTATATCCCCCAGACATTATGTATGCACAAATGGAACAGGTTAGCAATATTTATACGTGGAGGGTTACATGTAGCATGATGTCAGTCCTATGCAGTAGAAGTACAAAAAACTCACATGCCAGTTTTGAATGGGAGAGAGTATACACCTTAAAGGGCCATCTTACCCATAGTGCCCCATGTGGAAATGAGCAAAGACAAGCAGCCCCAATGCGCGTTTCACGTGGGCTTCTTTACTTACTTTATTACTGCACCTGCTGTGTGGTGCAAAAACAGTGCTCTTCAGTGCCCCATGTAGTAATGCTACCACTGTGCTCCTTACAAAGGAAAATGCCTCCTTTGTGTCCTTTAGATGGGAAAATAGACCTCTAGAATGTATTAATGCCCATGTGCAAGTGCCCTAGAAAACAGTAGCCATGCTTTGCCCTCTTTAAAATAATAATGTCCCCTGTGTGCCACTTTGACAGTCACAATACCCTGTGTGCCCCTATAACAATAAGTTCTTACTTAATATTAGTAATGTCCACTGAGTCTTCCCCAGTACAGCTTCCCTCTACGCAATAAGTCAGAACTCCCTTATACACTGTATAATGTACCAACAGCTCAGCTCTAGACAGTATGTCCCTACAGCTCTACTATAGACTGTATTATGCCCGAAAACTACATGGTGCCTCCACAGTAGTTCCCACACTATATGATGGCCCCACAGTAGCCTCCACACTGTATAATGGCCCTTTAGTAGCCCCCACACTGTTTTATCGCTCCCATACTATAGGATGCCTCCCTGTAGCCCCTACACTGTATGAAGGCCCCCTAACAGTAGTCCCTAATCTGTATGATGACCTCCACAGTATTCCACAAAGTATGTTGACCCCCTTAGTAGCCACCACTCTGTAAGATGGCTCCCTTAATAGACCTCACTCTGATGGCCCCACTAGAAGCCCTTACTCTGTGGGAGGGCCCTCTTATCATCTCCCACTCTGTAGAAGGGCCCCATTAGTAGCTCACCCTCTGTAGGGGGCCCCATTAGTAGCCCCTACACTGTACCATGGCCCCTTTAGTAACTTCCAAGCTGTATGATGGTCCATCTTAGTAGCCCCCAAACTATATATTGGCCCCTTTAGTAGCCAAAACTCCATAGGACTACTTAGTAACCCCAAAACTGTATCATGGCCCCTTTAGTAGTCCCCATGCTGTATGATGGTCCCACTTAGTAGTTCACACACTTATCATGCCCCCTTAGTAACACACTATGTGAGTGGGCCTGCTTGGTAACCTCCACTATGTGTGAGGGCTCACTTAGTAGCCCCTTCAATATGATGGCTCCATTAGTAGCCCCCACGCTATTATTTATGGCCCTCTTTAGTAGCCCCATGCTATTATGGCCCACTTATTAGTAATCTTCACACTATTATAGCCACCTTAGTAGTATCCCCCACTCAATTTAGCCCCCTTAGTTGCAGCCCCAGTCCATTATGGCACCCTTAGTAGTATCCCCCAGTCTATTATGGCCCTCTTAGTAGTATCCACCAGTCTATTATGGCCACCTTAGTAGTAGCCCCCAGCCTATTATGTCCCCCTCAGTAGTATCCACCACTCCATTATGGCTCCCATATGTAGCATAATAAACTCTATTATTGCCTCCTTAGGAGTGTCACCCATATATAAAGACACAAACACACACAATCTTAAAATAAAAACATGGATCATATACTCACCTAAACTTGGTGAATCCAGCAGACAGCTGCACGTTTCGATCAATCTGACGGGTGGTGCGTGGCGAGATATTGCCATTGCGTTGCTGCACCCTGAACCCACCGTTTTTAGGTCACCGTTTGCGGCCTACAGATAGTGGCAGTGCGGGGAGACCATTTCTCCTTGCTCTGTCTCAGTGCTTGACTGAAATAGCGCGCTGTAGATGCCAATAGACTTAAGTGTAGTGTAGCTCCGGGTGAGCCCCATAAAGCGCAGGTCCTGGGTCGACCGCCCCTCTGTCCCCCGTTAGCTACTGGTCACAAGCTCTCAGTTTCAGTCTATTGAGCCTTGTTCTGGCCTCATTGTGGCTCTCATAGACTTATATTGAAAGTGCCCTCCAGCTCACCCAGTAAACTCAGAAGCGATCCAGCAGGACATAACCAGCAGAAGACGACTGGAACATCGCAGAGAACAGGAGAAGACAGAGCTGGTAAGTATATTACATGGGGCAGAAAATATGCATAAGTGAAATAAAAACCACTGTAATGGTGCTTTAAAAAAGGGTTTTAACCCCTTAGTGACGGAGCCAATTTTTAAAAATCTGACCAGTGTCATTTTATGTGGTAATAAATCTGGAACACTTCAACAAATCCCAGTGATTTTGAGACTGTTTTTTCGTGACACATTATACTTTATGATAATGGTAAATTTAGGTTGATATGTTTTGTGTTTATTTATAAAAAAAAATGTCAGAAATTTGAGAAAATTGTTAAAAAATTTGCAATTTTTAAACTTTGAATGATTATCCCTTTAATCCACATAGAAAAATATTTAGAATTGAGAGTCCTCAGTGGTTGATACCTTTTAATGGCTAACTGAAAAGATGGTAACAAATTGCAAGCTTTCGAGACTACATACGTCTCTTCATCAGGCAAAGACTAAAACAAATTCTGAAGAATCACATATTTATGCACAACATGATTAGGCCACTCCTCACAATCTGGTAAAACTGGGGGCTGGATAGGAAGTTAGTCAGAAGCTGACTGGGTTGGATTCAGGCAACATCCTGTGGCAGAGGGTGTTGCAGGGGAAGATTCAGGGGGGTCCCTGTCAGGGGTGGGATCCTGTTATGATCCTTAGAGGTTGAGGATCACAAATTACTCCAGCTAAGTAACAAACATAGGACAAGCTCTAGGGAGGTGGCAAACTGGACTGACCGCAAATCTGAACCTATCCAAACACACTAGAAGTAGCCGGTGAACGTGCCTAAAAATCCTAGACGTCTCGAGCCAGCCTGAGGAACTAACTACCCCTAGAGAGAAAGAAAGACCTCTCTTGCCTCCAGAGAAATAATCCCCAAAGATATAGAAGCCCCCAACAGATAATAACGGTGAGGTAAGAGGAAGGCACATACACAGGGGTGAAAGCAGATTCAGCAAATGAGGCCCACTAATACTAGATAGCAGATAATAGAAAAGAGAATCTATGCGGTCAGTAAAAAACCCTTACAAAATATCCACTCTGAGATTTCAAGAACCCCCACACCAACTAATGGTGTGGGGGGAGAAACTCAGTCCCCTAGAGCAACCAGCAAGCGAGGAAATCACATTTTAGCGAGCTGGACAAAAAAAACATAATGAACACTGATAATCAAAAAATGATCAAACAAAAACTTAGCTTGTCTTGGAGAGACTGGGAGCAAGGTAGACACAAGGAATCTGAAGAGCACTGAATACATTGATAGCAGGCAAGGAACTGAGTCTCCAGGTGAGCTAAATAGGAAACCAACCAAGGATAACGAACCAGCTGATGCAGCCAACCTGCAGAAAGACAACACTACACAGTACCGCTTGTGACCACTAGAGGGAGCCCAAAAATAGAATTCACAACAGGATCCTGACAGAGGCCTAGCGAACAGAACAGAACGTTACGGAGCCGCGCCTGCACTTCATTGCGGCGGTATCTTAAGAAAGGATAAGAAGCGAGGTTTATTGTGGAGAAGTGAGAAACAAGAACGCAGCACAAAGGAGATAAAGCCAGTAGGAGTCGTGCCGTAAGATCGAGGCAACATCCTACAGAGGCGCGTAGCCGGTGGCCGGAACGCTGAGGAAGTATTGGGCTCCACGCATTACTTCAAACAGCGGCAGGGCAGTTGACTTTAGGTTGGCTGTCTCACCTAAATCACCTAAGCAGACATAGGAGGCAATTGTGGGAGAGGGGCGACGCCAGGGTCCCAGAAGAACTCCAGGCCTACCCGTCATACGGGTGCGTCCTAGCCATATCATCTGGGGGACGGAGAAGAACATCAGAACAGATACGAGTTGTGAGAAAGAACATCAGAAACAGACACAACAGTTGTGAGGACTATCCCGTGGTGCTCAGCAGGGAGGTACTACAACACACAGGCACTAGAAGGTAGGCACTGATTTCCACCTGCAAAGGGAACTTTGGATGTGCCTTCGGACCAGCCGGTCTCAGCCAGCCCTGTTAGCAGTACTCTGGATTGTGGATCCTGAAGCCTTCAGTAAAGAGGTAAAGAGACTGCAACCCTGTGTCCTCGTTATTCGTCGCACCTTGCACCACGCACCATCATCACACCTTTCATTGGACACCCCTTAGCAGGGTCACGGACCGGGTCTAGCCACCGTGACAACCCCAGGACCGAGACAGAGAGACCCGGTACCGAGTACCCCGCGGCCCTGCGTCTGGGGGCACTCCAGTTAGACCACATGACCAGGTCCTGAGCTTAGTGCCTGAAGAGAAGGAGACATCTTGTGTGAGGACATGTAGTGGTCTTGGTCTGAAAGCTAGAGGAGCAGGTAGGGAAACTCCGAGCCCCTGTACATGAGAGACCACAGGCTGAGCTGCAGGCAGTTGTGTGAGAGACTGTGCATATAAGCAGAAGATTGAACTTAAGACTCGCTGCACCATTTATGTACCTGCATTACTATACTGGAAAATAACTGTGCTTGCCACATTGGAATTGAATCTCTGCTGAATCATCATTTGTCTGGATTTACCTGTGTTTGTATGTAACAAGTAAAGCTTATCAATAGTCTATTGGCCTGTTTATCTGGACAATCGGGTGCATTACATATCATCACACTACCAGCAGACAGAAGTGAATACAGTGCACCCTGGCGTCACCAGGATACAGCAGTGAATACAGTGCACCCTGGGGTCACCAGGACACAGCAGTGAATACAGTGCACCCTGGCATCACCAGGATACAGCAGTGAATACAGTGCACCCTGGCATCACCAGGATACAGCAGTGAATACCGTGCACCCTGGGGTCATCAGGACACAGCAGTGAATACAGTGCACCCTGGCATCACCAGGATACAGCAGTGAATACAGTGCACCCTGGCGTCACCAGGATACAGCAGTGAATACAGTGCACCTTGGCGTCACCAGGATACAGTAGTGAATTGTTATGATCCGGTGACCTTGGAGTAGCATGAAACTTTCTCTGGAGAATGTGGAACCTGTACTGACCGCAAACCCTGAACTTAACACCGCAACTAGAAGTAGCCGTGGGATGTACCTAACAATCCTAGACACCTCGACACAGCCGGAGGACTAAATACCCCTATAGATAGAAATGGGAATACTATCTTGCCTCAGAGCAGAACCCCAAAGGATAGGCAGCCCCCCACAAATATTGACTGTGAGAGGAGAGGAACAACACACGCAGACTGAAAACAGGATTTAGCAAAGGAGGCCACTCTAGCTAAATAGAAAAGGATAGGACAGAATACTAAGCGGTCAGTATTAAAACACTAAAAAATATCCACAGCAGAAAATACAAAAATTCCACATCTAACTAAAGACATGGAATGTATATCTGCATCTCCTGAGAATCCAACTAGACTGAATAAATCCTTACACAGTCTAAGCTGGACAAGAAAAAACATTGAATAGCACTAAACTGTAAAGCCCACAGCATGTGGGCTGCAGAAACAGAAACCAGAACTTATCTTTGCTGAAATGGGCAGCAGGGCAGGGGAAACCAGACAGAGATGTGAAACCTCCAAGAACAATGGACAACTGGCAAGGACTAATGGATCCTGCACACCTAAATACCCAGTGAGAAAGCAATAAGCAGGGACACCTGAGCAGCATTACAACCCAGGGACAACTGCATTACCACCAACAACCACCGGAGGGAACCCAAGAGCAGAATTCACAACAGTGAATACAGTGCACCCTGGGGTCTCCAGGACACAGCAGTGAATACAGTGCACCCTGGCATCACCAGGATACAGCAGTGAATACAGTGCACCCTGGCATCACCAGGATACAGCAGTGAATACAGTGCACCCTGGGGTCACCAGGACACAGCAGTGAATACAGTGCACCCTGGCGTCACCAGGATACAGCAGTGAATACAGTGCACCCTGGCGTTACCAGGATACAGCAGTGAATACAGTGCACTCTGGCGTTGCAAACTACATTTTCTTTTACTTTTGTTCCTTCCATAGTGAGAAGGTAACATCCGCACACCACATGATGCGTGACGTATGGCAGAGTAGTGCATCACTGGCATTACAAGTACATGCAGTATATTTACTAGAATAATTATTATATGTGAATGGCACACTGAGATTAATGACAGCTGAGTCGATGTGACTATGGGTAGTTTATTGCTTTTTAACCACATATATGAAATGTTAATTTTTTTTAATTATCTGCACATTACCAGTAGACTAGCTTAACATTTAAGATGACATCTGAGTGCAGTCCGATATTTCACACGCACCCATAGACTTGTATGGGTGAGTATGATCCAATTCTCAGATGCACTCATAGCACTCATAATCACAGATCTGTGCAGCCCCATAGAATAACACTGGTCTGAGTGCTATGCAATATTTTATGTGCTTCATCTCGATGGGGTGTGACATGACTGGCCAAACCTGATTGTGGGTTCCCTCCTGCCGCTGCAGAAGAAAGAAGAAAAACACATACTGGTGGGTACATCTTAGCAGCCTACTCTCAGGGACTGCCCTTAGGGCAGGAGCAATACAGGGGCATAACAGGGAATGATAGGAAATCTAAATATATTCCTGCGTGTCTCTGAGCTGTTGTTGACAAGATAAACTGAATCAGTGAGATCAAACCATTTTTTATTGAGCACTCGTTGACTTAAAGCACAAGCACTTTATCACTTATTATGTCTTTTGTTAGTTGTCACTTTGCTAATCCAGTGTTTTTTAGTCATCAGAATAAAAGTAATGTTTTCATTTATGAGATCTCTCCTTGCAAATATCCTATTGCTCTTGAGAGTATTCATTAGTATGTCTAATTGACCATACTACTGCTGATCCTAACTTGTGTGAGCGAGCCTTAAAGGGAATCTGTCACCTCATTTTTTGCATATAAGCTGCGGCCACCGCCATCAGGGGCTTATCTACAGCATTCTGTAATGCTGTAGATAAGCCCCCAATGTAACGTGAAAGATTAGAAAAACAAGTTAGATTATACTCACCCAGGGGCACTCCGGTGCTGTCCGGTCCGATGGGTGTCGCAGGTCCGGGTCCGGCACCTCCCATCTTCATACGATGACTTCCTCTTCTTGTCTTCCTGTCGTGGCTCCGGCGCAGGCGTACTGATTTGCCCTGTTGAGGGCAGCGTAAAGTACTGCAGTGCGCAGGTGCTGGGCCTCTCTGACCTTTCCCGACGCCTGCCCACTGCAGTACTTTGCTCTGCCCTCAACAGGGCAGAGAATTACACCTGCACAGGAGCCGCGACAGGAGCAAGGAAGAGGACGTCATTGTATGAAGATGGGAGGCGCCGGATCCGGACCTGCGACGCCCATCGGACCCATACCGCACCAGACCGCCCCTGGGTGAGTATAATCTAACTTGTTTTTCTTTCAGGATACATCGGGGGCTTATCTACAGCATTACACAATGCTGTAGATAAGCCCCTGATGGCGGTGGCCGCAGCTTATATGCGAAAAATGAGGTGACAGATTCCCTTTAATTCTAAAATTCAAACTGACACAGAGCTGAAACGTATAGCTTTATGAAACATAGCAGATCATTTCACAGTGCCAAGTTTTGCACATCATTACTCTCAAAAAATAGAAAGACATTTGATGTTTTGGAAACTAATTGCAACACTCTAGTCACGCAAACAACTCATTATTTCATTGATGGCAAACCAACAGTCATTATCCCAAATGAAAGAATGCAATAATAAAAAGTAAATAGCAAAAAGAACAGCAAACAGTCGTACATATTCCATCACCGGATGTAGTATGTGCATAAATAATGAAAGTGACTTCTCTGGAGCAAAAGGTTTCTTTTTTTTTTGGTTCCATATTAACCCCTTTACCCCCAAGGTGGTTTGCACGTTAATAACCAGACCAAGTTTTACAATTCTGACCACTGTCACTTTATGAGGTAATAACTCTGGAACGCTTCAATGTTTCCCACTGATTCTGAGATTGCTTTTTCGTGACATATTGTACTTCATGTACTTCACTTGTTCACCGCTCAATGATATAAAATTCTGTGAGGCAAATGTGTTGTCAATATGATCACTGCACCCCTAGATGAATTCATTGTGGAGTATTGTTTGTTTCACTGAAATGTCCACCCTTGTTTCATCTTTATCATCCTGGTAAATGGCAGCAGATTTTTTTCAAGAATTTCTCAGCACATTTGTCAAATCATCCTTCCTTCAATTATATGAAGTTTGCCAGTGCAGTATGCTGAAAAACAGCCGAATACTATGTTGTTGCCACCTTCAAACTTCAGTGTTGTTATTTTGTTTTTGGGGTGGTGCAGTGCCTTTTGGTATACAAACATTGTGTGTATTATGGCATTCAAAGACTTCAATTTTGGTCTCATCTGACCAGGCTATATTTTCCCAGTATTTCACAGGGTTGTCTAAATGTTGTTGAGCAAACTTTAAACTCGCTTGAGCATGCTTTTTGTTCAGCAATGGAGTCTTGCATGGGGAGCATGCATACGAACATTGAGGTTGAGAGCACAGCTGATAGTTTTCTTTGTAATAATTGATTACAGGTCTTTCTGTAGTTCTGCACAGGTGGTCTTTGGCTCTTGGACAACTCTTCTGATAACTCTTCACTTTGCCTGAAATTTTGTGGGGAGCACCTGGTCATGGTCGGTTTATGGTGAAATGATGTTCTTTCCACTACTGGATTATTGCCTTAACAGTGTTCATTGGAACCTTCAGTAGTTTAGAAATTCTTATGTCAAATCCATCGGTCTGTTTTGCAACAATAAGGTTTCAAAGGTCTTGAGACAGCTCACTGGTTTCATTCATCATGAGATCTTACTTGTGCGGCACCTTGGTAATGAGAAACCTTTTTATGGTCCATCAGTTGAATTAGCTGATATTATTTTTCACCAAGAGCCAGGATTGCTTTCTAACTACTGATAAATTTCAGCTGGTGTCATGACTTTCTATGGCTGCGCATACGTTATAACTTCCCCCTATTCTCCTATTCCTATTGTGTGTATTTTGCTCCCTATATTATTGTGTTTTTTTTTAAATATATTTATATAAGTTTAAAATAATATATTTAAAAGTTAGATTTTAATGGGTATTTTTCTTGTAAGCCACTATTCACTGACCCAATACTATTGTAAGTCTGCAAAATAAGAATACTCTCAAAAATAGAAGTGATTATAGTTAATTTGAATCAAATAACAAAATGCAACATGAATGAACAGAAGAGAATAATAACTCAAACCAACATTTGGTGTGACCACTGTTTGCCTTCAAAACAGCATGAGTCCTTCTCGGTACACTTGTCACTTGTAAATGGTTTATCCGTCAGGGAGGTTATTTCAAACATCTTGAATAACTAGCCACAAATTTTCTATTGACGTAAGATTCTGCAAACCGTTTCCTTTCTTCATGGAATCCCAGACTGAGTTGAAAATGTTGAGATCAGAGCTTTGTGAGGGCCTCAAAAGCAAACCCTCAGATGGCTATGTAGATGGAAAAATAGAAAGTTGTGGCTCTAGAATCAACAGAAGGAAAAAATAAAAGATCAAAGATGAAAATTGGCGGTGACAGGAAGAGGTTAAAAAAATCAAAACACTACCTGCAGACTGACTTAAAATGTAAGTCACAAAAGTAAACTAAAGTTACCAACCATTCACCAAATTTACAAAATGGCATGCTACATTAAAGTTGAAATCTAAAATGCAGACTGACTCAGAACTGATGCACGCGGCTCTATGTGATACGTGCATGTTAGTCCACACCACATTTCTCAAAAGGGAACACCAGATGGTGTCTAATGTTCTTGGAACAAATTGCAACACTGTAGCCAAGCAAACAGTTCATCATTCTATTGTTGGCAACTCAACAGTCCAATATGAAAGAATCCTATAATAAAAAGTAAATAACAGGTAGAACAACAAATAGTCGGGCATCTTCCATCACCTGATGTGTCATGTGCAGATAATGTTTTTGTAGATGATGAAAGTGATTGCTCTGGATGAATTTTTTTTTCGTTCCTTCCTTTAGTTTCAACACTGAAATACAGAGCAAAACTCTAGTGATGTTAAGTTAAGCAAAACAATGTCTCAATAGGGAATATCCAGAACAGCAAAAAGGAGAGTTAAGACTTAACTTTAATTATATTAAAAACAGGAAAGCAAAGTAAAGAGACCTGAAAAAGGCACCTAAATAATCATTTTTCTAATTTGTTAGCCTCATTCACACAATGTTCTATTATTGCCGATGCTGTACCATAAACGTGGCTACATTTTCATTTGACATTTATCCTTTACGACACTTTTGTTCTCACTGCTGCTCTATACAATATGTGAAGGTATACTAATCTTTTTGGTTGAATTGATCAGTGACACATATTGTACAAATACCACTATTAGGCTCTTCACCGTTGTGCGATTGCTGACACCAATTTGCTCTTCAACCATTATGGGGATTCTATTACGACTATCTCCTCTCCACGCTCCTCAATTCTATAGTTCTTAGTGTGTGGTATGGTCTGGGGATGAAATTCAGCCCTGGCATTGGAATCACACAGGCCCATGTTGTCCCCGTCCTCATGAACCAGATGGGATATATTACTAATATCACCATGGATGGAGGAAAGCAAGATTTATTACAAGACTAATATTTCTAATGATATCAGAGGCCTGATGAGGTAAGTGACGGAATCGGCGACTTTGTGCTCCATCACAACTCTTAACAGTACGGTTATCTTGAGAACACAGATTCTGTTAACAACGTAGCAGACGAGGCAGCCCACGACCAGAAAGGCCCTTCTGGCATTTGCCAGAATTGCCAGATGGCCAGTCCGGCCCTGCTGTGTGGGTATTGTGGAGGCATACTTTTACTGTTTTCTTCATTAAAAGTTAAGTCTTAAAGCAGTTTTCCCACAAACAAAAGCTAAATTTAATCAATAGATCTTCGAATAATAACTTCCATAATTGGATGTGTTTAAATAAAATCTTCCTGTGCTGAGATAATCTTATAAATGTGCCCCTGCTGTGTACTGTGTAATGGCTGTGCCTGACCCTGCAGGAACATGATCTGATCATACCATTGCGTGCAGTATTATATGGGGCACATTTTTGTATGGAGCATCTTATGGGGCCCATCATGAACTGTATGGAGCATTATATGGGGTTCCTGATTCAATATGGATATTCAAAAACATTTAACCTACTGATGTCTCAATCAATTTTACTTTTATTGGTATCTATTGTTTTATCCTTATCTAAGAATTGGCCCAATATTTATGGACGTAACTGTTTATCACCCATGGTAATTCTGCTTCATGTCACCTGGCTTATCCATGTTTTTTTTCTCCTCTTCTTCTTTTTTTTTTTTTTTCTTTTTTTTTCTATACTATGTTGTGCATAAATATGTGATTCTTCAGATTTTGTTTTAGTCTTTGCCTGATGAAGAGACGTATGTAGTCTCGAAAGCTTGCAATTTGTTACCATCTTTTCAGTTAGCCATTAAAAGGTATCAACCACTGAGGACTCTCAATTCTAAATATTTTTAGATAAGATGAAAAGTCAACCTATGGGGTCTGTAGTCTGTATTCTGTGGCCTGTGTTTTTACTTTGGGGTCTTTATTCATGAAAAAATAAGATTTATTTATTCGAGGGACTGCAATCTGTGGCCTTATCTGAAGTATATATTTATTCTGGATTTTGCATTTATTTGAAATTCTGGTCTGATTTGTTTACTTTTTTTGTAGGCTCCATATCTATTTTATGGTCAGGGCCTGTAGTTTTTGTTATCTGTTTTAATTATGGGATGCATTTATACAACGGTTTGTACCCTGGAATCTGCTCCGAGGTAAGTACAGTATTCATTTGGTGTCTGTATTTACTGTAATTTTCGGCTTATAAGACACACTTTTTTCCCAAAATTTTGGGGGAAAATTTGGATGCATCTAATAATGCAAATATACCTTACCGGCCGCAGTGGAGCAGGGTCCTAGGGTCACTGCTGCAGGAGGCAAGAGAGAAGCGTGGCTGTAGGCTGGGATGAGGGGGTGTTCGGATGTACGACGCTGCAGGTGTTCGGTGGTGCAGGGGCTCCGCCGACATTTTGTGAAAGCCCGGAGCCCTCGCACTTCCATGGTTTACTTACTATACGGTGGACTACGGGAAAATGGCTGCATGCGCAGATGGAGATCTTGGCACCAAGATATCAGGAGGTGAGATCTCAGCGCCAAGATCTCCATCTGCGCATGCGTCGCCCCCCGGCAGCCATTTTCCCAGAGTCCACTGTATAGTAAACCATGGAAGTGCAGGGGCTCCTGACTTTCACAAAATGTCAGCGGAGCCTCTGCACCACCGAACACCCGCAGTGTCGCACATCTGAACACCGCTGTCTCCCAGTCTGGGGTCTGCAGCATTGCCCCACTCCTGCCTCCACCAACAGTGACCCTGGAACCCCGCTTGACCGTAGCCACCACCCCGGTAAGCAATAAGACGCATGGAGTATAAGAAGCATCACCATTTTTTAAAAAAGTTTTTTTCCTATTTTTCTCCTCAAAACTTGGGGTGCGTCTTATAATCCGGTGAGTCTTATAAACCGCAAAATATGGTATTTCAAATTAGGGGGTCTAGTCTTGAGTTTGTATTTATTTAGAGTGTCTGGCCTGGGATGTGCAGTTACTTGTTGGGTCTGTATTAATTTTTCGGTCTTTGCTTATTACGGGATCATTATTATTCACTGGTCTGCAATCTGGTCTCTAGTCTGAAGTTTGAATTTATAAGAGGATATTTCATTATTTTATGCTCTGTGTTTTTCGTTGTGATACAGGGAACCTGTATCCTGTGGTACATATTCTGAGGTGTGTATTGATTTAGCAGGTGTGGCTTATAAAATGCCTTCAAAAAGTATCAATACCAATTTCAAGCTGTGCCACAGATTCTTAATGAGATTTAGGTCTGGTCTGTGACATTCACACACATGAATATGCTTTGATATCAACCATTCACTGTAGCTCTGGCGGTATATTTAGGGTCAATGTCATGCTGGAAGGTGAACCTACACACCAATCTCAAGTTTTTTGCAGCCTCTAACAGGCTTTCCTCCCGCATTGCTCTGTATTTAGCTTAATCCATCTTCCCATCAACTCTGACCAACTTCCCTGTCTCTGCTGAAGAAAACCATCCCCATAGCTTGATGCTATCACCACCATGTTTGACGGTGGGGAAGGTGTTTTATGGACGATATGCAGTGTTAGCTTATTGCCACACAAAGTTCTATTTTGGTCTCATATGAATTGAGCACCTTCTTCCTCATGCTGGCTGTGTACCTTCCATAGTTTTTTGCAAACTGTAAACGGAACTTCTTATGGCATGGTTTCAAAAATGTTTTTCTTCTTGCCCCTCTTTCATAAAGGCCAGATTTGTGAAGTATATGACTAATAGTGGACAGATTCTCCGACCTGAGCTGTGGATCTCTGCAGCTCCTCCAGAGCCTCTCTGCTGCTTCTCTAATTAGTGCTCTCCTTATTTGCTTTGTCAGTTTAGGTGGACGGCCATGTCTTGGTAGGTTTGCAGGCGTGCCATGCTCCTTCAATTTTCGGGTGATCTATTGGACTGTGCTCGCTAAGATATTCAGAGTTTGTACATTTTTGTTTTATAACTTAACCCTGCATTTTTTCTCCACAACTTTATCTATCTAGTGTGTTCATTGGTTTTCATGATGATATTTGATTCTTTATGTTCTCAAAGAAACGTCTGAGGCCTTCACAGAACAACTGTAGATATACTGAGAATAGATTACACACAGGTGGACTCAATGTGACTTCTGGGAGCAACTAGTCACTCGGGATTTTACTTAGGGGTATCAGCTACAGGGGGCTGAATGAAAACGCACATCGCATTTTTCCTTTATTCTTCACAAATACTTTACAAACTTGTGCCGATATATCACATAAAGCCCCAATAAAATAGATTCACGTTTGTGGGTGTAACGTGGTCATTTTTTTTATAATGTCACTGAATATAAATACTTTTTCAAGGCACTGTATTTAGCTTTGAGATTAAGATGTATAGTCTGTGGTCTGACTATATTTATGAGGTTTAGTGTCTTCATTGTTTAAGGGTCTCTGGGGGTTCCTATTCACATTTTGATGCATCTCACTGCTGTCTGATTTCAGTTCTGTATTTATTTGAGGGTCCAAATTGTAACTGTGCAATATGTGTGTTCATTGAGATCTCTATTTCTTTGGGAGACAGCACTTATTTTTGAGGTTATTCGAGGACAAGCAGCCATCAAGTAAGGAAAACTGCATGGAGAACTATGAGCTGCCCAGGAGACAACTTGAGCATACCCACCCTTTTAATAAGTTAAGCCATATTACTTTATAAATTGAAGACGGTGTGATTCCTTTGGTTTAGTTGTATGGCTTACATTTTGTGCCAGTCTATTGTAGCGTGCCAGTTTTATAAAAGCTATCATGAATCACAAAGTGGCACACACAGCGCAAATGCTCTATAAATTAACCATACACGGTATGTGCCAATACTTGTACAAAAATGTGCCAAAAAGTGCCTGGAGCGTCATACATTGTGGCCTTGTTTGGCGTGTATATGTTAATTGGATTTGTTACATAGCTTCTATAATTACTGCTGAAGACATTAGATATTTAAACAACCAAGCAACCCACAACAAAAATTATAATAATACTTGTCACAGGATATGAAGAGATTCCGGTGATATATAATAAAAATACATTTTTATTAAACAAATCCATAAAATGACATAATGAGTAAAATGACAGGGGAAAAAAAATCCAAATTCAGACACACAATATCCTACAAAATATCATCTATAGATCCAAAAGCATGAATGAGCCAAGGGTATTAATGAGTAAAGTACAAGTGCTATATTATTAGAAGGGTATAATTACCATATATACTCGAATATAAGCTGACCTGAATATACACTAAGGCTACTAATTTTGAATAAAGAAAGGTTGGAGGGCACCACTAAACAATGTACTCGAGGCTCTCCACAAGCATGTAAAATATACTATAGAAGAAAAAGAGAACAGAACATGCCCACAGAATGGGAACACCCGTAACAGGTAAAAAACCATACTTTATTATCCAAAAAATACAAAAAATTCACAATTCAAACAAATTTGAACAGGACACAGCAACAACAGTGTTAAAAACATTTAAAAACCATCAAAGATGCATGTGCTAGTCATGCCTTGTGGTAATCGCAATGACAACCCACAAAACGACCCCTCACAGCATCTATAATATAACGCTGGGAGCGTCACTCTGTCCGAAGCCTCTATAGACTGCGCAAGCGCACGCGCCGGCGCAGTCTAGGCCCCACAGAGCGACGCTCCCAGGAGATCGCGGTATGCGTAAACACTGAACGCTCACCGCGATCTCCAACGGAGAAGCAGGGACCGCCAGGAGGGTAAGTATGATATATTTACCTGTCCCGTTCCTCCGTTGCGCGCTGCCCCTCCGTCCTCCGGTCCACATCCTCTGCCTGTGACGTTCACAGTTCAGAGGGCGCGATGACGCGCTTAATGCGCGCCGCCCTCTGACTGAACAGTCACAGGCAGAGGACCCGGAAGACAGACCGGCGCGCAGCGCTGGATCAGGGCCAGGTAACTATAGCAAGTGCCGGGGGCCTGAGCTAGCGGCGACTCCGGCACCTGACCCCCACAGCGCGCCGGTGTCCCCGCCTGCTCAGGCCCCCAGCACCGCCGCGCACAGCCTGAGCCACCGCACCCAGCACGGCCTGAGCCACCGCAGCCAGCACGGCCTGAGCCACCGCAGCCAGCACGGCCTGAGCCACCGCAGCCAGCACCGCCTGAGCCACCGCAGCCAGCACCGCCTGAGCCACCGCAGCCAGCACCGCCTGAGCCACCGCAGCCAGCACCGCCTGAGCCACCGCACCCAGCACGGCCTGAGCCACCGCACCCAGCACGGCCTGAGCCACCGCACCCAGCACGGCCTGAGCCACCGCACCCAGCACGGCCTGAGCCACCGCACCCAGCACGGCCTGAGCCACCGCACCCAGCACGGCCTGAGCCACCGCACCCAGCACGGCCTGAGCCACCGCACCCAGCACGGCCTGAGCCACCGCACCCAGCACGGCCTGAGCCACCGCACCCAGCACGGCCTGAGCCACCGCACCCAGCACGGCCGCCCACAGCCACGCACAGCCGCCGCACCCAGCACAGCCTGAGCCACCGCACAGCCTGAGCCACCGCACCCAGCACAGCCACGCACAGCCGCCGCACCCAGCACAGCCACGCACAGCCGCCGCACCCAGCACAGCCACGCACAGCCGCCGCACCCAGCACAGCCACGCACAGCCGCCTGCACTCAGCACCGCCACGCACAGCTGCCCGCGCTCAGCTCCGCCACGCAAAGCCACCCACGCACAGCACAGCCACATACAGCCGCCCGCACTCAGCACAGCCGCCTGCACTTAGCACAGCCGCCCGCACTGATGGGGGCGCAGGATGGAACAGCACATGATAGGGTGGAGCAGCACATGACAGGATGGGGGCGCAGGATGGAGCAGCACAGCCACCGCACCCAGCACAGCCACCGCACCCAGCACAGCCGCCCGCACCCAGCACAGCCTGAGCCACCGCACCCAGCACAGCCACGCACAGCTGCCGCACCCAGCACAGCCACTGCACCCAGCACAGCCACGCCCACCCAGCACGGTCACGCACAGCCGCCTGCACTCAGCACAGCCACGCACAGCCGCCTGCACTCAGCATAGCCACGCACAGCCGCCTGCACTCAGCATAGCCACGCACAGCCGCCCGCACTCAGCACCGCCACGCACAGCCGCCCGCACTCAGCACCGCCATGCACAGCCGCCCGCACTCAGCACCGCCACGCACAGCCGCCCGCACTCAGCACCGCCACGTACAGCCGCCCGCACTCAGCACCGCCACGCACAGCCGCCCGCACTCAGCACCGCCACGCACAGCCGCCCACGCACAGTATAGCCACGCACAGCCGCCGCACCCAGCATAGCCACGCACAGCCGCCGCACCCAGCATAGCCACGCACAGCCGCCGCACCCAGCACCGCCACAAACAGCCGCCGCACCCAGCACAGCCACGCACAGCCGCCCACACCCAGCACAGCCACGCACAGCCGGCCACACCCAGCACAGCCGCCCGCACCCAGCACAGCCGCCGCACCCAGCACAGCCGCCGCACCCAGCACAGCCGCCGCACCCAGCACAGCCGCCGCACCCAGCACAGCCACCGCACCCAGCACAGCCACGCCCACCCAGCACAGCCACGCACAGCCGCCCGCACCCAGCACAGCCGCCCGCACTCAGCACCGCCACGCACAGCCGCCCGCACTCAGCACCGCCACGCACAGCCGCCCATGCACAGCACAGCCACATACAGCCGCCGCACCCAGCATAGCCACGCACAGCCGCCCGCACCCAGCACCGCCACGCACAGCCGCCGCACCCAGCACAGCCACGCACAGCCGCCCGCACCCAGCACAGCTGCCCGCACCCAGCACAGCCGCCTGCACTCAGCACAGCCACGCACAGCCGCCCACAGCCACGCACAGCCGCCTGCACTCAGCACCGCCACTCACAGCTGCCCGCACTCAGCACCGCCACGCACAGCCGCCCACGCATAGCACAGCCACATACAGCCGCCCGCACTTAGCACAGCCGCCCGCACTGATGGGGTGCAGGATGGAGCAGCACATGATAGGGTGGAGCAGCACATGACAGGATGGGGGCGCAGGATGGAGCAGCACAGCCACCGCACCCAGCACAGCCACCGCACCCAGCACAGCCACCGCACCCAGCACAGCCACCGCACCCAGCACAGCCACCGCACCCAGCACAGCCACCGCACCCAGCACAGCCACGCACAGCCGCCCGCACCCAGCACAGCCACGCACAGCCGCCCGCACTCAGTACCGCCACGCACAGCCGCCCGCACCCAGCACAGCCACCTGCACCCAGCACAGCCACGCCCAGCTGCCCGCACCCAGCACAGCCACGCCCAGCCGCCCACGCAGAGCACAGCCACATACAGCCGCCCGCACTCAGCACAGCTGCCCGCACTCAGCACAGCCGCCCGCACTGATGGGGGCGCAGGATGGGAGCACATGACAGGATGGGGATGCAGGATGGAGTAGCACATACCAGGATGGAGACCATATACCAATATAAATGCTCGCCACCCGGGCGTAGAACGGGTTCAATAGCTAGTAATAGTATAATATGGCTCACAAAGAGGATAGATCAGATGATAGCAGTATAATGCTACGCAAATTTAAGGCATGGTCAAATAAACATATGAAAAATCGTACTTATTCACAATACCATATTGGAAATAGAAAGGGGAGTTGCCATTCCTTTTCTGATAGTAAGAAAAAGATAGAATCTGAAACCCAAATACTCAGACCAAAAGATGTGGGAATCCTCAGCCACCAGTCCTACATTGTCAGTTTACCTAGGTTCAAGATATGTTGTAGACTCAGAAGGCTGGGGAGTAAGTGGCTTTTGCAAGGACGGAGCCAGACAAAGCGGTTTTCTTTCACACACCATTTCTCTTGAGTACTCCTGGAACCGGTGGTCAATTCGGAAGGCCAGGGACACTAGGTTGTCCAGTGTAGTAGGACTGTCTTGGCCTGCTAGCTCATCCTTGATCCTTCCGGACAATCCCTCCCAGAAGGTGACTACCAGTGCCTCGCTGTTCCAGCCTAGTTCACAAGTCAGGGTGCGGAAACACAGTGATAGCTGCTACTACACAGGTGAGGTTGGCGCCTTTTTCAAACTGTTTTTTTTGTTTAGGAACTTCAGGATTACATAAAAAAGTGCATATAATTCATTAGATATGCTATCATGCTTCAGGTCAGTTGCCGCTGGCAGCGCTTGACTGCAGAAGGGTTTTCCCCCTCAAGATATATACTGTATAATATATGTAAACTAGGGGGCAGGTCACTGAGGGATCAGTGACCTGTCAGAAGTCATACACATGAATACATAAGCAGAGCACCATAATAATAATATAATAATAATTTTTATTTATATAGCGCGAACATATTCCGCAGCGCTTTACAAATTATAGAGGGGACTTGTACAGACAATAGACATAACAGCATAACAGAAATCACAGTTCAAATTAGATACCAGGAGGAGTGAGGGCCCTGCTCGCAAGCTTACAGACTATGAGGAAAAAGGGGAGACACGAGAGGTGGATGGTAACAATTGCTTTAATTATTTGGACCAGCCATAATGTAAGGCTCGGGTGTTCATGTAAAGCTGCATGAACCAGTTAACTGCCTAACTGTGTAGCAGTACAGACACAGAGTGCTATTAACTGCATAAAGTGTATGAGAACATGATGCGAAGAACCTGATTATGTTTTATTTTATTTTTTTATTTTTTTTATTTATTTTTTTAATAGGCCACACAAGGATAGTTAGGTTAATGCGTTGAGGCAGTAGGCCAATCTGAACAAATGAGTTTTTAGGGCTCGCTTAAAACTGTGGGGATTGGGGATTAATCGTTTAAACCTGGGTAGTGCATTCCAAAGAATCGGCGCAGCACGTGTAAAGTCTTGGAAACGGGAGTGGGAGGTTCTGATTATTGAGGATGCTAACCTGAGGTCATTAGCGGAGCCGAGGGCACGGGTAGGGTGGTAGACTGAGACCAGAGAGGAAATGTAGGGTGTTGCTGAGCCATGGAGTGCTTTGTGGATGAGGGTAGTAGTTTTGTACTGGATTCTGGAGTGGATGGGTAGCCAGTGTAATGACTGGCACAAGGTAGAGGCATCGGTGTAACGGTTGGTGAGGAATATGATCCTGGCTGCAGCATTCAGGACAGATTGGAGCGGGGAGAGTTTGGTAAGAGGGAGGCCGATTAGTAGAGAGTTACAATAGTCCAGACGAGAATGAATAAGTGAAACAGTAAGAGTTTTTGCAGAGTCGAAAGTAAGAAAAGGGCGAATTCTAGAAATGTTTTTGAGATGCAGATAAGAAGAACGAGCCAGTGATCGGATGTGGGGGGTGAATGAAAGCTCGGAATCAAGGATGACCCCAAGGCAGCGGGCATGTTGCTTTGGAGTAATGGTGGAACCGCACACGGAGATGGCAATGTCAGGCAAAGGTAGGTTAGTAGAGGGAGAGAACACGAGGAGTTCAGTTTTTGACAGGTTCAGTTTCAGATAGAGGGCGGACATGATGTTAGAGACAGCGGTAATGAAGAACCCCCCCCCCCACTGGCCTGCCCCAAAGACCAAGCATATCATTAACTCAAAACTGACAGTAAAGCTTAAACGACAAACAACAAGACATATTTCATCAAAGTATCATTTTAGTCAGTATAATGGCGCCAACCTGACAATGTCTATAGGTTACTGTGCACAATCCTGCTGACAAGTTCCCTGAAAGACACTGTGTGGAGAAACTAGTTTCATTAGTTGATCAGGCGTGATTTTGGCCCATTATTCCACACAAACACTCCTCAAATCCTGAAGGTTCCGTTGGCTCCTTCCATGACTTAATTCCTTCCATTTATGTTTTATTGAATTCAGGTCAGGTGATTGGCTGGGCCATTCTAATAGCTTTATTTTCTGTCTCTCAAACCAATTGAGAGTTTCCTTGGCTGTATGTTTGGCAGGGGCTGGCTGGCACTTTTCAGCCTGGGGGGCAATCACAAGGCAGTGGCCCTCGAGTTGCGGTGGCCCTCCTTTTCCCTGCTTACCTCTGACCATTGCATTAAAGCAGCAGACATAACAGGCTTTAAAAACAGGCTGGTACAGAGATATGGGAACAGAACTGAGCTTGCTGCATAGATATGGGAGCAGAACCGAGCTTACTACAGAGATAAGGGAGCAGAACCGAGCTTACTACAGAGATATTGGAGCAGAACAGAGCTTCCTATAGAGATATAGGAGCAGAACAGAGCTTACTGCAGAGATATGGGAGCAGAACGGAGCTTACTACAGACATATGGGAGCAGAACGGAGCTTACTACAGACATATGGGCGCAGAACGGAGCTTACTACAGAGCAGTATAATATAGTAAAATATATAGATGAATTAGAAATGGCGACACACGCAAACGTCATCTGCATTAGTAATACATGCACCATTACATAATTAGTTGTAGGCTGGGTTCACAAGAGTGAAGTTTACATTCTGTATACGCACCACAACCTCCAGCCTCGCGGAGGGTATCCCTCCTGTAAACCCAGCCTGATGGGGACAACCCCTTATAAATGGAAGTGTGCTCCTCTAAACCATGCAATCACTGGCAATCCTCCAACCGTAAGTGGTGAATTTCCAGAGCTGGGAAATGGAATTTCAATATTAGAACACGTCAACTTTGGTTCCCGTCCCTCCTCAAGGAAGTAAGGCAGACAGGTGTGATAAGACTATTAGAAAAACTACTGCCACACACACGGCAGTACATACTGGCAGAAGTGTGAGGGCATTAGTGCCTGTGTATGGACATGTCAGAGGCTAGAGAGAAGAAAGTTTGGTCCCTCTTAGCTTCTGGCAATGTTTTACCTCAGCTCACATTTGGGCCATACCATTGTAAAACAGGTAGACACATTTACCCACTGACCCTACTATTCATAAGGAACTGCTGTCTACCCCTTAGTTGCCCACTGTATATAGTCAGTGTGGGGATGTGGGCTACAGAACAACACAGGGCGATGACACTGCTACCTGAACTCTTCAGCTGCCCCACAATATGCAGGGAGTAAAACCAGTACAAAGTATGGCAGCCTCCCTGCAGAGCTGTCCAGGGCCGGACTGGGACAAAAAAGGAGCAATGCCACACAAACCCCACCAGCCCACAGACTATAAAGGTACCTTCACACTCAGCAACTTTACAACGAGAACGACAACGATCCGTGACGTTGCAGCGTCCTGGATAGCGATCTCGTCGTGTTTGACACGCAGCAGCGATCTGGATCCTGCTGTGATATCGCTGGTCGGAGCTAGAAGTCCAGAACTTTATTTGGTCGTCAGGTCGGCGTGTATCGTCATGTTTGACATCAAAAGCAACGATGTCAGCAATGTTTTACATGGAGCTAACGACCTGTGAGAACGATAAATGAGTCGCCGTTACGTCACAGGATCCCTCCTGCATCATTCTGGAGCTGCTGTGTTTGACGTCTCTACAGCGACCTAAACAGCGACGCTGCAGCGATCGGCTCGTTGTCTATATCGCTGCAGCGTCGCTGAGTGTGACGGTACCTTAACACTCCCCCCACACCCGATCAGTGGATTTTCCTATACTGTGTTGTGCCCTTCAACGCTCCTCTTACAGGCGTTATTTGAAGAGCTATGTGTGAATGTCGCCACAGTGCCCACGATTGATCGCTTCTTTAGAGCGCCGGTTCTCGAGATCATGGGGGTCCCAGCGGTCGGACCCCAGCAACTACAAAGTTCTCGGGAAAGGGGATTACTTGGTATAATCCATTTAAATGTGTTTTCCAATATATATATATTTTATTTTCCCATAGTATTCCTGAAAATAATAAACGAATATTAACCCTCCCAAAGACCAATGTCACCTATCCGAGAACAGGACAGGAACAGGATTGGCAGGAGGAATGGTACTGTGCAGTGTATATATACAGGACAGGTGGAGGGTACTGTGCAGTGTATATATACAGGAGGAGTGGTACTGTACAGTGTATATATACAGGAGGAGTGGTACTGTGCAGTGTATATATACACAGGAGGAGTGGTACTGTGCAGTGTATATATACAGGACAGGTGGAGGGTACTGTGCAGTGTATATATACAGGAGGAGTGGTACTGTGCAGTGTATATATACAGGAGGAGTGGTACTGTGCAGTGTATATATACAGGAGGAGTGGTACTGTGCAGTGTATATATACAGGACAGGAGGAGTGGTACTGTGCAGTGTATATATACAGGACAGGAGGAGTGGTACTGTGCAGTGTATATACAGGAGGAGTGGTACTGTGCAGTGTATATATACAGGAGGAGTGGTACTGTGCAGTGTATATATACAGGAGGAGTGGTACTGTGCAGTGTATATATACAGGACAGGAGGAGTGGTACTGTGCAGTGTATATATACAGGACAGGTGGAGGGTACTGTGCAGTGTATATATACAGGAGGAGTGGTACTGTGCAGTGTATATATACAGGAGGAGTGGTACTGTGCAGTGTATATATACAGGAGGAGTGGTACTGTGCAGTGTATATATACAGGACAGGAGGAGTGGTACTGTGCAGTGTATATATACAGGACAGGAGGAGTGGTACTGTGCAGTGTATATACAGGAGGAGTGGTACTGTGCAGTGTATATATACAGGAGGAGTGGTACTGTGCAGTGTATATATACAGGAGGAGTGGTACTGTGCAGTGTATATATACAGGACAGGAGGAGTGGTACTGTGCAGTGTATATATACAGGACAGGTGGAGGGTACTGTGCAGTGTATATACAGGAGGAGTGGTACTGTGCAGTGTATATATACAGGAGGAGTGGTACTGTGCAGTGTATATATACAGGAGGAGTGGTACTGTGCAGTGTATATATACAGGACAGGAGGAATGGTACTGTGCAGTGTATATATACAGGACAGGAGGAGTGGTACTGTGCAGTGTATATATACAGGACAGGTGGAGGGTACTGTGCAGTGTATATACAGGAGGAGTGGTACTGTGCAGTGTATATATACAGGAGGAGTGGT